>NW_024609881.1:12496450-13096450 GCF_016920785.2 Ixodes scapularis | reverse complement strand
GCATTACAAATATTTGTAAACGCCTCTTTTTTTTTTCAAATCAGATCGAGGTACTTGGGAGGAGACTTCATTTCAGCACTTGCGCCAAACAATATACTTTTATTCTTTTGACTCCTTTAAGATTAAAAATTAAAACAGCGCAAGAACACGGACAAGAAGAACAAGGTAGACGAGCAGGGCGCTGACTTACAATTGAGATTTATTCGTGTTGATATCGAGTATAAATACTGCAACGTCAAAACAAACCAAAAGAAAATGCATGACATGGATGCCATGCGTCACGCGCTGTTACTGTGTGTATAAAAAGCAACATTCCTTGTCGAATAAAGATATTGATAGAGTGCCGACACAGTTTTTTCCCAATCTTCTAATTTCCCGCGCTTCAGTGATTTCTCGAGTGAGTTTATTTCTATCCTTTTCAATCACCTCAAACTTTTTTGAAAACGAGAGTGAACGACAGTCTCGGCAATACAGGCTAAGATGACCTGACACAAACCTATAAACGTTATACTTATGGCCTCTCAAGCGATCATCGAGGCAGCGCGCCGTTTGCCTGTTTGCCTCAATCATCGCTTGCGAGAGCATCAGTGTAATGTACATAGGGTTGTGTCAGGTCATCTTGGCCTGCATTGCCGAGACTGTCGTTGCACTCCCGTCTTCGACAAGTGTGAGGTGTTCAGAAAGGGTAAAAATAAACTCACTCGAAAAATCACTGAAACATGGGAAATTGGATGACTGGGAAAAAACTGTGCCAGCGCTCCTTTACTATCTTTATCCGACAAGAAATGTTGCTTTTTAGACACACAGTAACAGCGCGTGACGCATGGCATTCATGTCATGTATTTTCTTTTGGTTTGTTCTGATGTTGCAGTATTTATAATATATAATTCTATACGACGTTAGCGCCAATAAACTTCAGTTGTAAGTCACCGCCTTGTTAGTTTACCTTGTTGTTCTTGTCCGTGTCTTTTAGCTGTTTTAATTTTTAATCATTGAATACCAACTAAAACAAACTTCTACATCAGTCGACTACTTTAATAAAGGTGCCGTGCCACTCTTTCTGGGCTTTCATTAGATGACGCGCAGCATTAACCTTTGACGTTCACGACCTACGAAGTGTGGGCTAGATTACATCTCGAAATGGCACTCATCACAAAAGTTAAAAAAAAGACGGCCTTCACTTTCTCAAGTTACAGATAGAATGAGCGGCCACATGATCTCGTGCCTATAATATCCCGCCCAACGTTCATCACAGCCGAGGACTGGGGTTGGCAACCACATCGCAAGTGCAAAGCTGCAGACAGTGTTAGGGGTCGGCTGTTCCAGTCGCTGCAGGGATTTGACTCTTGTCACCAGCCGAGTACTTGTCGAAGCATTGACTGTTTTGACACCTAGCCATGTGCTCCCGCAGTACCCGTGTGCAATCTAGGAGCTGCATTTGAATATAGTTATTAAAGATAATCCCGTGACGACGACAACGATACGATACCCGTCACTGCGTCATCATGTTTGGCGAGAGGGAAGTTAGAAGAAAAGGTCCACACGTATCGTCGAAAAGACACAGCGACAAAGATGCTTCTTGGTCAGTGGCGTTGCGTGCAAGTACATTAGGATAGCACAAGTGCCAGTATGTATGTGTGTAAAAAGAAAAATGTCCCAACCCAATGCCATTCCCCTCGAGATGAGCGCGTTGTTTCAGTGTAAAGACTTAAGAAATTATGAAAACCCTAACAGAACACGAACAGCGCATTCATAAAAACTGTACTTTATGTATTGTGTCCTTATATAGTTTTTCTTTCTATCGTTCCAAGTTATTTTAAATCCTAATGTTACTACTAGCTACAGTCACTAAATCTGCTACCACTGCTATACTGTTTTTTTATTCATAATTCTAATTTTGATAACTATACATTCAGCTTTACTACTTAGAGCTTTATGTAATAAAATTAAAAGAAGACACTTCAGACTGCTTCCGTGTAGGAATGCGATAGCATTTCTACACGTAGCGCATTCCTACAAGCAGCGCGCCAAGTCTTTCCATCGCACACCGCGCTCCGGCGATGACGTCACGCTCCCCCACTGCGCAGGCGCGGCACCCACCGCCGGCTCCACGGCTTCCGGGACGACGCATCTGCGTTGCCGCGCTTTTCTTTTCCTGTGTGTGTGTGTGTGTGTGTCTGTGTGTGAGAGAGTTGGGTATAACATAAGAGGGGTTTCGTTTTCATGAAACAAATGTCAACGATGTTTGCAGTTGTTGCACGTTAAGATTATTTTGTGCTATGTACCATCAGTATAAGGGGTATAGAAAAATATCTGATCATCTCGATATACGTAACAAAGATGACTTCTTGTCCAGGAAATTACGCATGGTCTTGCAAATGTAAAAAAATGGTTTGTGTACTAACTCTGCATAGAATAATAAGAAAGACAATTAGTACTGCTAGTGTTATGTCTACAAAAGGACAAATGCTAAACCTTTTATACAGAATTGTGGCGTGTCCTTAGTGAATCAAAAGTGAACGATAAACAAATTCTTGAAAAATATATAAAACAGGGCAGCTGCCATATGCCCGATACCCTAAAAAAAAAAGAGCGCGAAGGAAGCAAGAACATTTTCTCGTGACTTACCAGGTTACCGTTGGGGCAAACTGTCCTTGGCAAAGGCACCTTCTTGTTACCATCGCATCCCAGATCACAAGAGGCAGGATACCAAGCAGGAAAACTCTGCAATGCGTTGACATGTAATGTCATAAATAAAAATTAAAATAAAGCTATGTACAAGTTTAAAAATTTTACAATGTGAATTTAAAGGCCTGCCCTCAAGCAGACAAAAGGAACATGACCCTCACTTTCCTTTTCGCCAACCCTCCCATAACATAAAAAAAGAAAATCACCTCGCATTTTCTCCTCGACAATTTTCGACTTTTTTTTTTTCACGCCTGCTTAATATGTTTATGAAAGTGTGGGGTGGGTACAATGAAAGTTTTCAAGTAAATCCAGACAAAATGAAAATTGACTATTCCTTTTTTTTTGCGGTGTCTTTATCTTTAAAACGCAAACGACATTTTCTCCGTCAGAACGAAGCTCCCAAATAACGACTGGATTAATCAAGATTAAGCCCAGTCCGAAGGCGTATTCAAGTTACGAGAAGCCCGTCAGGTTTTCTAGGCGTCCGCGACACAGGAGCATGGCGTCCTGCGAAGAGAGTGAGCTGCTCAAGGAGAGCAGGTTGCGGGCACACAGGGATTCCCCAAAGGGAAATAAGTCCCGCAGCTTCACGTTCAGTAATCTGCCTGCGCCCTTAAATTGGGGTTTAAAAAAACAAAAAAAAAGGCGCTTTATTATTTGAGTAAAAACATCTTCATTTGGCCGTCAGAATCCGGAATATTGACTTCATCTTTACAGCGAAGCTGTATACCTCTACCAGACGAGGAAATTTTCGTGTCGTTGACGTCGTAAGCGAAAATTTCCCGGCAAAGAATTGAAGGCAAAACAGCATATCTCCTTCGAAATCAGGCTTGCGGCATACCAGCTCAGTATCCGTTTCAATAAAGAAAACCGTAAAAGAAGCATTACAACCACATGATGGATGATGAGGCGCGTGTGAGTAATAGGAACACCCTCCCATGCGTTCCAGTAAAGATTAAGTTTTGAGCAGCTTCGAAAGGGGTTGTCGTCATTCGAAGCCCTCGTGTGAAGTGCAAACCGCATAATGGATGATAACGGCGCCTGCGAACATCGCAAAGCACGTTCCTTCTCCCCGCGTGTGTTTTCGTGTCGGCGTTCTCACAAAAAAAAAAAGACTTCAGAAGATTGAAGCGAAAAGTACAAACACCACGCGTACAACATACAGCACAACATTCGTTTGAATGAAGAATAAGCACAAAACAAGCATCCTAACCATATAATGAATGATAAGGAGCTCCTGAAAACAATGCGAAGCACGTAGCGCCCACCGCGTACGTTTCCGGTGAAGATTACTATGGCCCAAGCATCCTAACCATGCGACGGGAGCTTGCGACGTGGGGAGTGACGTCAGTAGCTTTTCATACATAAAAGAAGCCGCCTATACCCCGTTTCACCTTACGTCCGGACGCAGCGAATGCTACGGGCTATCTTATACCAATCCCGTTCTGTGGACGTGGCCCGTGATACGCTTTCCGCTCGTCACTGTGCCCCGTCTCTGAGGTCACGTGACACTCACACGCCCTCCGATTGGCTCCGATGGCTCGTAACATCTGCTGCACTTAAACGTAAGACGAAACGGAGTATACCAACTGATTTCATTGTTGCTGCAGCACCGCGATGAATAGGCCACGCATAGCTAGGACTCCCGAGGAGCAGCGTGAATCCTAGGAGCGGCAAGGGGAAAAGAAATGGCAATACGACCAGCGGCGGCGTGGTGCGACCGGCGGCGGCAGTTCGCATTGTGCAGTAGGCCATCGTTGCAGGTGATGCCACTGTTTCGCTGACCAACCTCCTTCACAGCGTGGATTCGAGCCCCACATTTTTTTTTATTTGATGCACGGAGGCTGTACAAAATCATTTCAAAGTACCGCCGAAGCCCCTCCTTCCCGGGGCGTTACGTCATATAAGGAGTTTTCGGAATCTCCGCTTTCGGTACCTTCAGCGCCCATCAAGGCTATGCACGCTCAATCTTGCTATTTTCGGAAAGGTCAGAAAAAGACGTCACGTCTGGTGTCAGTGCGGGGACATATGCCTGGCGCGCTTGCAATTGCACGCCTTGTCTACACGAGCGACTCGCGCTTGGCGGCCGAAAGGTGCTTCTATGATGTAACGGCTAGTCGGAGGTTTTTCGTGTTTTCTCGCGTTTAGTAACATCAATAAAATGCTTAGATGGGCCAGTTGGTAACTGGCCCATCTACTAACGTTTAGTAACATCTTCGGGGACAACGAACTATTCAAATTCACGGGATGAATGTACTATAGAATTCACCTCTAACTGGTTATTTTTTTTTCGAGTACCTCTTCAGCTTTTTTTATGCGTCCGCATTACTGCCCTGGTACATAAGCTGAACTGGACATATGCTGACCTTGGACATTACTGCCCTGGTACATATGCTGACTTTGACTCCTTTGTCGTCGACGGCCTCCACTCGGGGGCGCTCAAGGCAACAATCGAAAACACAGTTATCATAATCCGGCGTTGAGGTTGGTCTACGGACGTTGTCAATCCTCTCAAAGCAGCCGACTTTCACAATGGGCCAGCCGTGCGTCGTGCGATGGTGTCGACGGGCCAACGGAAAAGCCTGAGAGTGTCGTTCTATCATTCAACAGCCGTTGTGACAAAGGGCGAACTGCAGTAGCGATGGCAGGGCTTCGTCTTTTCTGATGTAGTGTCGGTTGTAAAAAAGGAATTATGTGCATGTTGGTTCAACCCCTCTCAAGCCCCTACTTAGTGCGGCAAGTATGATTATCAAGAAGCAGGAAACTCGCTGATATCGGAGAATACAAAATACGCATATATATATATATATATATATATATATATATATGCCATGCCTTTGCTGGTGAAAAACTAATCTTTGAGTATATTTGGGTATACTCAGTTTGAGTATACTCAGCTGCGCGCGCTCATGGACAACTGCAAATGTATTTTGGAGCGTTTATCATGGTACAAGAAAACATAAAGGAAAGATTTGTTGTTAATTTTGGCGCCAATATGCCTGGAAGTTAACGCGACTGATAAATCGATTATATGATATATTAATGGGTGCCGATTAATCGCATTCAAATCTTAATCGATGCCAGCCCAAAGGAAAACTGTTCTCCGCACTCCCAGAAATAATCCGCGTTTAGTCCTTCTTAATCATCGCCAAAAATAGCTCTTCGGGTTGGGAGAGAGTTCAAACCAGTCGCGTACGTTACTTTGCCTCGCTGTTTTGAAAAATAAAAATTATAAAAAAACTAAAAGCCCTCCCCAAAACATGCCCCAAAAACGAGGTAGTCTTGGATTCCGTCCGACCTTCGAGATGTGACTGTCGTCGGCACTTTTGGGCTTTGTTCTTTCAGATATTTATCAAATAAATTATTTTCCCATAACGCTGCACCGTGTGGTACGCACAATACATGTGGAAGAGCAAGTCGTTTGCTTGTTCCGCAGGAGTTGCGGCAGAGGCGGGCCCCAACATTGGTTCTAGGACTTTAGGGGAGGAGAGGTGGGGGCGATAATTTAGGCACCGGGAGCGACCATGAAATCCGCGGAGGACGGAGCCCAGGATATTACCGTCGCTACTGTGTCACCTGGTGCCGTCTAAACCGAAAAGACCTCAAACGGACGGCTAACACTCTCCTCTAAAGACAGATGACAAAACTTGAAATAATCTGTGAGGTGTGGCTGGTGTACATCGTTGAAGTCAACTTGCCACTTCCAGGGAACAAGAGTGCTTTCGCATTCTTCAAACAAACAGAGAAAAGGAGCAAACAAGCTTTAGAGAAGACGATCCCCCCCCCCCCCCCCCCCCCCCCCTTAGTATCGTCTTTGAGTTCCGGTGGCGTCAAAACGAGGCTATGACGACTGCAGCGCCACCACAGCTGCATGACGTCATTTCCTGTTGGTGCATAGGAAAGGGCTATTAGTGCGTGAGTTGATCAATGACGGTGGTGGTCGTCAAGCGCACCGTAGAGCTCTGGGAGATTGCGCCAGGCGTTAAATGACCTGTGAGTCTGGGATATTATGCTAGTGAAGGAACAAGCGTCAGCTTAGCGCAGACAAAACGAATGATTGCCAGACACGACAGGTACTCGTTCGTGCTATGAATCGTAAAATATTTTTACGCAAGGAAAAGTTTTTAAAATAAAACCCTTCAAACATTTTAAGTCCAGAAATTTTCCCTCTTGAATTCCTACTGCTTCCAAGGTTGTCAAATTACTTGCTCCATCTGATACCAATAGAAATGACGACATTTTAAGATCGCCGTGTATTTACGCCTTATGTACCCTTGTGTTTACGCGATGTGTCACTAACTTGGCAACGCTGTGAGTGTTTACTAAAATATTATGGGTTTTCATACTAAACGCAGGATTCTAGTAAAAACCGTATTAAATAATTGGTCTTCGCGTCATTAAAAATAGGAAGACCCTTTGGATTATTTTGAAATATTTTTGTTTTTGATTGTTCGCAAGACTTACACTATATCCATGGAGTTGGCAAATGAAAAGTCCACTGCCAGTGAGAAGCGCATCGAAACACCGAAATTTATCGTCAGACCAAGAAGTACCTGGAAAAAAATGTTATGAAGGTACAGCCAGGCAAGGAGATTATTGTGAGTTTTAGTATTGCGTATGTGAGCAAACGCTACCACTGAAAATATTCCCTGGTAAAGGGGAGCAAGGGGGGGACAAAGGACAAACATAAATCTCGAAACTGAGCAAATATCAAAACACAGTTTGGAGATTTGTGTTTGTCCTTTGTCCACTTGTTCGTCTTCTCCAGTGGTTGTTATCGTTATTCTTCCCCGGCTCGCTAGCACTTTTGCAATAAGTTCATTATAATAGCCTACACTGTGCGTTTGTGTTAGCATTGCGTAAAATGCTGGTACTTTCCTAGTATTGTAACCACAAGTTTGCCTAACTAAACTTCGATATAAAGTTCTACTTTTGTGATTCATTTTTATTGGTAACAAAATTCATTTTAAGTTATTCAATAAAACATTCGTGGCGGTAGTGCCACGGAGACGACGGCTCGGCGGTTGCATCGGGCGATGCGAACTGCAGCCTTATTCCGCTTGTAGATACTTGTAAATATATTTATGCGTGAAACCTTACCTCTGGTTTCCACACATTCTAATGTCAGATTTGCAAATTAGGCGATCTGCGCAAAATACCCGTAGATGTCGATAAACATCATCAACCGTTATTTTTAGCACCACACATTAGCTGAATTTTTAGTAACTGATTGCTCAACCCTCTCAACAGCTTCCAAAACATCATTACCCCGGAGGGTCGTGACGGCTTCATTTGCGACATCAAGATTATCCAATTCCTTGAACGCATGTAATAGAGTAGACAAAAGAGGAGCAGTTCAACAGTGCAGCCTGCGTAAGACTCATAAAGGCACCCTGGGGAGGTTTCTGATATCGCCTGCTAACTCACTCAGCTGGCTCTAAGCATTCTAGAAATCCCTAAATTATTACGATTCGCGTTTCCCTAAGATCGCAACACACCGAGGTCGTTTTCGGCGATGGGAGGAGCATGTTCCGAAACCAAGACCACTTTCAGCGAATGGCAAGCCAAGGATCCTGGTGCCTACCGACCGGTGGAGCCGCGGAGTGATATCTCAAATGCGCGCCGCTCATTGCTCTTATAGCCCGGACTACGATTCAACGCAGCGCGCGCGCTCGAGAGCTGACCACCGAACACATCACTCCCGCGGAAGGCAAAAAAAAAAAAAAATATATATATATATATATGTATACATATAAGTAGTGCGCTGTTTTTCACGCGATTATTGCAATAATATGTTCCTTCTAGGCCACAAATTAACACTTTTCGACTACTTTCTTATTTGCTTTTATCATCTACAAAAGCATTCAGATTTTGTAACAAGTAACAACAGCTTTTGCAATCAAAACGAAATGTGGCGTTTTCATTCGTCAGATGTCGTCCTGGCTGCCGCAGCAATGCTTCGTTCATCGCCGGGGATGAACTGGGTGTGTTCAATCTTTGCTTTATAAATAGGGAAATCGGCCATCGCTATGATTTACGAATTTCTAGGATGCTTAGAGCCCGCAGACTGAGCTATCGCCGTATTTAGGCGATCTCAGAAACCTCCTCAAGGTACCTTTAAATACAATGCACTGTCTTCCTTTTGGTCAGGTCTGTATTAACAGTACTTGTTACAACCTCGTCAGACACCTGATGTTCTAAAGCATTGGTTGTAAAAACATAGAGCAGCAGTGGCATTCAAGGACAGGTGTTTCTTAAAGTAAACCTGGAAAAAATTTTGAAAAAAAGCAGTAAAAAATGTTATATTTGTTAAATAGCTATATCTTCATACGACTTACCGCCTTCAAATGCCGGTAGAATAAGAACCAGAGCGAAAAGTACGAACAGCATGTTGGTCATATTGCGCTCACAGTCTAACGAAAACGTCCTCCTAAAAGGAAAAGAATGACATGACTACAACCTCAAAAGTCGACAGCGCAATCTTTTTCTCGGAATGTCGAGTGAACTTGTTTAAAGGAGAGCTCCTGCGAAATATTAATGGTCATCGATTCTTATAAAACATTCAGCGTGCACTATATATTTACCCCTAAATACGTCCATGAAAAATATCATCAAAATACATGTTTTCTTTTGAGAAAACAAAATTTGAAGTTTACACGTCTCAATCACTAACTTCCGCTCTACTGGCAACACAGAGCAGCGGCGGCATTGATTTTGACGTCAAATGTTTTATCCAAGAGTAGATAGACCCTTCGTTGTGCGTTGTAGCAATTGGAAGCGACATTGGCGCGACGGTGCAGCTCCTCGCAGAAACATTTCGTGTTGAACGCGACCAGACTGGCATAGCCATCCTGTGTAGCAGCCAACCTTAGTTTCTAAGATTGGCATGGCACAGCGCTAAGTTCAGGACGGCACTCGGCGCTAACCCTTTTTACACAAGACCTCGAATTCGAGAACCGTCGCTATCATCTCAATTCCAGCACGTCTACTCAATCCGCCGGCAAGCAAAGAGGAATCTGTTAATAAAGGGTGCGAAAAATACTTATCACGTAAATTTATCAGTTACTGGCTCTGATGAACGTCGTCTCGTAGTGATTATTAGACCGCCAAGAACACGAACACTTTCCAGAGTGGAATTCCAGAGCAGGTAAAAGAAAAAAACATGGCGTTGCGTCAACGCCGTTGCCGCTTGAAACTGCGGGGAACATGATTGAACCCGATTTCCGAGAAACTCCTGCTGGTTGAATGAAGTGAAAACACACAGGGAGAATGCGGGATGAGGGTAGGTTTTAGAACTTCAAGGTGTCACACATTCACTCCGGACCAAGACCGAGAAAAAGGAGCGGCAAGGCGCAGCCGCGGTGAAGATGCTGCGGGCAAAGGTCCGATTGGGTACAGCCATGGCCTCCGAGATCCCGAACGCGCGCTTCGGGATCTAAACGCGGACGCTGTCCTTGGTGCCGCTGCCAACCACTGGCTTCCCGTATGGCTTCCTGCGTCCCGTCTAGGTGCCGCACGCTCACAATAATGAGCTCCAGTTAGCTTTGCGTGCTGTGTCGGGCAGGTGATGTAGAGAGGAGGTTGACACTCTGCTAAGGGATGCAACACCATCGCGAAGGAATGCAGCAGAGTGACACCTCAGTAGTTTCCGACCGACAAGTGTCTGCGGTGGAAGTGAGCATTGCCTGTGCGACACCTACGCCGGCTGAACGCGGTTCTCCGCGCCGCCGCCGGAAGGGAACATTCTGACGCGCCGTCACCGTCAATTTCTGACAGTGGCACAGGTCTATCACGTGGTGCTTGCCCTCTACCGGGTGCTTCCTATGTGCTTTCAAAGTTACTTATTATCATTATTTTTCTTTTGCACTTAAAATGCGGAATAATAAGTAACTTTTAGAGCCTATGGGAAGCCCTCAAAATAACGCAAACCCAACGCCAATTGCAAATTCGTTTCGTGCCTTAAATAGAGTTTAAAATATGTTTTTTTGTTGTAAGTTTGTTTCATGGCATCCTTTATTTTCATTCAGGATGTTTAATTTTTTCCCCTTTCCATACGTCATTGAGCGGGTGGGGTGCAACATGGGAAGGCGATGACGGCGGATCAAATGCGAACGGCGAATAGTTTAAAATCCCGTGTTGAACTTGAAACATTTGTTGGTCATTCCATGACTCAGAAGAGCTTGACGAAGCTTAGTTCATTGTTTTCCACGGACAACGGCGCCGGCTTCTGACGCTTGGCGAGGCAGGTTCAAGCTTCCCTTATATTCTAATGTTTACACAATATCTGACGTCAAGGCAAGATGGTGGACTAGTGAAGTTAATGTTAATATTCTGACATTCTGATACGCATCCTTGTTTAAAACGAGAGACAAGGAAGAAAAAGACCGAAACATTTTTGTAATATTTTACGAAGGAGGGTTTTGTGAACGTCAATCCCAATATTGAATTCATCATTCTTTTGAAGGAAAGAAACCAAATAAATATTAAGATAGGACTGGCGAAATAAACCGCGAACAAAATCTCACTTGCAACATGTATTTTATAATTTTTAGACATACCACTCTAGTAAATATTTTTGTTTGTTTTTTCAAGCAGCAAACTGTAACGTAGGTTCAACATGACAAGATCAGACATTACACGTTACCCCCAAAACGTACCTAAATACGTTCCACCTTTCCGATTCTCAGAAGGAAGACGTTACTTTATTTCAAAAGTAGCGAGTTGCTTTTCTCACGTTGCTTTGACGACGAAATACACAACTGCTTTTATGGTTCATTGTTTTATAATTAGTAGTCGTTGCACTTAGGCAGCTGCGTCCCGAAGTTTTCCTCCAGTTGTTTCCCCGGTCCCTTAACAAAAGATCTCCGGCGACGATGTAGCGTGGTTCCACTGACGCGCTCGAAGGAACGGCAGTGTTGTGCTTCAGAAAGAGCTGGTGAATCTGGGATTCCCCGGTCTCTTTTGTTCCCTCTGCTTCTAAAGTTCGAAGTTGACTTTGGGTTTTGTGCCTTTTTGCGTTGACAACTTCCGGATTTGCATTCGGTCTGCACACGATTTTAGAAGGTTGAACCAACGAGCTTTTTGTGTTAACTGGGTGATTAACATTCCCAGCTATAGAGTGAGACTGACGTGTTCAGCTATAATCGTTGCTATACCCTCATACTGTTTCGTTGTTTTTCGGGTTGTCCACCCGTATTTGTCGCGATAGAAGCCTACTCAGGTTAGAATTGAAACGAGGCTGCTTAAACGTTGTTTTACACGTTGCTCCTCAAAAGTAACGAAATACTCTTCCTTCTTACTTGGTCTTGAAAGTAACTAAGTACGGAACTCGTTCCACTTCTACAAAAGTAACTAAATATCTTACTCGTTACCGAAAAAAGTAACTAGGTAGACCTAACTCGTTCCTAATAATCCGTCACATACATGTTTGAACAAAACACTCGAGAAAGCGGGTAAAAACAATACCAAGATTGAAATGTCTGAAGTTTGTGTCGGCACTTTTATACTTGCAATATCGGGGTTTTTATCATGACCAAACATATAGCGGCTCGTGTGCGCACTTACATTTAGTTCATTTACATAAATTGCCTCTTTATTTCCTCAGCTGTCTCAGAGAACCCCTTCAAAAGATATGGCGCGTGAGCATGTAATCGCTTTTGCTAATTTAGAAACATACTTACTTTTTCTTTTTGTTGGAAACGAATATAACCCAAAAACGGTAGAAACAGCATGGAAACGTGGCTCAAAATTGCCACCTACTACAGTCTATTACTTAAACGAGCGGTATTATGAATTCAATTTCACACGCATGCATTAAACTCTTGCAGACTCTAACAGCGCGGCATTGCGACAAAAACTAATACGAAAGTGTAGCAGTTTTGAGGAGAACTTACGTAAGGCTTTTTTCTTCAAGAATCTTCAAGAGGCGATTGGTAGTCTGAGGTGTGGAAAGCTTAATGGCTTATTTATATCCCAGGTTGTAGGCGTGTTCCTCGCAACGGGCGGATCCATGAGAATTTTCTTGCCAATGGAAGCTTTAGAAGCAGGCGAGAGGAGACAGAGACTGCACCTGTACACCTTGCCGTTACACTCGATTCGGGGACCATTCTCCCGCCCTCGAAATAAATACAACATGCAATCTGCGGCTAAAATATCTTCATTTTTTCTTATTCCTTTTTTTTACCGACGTTTGCGTTTCCGTTATTTTATTTCTTCAAACATGTTTAGTTCTTCTAACATTTTTCGGAACAACAGCACAATTTATCTCTAAAACATTCTATTCTACGCTGTGTGCACTTTCTAAAGGAGCAGACTATGCAGGGATAGAGAAGTGTTTGTTATCGCCAGAGAGACCCAGGATGGTCTTCGAGATAAAGCCGTATCACGCAGGGCAGTGCAGTCCGTTTGAGTCCCACCACAGACCTCGCTACGACCCTAAGGAGCCAATCAAGCAGCTTCAAAAGTGCATCGTCACGGCGATAACCGTTCTTAAGCGTTTCTTTGTAACCACAAAACCAATCGCGCAGAGAGATTGCGCCGCAATGGATCTCCCGGGCTGAAGCTTTGAAGGTATCGTGGCGCCCTCCGGTAACGGGCGATAGAGTGTCCAAGCAGTGTTGCCAGTTTAGCCGTCTTCCCGCTAAAATTAGCGGTTTTCCCATTTGTCTACTTGAAAGAAAAAGAAATGTCCGTTTTTCAGGTTCTTTTGATTTCTAGTGGTTTCAAGTCATATACCATATGACTTGAAACCACTAGAAATCAAAAGCCGTCTCTCTGCGGATCTAAATTTCCTCGAGCTTACATCTATGCATATTAAATAACTCAATTTCTGTGGGAAGTTAGAGTCACGGGGTCGTCATATTTGCTTACTTTTACCTGTTCGTCAAAGAAAAAAAAAGTCTGCCTAAGGCCATCGTGGGCGCACCTTTACGACTTTAAGCCGCCTTGTCCGTATTCCTTTGAACGACTAAATATATGCCAGTCCATAAAAAACCCCTGAAAAAAAAGTTTTTAACAGTCTAATTGTGACACGCGAGTCAAAAAATTAATTTTATACGAAAAAAAAAAATTAGAGCAATTGAAACCGCGAGTCGCGATTTAGTCAGCAGTCACCTCCTTTCCACTTGTTTCCTCCCGGCATTCCGGACGCGTGGAGGCGAGGTGGATCCGCTTCGCCTTCACGACCGAGATGGTCACTTCGGAATGACCCGTGACGTTATGGACTTCGCGCCCAGAATTTCAAATAAAGCTCTCGCCGTCAATATTGTTTAAAAGAAATTTCGCGTAAAATTTATTTTTTGACACGCGTGTCCCAAGCAGAGTGTTTAAAAATATCGTTTTATTTTTCATTTTCAGGGGCCGTTAAAAGGGAGTTCCGGCGAAATATTTATGGTCATTGCTTTTTATAATATTTTCATTACTTCCTAAATATCCACCCGTTAGTATGTGTACACCTCCGAATCACTTGCTGCCGCTCTACTGGCGACAGCGAGCAGGGGCGGTCGTGGCGCCAAATGCTCTGTCCGAGAGAGACGACGCTCCATTCTCCACGGCGTTGTGCGTTGCAGTGACGGTGAGCGTGTGTGGTTCTTCGGATTGCGTCTGGCTTAGGCTTTTCGCGGCGTGCGATGGAGGATGGGGAGATTCGCTGATGAGCTGGGAGGGTACACTAACACCACGGAGAAATACAAGAGAGTGACATCTTATCGGTTTCCGACCAAGAAGCCTCTGCGACTGAGGTGGGGCCGAGCACTCTGACGCGAACGCAGAGTCCTAGAGTTCGCGTCATGCTAGAAAGCAGCTCAAACCTTGCTAACAAATAAAATATTCCATGCTTGCCTGCTTCGACGCGGCATCTGGGTCTACATGCCGGCGTATTGCGAATCCGCCGACATGTAGACTTCCGAGGGACCCCAGGTGAGGTCCCCTGGAAGGCGATGTCGGCGGATCGAATACGAACTGCGAATCGTCTGAAATCGCGTGCTGAAAGTCTTAAGACAGTTCCTGACCGTTGCTTGACTAAGACAAGCCTGATGTATCGTACCTCGTTATTTCTCAGGGACGCTCGCGACGGCCTTCTGAGAGCTTCTGACGCCGGACGAAACAAACCCAAGCTGCCCACGTGCTGATGCTTATACAACATCTGACGTCACAACAAGATGGCAAAGCAGTAAAGTGACATGTTAGTTTCGTTTCGGTTGCATCTTGCTTCTAGAGGCCTGCATATCCGCGGATATTCGCGGATGTCCGACAATACCGTCATCTGACTGCCGGTATATCCTTGGCCTATTCCACTCTTTGGGTGAGCGCCAAGCTGAGGGCCAGCGCAGTGAGATACCCTCATCGCTGCAGGGTACATTACGAGAAACCGAAACAAAGGTAACTTTTTCTGAACGCTGTACACACATTAAGATGGCCATTTTGCCCAGTTTCTGTACACACATCTCTGTAGTGTGTCTTAGTTAGGGATTTTGACTTTCTGCGTTTAGTGTCGACTGAATTAGTCGTAATCAGTCGTAGTTCACCCGAATACAAGATGCAATCGGCCCTATGCTCCGTCTCACTTTAAGTCAGAATGCATGCTGACGCTGCGATAGGATAGGGACAATCGAGCAGCTTAAAAAATGTTACGACGCTCGTCGTCTTGGTGCGTTTTACTGTTACCTGTTAAACCAATAATGCGCAAAAAGAAAGTGCTTCACACGAAGCGATTTCTCCAAGCAACTTGACGTCGTAACATTGGCAACATGATTCGCCGAGCTTTGCTGCATCGAGATTCCCAGCACTGGCTCGTTCACATACCTCGAAACGCCAACAGCAAGGCTCGAGTGAAAATATACAAGCATGGGTAAGACAAGCTATACGTCTCGGACCTGTGCTAAAGCTTCGAGGTCTGGCCATTTATGTTAGTTTAGAGACCAAAAATGACGCTCTCGGGACCAGAAAGCATCAGATACGCTCTGTGTATAGTCTCGTGACGACGTGACGATCGAAAACGAAAGCATGTGTAGAAAAAATGTTAAGCGACTCTCATGTCTCTGATGGAATGTCTCTAATCACGAGTGCTCGCGACCACACCAGCGTTTTTGCATGGCGAATGGCGATGGTGCTGCGAGTTAAGGGAGGAAGTAAAAAAGAACGAAGTGGGCTCCCTCGGGGTCCCCACATGGCTCCCCCCCCCCCCCCCCCCCCCCCCTAGAACCGTTGCCTGCGGTCGGGAACTGGCTGCAGGTGATGGACCGAGAGGCCGGCGAAGTTGAACTGAGCGTGGTCATAGGGCTGAGGCAGCGTCCGATAACCGCTGAGATGAAAGTGGGCTGGCGTCTGGCGGGCCATAGGCAAAGGGGATCGAATGCGTGCTTCTCCCATAGTTGCCTCCGGCGGAAACAGCGGACACTCGCCGGTGGCTCGAAGTAAACCTCAGACTCGCAGAATGATGCGACCAGCTGTGGGGTCGCTGAAAGTACATTCCTCAGAGTCGGGGTGTTGAGCTGACGAGCGACGCTGATGTTCTACAACTCAACAGCCGCGCTGCCCTTGACGGTCAACAACGCTCCGTAGCCGGTGGCAGAGCAGTGACGGCAGCGGCGAAGATACCGCCGCATACCACCCGTCGGGTAATGGCATGGTGGAACGCTTACAGCTGCAGCTCAAAGCTGCTATCACGTCCGGGTCACCAGTTTGTAGAAAAAATGTCAAGCGACTCCGATGTCTCGGATGGAATGTCTTTAATCTCGCGTGCTCACGACCACACCAGCGTTTGTGCATGGCGAATGGCGATGGTGCTGCGAGTTAAAAGAGAAAGTAAAAAAGAACGAAGTCGGCCCCCTCGGGGCCCCCACAGCATGCTACCCTCCTCCCTGGCCAACTAGTTCCCAGAGTGCAATACGCGCCGTGTTGCATGCAGGGGTTTATGGAAGTTGTCTATTGCAGGGATATGTCGTCATCATCGCCTAATTTTAGTTTTCTCGTGCTATATCGACTCATAGTTACGCGCTATAAACCACTTTTTATATCTTTCAATAGCGTTGAGAATAGTAACGCATTTTTCTGAAACAATTTATTCTCAAGAACGATCAATTTCAAAGCAGAACCATGTCTTTAGTTGTCATCATCACCGCCAACGGGGCGTCGCGAGAAAATATCGCATCTCTGACCGGCTGCTGCCGCCTCAAACGTCTCCGAGTTGTCCGAGTTGCTCGTTAGTTTCGGGCCGGACTCGATCCCAGCAATCTGTGTTGCAGCGCTAGGATCTAGGGAAAGCTAGGGAACAAGACGCCACCCCAACAGGGGCACTGTTGCTAGAAAGATTGCCCCGTCCGAAGCGGGCCTAAGCCAACTTACCCCCCCCCCCCTCCCCCCCCCCCCCAACCCCCAAGATATTTCTCCCAGAAACTTCACTTAAGATCTAGGGAAAGCTAGGGAACAATCCGACAGCAAGAATGAAATTGCTGGGAAAGTTGCCCTGTTCCCGCGAAGCATTCGGGAGAGCGAATCACTGCAATATTGCAATGGCCAATATTGTAATAGAAGCTTCACCGTCAGCGGAAGCTGTGGGTGGGCCTGTGATCCCATTTCTGAGTCTCGAGAGTACGCAATCAACGCACGACGGAAGGCAGCGAGCGCGGGTTAGAGCGAGAGCGTCTACTGCGGCGACAAATGAGATCAAGCATAGCACGTTCCTTCTTTAGAGCGACAATTTATGGAACTCACGATCGTTTGAGAGTGACGTAGCTCTAAAATCCGCTGCACTAGAAAACAAACCAACATTATAGGTGCACGAACCTACACTCCGTATCAACCGCCCTCCCTCCGTCCCCCCTCTCTCTCTCTCGAAATGATGCAGGGTGTTAGACGCCCATATAACCCAAATGTTCTTTTTTTTCTAATTCGGTTGCGGTTTTTTTTCACATTCAATTGAATGATTTCCTGTACTTTAACAACCAAAGCAACTTACTTAAATCTTAAGGGGACAACAAAGACGATTCCCAAGTTCGGGTTAGTGATTGAAATCGATGTATTCCAGGTAATGTTGACGAAGCTTTACCAAGACATGCTGCTTGCGCGCCACACACATTAATTTGACATATGCAGCAATGATCCCTCCTCGACCGGCAACAGCGACACCCGTGAGTGGGAAAAAAGCCAGTTTTACGTGATGGGAGTGTGACAAGAACTGAGGGTCGTCAGACGACGTCCGACGCGCGTGCGCAGAACGCTTCTCGGAAAAGGTCCATTGAGTTCTTGCCTTCAAAGATGGTCGGCACAGCGCCGGGGTCAGGTGAGCGTTCTTCAGGCCCAAACCCATACGTATATACATTGTTTGCATATGCGCCGCCCGGAACACGTTCCGAGCAGACAACAAGGTATTCGCTCAAACTCGTATGTTTGCATAGCAGGAACCCACCCCTTTGAAATCTCGCTGCGGGGGAAAAGGCGGTAAGCGGGAGGAACAACTGCGACGAGCGCTGTTCGTAAAAGCCGACGGCTACACATGGGTGTGGCATGGTGAAACAGCGCGAGTCAGTTGCTTTGGCGCTTCGAGTATTCCGCAAACCGTGAACAAACAAGAGAACAATCAACACGTCAGGCGATTGAGTCAGTAGCACGACCTGTCAACGGATAAAAGCAAGCGCTATGTGGCGGCAGAACGACGAAGGATCGAAAAGTCAGAATAGCCTACGAGGGAAGCCCGGCCAGCCGCAGCGGGGTCCCCAGCCGGACCTTTTGTGACGTCAGCTGACGGGCTTCCTCCTCTCTCCCCCTTTCCTTTTGCTTCGGAGGGGCGTGGCTTCTGACGTGCTATCTGAAGGTGATGGTGCTTAACTTTAATGGGGACTGTTATATACAGCGGAAAGGCGTGTGCATTGATTTGGCGGTGGCTCCAGTGTTGACGGAGTTTTTTCTCAAAACTCTTGCCAGAAAAATAACAGATTTTGTTAGCTTTTCGGGTGTTGGTGGGGTTTTGGTTCGGAGGTTTGCTGATGACATCTTGGTTTGGGCTCCGAATCAACATTCCGCTACTGAGATCCAGAGCTTTATTTTGACTGCTACACCGGAATTAAAAGTCACCTCTGAGTCAGCGAAAGATGGAGGGTTGCTGTTTTTCCACTTCCAACTATTGAATAAATAGGGGTGTTTCTGGTCTCATGGAAAGGACACTGCGAGGACGGTTGTTTAAAAAAAATCGTAAACTGGGGAGCGGTAAGATCACTACTTGACAATGCAGTGAAGAAATCTTGTTTTTATTGCGTGGGGAACGCTTTCGGTGTTCAAATGAAACGTCTACTGTCGGCGGCCGGGGTATAGTTTAGAGTTTATCGTTTCAAGTGTACGTAGACAGCTTGCACGCGCATCGGGGACCGCTGAGGAAGTTTAAGGCGGAACCTTTGTGGTGATTTCTTTTTTTCATGGTATTTCTCACAGCCTAAATCGGACTTTCGTTTGGACAAGCTCAGCGCGTTCGCCTTCGGACGTGAGAAATGTTTAGGGAAAAAAACAATGAGATCCCTCTGTCTCCTGTGTCGCACAGGTGGTATATAAGATCCCTTTTGATTTCGGGTTGTGTTATGTAGGACACGCATGGCTTTGTTTAAAGGGACACTGACAGGGTATTTATGCTTGCCGAGGCTTTTAGTAGTGCATGACATATGAGAACCCAACTACCCAGAACACAATTTGCGGCTCGAAATTGGGTTTCCTTCCGACCGAAAACCGCCGATCAAGAACTGGCCGGTTCAAGTCTCGCCCACTCTCTTTTATGCGGTCACGGGCCGTTTTCTAAGGTTTCGACGCGACCACCCAATTTAATCAAAGTCGTTGGACACTGAAGGCGCACACTCTATAATAAAAATAGAAAAAAACATGAAACTCATTTTTCGGGGCTTCTAAAAAGCTGCAAATACGTTGATTGAGAAACAAAGTTCCACAGACAACCGGAAGCATTCTGTGCGTGCGTCGTTTCGCGTATCGGGGAACTCGCGGGGACGGCGATGGCAGCGGATGACTGGCTTGGGACCTCTACTTCAGAACTGTCGTTCGCGGTACCGGCAAATTCTGTCTGCCTTTGAAAGAGAAATTCGGGACTGATCAAAAGAATTGGTATTCATCCCGTACGACACGCCAGACCACCAAGCCGATTTGCACGAAGACGTCGCCGAACCGTTACCCCTTAACGTGGCTGAAGACATCGTTCGCGCAAACGTCAAGCACGAAGTGCGTACTTTGAGTTGAATATGCACAGGTACGATTTCTTTACTAGGTGCGAATGTCGCCAAGGCGTGGTGCTTTCCGACTTCGATCCGGGAGTGCTTTTGCTGGAGGGAAATCGGTGGCAAAATTTCCAACTTACAGTTTACCGGCTGTATTATTAGTGACGAAGGAGTTCCCCCAGTAGCTCAGTGGAAAGACGTCCGCTTCACACGCGGCAGGACCGGGTTTGATCCCCAGTGAAAGCGTACCTTTTCTTTTTTCAAACATTTTGCTATGTTTACATTCTTTTTTTCAGAATTGTCGCTAAAGAAATAAACAAATGTTGTGGACGAAACGTCGCTGAACTAAATGGTATGGGATTTCCTTCTTGACACCTGCGAACTCAATGTAATCACTTTCTACAAAATGCAAGGAGCACATAAATCAGGTAGCGACCGCTTTCTGAAGTGCCCGTAACTGTTCTACAGGAATTACAGCCAGCCATTGGTCCCGATCCCGCTGATCTTTCGGAAACTCTGTCGCACAATGCCACTTTTTGTCGGACGCAGGACATGTGAGCCAGCCCTTCACGCTACATCTTGGGTGTATTATTTTCGAAGCCGATCATGGAAATTCACCACGGGCACTCACTACTCATCTTCAACTCCTCAATGTACAAAAAAACTCATTTTGAAGCCACGGCTGTGTTCCAAATCTTACCCAAATGGATCCGAGTTACTCCGGCGGATCGTATCACGTGACAGCACAGATTGAAAAACGCTGGAAACGGGTAGGTTTCAGAACGCCAAGGGTACAAAACCCTTACCCTGGAGTAAAATCGAGTAAATTTTGGAACACGGCCCACGTGGCTACACCCGACCGTGCGCTTTTTTTTTTCGCCTCTGCGTAGCAGAAGATATGGATGGCGGCGTAGCGGGAACCGTTTGCCGTGCGATTCCTTTGCAGTTATGTTTGTTCCGCTCGCTGTTCTGCACTTCAAGATTAGTTGTTTTGTGCATTCAAGAGTTGGAGATAAGTAGTGACTGCCCGTGGTGAATTGCCGTGATCGGCTCTAAAAAGAATACCTCCAAGATGTTTCGTGAAAAGCTGCTTCACATTTCCTGCGTCGCAGAAAAGTGGCATTGTGCTGCAGAGTCTGCCCAACTTTCGGAACGATCAATGGTAGCGGGACCAATTGCTGGCTGCAATTCCTGTCGAACATTTACGGGCACTTCAGAGAGCGGACGCTATCCGATTTAAATGCTCCTGGAATTTTGTGGAAAGTGATTACATTGAGTTCGCAACTGTCAAAAAGGGAATCCCATACCATTTAGTTCAGCGACATTTCGTACACATCATTTGTTTTCATTATTCATATTTGTGAAACTAGAAATGTGAATATCGCAGAACTTTCGGAAAAAAATAAGGTACGCCCACAGGGGATTGAAGGCAACCCCACTATTCCACGATGCCACTTGCAACCTCCAGCTTCAATTTCATCTAGGAAGTTTACCTCGAGCCACTTAACACGGCGACCGAAAAAAAGGATTGCATGTGCACTCTAAACATACCCGTGTGTCCACTTTCCCATCACACACTTAATAGCGAATCACAAGAATCTGTGGAGCGAGCTCGGTCAATCATGATGTCGAACGGGTGCTTAGGCCTAAAAATAAATTCGGCGATTCACACTGAGCAACGCGAAACGTCACGCTCATTGTCCCAACGAAGACTTCATTATTGGGTCTGAACACATATTCGTCCCCGTTATTTACCGAGCACGTTCCGCTGATTGCTGTGACTGGCTATTAAGTGTTTCATGGGAAAGGAACGCACCTGAATGTTTAGAGTGGAACTGTGCGACAGATCTAGCAGAACGTACCTGCGGTTTATCTCCTTCTGCGGTTGGAAATCGTTTTCCCCAGTCAAGCTCAGGTGTTCCTTTGTTTGCTTCTGACCTCATATTATATTGCCATAATCTCTGACACGTAGGCATGCAATCCCAGTTTGGGTAAAGTTTTAATTTTATATCATGCGTACTTTTTTTTTCAGTTTTGCATTGTGAACATGCCGATTCTCATTTGTGTTCTGTGACCTGTATTTTGCATACTTTAAAAAATCATTTCATGGCAATTCTACTTGCAGCTCTCGCAGCTTAAGAGATTTGATGGCTCAATACTTGCAAAGAAGGCTAACGGCATGATGAGTAGTTCGTTCTCATTGGAGTTCGCCGTCACCTTCACCTACAGGAGATCGACGGGCAAGCTTGTGTTCGAAGGGACGGCAGCCGAGAAGGCCGTCCGTCGTAAGTACTTTTACATTAAATACTATTGAACGCAGTGAAGGGTAATCTGGAGTTTGAAAGGTGATGATGATTTATAATGAAGTGAATTCGGATTAGATCGGCGGCGACGACGACGAGGACGGGGAAGCAAAGGAGAACGAGGTAAGAACGACATATGGAATAATGTAGAATAAATCGACGTTTTAGATTAACCAAGGAGTTCGTAATACCAATATATGGAACATTACATATAATGCTCCTGTGTACCAGCCATGAATAAAAAGCATGAAAATTTCACATATATCTAAGGAAATAAAATTCAATTTTCACATTTTATTACACGTTAATGTTAGGAAGTTAAACTTTTTATTAACGTTATGTTGCTCTAAGCGCCAAAGCAAAAGAGAGAAAAAGATAATAAAAACGACGTAGTGATTAAAGCATTTAATTTTAGAAAAAATCTTAAAATTCAGAACCTTTTTTTTTTCTGAAATGACAGGTGTTATGCCTTTTCTGCTTAGTGGAACATGCTTATTTGGTTTTAATATTGTTGTGTATTAAATGATATGTTGGCTTTATTTTTTTGAGTTCCAAACTAAAACGTACTTACCCATAGCTAGCTATTCCATAAATAAAACGTTTATAGAAAACGTCTAAATTAATAAACCTTTTTTTAGAATCGACAACTCCGAAAGTATGATCTTGCATAGCTTTAAAAGTAGACTTTAATCAAAATGCCACAAAATCTGCTCACATCTTTTGTTCTCCGTCTGCAACGACAGTCCTCGCTGTACCAGGTTACAAAGGTATAGAAACGACAGTGCGTAAACCCAGCAGGGTAGGGACAGAACGAGCGGGTTGGTATGGATAATAAACTTGAGGAAGAAAACGAGAAAGGGTGTTGCTTTTATCTTTAAAAACTAAGATACTTCTATCAATATCAGGCGGAATTGAAAGTTTGAAAGGACACGGATGTTAACGAGGTCTTTTTTACACCCTCTTTTAGGCGCTGCAATCGATAACTTCCGAGGACTCGAGTTCATGGAATACGCGTTCCCCCTCGGAAACCGGTTCCTTAACGTGCGCGGAAACCTGAAAAAGCCGGAGGACGCGTAAGTAAAGAAAGCAATTTTTGTTCAAATTTTTCTTTCATATTTTGCCTTAAAATTTATTAACAAAATTTCTAGTTGCCTACACCGTTGGCACCACAAGAGAAAAAGACAACGAGCTTTGCGTGCAATTCAACGCTGAAAAAAAACAATTACATTCCATCCACAAGGTGTGGATTGGAATTTTTCTTATACCTTTACTAAAAGAACAATGAACAAAGAAAGAGGCCTGACTCACACAGCAGGCAATTCGCCACCCCGTCGTTTCGAAACGACGGCTTTCCCGTAATTTGAGATAACTTTCCAATATTTTCTCCCCGGAACATGACGGAGTCGTCACATTCCGGCGAGGAACCGGCCCGGAATTTTTTTCTAACGACGGGGTGGCCAAACACCGGCTGTGTGAATGATGCATTATGCCTTAAAAACGCGGACTTCTGGATCCGCTGCATGGAGGGGGGTGGATTATTTTTCGCTAGGAGCCGACATTTTTTAACACTTCTTGAGGTGTAAACGGGTCGTAGTCCCTACCTTGTGGATTGAATGTAATAAGGTGCATATAATAAAAGTCGCAATTTATAAAAGAAAAATATGCAGCAGCAGGAGAAGCTGTATCTTCGTTGTAATTAATAAAATAAAGCCTACATACATGAGACGACGTAGCTTCATGCACACGATGATGTGCCTCCAAATTTTATAATTGTCGGTTTTAGGAGCTTTTAATACCACCTGGGAAGTTACAACGGAATTTACGACACTTAACCTAAATAGGCAATAACCACTAGACTTGGTTCTGTATGTTGACATGAAATTACAGAAACAGGATATCTTAAAAGTCCACTAGAGACCTTTTCATTCTCCAGTGGAGCATAAAGAAGATGTGCAAATTCGTAGTTCGCTTTACAGGCAAGCAGAATACCCGAGTTTATTTGATTTGTTTACATATGTAGCCGATATTACATCAAGATTTTTTGATTTCAACCATTATTTTGTTTGCTGTTTTAGGAGGATACTCAAGGAAGTGCGAGCGAGTAGAGGAGCGGGGTCAGAAGTGGTCCAGGACCAATCATGCGGGAGCAGTGTTGTCACATTTTTAACATTTGTTTTATGTTTGCGTTTTAATTGATTATTTTTGCATGCCACCCCCCCCCCCCCCCCCCCCCCCCCCGCTTTAAGAGTATGATAAAGAATATTAAATGTAAATCGGTTTTTGAGTCGTTTTACGGGAGACGTCGTCGTTTCATGTGTGGTGGGACTTGTGCCGGTTGTCAGGTTCTGTTAGCCTAATTTCTCGCGCGATAAAATCTCATATATTGTAGAAAACGCAGCCCCATGTTATTGTTTTCTACGAACGTTTTCTTGTGCATTTTTTAATCATGTTCGTCACGTGCCAAAGCACGTGCGTATATTTTCTTTTTCTTCTGATCGTGTGGTTTTTCGCATTGGCACGTGGCGTTCGAAGCTTGTTTTTATGCAGAGCAGAGATAAACCTCGGAGTCGTTCAGCCCCCACCGGACGCCTGTCTTACTCGTGACGGGCTCTGCCACGTCGTAATATATATATATATATATATATATATTTTTTTTTTTTCTCGATATAAATGACCTAGGTTCCGCGGAAAGCACAAGGAAGGAAAGGTGTTGCCAATGTAGTGGTAGTTGTGTCGTCTTGCAGGCGGCGAGATTTTTAGCAATTTTTATGTCGCGTTAACGTAAATTCATGCAAAACCCAGGCTGACGAGCATCACGCTGCGGAAATATTAGCGAGTTTTAGTAGACCGTGTTTCCCCGTTCACTAAGCCCCTCCGCTACATGGAGCTCTACAACCAAGGCCATCGGTACGCAGGCGCAGTGGCGGTTTGTTCATTGCGGAGGGCTTAGCGGATGGGGAAACAGGGTGTACTAAGACTCCCTATTCCCAAACCAAGTTAACGTTATTTTTAAGAGGCTATTTTTTTTTACAGCCATGTCAAAACAGAACTTCAGTCATTTTGTACAGCGTTGAATTCTCTATTGGTGTTCATGGGTTTTTCAAGATTCGTGCTGCAGTTTTTTTTTATTTTTGAGCGGTCAACATTGATGTTGATCATCACGCTGTGGTTTCAAAGTGGAGTATATGATTGAAATAAACAATGAGTATTCATGAACTTGTTTTGTCTGTGATCATTTCAGTGTTAAAAAGATGTGTATAATTACAGATAAAAAATACTCTTGCAAACGTTCACAGCGCCCTCAGTCGGCGCTGAGAGGCACTATGGGACACGCTGTCGGAAACGACGGACGGATGTAGATTTCTTGCTCTCTTGTGTCCCGATCTAGCCGAAGAAAAGAGGGAGGCGAGGCGAGGCAGCGCGTGGCCTTCTCGGCTTGGGAAACTCACCCTCTCGGCCGCTGACGTCCACCGACACCGAAATAATACCATAACAACTCCAACCTTCAGCGACGAGTTGAAACATGAAACTTGCTTCATATGGCTCCTGCTAGTCACTGAAAGTTCAAAGAGTCCGCAACACCCAGGCTCGAAAGGCTAAAATGGCTGCTCAATCTTTCTTTTTTTTTTTTTTTTACTCTGAGTATAGTTGCCCAGAGAAGGGTAGTTTGTCCACTCGACCGCGAAACCAGTCTTGGTAAGGGGACCATCAAACCTGGAAAAAAGCAGAGGATAGCGGAATAGCGCTGTAGTCGACTTTCCCTGAACAGTCTCACCGGCAGTGAACTGCCAGCGTGTTGCGGTCGCTCTGAGTTCGCGGCCTTTCATTTAATTCAATGTACATCCGCTTTTTGAGGGTGCGAACATTTTGCGAATACACAACTATGAAACTGGACACAAGAAATTAAAACAAAAACGGTCAAGGCAAACGCAGCTGGGGGGTTATTAGCCAGAAAGCGCGAGTGGATACAAATTCCAGCAAAAGATAGAAGGGAAAGACGCGTCCCAAAGCACAGAGTTTTTACAGGTAGTAGTCCGGCTGGTTAATCCCCTCCAAGGTTCACCACACCACTTGACGGAAAATGGGCACGCAAATGCCCAAAAAGGAAACATCCCCCAACAGTAACAGAGCTATTTCTACAATCCGCTTTACATTAAACCGGAAGTCAGGGCAATGAAGAAAAATAGATACACTTAAAATAAACTATGACAACGAGTATGTCTCCCGTAAAGTGGGACGTACACATAAATAACACGGTTCAATATGTTTCGTAAGGCACTTTCGCCACGCAAACCTGTCGGTTTTGGTCTCTTCCCCAGAAGATCGGAGCACTTTTCTTTACGATTCTTTAGACAGATTGAGTGATCTGTGGAATTTGTCTTTCCAGATTGAAAAGGGAAATATCGCGCTGGTGTCGTATCGTTGGAACGGGTACGGAAGGAGAAGTCCATGACCGTGCTCCAGACCGAGTAAATTGGTTATTGTTAGCGGTCCCGTTGGATGAAAAAACTATCTTTAATGAAAAAGCATTGTACTAAAAATATTCTTGTAGCGAAACGGGAATTCCGTTCAATTTCGGGCAACGATGAAATAACTTCCCATTGAAAATGGATACAGTTCATTGGCAGCGATAAATGATTGTGCTCGTCTTATGGAAAGCATGCAAGCAAGATTGTATTCGTGCGTAGCTCCCACTCAGAGCTCCTCAAAGTAGGCGTCCGTCATTCGTAGGCATCTATGCACTAAAACATACTCGTACTCATTGTGTCTGAGGTGTACATAGCAATCAAGCGAGCGATTAGAATGTCAGCTGGCTACAGTTTGAAGTTCAATTACAAGAGCTCCCAAAGTGTTTCAAAATTAAATATTGTGCTCCCGTGCCTCTGGTTTCTCGCGTATATATATAAAAAAGCGGTTGCTGCAAAATCCTTTCTGAGTGCTGTTTTCAAACGGACTTCCGGATGAGATAGATTACGCCGTTTTACTTCGAACATAAACAGGGATGTAACCAGAAATGTAAGGTTCCGTCACCGGGCTGCCTCAAATTTCGTGTGGTCCCGACATGTTCATTTGGCATGACCGCCTCACGGAACAAAAACGGGAATGTAAAAAATTAGACTCTTAGTTCCGAACTTGTGGATCAAGGTAATTTACATTGCCCACTTCGAAAAAAAAAAAACTCCAGCTTTCCGCGAGGATTTTTTTTTTTGGTATTTTTACTGCTATTGATTTCCAGATTTAAAGGGGCCATGAAATGAAATTCGTTGGGGCTAGTGGGTACATATCGATTAAGAGGTTAAAAGGCGTGACTAAAGTGGTTTATGAGATTCATTTTTGTTGCGGGCAAGTTTAGAACGGTCGGACCGGCCGATGCTTTAATGAAAGAGCGCGGGAACACAAGTAAGCCGGACGCAATAATTCTGGTGGGCATCTTGCGGAGCACAGTAAACGATGTGGCAGTGAACCTTTGTTAGAGCACACAAGTTTGAGGGGATGAGAAGATGGAAAGGGGATTAATCGAAGCTTTCGGTATACGCAAAACGGCTGACGAATCCGTAAGCAGCCATCCCTTTATCTGCTGGACAAAGAAATTGTGTTTCTTGAGGGCTGCGTATGATGAGCGATAGGAACCATTATCTGTTGCATGTGTTTAGGCGAAGGGGATCGACAGTTTGAGAATGTTTCGTGTTTTATCAAATCAGTTGGTCGTTCACGCTTGTCCGTGTCCTACGTGGTTCTTTTTTCGTCCTCTTCTGTTCGCGCCCTTTAACCGTTTAATCGACATAAAAATAATTTTGGGCTGGGATAAATGATTTTACCATTCGGAGTTTACTATTCGCATATTGTTCAGTGGGCCACAAGAAAGAGGGTGAAAAGTCAAAAGCCAGCTTTTCGCGGTATGAACGTCTGAAGATGTGGACTGTTTACTGAAGGCGGGTGAGAGAGAAAAGGGTAAAAAGCTACCGGCGCTTTCCCCCCTTGCTGGTTGTGTAGAAAGAATGAAAGTCCCGGGGATGAGAGGCTTCGCCGGTGTGTGTATGCATTGTCCGAACTTTGTTCGCGCTTTCCTCTCTGTTTTAGACTCCCAAACTCAATTAGAGCCACGGGCTTGGGTGGCGAGAGTCCCCCGGTCATCGGGGAACCACTGCTTGGACATAGGGTGCACGAATAACGAAAGAAAGCGTCGAATACTGTCCGAGGACGTATGTACCTTGCATGGAAGCCGGCAAGTGCGGCTGCAATATCATCGCTTTCCAGATGACCCCGATCTCCGGCGGCAGTGGGTTGCGTCCCTAAACCGAAAATAATTTTCCCCAACGCCATCCTCTCGACTTTGCTCAGAACATTTTTTGAACGGAGCGCGCACCGAATACTGTACCGTCGATAAACATGGCGGAGGCTCATAAGGTGCGTGAGAGTTTCCTCGTGATCATTGCTGTTTGAGCTTGTAACTTTTTGTAAATGAATATTTTTTTTATAATTATGTTTTGAAGCCGTGACACTGACTCGATTTTATCATTTACGGCAAAGGTTCATTTACGCCGCCGGGTGTGGCGGGAAACTTGTGAAAAGTAAGTTCTCTTGAATTTCCTTAATTGCGCGATCTCCTGCGCGATACCAGAGAGCCGCGAACCTACGTTGACCGTCACAAACACGACTAGATTCTTCTTATTTTTAAAATTTGTACATAGTGTAGCCGGTAAGAAACCTTCAGTTTTTGTTGCTGAAAGTCGAAACACGCTCATGCATCGATTTCAGGGTGGGCAGAAATACTCAAAAATGTATTTGGAAATACAAATACTGGGATACATTAAAATAGTAGCTAAAATACTGATATTGAAATATATCTGTAAAAGTGTATCGCGAAACGTATCGGAAATACATTTTAAATAGAGGCAAAAAGTACTTGGAAATACAAATACAGGGATACATTTTAGGGAGGGCAGAAATACAAATACAGAAATACTGATACTGCAATACATTTTTTTTTCAAATTTGTTCGAGACGCCAAATGAGATGAAGCTTGAAGTTGGAAGTGGAAATTTGTGAATCGGAAATTACTTTCCGGTAGGCTTGGCGCTTTGCCTTGAAGGTAGTGATTTCGGACGACGAGGAGTTGTCAATGGGCTCAAAAAAAAGTTCCATCAAGGACTGACCTCTGTTCTTACCCTGACATCCCGTCTGTCTGACGATGGATGCAAAAAGACTTCGACCTCTCAATAGACTCTATGTCATGCTAAGTTCCATCAAAACATCTCTATGCCACTGTCCAATAACGACGCCCCTGTCAACATTTGTCACATGACATCACGGTGGAGTGAACTGGCGTTCTTTATCTGTAGGTGTGGCCTTGAACATAAACTTTACCACGCTGCTGTATGAAAGGGCACTACGTACATTATTTGTAGGTTACCTCGTTGAAGATCGTGCAGGCAGTGTCATTTGGAATTTTCTAGAATAGTGGACCACCTGAAGCAACCTGGAAAACATGTCTTAGTTTTTGTTATGTTTGAAAAAACGATACGATGGCATCCCTGTTGCAAAGGTCCTTCCTGTCGACCCTCCGCCACCGACGCATGGATTGCAGTCTTCAAGTTTCGTCTTGCATACTCCAAACGGAGACCTCATGAATTGCGACCTGATACCGCCGGCACAGGTGCGAGCTTTCCGAGAAACAGCGCGCTCCAGACGAGTCGCAAGTGTACGACGTCTGGGTCGGCAGAGCGAGGCCACGTCTGACCTCCTTCCTGACTTTCGGATCACCAGAGCAGAGGGTCACTTTCACGTCGGCTGATTACGTACCCTTGAGCCGTGCAATATTTTGGGCGCAGCCGCAGACGCAATCGAATGTGTTGAACTTCACTGAGTGAGTCATCCTGCTATTTCAAGTCAACCACCGCCAGGCTTGTGCTGCAACGGACTGTGAGTTAGCTTTGCCGGCTGGGTGAACTGTGTACGCTAAGGCAAAAGACACGGTTAGCAGCGGGATTTGGATGCCAGCAAACAGTTACTCAAGAAATCCCTACCTAAGGACCTGCGGCACAAGATGCTCTGACTTCACTCTTGACACAACACCTGGTTCGAGTCCCCGACTACGCAACATATCTCAAAGGACAGAAGAGGACGCATAGAAAAATAGTTAGAAGGAATCTTGGTCAGCATAGTAACAATACCCTAGCATCTCCCTCATCCTGGTGCCAACAAACAAATTAAAAATAGCGTTCGGATCTTTTTTTTTTTTTTTTTTTGGGGGGGGGGATTTTTCAAGAAAGGTAACGAAATACATTTCACCCTGATTGTATCGCGATAAAAGTAACATTCAAAATGTATTTCGATACAGAAATACAGATACTGGTGAAACAATGTATCGCGATACAGAAACACAGATACGAAATGTATTTCTGAAATACTGTCGCGATACATTTGTATCGCGATACTGCCCAACCCTGATCGATTTCGAATCGTTGAATCATTGATCGACTAGCTCCGGCAATAGACTTATCTCGACTTTGCTGTTTTTATTTCTCGACAAAAGACACACTCGTCGACATGGGGTCCTGAAATAAGACGTTTATAAACACCTTCAAGCCGCAGTGAGCTGCCTTCGATGGTTCCAAACAATGTTTATAAACGTTTTATTTGAGAATCCTGTGTAGACGAGTGTGTCTTTTGTCAAGAATTGAAAACACCTAAGTCGAGATAGGACTACCGCCGGAGCGAGTCGATCAATGATTCAAAGATTCGCAATCAATGCATCGGAATGTTCCAACTTTCAGCAATAGAAAATAAAGTTTTTTTTCTAGCTACATTGTGTACTAATCTTGAAAATTCAAAAAGAATTTAGGCGCGTTGTTACGGTCAACATAGGTTCAGGGCTCTCTGGTATCGCGCAGGACATCGCGATTGAGGAAATTCGATAAAACTAACTTGTCTAGAATTCCCAGCCACACATGGCGGCGTAAATGAATTTCGGGCAATGCGTACACCCAACACCGGCGAAGCCTCTCATCCAGGACTTTCACTCTTTCTACACAACCACCATGGGGAAAAGCGCCGATAGCCCTTTCTCTTTTTCTCTCTCGCATCAAAATGGCGCTACCCACGATAAAACGGTCGATAGGGGACTATTTTGCACCTCATTTCCTTTGAAGGCTCTCCGCTTTTTCACTGTGATACGCGTCAGCATGTCAGCGGTACCCAAAGCACGTCAGCGGTACACAAAGTACTTCAGCGGTACACAAATTACGTCAGCCGACCCCAGCTCACGCATTGGACACGAGAATTGCGCCATGGGCTCGTCAACAAATATTTGGATTCGCGTTCGTGATCAATGAGTGCCCCGACGGAACTTATTATCACTTGCGAATGACAAGTTCTATGGTGTGCTTAAAAAGCACGGTGAAATATTCGAGTCATCGCACTGGTGCCCAAGCATGTCACGACCACGTGATTTCTCAATCTTTTTTTGAGTTGAGGATTAAAGCTAAAGAGGAATGAAAACTAATTTCATGACTCCTTTAAGCGGATTACAATAAGAATAGAAATGCAAAGGGAGGTGGGTATTACGTGAGTTGGCTGCTCTGTTAATCTTCGAGGATATCTCTTTTTAGGAATAAAAGCGCTAAAAAACGAGGACCAGTAAAAGAAGACACACACACAGTAGAGCGCACTTGCAACTGAGGTTTAATCTGATTTAAACCAAATAAGAAACATATATGCCTTGTCAAGAACCATCCACGTCATGTAAACACACTGTTCAATAATCTACATGTAATCTTTATAGCTTGAGCTAACAAAGGACTGAAGATACGCCACCTCGGAATCGTACAATGCTATCGATGGGGCGCTGGTGCACGTGTCGCCGTCGCACTTCCTTATGAAAGACGCCTCCGAAATTTCCCTAGTCATTTCGTTACGATTCCTGCTCAGGATAACAGTTTCTTGAAGCTTTGAGACAGAAACGTATCGGTTGCAGTGTATTGCAAGATTACCTGACGGGGAAGATCTTACTGCAAGTGCGTGTTCCCTTACTCTCTCGTTCATGCACCTTCCGGTTTGTCCTGTGTAAACCCTGCCACACGTTAAAGATATTCTATACACCACACCTTCCTCGCACTCCACATATTTAGTTCCATGCTTCTTCTTATATATGTCCACCCTCCAATCTCCCCCTTCTATTCTTGCAAACCGTTTACCTAATTTCTGAGGCGCTGAGAGTAGTACCGGTACTCCATGTATTTCGCCCACTTTCTTCAGACTATGGCTAAATTTGTGCACATATAGTATCACGGTCGGTTGCGGTACCCCTGAACCAATGCAAGCAGTCGTGGAGTTCCGCGAGTGGCCGAGGCGAGTAAATGGCGGCATTGCGATCGCCCTTTCTTCTCGTGTACGGATAAGTACCATTTTTTCGGTGATCTACTCTTTTGTGTAGAGGTGTCCGTAATAGTTGCCAAAATTCTGCCCAACTGTTTTCTAATTGTTGCGAGACAAGCGAGGAACACCCGAAAAACTATGCCACGCAGCTGTGGTATGACCGACTCCAGCAACAAAACGAAGACTTTGTTGCCCCGGTCATGGGGCAGCTCTGCCGCGAGGAGCGCTGCCTCGTCCTTCAGCGCAAATGTGGACAACATGCATATGGTAACAGTTGGCGAAAACTAATGTATAGCTGCAGTCCCGTTGTGGCGTGCAACTTCTGCCGAATAGGTTTAAGCAACAGTCGGTAAACAATGCTGCCCAGCGTTTCCGCAGCGATTCCTCGAAACATCTATCATAACCTAGCTCAAAACTGTGATGTCGTATGGTTGGAACACTTCTGGAAAGCAATGTTCGGCGACTGCATTCTAGCTGTATAAACCCAAACTGTTTCTGAATCTGCCACGCGAACAGTTGGCTGACTGCAAAAAACGCACGTTGTGATAAGCTTTGTTTGCCGAAAGCAAAAAAGAACTTATGTTGCTACGACATTTTCAAATTTAAGGGCCCGACGGTACCACAACATTAGTCCAATAGTAGCAAAATAACAGTTCTGCACTCTCGCTAATGCAAACGTGACGTTTTTGGGATATGCTGACGGAGCTAGTGTTGCGTGATAATGTTTCGCCTACAGCTGCTCTGGTCGTTTCCGGAATATTTAGCAACATCAGGACAGCACACATTTTACTAGATAAAAGCCACGCTTCGGTAACAGTTGCGAGTATGAAATAGTCAACGGTTGACCGACACAGTTGCCGCAGTGCTTTGGAAGCGAACACCTCTGCAGTGTTATGACTGCTGGTACAACATTGTTGCGCGATTGCAATAAAACTGTTCTCATGTTGCGCGGCTTTGTTGCGACGACTATCTTCGCAACCTAAATTGTTACCTGGGAGGTGGGTCATCTGTATAAGAATAACTACTTTTTTCTGCATTTCAGCATGAATTTAGCACAGGGTTGTCATGCAGAACTCAACTGCTCGAATTTTCGCATGATCTTGCCTGTGCATTTAATAAATGATGCCAAACTGATTCAGTATTTTCGGAATTTAGAAAGCTTGTGATATAGTTGACCATGCACTCTTAATTCATGAACTGCGTAGCCTAAACATTGATGAACGCATTTTTGAATTCATAGATGATTACCTCGATGGCAGAAGAAAGCGTGTTATCATAACTGGCATTAACTCATCATATATAAATGTAATGTGAGGAGTGACTCAATGTTGACTCTTAGGGACCCTTCTTTGTTTTTAAATTTTTATTGATAATATTACAAACAGAATCGCATCCAATTTAGACTGTACGCAAATGATTATGTCTGATATAATAATATAAAGAAGTGTTCAGTGACGACGACGCTGCTGTTCTTCAGAGTGATTTAAAGCACATTTTTGAGTGATGTAAAAATGGAAAATGTCACTTAAGGTATCGAATGCATTCCTGTTAGATTTAATAGGAAGCGTAAAATGTTCCGACATCTTTTATATTAAAAAACCTTAGTTTGAATTTTTGCGCAAAGGCAGTCTACCTCAGAGTGCTACTGACATCTGACTTAAGGTGGATAATTACGTTACAAGTTTGTGTTGTAATGTTAGTGGCATACTATATTCTGTGCGTAACAATATTAGGTAGATTTCACCCAGCCTAAAAACAATATTATTGTACTTTTCGTACGTCATGCCGATTTTAAATTACGCTTGTATTGAATCGCTCCTGCATAAGCAGAAGTGTATAAATTTAATCGAAAGAATCCAAAACCAAGACGCGAAAGATGTATTCAATAACTTCCATTTCCGCATTAGTATCTCTTAAATAAAACAAGAAGTCGGTTGGCAACCCATACAGAAAAAGCGAAGAGGGCTTCGTCTTACATTTTTTTTATAATCTTTATTGCGGTAACACTAGTCTGGATATATCAAAATATATCACGGCTGCGAATTGTTTCTAGCAGAATAAATAACGAAAGAAAAGTACTGGAACTATTTGCGAGAACTGGCGCACTAAATTAAAGGTTAAAAAGTGCGAACAAACGAAGACAATAAAGAAAGACACACGACAGGACAGGCGCCTGTCCTGTCGTCCGTGATTCTTTATTGTCCTCGTTCCTCGTTTTATTCAGTAATAAACCAACTATCCCAAACCCAAGTTTTAATGGCGCATTAAAAAATACAATTTTCTATACTCAAATTAGGAGTGAAACATACCAGATTCATTGGTTGATTTTCCTACCGATAAATCATTTTTTTAAAGAAAATATGTTATTGTAGTGTTCTTCAAATGTTTAATTTCTAGAGTTTATCTTGTTCAATCTCATCATTACTAGTTTGCTGTTTTTGTGTTTTTTTTACAATTTCTGCCGCCCCCCCCTTTTTTCACCTTAACGCCCTCTGGTAGAGATGGTGAAAACAAATAAATGAAAACTAAGGGGTATAATTCCATTCCCATCCCCCTCCAGAGTCGTCGCGGAAGTGCGTACTGATTCGGGAATCATTCCGACTCCGGAGTGACCAATCCGTAACAGTCAGACAAGAGATTAGCACAACCTTGCGGTGGCCACCCCGGTAAAAGGGCGACAATATGATTGGCTGAAAACGCTATTAAGGCTTTCAATATTTATCTTTCTTTTGTAATGCGAAGAAAAAAAAATGAAATTTTATTTTTGAATATGAATCTTTGAAATAGCGTGAAATAACGTGCCGGCATTATACAATTGCCACATGATAGCTACTACGTTGATGAATTCAGATTTTGCAAACATGTTATAGGAAACCTTCAACATTGTGGATTGTACAAGATGAAAAGGGTGAAATATCTATTATGAAGTACTTGTTACTATCTTTAAAGAGCAAAGCTATACGCACTCCGGAGTGCATTTCGGTCGAAATGGCAATACGCACTCCGCTAAACTCGTATAAAAGGAATGCTCACAACGAGTTTTCTAAGCGATGGCAATGCATAGGGGTAAACTACTAACGACAGATTTGATTTGTGTACTTTTTCCCATTCTTATGTATCGTTTTTTGTATAATGCAGGCTCAGGGCAGGATGTGTTAAAACGAGCCAAAAGAATGCTGGTGCCCCCGAACGTGAAAACCTTATTTTTCAAGCTGCACAGTCAGACGCTTCCAGTCAAAGCCTGGTTGGTCAAAAAAGACCTGCCAGTGGCATAATCTGACAACTGCATCCTTTGAAAAAAGCAAGAGACCGTTGAACACGTCTTTCTAGACTGTTGCGACGCTGTCTTTTTTTGGGATGTCCTCCAAAGTACCCTCAAAAAAGACCTCCCATTAACGCCGCATGGCATACTTTACTTAGCTGTAGAAGATGAAAATGGTGTTCCTTTTGACATGCCCCTGCTGCTCGGCCTGCACAGCATATGGCGATGCCGCATGGCTGTGCAACACGCAGATGTTGATGTGCGCTCTGTTTATAAATACTTTGTAGAGCACATGTGTTTCTTAAAGGAAATGTTCAAGCCACTGCAACCACCCCCAGAGTGGTTGCCTCTTCTTGATGGGCTCTCTGCCCTCAAAGACTTTTAATAGTTTCCGAAGTCAGCCAACTCGGCTGAGGTCTTTTAGTGCCTTATGTGCGTGTGCATGTTCAGCTTGTGCGTTTGACTTACATCATGTAATAAAGAAATAAAAAAGAAAGATGGCATAGCATAGGAGTTAAGGTGTTCGCTTTGTACGCAAGTGGACGCGGGTTTGATCGGCGGTGGGCCAATTTTTTTTTTCTCAAAACATTTTGTTTTGTCGAGGCATTGGCCATATTTACGACATTTCATTTTTTCGCTGATGTTGTCGGCGAAACTTCGCAGAACTAAATGGTATGTGTCTCCCGTTCCGGAGGTGCGATCGGGGACAGCGGGGCTTGGGTTGCTGGCTGGACGCCGCGAAGCGGCGGCGTGTACTGGTTAAGTCTTGTAATATGCAGCCGATATTGTCGCCGCGAAGCGGCGTGAACGCAAGCGGGGGGCTGTGTTAACAAGCTCCCCAGCGATACGCTCGCCGTTCGAAAAGGGTGGCCCGAGCGGTATGAGCTCTACGCGGAGTGCGTATAGCCATTGCGTCCTAAATGCACTCCGGAGTGCGTATAGCTTTTCTCATCTTTAAAATGAACAAAAGAAAACTGCTGGTGGAGGCCAGGGATATACTGGAAGAATTAACGCGTGCGTAATTATTTCGCAAGTTATTGGAATCACTTCGTAAGCCACGTGTAATTATCTGCTGAGTTTTAACAAACGCCCACCTTTCAACTAAAAACAAGCATTGTACAAGCGTAAAACACAATATTAAACTAATAAAAAGTAAACATTCCGAGTAATCGAATTGAAGAGACGCTTTGCGGCAGCTGTGCATGGGCGCTCCCATAACGACCTTTGGATTCTAGCGGGTGTGTCTACTGTCTATACGGAATTTGCAACAAATATGCTTGAGAACGTCATTGTCACTTTGAGATTTACGTCATAAGACAGCATTCTAATTGTATCCCCGCACATCCTCGGCATTTTATTCTGTTCTTCCCATGCATTCTGTACTTTTCCAGAGCCAGTGGTGACGTCAGAACGCCGAGCTATGTAGCGTTGGCGGCACCCATCTACTGTTTCATACGTGTGTATAGTTCTTGAGAAGAAAAAAGACATCGAACGCGGCGATCACCAAATAGTCCAGAATTAAATGAGATACTAAAATTTTACGATAGGAAAGTAATAATATAAACTACCCTCATTAGTGTATTTTACGTTGTGCTTTTATTAAGCCTAGACGATGAAATGACAAAGACTGCACGTTCCCTTCTCTCGCGTCATCGCAATAATTCTCCGTCAATGCGATAAGGGAAGCATACGTTTTGCATTCCTGGTGAAAAGTTATTACTTTTGTTTTTGAACGATTAAGACGGATCTCTTAATCGTTTCTTTTCTTTGCACGAAGCGTTGAATGAGTCGACATCGGTCGGTAGCCTTGCGCAGTCATCAGTACACTACTGAAAAAAAACTATATGAACCCATATGGCAAACCATATGGCATGGTATGGATTTATACGGTTCCGTATGGCTGAACCGTACCGAGCCATACCATACACATATGGTTCCATACAGTTGGATATGGCTGAACCATACGTAGCCATACCATATACATATGGTACCGTATAGTTGGATATGCCTGAACCATACGGAGCCATGCCATACACATATGGTTCCGTATAGTTGGATATGAGTGAATCATATCGAGCCATACCATACACATGTGGTTCCGTATGGTTGTATAGTCTGACCCATACAAAACTATATTCATTCATATGGTCGCACCAGTACCATATACTCAACCGTTTACGTTCATATGACTGCAAACAATTCCACCTTATTGTCACGCGCGTCGCCGACCAAGCGCGCTCGTGGCCGAATGTTTATCGTCTTTAAATCCTACGCAAGGGGCTCGATGTTTAATGCCGGGGAGCGGACGCGCCTTTTTGTTATTTCTGTAAATTTTGAGTTCTAGTAAATTCGAGAACCCTGTTGCTTATTTGAGGTTTGAATGTTCTATGGGCCGAACCTCCTACGCTGATTTTTTCAGGAGCCCACTTGTGTACATAAGGAGCTCCGTGCTGCGAGCCGGGGTCAGTCTCGCCCAAGCGTTTGATTGGAAGTGGATATTCTGCTGGTAGCTGGCACACCAGGGAAAAGAAATTCCGGCCGTTGTCCCATATTCGGTCTCGTATAAAACAAATTGTGAAAACAGCAATTCGAAGTTGTGAAGTGGCGCAGTGGTAAGGTGTCTGTTTCATAATCAGTAGAACACTGGCGACACTGGTTCAATCCTGTCACAGGTTCGGTGAAAAAAAAAAGATATCCTATGTAAACAAAGTTATAATTTTGATAGGACCGCTGACCGGACGATAGGTCCACGCCCTGGTGACGGACTCACGGTGAGGGGAGAAGGAACAACACAGACTCCTTTCTTTTCAACCACAAGATGGTTTACTGAAAATCCGATAGACATAAAACAAAACAAACAAAACTCCCTCCAACGGACCGCCCCACAGGGGAAGCGCTCAGGCGCGACTTATCATGAAAACACGGCGCTCGTTCAAAGAACGTTTTCTGCAATTACGTACTTGCACTCAAAGGAAGAAAAAAAAATTAAGAGGGGGATAAACCATAAAAAGTAATATGGGGGTGAGTGGCGCGAACCTGAGTGAGTCTGGTCAGTGATGGGGGTGAAGCAGCCTCTTGCGATGCCGACCGAACTCGGGAGGTCGATGTGCGCTTGGCTGCTGTCGGCGTGCCTCCTCGGCACAGGCACTCACCCACGAACGCACACACACTTGGACGCCCAAAGCAGCGCTTGGACCAGGGAGCCCAAACACCTCCCGCGCTCAGCCTTCCGTCGCTACCACAGACCCGCCCAAACTGCGCGTTGCGTTCACTCCCCGGCCAAGTCTTCGCGCACACTCCCTTGACTCGGCTCGGAATCAAGCCGATGTTCTCACTTTCAAAATTCTAGCGGCAAACACCACTCTCCCTCACCCCCAAAAAAATTGTTTTTCTGCAGTTGTAAAAACAAAACACATATAAAAAAAAACACACGTCACACTGGCAAGCCCCGCAGTGAGCCTACCCCAGCTAACCATAAAGCGCACCCCCACTCGGACATCTGGAAGCAATTCCCAACATTCCGGGAAGCGAGTCGCCCATCGCTACCAACTAACAACCTCGCGAGAAATGTCTGTGGGACGAGGGGAGCCAGGGTTCCAGGGTTCCTAAACATCATTCACTTCCAACGAGAAAAAAGAAAAAAAAACGCATCTCCACGTGGTGAATGATGTTGATTGGGGCGAAGCTGTGGTGGTTCTCGTCTGCGTAGACGCTGAGCCGCAGCATGCCGAGCCTTTCGTTCGTTTTCATTCATGTCACGCTGCGGTCAAATGCTCAAATGCGTATATAACCACGTTCCATACCACACATTCTCTTTCTGACATGGATGAAAACGAACGAAAGGCTCGGCATGCTGCGGCTCACCGTCTACGCAGTCAAGCACCACCCGAGCTTGGCTCGAATCAACACCATTCACCACGTTGAGATGCGGTTGTTTCTTTTTTTTTTTTGCCCTACACGAGCACGTGCTCACGTGCTCGTGAACACGTGAGCGCGTGAGCTTACGAGCAGGAGCACGTGCACCCGACGGCGGACGGACATACGGACATGGCTAGTCCCTTAGGAGCTTCGCCCATAAAAAAGTGGGAAACACCGGCGATATTTTGTTCGTATTAACTGCGTGGCGTAGGGTACCTAAACGTTTTTTTACAATGTTAGATACAATTCTGTGTCATGTTAAAAAAATTGTCTGCTTTCCCTATTGAGAAAGGCCAATATGAACTCGCCTTATTGGAAATATCGTATTCCAATGAAGTTGATGGAAACCAATAAAAATTTATTGTTATCCGATTAACCCAATACGCACGATGGGAATTCATATCGGAGCACAATATCCCGATATAGTATGCGGTTATTGGTATACAACAGGATATTGGAGCACAATATCCCGATATAACTTGCGGTTATTGGTATACAACACGATATCGAAGCCCAATATCCCGACAGAACTTACGGTTATTGGAATAGAATACTACACCGCGTGCATATTGGTGACCGACATGGACATACTGTGTGGCCACACGATATATAAATATCGGTCGTCGATCACGGGTCCAAAGGAGAATACAATATCGCGTGGATAAATCTCAGAACGAATTCCAAGTAACCAACATGAATTTCGTCGGCATATACCGCGGACTAAGAGGATACGTAACACAGTATTGATCGCCCGTGAAGCAACATGTGGATATCGGTACGCCCACATATACGACATCGTTTTATGAGAAAAGTTTCCATCGTCAACCCGCGCGCGCGAAAGCTCGAGCGCTCGAGCTTCGGAGGCAGTTCGAACTCCGAAGGGAGGCGAGCCGAGCGAGCCGCGAGTAGCCCATCGAGCCAGACGAGCGGCTGAGCTACAGTGTAGCTGAGCGAGCCGCCGAGTGGCCGAATCCGCAGATCCAGCCAAGCCTAGCTGAGCCGCCGAGATTGCGCGATTGAGCCATTGCGCAGCGACCGCGACCGACCGCGGCAAGACGGCGGCGGTGGCGGGACCGACGGATGACAGCTCGTCAAGTTCGTCGCGCACTTTGCTTGTGGGTTCCAAGTGAAACCAACGCACTTTCAATCGCTTCGAAAGGTACGTATAGACGACTTTATTACTTGCAGCATTGAGTGCTTTGGTATACACAAATCGAAGTGAACACTGAAGGACAGAAGGGAGACATGATGTTTTGAAATCGCAGCTTATTTGAACGCATGCGTCCCCTGCTGAAAGCGTCTGGCTGTGCTCTGTTGCAGACGTCATTTCGACTGCGTGTACTCTGATGTAACGTCAGTCAGTATTTAAACTCGGCTAGCTTCGCTATCTTCTTATCTCATGTGCGAAATAGACGTAGAAACCCGCGCCTCGTCTCTTTCGGATATTCAACCTCCAGCCCCTGGCTCCCAGCGTGCTTACCGGCGCAAACCGTTCGACGTGTTGGATTCGTGGGCTCGTTCGACGAGGCGTTGTTTAACGGTCACGAATCGCCGAAGTGTTACCGGAGCTTCTCTTTACGAAAGTCGCGATCGACGCTGGGCTCTGAGCTCGTACTTTTTTCTTCCCTGGTAGACTAAGAGTGCCGACCATTCATCTGTGGTGCCGACTGGCGCCGTACGAAGTTGAGAAAAGCTAGCGAGTCTGTCAGAATTTCGTGACGCCGCCCAACTGCTCTGCTACCCGCTGCGCTCAACGAATAATGTAAAAAAAAAAAAACGCGTTTTCTAATTTTCAAATTTTTTTTTTGCCATGTTTCATTTTAGTCGTTGCAAAGTAAATCGCGGCCGTACGTCGGTTGACTCCCGATTAATGTCTCTACATCGTAGATTGTTTCACCACAATGGTGCCTCGTTGGTGTGATCTTATTCTGATATCGTTACATCTTGCTTTTTCATCTTGGCACACTTCTAGACTACCTTCTACACTTTGCACTCCTTGTCGACATGTCGCTGGTATTAGAGACAAATGTGAAGTCGCTGTTTGCTCACTCCTTGGTGCACATATTTCATGTTCAACATCAGGTATCTGAAGGAGGCGCCATGTAACCCTAGAGTTTGTTTAGAGGTACCTCAACATACTGTATTCAAGTGTCGTTTTGTGTGTTATAGTTTCCTACCAAACCAAATTGCACTTTGTTCGTAATATACCCTATAACTGTTCACTACAATTAAAGTTGCTATGAAACATTGGCCACGAGAGGTGACTCGGCCAACGCAGCCTGAAAATTCCTCGCATAATTTTCTTCATGGGTCATTTTGGACATTGACAAATTTTTTTGTGAATAATGAGTGTTATGCACATGTGTTCTACTTTTCGTACAGGTACTTCAATTAGATAAACCCCAGCAAAGGCAGCAAGACAGTCTCATAGGGCCACACCAAGGATAACTGCATTCCTGCTTGAGTCCCGAGCCTTGTCACCAAACTTCACTGAACATAATGGTACATTCCGTTTCCTTAACTTTTTCTTCTGAAATGTGTTTTTTTTTATTGTTGCTTTTTTTCTATTGAAAAAAGGGTAGTACAACGTTTAAACACCCAATGTTGTTGTTTTTTTTTTGTAAAATGTGTAGTACATCGTTTAAACACCCAAGCGTTCATAAATGGTCTCTGTTTCATACTTAGCGTGCAACGCTGTCAAAGGTACTAAAGTGGTGCGCATGAAAAAATAGAAAAAGTGTTACTGCGCGCGTTTCGTGAACGAGTGGTAGAAGGCGCTGGTCTGGCGATATTGATGTCTCGGTGGCCGTGGTTCGAACCCATTTTATGCGCAAAGTTTTTTTTTTCTTTTTTAGACATACTTTTCGTGCAAGATTGTGCGCATTTACGAAGTGCATATTTCACTTCCTCCTTCTTGATTTTTATTTATAAGTCGCCGAGAGGCCAGATTTCTACCATTTGGTCTGCCGCTTTGCAAGTGTTATTTGCCTCCAGCACCGAGTTGTATTTTTCTTTCGTGCAGCGTGGAATGAGGAATCGCCCTGATAGCGGCCTTGTCCCAAAATTCATAATAAGACGTTAATCGGCAATAGTTGTGGCCTGTACAGTTTATTTTGAAATAGCTGTCAAGGGTAGGAATCTCCCTCTCGGAGCACTTGTGATGCACCTTCAGGCGAATGGCGTTCTGTGTGAACTCGTCATGCTTGACGGTCCCCGTGCTCGAAACTTTCACGTTGCGAGGTCTTTGCTTCGGGGACGCCACCTTGCCAGATAGGCGCTGCGCCTTGCACTTCGCGAGAGTACAGGGCACACTCCAGTGTCGTTACTGGCCGTCTCCAGGACTTCACGACCGAATTCTCCGGGGAATGTGTTCTTATACTCCCGTACACATTGGCGATCATCTGCTTGCACTCTTTCAAGATTTTCGCACAACGAATCTTCGAAAACATCCGAGCAGGAGAGGTACTTGAGCTTGCTGCGTAAGGCGCCATCTTCTCAAAACCAGCCAGTGCCACACGGATGAACACGAAAACAATTTAAGGTGGTTTTACATTATCTTTTCCTTTTTCTTGAAAAACATTTGTGCTCCGTTGAAATCATAACGCCACTATCAGTTACTAGCCCCGAAGAGGCACATTTTCCGACTTTTTAAAATTTTTTTGCTGGGGACGCACTATCTTACGGGGCGAACGTAGGCACGGTCAGCAATGCAAACCGGTGCGCTAGCTTTGACTGCGTTGCACTCAATGTATGAAACAGAGTATAGGATCGCTTCAGACGGGGCAGCCTTTCTAGCAATTTCGGGGCTGCTAGCGGGTTGTTCCCTGGTTTTCCCCAGATCGACACGAATTGCTGAGACCGGGTCGGGCTCGAAGCGGACGAGCAACTCTGACTACTCGGAGATGTTTGAAGCGGCAGCAGCCAATCAGGAATGCAATATTTTCACGCGACACCCCTGTGGTCGTGATGATGAGAACTGAGGACTTAGTTATTCTGGTTTGAAATGGATCATTTTTGAAAATAAACTGTTTCAAAAAGATGAGCTAGTATTCTCAGTGCAATTTAAAGGTAAAAAAACATGTTTTTAGGATATAACTGTACGTCTAAATACTGTAAGAAAAATAAAATTTCATGATGATGATGGCCAGTCGTAGCAATTCGGTTGCTGCATCTGAACGCGGGCGGCCCGTGTTGCTGGTGTTGCGACATGAAGTTGCTGGCCGAAATTGTTCCGTCTGTAGCGGGCTTTAGGGAACTGAATTCAAGAACCGTGGAGCTCTGGGTGCAAGCCCACTTGGAAACATTTTTTTTTCTTTTTTGCCTTTTTTAGTATTTAAATAAATATATATATATATATATATATATATATATATATATATATATATATATATATATATATATATATATATATATATATATATAACGGGCATGGTGGCGGGAGGCCGAAGGCGTGGGTATAAAACTGAGAAGAAAAAAACCCTTAGTGGAAAACAGCAACAACGGACGATTTAATCTTCGACGTTTCGGCCGGAGTCCGGCCTTCGTCAGGAAGAACTTTTACAGAAGAACGCGGGTGGTATTTATACAACCTAAGCCCTGTCCCACTTAGTAAGAGGGACATTTCTTCGATTTTTTCCCACTTAACTTTAAGGGGGGCGGCAGACCTCTTAATATTGCAGGGAGATTCTCCCTCTTAATTAAGTGAGACACCAGCCCTCTTAAAGTAGGCGATACGGCGTCTCCCTTAAATTTGAGATCAGAGTCTCTTGGTAAGAGGGACATTTTTTAGATATTTTCTCCCTTAAATTTGAAGGGACGGTGGCCCGCTTAAAATGCAGGGGTATAGTCCCCCTTAAGTCGGGGTCACGCTGCTTATACATCATACAAAATACATTCTGCAGACATGTTCCGGAACGAGTCGCCGCGACATCCAAGCCTCGTACGCCACGAGGCAACCGATCAAGAGGTTGCTTTGTCACGTGGCATACAAAGCACGGATGTCGGGGTGACTCGTTCCGGAACATGTCTGCAGAATGTATTTTGTATGATGTATAAGCAGCGTGACCACGGCATTAGGTTATCTCTTTTATTGTATCGTAGAATTTCTGTTCCTTCGTGTTTGGACTGTCAGCTGACATGCTGCACTGCAGTGATGCAGTTCTCGCACTTTCGCTGATATTGTTTAACCAAAGTTATTCTGTGCCGCGTAACAGAATTGAAATTTGATCTGTATATTATGTTTGATAAACGGAATCAATGTGTTAAATAAAACAGTAACAATCTTTAAGAGTAAACACGTGTTTTATTTGCCACGACACAAGAAAATATTTTGAAATGTCTTTATCAAAATAGTAATTTTATAACGATGTTCTGGTAGTTTTTACGGATACAAAAGACGTTAGAACGACGCCAGAAATTGGCGTTTCTTGGAAACATTCACACAAAATAGTTCGTGCTGCAAAGTGACTCCTTTTGCCTATCATAAACAATAACAATACAATCGTGCTGAAAAAAAAAACTTTTTTTAGCGGATAACACAAAAAATAAGTACATTCTAAGAAAAGCCCGTGCGTCTACTTTCCCGCACAACACTTGGAAAGACAATCACCATAACTCTCGGAGGCAGCTCAGCGAATGTAGATGCCGAAACATATGATTATACCAAAAAAATGAGTTGCGACACTAAGCACAACAAGCGTGACGTTTTGCATTGCTTAATGTCACAACTCAGACTGGGTTTTTTTGTCTAATCTTATGTTTCGGCATCGTGATTCGCTGAGCTGCTTCCGTGAGCTACGGTGATTGACTTTCCAAGTGCTGTTCGGGAAAGTAGAATCCTGTGCTTTTTTTTTGAGCGTAGTTACCTACTTCATAGCATTAAAAACGAATTATTCGGCGTCTCTTGTCATCAGCAGAAGCTCGGAATTCCTGTTGTTTTCGAACGGCCATTAGCAATTTTCTGAGCTTCTCCGACATAAACTGAATCGAAAGACTTCATTTTCAACGAGCAGAATTTATAGGAGTCCAAGGGTTTGTCCACATGCCACAGGGTAGGAGAGTCCCGTTATGTAATACACCCATAAGCACATGACTGGTGCCCCCTCTATAGTCGTGCTAGCGGAGAGTTTCACTGACCGGTTCCCAGAAACGATCCGTTTCCCCGAACCGAAGAAAGTCTTGGGTCCTGGAACTTTTTCGTCAGGGATAAAATCGTCCTGCAAGCAGCAATTGTTAAAAAAAAAAAAGCGTCAGCGTCAAACTTACATTTCTATTTTTGCATTCATTTTTTCACATAGCATAGGCGATGAGAGGACTTCTGGCCAATCGAGACCGGAGAATGGTCTTCATGTTCAAGAATGTTGTTGGGCTGTCTCCGCAGAAGACCCCTTTTACCTCCTCCAGTTTCTTCAGCATGGTGACGATCGTGTTATGGAACCGAAGCTGTGCATCCACCCTTAGTTGAATGAAAGACCATATTGTTTTGCTTTATATACAGAGAGTTGGAATTAGAATGAAGGTAATGAAGCGCTTTCACCTGTTTTCAAGCAGGCGGTAGGAAACAAATGCGAAATTAAAGTGCAAACAGTTCAAAGATTGGGAGCCCAATCTGTATACGATGAAATAGCGAGCGACATTAGCTTATGACGTAACTTCTGCTACTATTAATATTTGGTACGAGAATAGACTGCTGTTTTAAGTAATTTACGCGAATCGTTTTTGTATTACGAAGACAAAACGAACACGCATTTAGAAGTAGATGAACAATAGAAGTCCCATGTGCTTTGGAAAGCAGGGATTGCATTTGCGGCTCGAAGCTGCAAAAGAGATCTAATGCATGTTTTAAAAAGCAACATGATCAAATAAAAAAAATATTTCTGTTGACATTTCGGCGCAAGTCATTCATTTATTCTTTTTTTCAGAAGCAACGCATATGCCAACAGAACGTAAATAGAGCCTACCTACATACCAGAATACAAAAAGTTCATAATTACCGAGTTCATTGTGGGCCATGTGCGAGTGGCCGCAGTAGACTCATCACTCAGGGTGCTGCGTTCCACCGTGAAGAGGGTCCGGTAGAGCTCTGTACACGAGAAATCCGAGCAGAACCCCCGTCTGATTCCCTTCATGCCGACGTTTGCTGCCATTGCCTCACTCTGAAAACAATATTTTTAACGGTCAGTCATTTAACGCCCATACTCAACCTAGCGCTGAAGCGCCTAAGAAAAAAAAAAAGAAAGAAGAAAAAGCAAACTTCTGTTTATATATTTTTCGCAGATGTACCACTCAGAAAAAAAGGTATTCAACCAGCTACAGAAAACAAAGAGCATAATAAACATCATGAATAAAATCTCCAAAAACAAAAGCATGATCGGCGCCGAAAAAAAAAAAAAAAAGAGAGAGAAAAAAAAAAGCCGGTTGCTTTGCTGGCGCGACCGTCAAAATATAACAAACAAAAAAGTACGGCAAGAAAATATTAAAAAAACAAAATGTACTCCAGGGCCATCGCGGCACCCTTCCCCTCTTTCCGCTGACGCCGCGACGCCCACGCAACGCGCAAAGAAAAAAAACAACTTTTTTTCTTCTTTTTTTTTTGTGGGGTTTGAATTAGAAGCTTGTCCACCCCCCCCCCTTTTTCACATACATACACACACACTATGGATTTTTGCTGGCCTCCCACTTGAGAAAGAAGTTCATAATCACTGTAACGCTAACGATGTCTACAACATAACGTTGCAGCGTAAATTGCTGTAATGAACTCTGAAGGCAAACAAACGCAAAATCGCCAACATTGTTTCCGTCAATCAACGCTCTCGGGCGGTCAACCTCAAGCATTTAGAGTGCACACCGAGAAAGAAATCGGCGAGCCAAGCTTACAAACACTGACTGCCCCAGCTAGGGTGTCTTTATGCTGGCTTTGCCTTAGGGAGGGTGATGCCATCCTTTGTAGTACTCGATGCCGACAGTGTACGCTCACGGAGAAAATACAAGGAAATTGCCGGTAATTAAATGCCGTTGTAGCAGTGCCAAAGCTAGCAGCTCGAGCTGGGAGAAGAACGAACGCGCGTCCGAAATTAAAAAGTAGACAAAAGCGTCGGGCAGAAAATGGTTTGATATCACCAGCCTAAAACAGACGCGTACACATTGGGGCACCTTAACCCGCTAAAAGTGTTTTGTGCGAAAGACAGCCCTGCGGCTTACGGCAGGGCAAACGATTATCGACGCTTTGTCGTAGCTGAACGAGCAGATCCAGGAAGCGACCGCGTCCGCGGACTACAGCTGAACACTCTTACTCTACATGCAGAGCTCGTACATCTCACAGCCAGCGTGAAAATATTGATGGCTCGTTATTCCCACCCGCAATGCACCCAAAACAAAAGCGTCAATATGACACGATTACTCACCCGAAGGAAGTCAAACGAGCAGCATGACGCTTGCGACCCTCCGGCAACGACCAGTGTTGCCAGATGGTCCCACCAAAAAACCGCCAAACGGCTGGGAGGTATAGCCCAAATATAGCCAAAGCCATAAAATAAATATAGCCCAAAATAACCAAGACTAAAAAGAACGATTCTTAAGCCTTTTATTGACAATTTTTCATACGCGCAAAAAACAACATGTTAAATTCTCTTTTTCAACCCTCTGATGCGCCACTTTTTGTGTGCATTAGGTCCCCTGATATATAAAAAAAAATGCTTCAGAAGGATGAAAATTTCTGAAACAATTAATTACCCATCCTTTGTAGGATTTCAGAAATAGAAAACATACATGGACAGCTGTATTCTGAGGCCCGGGAGTTATAACCATACAGTAAAAGAACAGAATGCAGGAGCAGAAGTGCCAGAACTGGGAGTTTCAAACCAGCACCCCTTATATCTAAGGTTCTTACCAATAACCCACCAGTCTATTTTTCTTTGTGTAGAATATGAGCGTCCCCCGTTCCGGTACACGCTATTTTTGATTGTGTTTCATTTCTTAAAGTTGGCGATGCCTAAGAATTTTCGCAATGGGCACCAAAGCTGCGTTTGGAGAGTTCAGTCTACGTCCGGGTAGAAGACGCGCTACTGGACCTGTAAAAACAGTGCAATTTGTTTGTTTGATTTGCTTCACTGCGCTGTGGGGAGACCGCTTGAACTCTGCTAGCATTGCTTCTCTGCGCATTGTGAAAACCCCGACGTTTGTAGAAGTTTGAAGCCATCCTCCTTCCTCTCTCTCCTCTCAACTAGCCAAAAGATAAACAATTTTTTTTTCGAAACTGACTAGAAGTTCGAAAATTAACTAATCGAACCTCAAAGTTCGACGTCGAACCGGAGGTTCGTCAAGAGTTCGCCGCACCCTTAGATATAGCCCAAAAATAGCCACATAGCCAAACGCGAAATTTTGACGCCAACTAGAAAAAAATGTAGCCCAATTTGGCTATATATAGCCCAATCTGGCAACACTGGCAACGACCGTTTCCAGCTCTCCGTGAATTGGCGCGAAGCCTTAGCACCGTCCGAACTCTTTGCCGTGGACTAGTGCGCCTGCCCCTCTCCTCCTGACCGAACTACATTGGTTCAGTTAAGAGGGACCAGTCCCCTCTTAATATGAAGGGAGACGCGTGAATATTTCTGTCGGTCTTTCCTGTTCAGAGGGACTAACGAAACGGTTTCTTTGGTCTCTCTTAATATGTTGGTGTCCCTCTAGATGTTGCTATTTTATTTTTCAATTTCCCTCTTAAAAAGAGCTGTCCCCCTGAAAGCATTGTTGTCCCCTCTAAAATCAGAGGGACAGCGTTTTTTATGAGAGACCGGTTTAAAATTTAGGCGAGGTGACGGTTGAAGCTTTCGAGAGAGGGAAGCGTAGGGCAGTTCTTATCCGGGTGAAGAAGCTTGACGGTCGGTGCCAAGCTTCAAGGACGGCGGGATGACGGTTGTAGCTTCTTGAGAGGAAGCGCAGGGTGACTTTGTGTCCGGGCCGGCAGCGGTGACCTATATAGACGATAGCGTACAACAGACGAAAGTTACACGCGCAAACTAAAGTGCTGTCTCAAAAAAAAAAAAAAAGGGCGGCACGGTCATTTGTGTGCATGCAGGCATGCATGAGTCAAACCTGGAAGGGAACAATGTTAAACCTAGAAGTAAAAAGAAATACAATAGATATCAGAACCTGGAAATAAAAAAAAAGTTGATAATCCAGTTCCGGCCCCAAACACAGTAACACTGTTAACAACAAAATCTACAAAAAAAAAATGTTTTTGGATTGCTGTTGCTATTCGTCTGTTAGCATTTTAATCGATGCCAGAGTACCGGGGCATTCATTTATTCCTTGTTTAATAGTGTTAAATCGGTAAATTAGGTAGGATTCACGCTGTTCACGTTCGCGATTTGATTTAAATCCAGATTCTAGGAGCGTCACTGACAATTTATCAAAAGAATGTTTTGGGAGAGCGAGATGTTTGGATAAAGGCAGTGCCGGAAGATTTATGGCGTGAGATTTGTGATTATTAAAGCGCAGTCTAAATGCCGTTCTAGTCTGCCCTATGTATTGCATTTTGCATACCGTACACTCGAATAAGTAAATGACATTCGACGAGGCACATGTTAAGTTCCCTTTAATTTTGATCGAGAACTGCGAGTGCGTGCTGCTGGCCGTGCTTGTGTGCTGCATCTGTTTACAGATCAGACATCCTGGGTGCCTGCAAGGCCTACATTCGTTAGGTGGTGGCGATGAATTTATCCGAGAGTTTACTAGCGCGTCTTTGAGGTTACGCGATCGTCTGTGGACTACCCCCGGGGCGGATGGAAACGCGCGTTTAAGGCGCTCGCTTTGTTCGAGAATGTTATAGTGTCGTCTCAAGACATTATTTACATTAGGATGGTGTAAGGGGGCGGCGGAGAAAAGCTCACCGGAGAAAAGCTCACCGGAGAAAAGCTCACCGGAGATAAGCTCACCGGAGAAAAGCTCACCGCAAAACCCGCAGATGCGGAGAAAAGCTCACCGGCCTTTGGGTGGATGCGGAGGAAAGCTCACCGATTTATTAACTTAGCGGATTCTGCGTCAAACGTGGCAATTTAACACAATTCGCCTTCGCCACTCAATTAAAAATATGTCCTTTTTTTTAATGTGCTTGAAGTTCATTGGGCATATTTACTAATTCCTCAGAAATTAGTAATCACCCATTTTGTATAATTATGAAGCCGCAAGTATAAAATCAGAACATCGTACACCGGTAAACAGGACGACAATTTATTGACAAATGACTAGTGCGCCGTCAGTAGCTCTGTCAAATAAAGAGGTTTGTTCTTTGCGAGATAATATGAATAGCGGTGTGGTGAACCGTTTCAGCTCGAAATACTGTGCAGTGCCTAATGGATAAGTGGGTGTTAGATTATGTAATCAATGTCGGCTACGTTGTTTTCTTTCTGTTAATTTCACTAACAAAACTTTAGTTGCTAGAACAGCTACGTCGTGTCGTGTTTGTTGTCTTCACTCCGTCGTCGTCGTTTGAGCAGTTTTCATCATGTATAACGTTAACCAACTCGCCCTATTCGCTACCATACAGAAGACTACTTTTTATGTAGGTCACGAGTAACAACGGTGCCAGTGTGCAGCTCGGAAGGTCATGAATGGCTTGCCGTAAAAGGTCACTATCACACAAAAGGCAACGTGTCGAAACACCAGCTCGAACGGCTAGAAAACGTGCATGTCCGTGGAAGAAAGAAGGATCGATATCCTACTGACTGTTTTATCCTGTTTTCAAAGGTTAACAGAAGCTTCAAAGACAATTTATGGCACCACGTTGTTGCGCATGCGCTTTCGAATTTTCGGCATTTACAGTTTTGATTTTTAATTTTTAGGCAGACATTATCAAGTTTTCTCACTTTTTTCTCTTCGTCAAGTTCATAATGTTTTCAGTTAGGCTTTCGTTGCCTAGAGAGTAAGCCACAGAAAACACTCGCCCGCAATTATTTATTTGGGTGCAATATACCCAATAAGCTTACAAATACTAAAAATGGCATTTTCTTCTTTACAAAGCTTACGAATTTTAATCAAAATAAATTGATATATGTTCCGCATGATCCAACAGCCTCCATGTAAAAAGAAGAAAAAAAATATCGGTGAGCTTTCCTCCGCATACGCTCAATGGCCGGTGAGCTTCTCTCCGCATCCGCCGGTTTTGCGGTGAGCTTTTCTCCGGTGAGCTTATCTCCGGTGAGCTTTTCTCCGGTGAGCTTTTCTCCGGTGAGCTTTTCTCCGGGATTCGGTGTAAGGATCGACGAGAGCTCCGCGGGTGGGCCGTTAGCACCAGGGAGATTTGGCTGGGGGGAAAGCGCTGTTGTAAACACTTCCCTTGGTGGGCGACCTCGAGAGACAGGTGTACTTTACGACGCGAGGTTCGGAACACGCGTTTTCTGCCGAGAGAATCGGAGCGTGCGTTCCGGGCCGGGAAAATAAAGTTACACCACCACCGCCACCAGAACGCAGTGGCTGTGGCCGGCGCTGTTTACATCGGTTTAGTCTTTCTCGCCCGAGTGTGGGGGGTCGCGGCAGAACGGCAACGTCAGACCGCCTCTGGCAGAATGAATTACGGGATGGCTCACTTAGTCGGAGCTATCCACACAGGGTTCGGTTGTCCGCTTTGCCATGCGAGAAATGGCTTTGCTTGCATCCGAACCAGCCCGACCTTTGACCGTGAGATGAACGCAGACCGCGGGTTCCCAGCCGGGAATACAGGCAATTCCCACGTGGCGAGAAGGTGAGCCGATTGGTTGGCGGTGGGAAACGCCTGTCTCACAACGCGTCGAGGATTCGCCGGTCCACTAAAAGGGGACGAAACAACGAGCAACTTGAATTAGAAACTCAGCGAGTGAGTTTAGTTTGTGCTGGGGCTCGAGAGCTGTCGCTCCGTAATCGAGTCAGGTCGTGGGATTCCGAGGGACTTTTGTCCCCGTAATCGGGACATAATCCCACGAGCCAGCCAACTCCCGAGCTTGGAGAAGCTAACACCCGACCACCTCCTTCCCAACCCCGTACAGGGGAAGTTATCATTTCGCAGTATTGTTTATCTTTGTATTTTCATTCCCTACCAAAGTATTAAATTGTGTATTGAAAAGTAATCCCCAAATTCAACTGAATTAGTCGTCGACGGCCAAGCGAAGCAACTTCGTCCCCGGCAAAACCCGCCCAGCTTCCCACAACGAAGCCCGTCACCCATCCGGACCTGGCAGTCCGGACCGCGCAAGGTGACCGAGCGACGAAAGAACCCGTACTGGCGCAGTCGACAGGATTGGCTTCGACGACATCAAAATTCAAGAAACATCATCGAGCGGCAACAGAACGACTACCGCAGAGGGTAACCGGACAAAAGCTCACCGGACAAAAGCTCACCGGACAGAAGCTCACGGGACAAAAGCTCACCGGACAAAAGCTCACCCGTTTTTTGACAGACCCGGACAAAAGCTCACCTCGATTTCTTTTTTTTTTACTATCCGGGCGAAACACGGGTTGAAATAAAGTGCGGACGCAATGGACATTGGACCATTTTAGGAGAACTTGTACCTCATCCACCATTGAGTTGAGAATTTTTTTTTAAATAATTTGAAAGAACGGGAGTTCGGCCTTTTGGAAAAGTACAAGACAGATGACCAATTTAAAAAATTGTGCGGTATTTTAGATAGGCTCGGGTTCCTTCCACCACAGCTTTATCCACAAGAACTGACCACCAGGGAAAAGTCTACCGGTGACATCGCTACCTACTGGACTATTTTGATTGCACGTATTTCAACGGCCGCTTCCGTTATGCTTCTGTTCCATCTGCGGCGGCACCCAGAGCGAATTCTTCCCTTCGCCTGCCTCTGCGCCGACGGCGACCGGAGTTTCCCCCGGTACGGAGGAATATGTACGACACCACTCTTCAAGATAAAGACCGGATGAGCAACACCTGCGAAAGATAGAGTACCGGGTTCCAGAAGCCCGTCGGCCACGCCCATCCAAGCGTCTTGAGGGTGATTGAATGCCTACAGCAAAATCAGGCGCTCGTTGCCACGGCATTGACAAAAGCCCGGAGAGGTGAGCCCACCGTAAAGCGGGTGCGAAAAATTACTCTGCACCTGCAGAATCGTCTTAGAAATATTTGCGAGGGCTTGATATACATCGAGATCTACCAAGACTGCTGGAGCTAGTGGGGCACTGCATTCGCTTCTAACCAATCGATAAATAAACTTGTTTTTATTAAAATCAACAAACCATGCGCCTGTCAGATTTAATTTATCGTTGCCTTTTTGTGTCGCACGCATGCACCTAAGTTGTCCGCACTCGTGTTAAGACCAACATGAAATTTTCTCGTGGTGAGCTTTTGTCCGGGTCTCTGAAAATATGGGTGAGCTTTTGTCCGGGTCTGTGAAAAAATGGGTGAGCTTTTGTCCGGTGAGCTTTTGTCCGGTGAGCTTCTGTCCGGTGAGCTTTTGTCCGGGATTCGTTCCACAAGGACACAGTGGACGGAATCAGGGTGGCTCAGTTAGTTTTGCCTAGGGAGAGACGCGCCGAAGTTTTGGAGCTCGCCCATGAATCACTCTGGGGGGGCCATCTCGGGTGCAAAAAGACAAAGGCGAGGATTAAGGGCAGCTTTTATTGGCCTGGAATTGAGACTGATGCCCGAGAGCATTGTCGCTCTTGCCATGGCTGTCAGATTAAGTCGGACAGAACCGTGAGGGACAGAGTTCCCATCACACCGCTCACGCGGCCGGAGAGACCGTTCCAAGTAGTCAACATCGACTTAATTGGCCCACTGGACGTTGCGTCGGCCAGGGGGCACAAATATGCTCTGTGCCTGATCGACCTTTGCACGCGCTGGCCAGAGGTAGTACCTTTGCGTAATCTCACGGCGAAAGCGACTTGCGACGCACTGCTGGATATTTTCAGCCGAACCGGGGTGCCTGAGCTCGTGTGTTCAGATCACGGAACTAACTTCACGGCGAAGCTCACGCAAGAGCTGCTCTCGAGGCTGGGCTGCACGCCGCGCTTTTCGACCCCAGAGCATCCAGAAAGCAACGGCTCGGTCGAGAGGTGGAACCGAGTGTTTAAGAACATGTTATTCCACGCCATAGAAAGGGACCCGCGAAACTAGGACCGATTGGTGCCATTTTTGCTTTGGGCGTATCGAGAAGCCCCACACGAAACGACAGGCGCGTCGCCCTTCCGGTTGCTATACGGAAGGAGCCCCACGGGGCCACTAAATATACTTCAGCATACTTGGACGGGGGAAGTCCCCGTACCCAGCACTCTCCGAGAGGCGCCGGCGAAGTACTTAAGGCAATTAAGGGAACAGCTAAGTGTGGCGGCAGAGGTTGCGGGTCTCACGAGCGGAGTCCAGCAGCGCGCTTACGCGGAGCGCTATAACCGCTCTGCCAAGAGCAAAGGGTTTAGGGTTGGAGATCAAGCGTTGCTATTCGAAAGTGATCCCCCCAGCAAGATGGCTCCGAAGTGGCTCGGGCCTTTCACAGTTTTGACTATTGAAAGACCGTGTTCCTACCGGCTGGAACTGGGGGAGGGCAGGACCAAAGTAGCCCACGCGAACCAGCTAAGAGCGTACAGGGCCCGGGTGGGGCACGTGGGCGTCATATTTCATGAAGACGTGGAGTTCGGAGAGGTCAGCTACGCACCCCGGGAAAGCAGAACGACCGAAGAGACGGGCCAGCTTAACCCCAAAAAGTTTGATCACTTGACGCCTGACCGCCGCGACGAAGTGCAGGCCGTGTTCCGAGACCATGACTCCGCGTTCCGAACCGCTTTGGGAGCCGCGGAGGTGGGCGAGCACGAAATCAACTTAGAACAGGGATACGTGCCTAAAAGGTCGTACCCGTATCGAATTCCGGAACTGCTTAAAACAGAGGTCAGCAGACAGGTGGGTGAGCTGCTAGAATCAGGGCTCATCTACCCGGTCGAAAGCGAGCACGCGCACCCGGTAGTGTGTGTCTCCAAAAAGGATGGCAGCATCCGCCTTTGTGTCGATTACCGTCGCTTGAATACTGCGACTATACCGGACGCGTTTCCAATGAGCAACCCTCAGGAGCTCATCCTCCAAGTTGGACGAGCGAAATTCATTACTATCCTCGACCTCCAGCGCGGATATTGGCAGGTGCCGGTGGCCGCCGAGTCACAGCACCTCACAGCCTTTGTAACGCATGAGGGCCAGTTCGCGTGGAGGGTGATGCCGTTCGGTCTAAAGAACGCGGGCGCTACGTTCCAGCGGTTAGTCAATCAGCTGTTGACGGGTCACCAGTCGTACGCCTGCGCGTACTTAAATGACATTGCCGTCTTTTCCGAGACATGGGAGGACCACCTTCGCCACCTCGACGCCGTCTTGGGAGTTCTGGAGCGAGCAGGGCTGAGGGTGAGCAAGGAAAAGTGTCAGGTGGCTAGAGGGTCAATCGCTTTCCTCGGGCATATCGTGGGGTCAGGAGCGCACGGCCCCGACCCAAGCAAGTTAGCCGCGATCGAGGGCTTGGATCGTCCGCATACTAAGAAGGAGCTGCGAAGCGTCCTAGGACTCTGTGGCTATTACAGAGAGTACGTGAAAGACTATGCTACTATCGCCGAGCCCCTCACGGCCCTCACCAAGAAGGGAGTGCCGAGCGCGATACCTTGGCCCGAGGAGGCAGAAAATGCATTCCTGCGTCTCAAGAAGGCGCTCTGCGAGGCGACGAGTCTTTCGACCCCGAACCTGCAGGAGCCTTACTGGCTTTTTACAGACGCGCCAGCAGTGGCAGCAGGGGCGTGCCTGGCCCAGATCGGGAGTGACGGAGCTGAGAAGCCGATCGCGTTCGCCAGCCATAAATTCACTCCGACTCAGACGCGCTGGTCCACCATTGAGCGTGAGGCATTCGCTATCATTTGGGCGCTCGGCAAATTTGATAACTGGCTCTTCGGCGCAAAAGTGCACGTCGTGTCGGATCATAACCCTTTGTCCTACCTGACGTCCTGCAGTCTGCATGGGGCAAAGCTGTCAAGGTGGGCTCTAGCGCTACAGCGCTACGATGTGATCGTCACCCACAGAAAGGGGTCCGCTAACGGTAACGCAGATGCTTTATCTCGCTTGCCGAACAGATATTGGGGTACCACTGACTCGGCGCTGCGCCCAACCGAGAGAATGAGTGGTTCCACTTGCCGCGCGGCCTGAGTCATCCATCTCAGAAAGTGTGGCGTTGCTGCTGTGTCCGTGCGTGGAGAAGAGACTTCGTTGGACCTTGCGACCCTTATGACTTGAGATTTGCACGAGTCCAAAGACAATTCTGTTTTGCGAGGCGTTTTTGTTTTGTTCCCAAGCGCGGATATTGCAGCAGGCGTGTTCCGCCCAACGTTTTATACTTTTTATTTTATTTTTATTTCGCTTCTTTTTTCGTAAACGTTGACGTGTGCATTGTCACATGTACGTATATTTACCCGTACAGTGATGTACTGTCATTCAATAGGCGGACATTGCAAAGCACGTCTTATGGATTTTCTTTTACACTTTAATGTCAGTAACGTTCAAGTGCTCGGTTATATGTATACGTATTCATCTTCAGTGTTATACGCTTATTTTCGAAGATAATCGTTTTGTTTTACAACGCCACTTGCGTGTTTTTTGTTTTTTTTTTGCACCGTATGTCGAAATGCGAATGATGTCTTCGATCCTTTTTTTTATGTTTGACTCTTAGATGTTCTTTCAGTCCAGCAAGAGTCTTAAGGGGGGAGGTGTAAGGATCGACGAGAGCTCCGCGGGTGGGCCGTTAGCACCAGGGAGATTTGGCTGGGGGGAAAGCGCTGTTGTAAACACTTCCCTTGGTGGGCGACCTCGAGAGACAGGTGTACTTTACGACGCGAGGTTCGGAACACGCGTTTTCTGCCGAGAGAATCGGAGCGTGCGTTCCGGGCCGGGAAAATAAAGTTACACCACCACCGCCACCAGAACGCAGTGGCTGTGGCCGGCGCTGTTTACATCGGTTTAGTCTTTCTCGCCCGAGTGTGGGGGGTCGCGGCAGAACGGCAACGTCAGACCGCCTCTGGCAGAATGAATTACGGGATGGCTCACTTAGTCGGAGCTATCCACACAGGGTTCGGTTGTCCGCTTTGCCATGCGAGAAATGGCTTTGCTTGCATCCGAACCAGCCCGACCTTTGACCGTGAGATGAACGCAGACCGCGGGTTCCCAGCCGGGAATACAGGCAATTCCCACGTGGCGAGAAGGTGAGCCGATTGGTTGGCGGTGGGAAACGCCTGTCTCACAACGCGTCGAGGATTCGCCGGTCCACTAAAAGGGGACGGACCAAGGAGCAACTTGGATTAGAAACTCAGCGAGTGAGTTTAGTTTGTGCTGGGGCTCGAGAGCTGTCGCTCCGTAATCGAGTCAGGTCGTGGGATTCCGAGGGACTTCTGTCCCCGTAATCGGGACGTAATCCCACGAGCCAGCCAACTCCCGAGCTTGGAGAAGCTAACACCCGACCACCTCCTTCCCAACCCCGTACAGGGGAAGTTATGATTTCGCAGTATTGTTTATCTTTGTATTTTCATTCCCAACCAAAGTATTAAATTGTTTATTGAAAAGTAATCCCCAAATTCAACTGAATTAGTCGTCGACGGCCAAGCGAAGCAACTTCGTCTCCGGCAAAACCCGCCCAGCTTCCCACAACGAGGCCCGTCACCCCATCCGGACCTGGCAGTCCGGACCGCGCAAGGTGACCGAGCGACGAAAGAACCCGTACTGATGGTTTAGGCTATAAGTTAGACCATAGATTTGTGCGTTGTGTGGCGCTTTGCGTGGGGCGCGTTCTGATGAGGTCTGCGCGGTTCAGTTGTTTGGCTTTTTCGATTGCATCGTCGATTATACGGGGTGGATACTTTTGTTTCTCTAGCACTGACTTTAAATTTTAACTGCTCGCATTAAAATCTGTCTCTTTGGAACAAATTCGTTTGAAACGATGAGCTTGGCTATAGGGAATGCTGTTCTTGCAATGGTGTGGGTGGTCGCTTTGATAATGAAGGTATTGCTGCCGATCTGTTGGCTTACGGTACAGGCTCGTGGCGAGTTTACTTTCGTCTATCTTAACGTTGACGTCTACGAAGTTTATTTCGGTTTGCGAGTACGAATGTGTAAAGCGGATGCTCGGATGAGCAGCATTGTATCGACCTATGAAGTCCACCAGCTCCTCCTCAGTGTGCGACCATACAATAAATATATCATCTACAAACCTTTTGTATATTAGCGGCTTTACGGGACATTCAAAAAGGAACTGAGATTCTAATTTTCCCATGAATATGTTGGCATAGTTCGGGGCCATTTTGGTGCCCATCGCGGTTCCGCTAACCTGCCTAAAGTATTTATTGTTAAATTCGAACGTATTTAGTTCTAAGACAAGCCTTGCTAGAGTAGCGACGACGTGTCCATCTGGGGTATCCGGTTGTTTGTGGAGTTCGTACATGTCAATTAAAGAGAGTATTCCATCATCATGTGGAATATTCGTATACAGCGATGACACATCGAGTGTAACGAGATATGATTCTTTTGGTATGCATAAATTTGATATTTCTCTTAAGAAGTGAGTTTTGTCTTTAATGTACGAATCAAGAATTGTAGGTATATGTTTAATTAAACTGTCTACATATCCTGATATGGGTTCGGTTACTGTACCTATTCCGGATATGATTGGACGCCCTTGGCTACCAGGTTTGTGAATCGTAGGGAGCATGTAGAAGCGGCCCGGAGAAGGCTGTACCGGTTTCATTGATTTATGTTCGTTAGCAGTTATTCTGCCCTCGCCTAGGAGATCCTTAAGAACCGAGGTCACAATCTGAGTGTGGTGCACCGTAGGGTCATCCGCGAGAGGTTCATAAGACTTTGAGTCATTTAGTTGGCGGTTTCCTTCTCGGATGTATTCAGAAGTGCTAAGAATCACAATTGCTCCTCCTTTATCGGCTGGTTTTATTGTTTTGTCTGTCCTATTGCTCAGGGTTTTTAAGCTAGCCCGTTCGGATTTAGTGAGGTTATCCCGTCTTCCCGCCTGCCTGCGATATTCCCGCATTATGTCTTTTTGCACAGCGGCTATGTATAAGTCAAGACAATCATCACGGTTAGCTTTTGGCGTCCAGTCGCTCGTTGCACGCTGCTGAGAGGTGTTGGAGCTAGAAGTTTTGTCCAAGAAGTATTCCCGCAATCTTAAATTTCGAGCAAAGTTGTCGAGGTCGCGTAGTAATTGAAATTCGTCAACAAAACCTGTGGCGGGACAGAAATTTAACCCCCTCGAAAGGAGTCTTTCCTCTTCTGCTGATATAGTCACGCCAGATAGATTAACAATTGTAGTGCCAAAAGGGGCACTAGTGCTTGACCTATCGTCTGTTATGCTAATGGCCGGTTGAGTATGTTCGTTATAGTTAAATGATGTCGTGAGCTGAGGTAAAACAGGGTTAGGAACCTTATCGCGCTGTAGCTTACGTAGCTTGATTGTTGCGAGGTCATGGTGTTTCTTTTTATCAAATTCAGATAGGGCGCTAATTTCAGATGTCGATAAGGGGCCATTTGAACGGAGAAGTGTAGCGGTCGCGGTCGTTAACTGTTTCACTTGTTTGTCACTATGCTGAATCGCTATTTGGACCAGTTCAAGGGAACCTTCAAGGAGAACTTGTTGCCATTCCGATCGGTCATGTTGGTCGAGGTTTCTGCAGGCGGGAGGAAGGGAAAGCGACATGCCCTCCATGTCGCTTTCCCCGAACTCCATAAATCAACCTTGCTAGTGTACCTTAACGCAGGCATTACCCCGAAGGGTAATGCCTGCGTTAACGTACACAGCGGCTTATACATAGCCGCTGTGCAAAAAGAGATAATGCGGGAATATCGCAGGCAGGCGGGAAGACGGGATAACCTCACTAAATCCGAACGGACTAGCTTAAAAACCCTGAGCAATAGGACAGACATAACAATAAAACCAGCCGATAAAGGAGGAGCGATTGTGATTCTTAGCACTTCTGAATACATCCGAGAAGGAAACCGCCAACTAAATGACTCAAAGTTTTATGAACCTCTCGCGGATGACCCTACGGTGCACCACACTCAGATTGTGACCTCGGTTCTTAAGGATCTCCTAGACGAGGGCAGAATAACTGCTAACGAACATAAATCAATGAAACCGGTACAGCCTTCTCCGGGCCGCTTCTACATGCTCCCTACGATTCACAAACCTGGTAACCGAGGGCGTCCAATCATATCCGGAATAGGTACAGTAACCGAACCCATATCAGGATATGTAGACAGTTTAATTAAACATATACCTACAATTCTTGATTCGTACATTAAAGACACAACTCACTTCTTAAGAGAAATATCAAATTTATGCATACCAAAAGAATCATATCTCGTTACACTCGATGTGTCATCGCTGTATACGAATATTCCACATGATGATGGAATACTCTCTTTAATTGACATGTTTCCTTTCTGAATGTCCCGTAAAGCCGCTAATATACAAAAGGTTTATAGATGATATATTTATTGTATGGTCGCACACTGAGGAGGAGCTGGTGGACTTCATAGGTCGATACAATGCTGCTCATCCGAGCATCCGCTTTACACATTCGTACTCTCAAACCGAAATAAACTTCGTAGACGTCAACGTTAAGATAGACAAAAGTAAACTCGCCACGAGCCTGTACCGTAAGCCAACAGATCGGCAGCAATACCTTCATTATCAAAGCGACCACCCACACCATTGCAAGAACAGCATTCCCTATAGCCAAGCTCATCGTTTCAAACGAATTTGTTCAAAAGAGACAGATTTTGATGCGAGCAGTCAAAATTTAAAGTCAGTGCTAGAGAAACAAAAGTATCGACGATGCAATCGGAAAAGCCAAACAACTGAACCGCGCAGACCTCATCAGCCCGCGCCCCACGCAAAGCGCCACACAACGCACAAATCTATGTCTAACTTATAGCATAAACCATCCTAATGTAAATAATGTCTTGAGACGACATTATAACATTCTCGAACAAAGCGAGCGCCTTAAACGCGCGTTTCCATCCGCCCCGGGGGTAGTCCACAGACGATCGCGTAACCTCAAAGACGCGCTAGTAAACTGTCGGATAAATTCATCGCCACCACCTAACGAATGTAGGCCTTGCAGGCACCCAGGATGTCTGATCTGTAAACAGATGCAGCACACAAGCACGGCCAGCAGCACGCACTCGCAGTTCTCGATCAAAATTAAAGGGAACTTAACATGTGCCTCGTCGAATGTCATTTACTTATTCGAGTGTACGGTATGCAAAATGCAATACATAGGGCAGACTAGAACGGCATTTAGACTGCGCTTTAATAATCACAAATCTCACGCCATAAATCTTCCGGCACTGCCTTTATCCAAACATCTCGCTCAGAGTGTGTAAAAGTCGTTGCATTTTTTGTGACGATATAATTTCTTTTGTTTTACATGCTGCTAAGTGAAATACATAATGCAGTGGAATGTTTTTGCATACTTGGAACCAAAAATACATTAAACAGAACTAACCCCAAAAAACTGTTTATTGTATTTACAACGTAAAGCTGGAACGGCAATGTCTCTTTGCCAAACTGAAGGCACCTCCTCCCCTTTAAGGGCCTTGTTGTAGGGCCTGCCCAAACCCGTGAACATTTCCCCCCTGTTCGATATAAAAGTTTGCTGCCTTTTTCATCATTGCGGCAGCCTCGCAGGCTGCCCTTGCTGCCCTCGCCTGCTCTTTCGAAGCCTTAGTTTGGCAAGGAAGCACTGCCGTTCTAACTTTATGTTCTCGTGTTGCTGCGTCAGGATGTCCCTGTAGTACTGTTTGTCCGCAGCCCGTGTGCCGGCTGCCGAGCCTGCGGGCGGTGTGCTGTGCCTCCAGACCGGTCGTGGATGAGGTGGTCCCCGCCGGCACCTGCCCAGTGGTGCCGGTCGCCCTTCAGCAGCAGCCGCTGCCTCAGGCGGTCCCCCTGGCACAGGAGGAGGCCCCTCCCGACGTAGCAGCGCAGCTGCTGCACCGGGCTCCACGAGCGCTCATCCACGTCCAGCGGCCAGTCCGGAGGCTCGTAGTCTTGGGTGTCGTCGGATTCCAGCACCTCGAGGAAGGCGACCCCGGAGTCCGCGTCGATCTCAAAGCTGAGGACCCGGGCCTCTCCTACCACCTCGTTGGTGGTTGGCTGTACGCTGACTGGTGCTGTGCTGGCCCTAAGGAAAATACGCAAGAATGTCAGTCTTGTCACTCTTGTACATAATTTGAGAACACTCTTACTTGTATTTCATTCATGCTTTTTGTGTGCATGTGGATCAAGCTCGACTCCTCAGCTCTCGGCCATTGCTGCTATTAGTTGTGAAAGTATGTGGGCTTTAGTAGAGCCAGTCTACAGTGTGCAGGTCAAGCCCGATCTTGGCTGTTGGGACTATTAGTTGTGAAAGCAGCTGGCTTCATGCAGATCCAGGGTGCAGTGTTGATGCCTGCTACATATTTCGGATTGCTTGTCCCTACAATTCTGTTTTATGTCAAAAAGACTACCATGTTGAGTAGCAGATGTGCTCAGGGTGATTTCAAATTTAGTGGTAGTGTCTACTGGTCGGTGCTTAATAAATTGTACTCACTGTGCACCATATTTGAACTGACTGCTCAAGATTACTTCTGATTTCTTTTATTTATCAATACCGTTCACCCTTTCAGGGTGGTTTTATTCCAGAAAAGACATTCCTCATGGTATGCAATGTGCATGTTAGAAGTGTTGCAAAAGCTTGACGTCAGCATGTGCTCAGCAGCAGCGAACTCAGCTGTGACAGTGAATGCTACCTACAAATTGAGCGAGATTTGAGAGCACTAATCTTGCACAAATATGTTTATGTAACAGACTGGCTCAGCTTTGTGCCTTCATTCATTTGACTTGCCATCTCAATACAACGGACCTGAAGCAAATGAGGTCCAAACTTTGTGTTCGTGACCTTTGGGTCTACGTAGCTGTAGAGTTTTCAACATAAAACAATATATTTGTTTTGCTGCTTATCATAGTTCGGCCCGACTTCATGAACGTCTAGCCTGTATATGGTAGTCTTACGATAATTCAAAGTCGGATATTATACTTCTGGTTAATTCAAACAAATTTCCTAAGTTTGGTTGTCCCGCTTTGTTTTTAGTGTATCTATATGACACTTAAACCGAATTCCGTTTTCCTGTAATTCATATTTTTGTTCTTGCAGCCCTTTTGTTTAGTGTGCTTCTTTCCGAGCACCGGTGCACTGCAGAGGGAACACCCATGAAGCTGTTGCTTCTCCACAATGCACCGGTGCCTGGTGATAAGCGCACTCAACGGGGCTCATGCGGAAATTTCCACAGCAACTTGCACAGACGCTGTGACGTGGCAGCATGGCATACACCGAGCACCGGTGCATTGCGGAGAAGCAACAGGTTCATGGGTGTTTAGTCTGCAATGCACCGGTGTTCGGAAAGAAGTGCACTAAACAAAAGGGCTGCAAGAACAATAAATATGAATTACAGGACAACGGCATTGAATTAAAGTGGCGTGGGCGCAGCATGGGCACGTCACAACGTCCGCACAAGTTGCTATGAAAACTGTGGCGTGGTGCCCGTTTTCATTGTTCATGTGTCCCCGTTTAATAGTTCACACTAGACAACTTCTTGACCTGATGAACAAACTGAATTTCGTTTTGAGTTACCATGTGCTGTTTCAACAGCCCACAACAATGAACACTTTTAAGGGATAAATAAACATTTGTCTTACATTTCACGATTGTTTCATGTGTAGCATACCTGGCTATGATCAGATGGCCTATGTAAAGGAAAGCATGAAATATCTTCTGTGTACGTAAAGTCATTCTTAAGGCGAATCATATTTTTATCTTGCATCATTATTTAGATAAAGTTATGATAAATGAAACAAAATGCATGGCTTCCTGGAGTTTGAAATTATGAGAGTATAATGTATTTTGTAATGGTGGTGAAGTAGAAACACAATCACCTATGTCTTTACGTTCAGAAAAAAGGAATTTGTATCGGTTCGTCTGTGGCGCCTGTGCTTTGTGATATTGTTTTAGCCAAATGCGATAGGGCCATTTCGGAAAAACTGAATGACGAGCGTGTTTGTAAAGTGTTTCATTACGTGGATGACTTTTTGGTTTTGTTTTTTAGGCTGGAGGGCATATGTGAGGCAGATGTCGTGAGGTCTGTTTTAGAAGTTTTCGCACGCCATTCGGAGGGGCTCACTTTCACTCACGAACTTCAGGATGGGGCTTACCTGCAATTTTTGGATTTGAGATTAGAATTCATTGCTAAACACGTTTGCTGGGCTTATCACCCACGCTCGAAGAAGGGTCTTCTTCCATATGATTCATCGCACTCTAAGCTGGTCAAGAGAAGCATTGCCTTGTCTTGCCTACAAGCTGCACTCGAGAAGTCATGTCATCATGTCATTAACGACAGTTTCTCCCGGCAGGTTGAGAGACTGACCGTGGCAGGTTTCCCAACTTCGGTTTTATTGAGCGTTGCGGAGGGTTTGTTGAAGAAACTCAGGGGAGAACCCCGTCCCCGGACTGAAAGGCCAAATAAGAGACCGGTCGTTATACCGTATCTCCATAAAATTTCACACAACTTGAAAAAAGTTGCCTTGAGGTACGATGTGCCATTGGTGTTTTCCGCTCCGTGTAAGCTGTCGCAATTATGCGCGAGAGTTGCCGATAAGAAGGACTAAGGCCCCGCCTGCTCGGTGAAGCATGAGCATCAATATGTTATTTGCAAGGTGGGAGTTGTTTACACGATTCCACTAACGTGCGGGAAAGCATACGTCGGGCAGACGGGCAGATGTGTTAATCACAGATTGCGGGAGCATGACTTGTCGTTGCGATCTGTGGTTGGAGCTGTAGGGGGGCATTTGCCATTGCATTGTCATAGTTGTGGGTGCAAACCTATCTTCAGTAAGACTAGTATCATTGGCAAAGGCAGGGAAAGAGTGAATAGAGAAATTTTAGAGGCGCATGCAATCATCAAAGCCGGCGCGAACTGCGTAGGCCAAACGTCACTGGGCCTGAGTAGCAAAGAGATGTTTTTTTTGGACACGTGGTGAATTTGTCATGTGACGTGGGCGGAGGTGCTGTTTTCTTTGTTTTGTTTCCTTGTGATTAAATTTCAGTTGAGAGTCAGCGCTTGTCCTGTCTGCACTTCCTCTAGTCCCCGTTTTCTGCGCGCTGTTTGCCTTTTCGTCAGTCTCATACGACTCTGACTGGCGCTTAGTAGAGGCCAAGATGCTGCGGAAGGTGTTCCAGTTGGTGTGCTTGATGGAGACTTTACGAGGACGTGAGAAAATGTTAAGTGTTATAGAGAGGATGAAATGATCGCTCAAGAGTCTTTCCTGGGTGTGGGTCCAAGTGCTTTCAATTCGGCCCTGGAACAGTGTAAGGTCTGGAGAAGTGGATTGCTGCCTACCAGTGCCCTCTCTTGTCGGGACGTTGGGGTTGTTCAAAAGAGTGAAATGGTGTTGTGAAATGTAAGAATGTTAAATTCTTCCTGGGCGGAGAGTAGACCGATTGCCCCAGATGACATTCGGTGCATTGAAATCTCCACCCAGGAGGACCTCGTATGTGGATGTTAACTCCGCAGTAAAGTCGAAGAGGGCCTTGAATAGACGATGCTCTTTAGGGGGGTTATAAAAGTTGAGAAAGCAGATCGGTTTGTGTTGGGGGGAGGGGTAATAAGCGCATGCCACTAGATTATGTGCTAGAGAGGAGGGGACGTCCAGCGGTTCGTACTGGAGATCTCGCCGAATGTACGTGGACACTAGGGGGGACCCGTTAGGGTCGGCATGTACTACTCGGTAGCCTGGAATATTTGCCGGGTGTCGCGTTTCCTGGAGAAGTAAGATCTGGGGTTGTATATCGAGGGTGAGAAGTCATTGATGAAGGGGAGTGCGATTGGTTTTGATGCTCCGGCAGTTCCATTGTATGACCAGAAATGAAATAGCTTTGGCCATTACCTTGTGGTTGGGGCGGGGGTGTGAGGGGGTGGTTGCGAGGGAAGGGCACTTTGTTCTGTGGGTGTGGGGGGTCGGGGTCTTTTAAGAGATTGGGACACGGCTTCCATAGGCGTGGGTGATGTAAGCGCAACAATTGTCTTTTCTAAAGAAGTTACCACATTCGTAAGTTCATTTATCCGGGAAACTAGGGGGTCAACTACGCTTAAGATGTTGGACATCATGTTTTCTAGGCTCATCATGCGGTCGGTGAGTTGAGCGATCTGTTGTTCACATGGAGCCAAGCGTTCCTGGATCAAATTAAATCGTTCGTTCATATATTGGTGATATTGTGGAGACGTGGAGATGGGGGTGGAAGGGGTAACGGGCGGTTGAGAGGCGGGACGGAGAGTGGTGGGGAGTTCGGGAGTACCTGGTGGCGTCGACGATGGACCTATCCTCGAAGGGCTAGCTGGCGTTAACTCTGGCTCTAGCGACGATGACGGAGCCTCATTTGTAGGGTTCGTGGTAGGGATTCTGGTCCCCGGAGTGGGTTCCATGAGTGTCGTGGCTCGAGGAGGTAGAACGGCCGGTCGGAGAAGCGGCCGTTGGATCGTGGGCTGACTTGTTTGATGTGTCGGCGAACCAGGTGGTGGAGATTGGCGTCCCCATTCCGCCGTTCGGGGAAGGAATGATGTTGACTCGGGAGTCGACGCTTGTTGTTGTGTGGTTTGCTGGGGCTGCCGGTAGTGTTGTAGAGGTGAGGGCGCATGTTGGTTCATGTCCGTTGGCGTGGGTTGTGCTGTGCACGTAGCTGCCGCTCGCTGCCTATGATAATCTCGCTGGTGGGACGATGTTGGTCGTGGCGTAACCCGCGGCAAGGTGTTGCGGAGATGGAGTCGCTGGTCATATGCTGCTTTGATGCTTGCTTTGTCTTTCTGTTGCTGTACTTGGCATGCTGGATCAAAAGAGGGGTGCTCACCGCCACAATGGTAGCACCAAGGGGTGCATGGATGGGGGGCCTGCTGTTGTTGTAGAGGGGTGGCACACGTGGGGCATCGCCAAAAAGTCGGCGCTTCAGAACAATTGATTGCACGGTGTCCGTAGGCTCTGCAGCGTTCGCATTTTGCTGCTTTTGGTTGATGAGGGCGGCACCTGTACTCGACTCGTTCGAAGAGGACAGTGTAGGGGACACTGGTGCCTTCGAAGACTATGAGGACAGACTCGCTGGCCCACATCATTCTAGCGGTAATGATGGTGGCGCAGCGGTTAACCACCGCGGAGGCACGACTGGTCACGACAGTCGCGGTAACCATGACTGATCGCGGTTCGCCACAGATGAAGTGTCGCGTGAAGGTAACGATAAACAGTTTGAGCGTAACGACCGGCCACAAGTCAGGTGTTACAACTGTCACCGTCTTGGGCACATCAAGCGGCATTGCACGTGGGTAGCGTCTGGTTCTCAGGGTTCCCAAGGAAACGCTAGAGGCCGGCGCTACAAATCAGGTCCTCTGAGTCGAGGTTGCCGGCCGCTGCCGAGGCCCAGAATCAGTGTGCCGACAGGGTGGAAATTATGGCCGGTGACCGCGTGGCGATGGCCCCGTCGGCGTGTCGGGCTCAGAGCACGACACCTGAGAAGGGCCCGTAGGTGCGGGTAGAGGTCGGTGGTAGAGAATATTCGGCACTAATTGATACCGGTTCTACTCTTTCTCTAATTGGCGATAATGTGTACGAGCATTGCCGTAACAGGAACCTTTGCCCGCGGGACCTTGTAACTCCGCTGCGTTTAGCAACAGGATTGGTGGAAGCGAAAGGGGCGATGCGCCTTCACCTTGGCCTTGACGGCAGACGAAGGAGGCAACGTATCGTTTACTTGCCCGGTATGTCAATTCCTGTTATTTTGGGGCAGGACTTCGTCTGTCATGGGGGCATAATCCTGGACTTGAGGAACAACGGGTATCGTTATAGTGCGTTTTCCCCTCTTATTCCCTTTGTTGCCCCATCATCTCTGGTGCAGGGAATGGAACGTTCGCTCGCTGCGTCATATCAGGAGCAGGTATTAGCTGCGCGAGCTGTGCCCGGGAACGTCAAAATGATAATTGCGTCTTTCGATGGGCCTGCCGACCAACGGTGGATGCTAGCGAACGCCTTGTCGCAACACGCAGCTGCGTTTACCGAGATACCGGGGCTTACGACTGTTTTACAACATAGGATAGATACAGGTGAGGCCAGGCAGTGGGGTGTAATCCTAGACCACTAAGCGTAAATAAACGGGCCCTCCTAGACGCGGCTCTCGAGGAGATGCTGGAAACGGGGGGGTGCGGCCATCGCAGAGTCCCTGGGCGTTTCTAGTAGTTTTGGCGCCAAAGAAAGGCGGCACCGCGCGCCTTTGCGTTTTTCCCTTTATTGAGTCTATAATGTATTCGCTTGGAGGCGCGAGGGGTTTTCACCACGCTGAATTGTAGCAGGGGTTTTCTCCAGATCCAGGTGGCGCCAGACGATGTCCGAAAGACGACGTTCACCTGTTACAGGTGGTTATTTGAGTTTACGCGTCTTCCGTTTGGGTTGTCGAACTCGCCGTCGAGTTTCCAACGCCTCATGGACATCGTGCTGGGCGATGCAAAATTTAACTTCGCCATGGCCAACATAGATGACGTTGTGGTATTCTCCAAGTCGTTCAAAGAGCACCTAACTCATCTCAAGATTGTCTTAAGGCGAATGAGTGAGGCCGGTCTAACAATTAATCCAAAAAAGGTGCAACTGGCCGCCTCAAATGTAAATCTTTTAGGCTTTGTCGTAGACAATGGTGCCTTGATGCCGAACGATGAGAAATTGAGGGTCATTCTTGATTATCCACCACCACACGATGTAAAGGGCCTTCACAGGTTTCTGTGGATGGTTGGCTTTTACCGGCAGTTCATCTCGATGTGCGCGGAGCTGGCGCGAGACAGTGTGTGCTAAGCGAGGCTGGTAGTTGGACAAGAACGTCGGAGCCAAGCCTGGCCCATGGCGAACCCCGGAGCGGTCCACCAGCGAGGTCTTGAGCAAGACCGGTGGAGACGGCGAGCCCTGGCCATCTGGTCTAGGCCACGACGATCCCGGGGTGATTCCGCAGCGAGACTCGGGCATTGATAGGCCGGGGCGGCCAGCCTACGCAGCGCTGGCGTGGGAAAGGCGATCCACAAGCCTGGACACGGACTCCGGCTGTGAGCTCTGATCGACGGGCGACAACAAGGGTCGGCGGGCCTGGACTGCCGGCTCTCGACGACGGGCAACCGGGAGGTACAGTAAACCCATTCACTGTCTTCTCGTTGCAGTGTGTAAAACCCTGGGTGACGGGCGGAGCGCATACCGATCGGGCGGCGATTAGTATACTTCGTTTCAGCTTCCGTCCGAGCGCAGCCAAAGGCTGAGGGATGCTTCGCAACTTCGAGAAGAGCATTCCTACGCCCCACAAGGTAGTCCGCAAAAGTAACTTTTTTTGAATAGCTGTTTTGTGCGTAAACGTTGCACACAATTAAAGATGTGTACTGCGAGAGAATAATCTGAATTAAAAGAATTAAAAATCTGGAGTTTATGTTTCATTCATATATGTAAATTCACGTGGTTTCATGAAAACACATACGTCCGCTGGCAACACGTACGGCAGGAGCACTCGGTTTTCTGTGTGATATCGTTCCCGTAATGGCCAAATCATGTGCTTCGCTGCTTTCCTCACCGAGTTTCTTCAAAACGTCTTTCGCAAAGGCACGTTTGGGCGTCAGGCGCGAGAGGTCGTGAGGAATGTCTACTTTCCAATTTGGCAGGAGACTCCGGCCGCGTCGTACCACGAATGCGTTGTAAGCAAGAAAAGCGTCCGGGCCACTACAATTCACTGACACGCGGCGAAATCAGGGCACCCATTTAACTGCCGATAACATTGGACGCCGAGAAGCTGGTAGAAAGGACTTCGCCTCGAGCCCTGGGCCGGGTCATCGGGCGCCTTGCAATGTGTACTTAGATCTCGAAGCTATGCCGAAATTCCAAACAGGTGGAAAGCTCGGACACAGACGCCAGTGGCCAGCCTGCGTACTGATATCCCCTCTGACAACATTTCAGAACGTGAAAGGGCACTTTTTTAACCTGTAGCAGACGATACTGTTGATACGCCCGTAGCAGACGATACTGTTGATACGCCCGTAGCAGACGAAATACTCGGCGAGCGCGGGCGGCGCGGACGACCAGCGGCGCGGCGGAGTGGTACAAAAGTGCAGGCGAGATCGCGTGACCTATTACCGGCGTGTGATTGGCTCCGGCCAGACGTAGCTTTGGCTGCGCTCGGGCGGAAGCTGAAACGAAGTATAGTAAAGCGACCTTCATAAAGAACCCCACATTAAAATGGCGCCCAACGTAGGGCCATTGAATCTGCTTCTCCGGAAAGGCTCAAGGTGGGTCTGGGGTCCAGAGCAGGATGCTGCCTTCTCGTCTCTCGCGATGGCAATAGCAAGCACCGCTAGCCTTCGGTTACCAGATCTTAATCGGCATTTTGTTGTGCAGACAGATGCGAGCGACTACGGTGTCGGAGCAGTATTGCTACAGGAGCACGATGGACAGTTGCGCCCTGTGGCATTCGCTAGTCGAACGCTTACACCGTTGGAACGCAACTACAGTGTGACGGAAAAGGAGGGGTTGGCCGTCATGTTTGCTCTGAAGAAGTTTGACCTCTATTTAGACGGTACGACTTTCGTTATTCAGACTGATCACGCACCACTTACCTGGATTCAGAGCCTAAAAGAGCCTGCGGGGAGGCTGGCCCGCTGGGTACTAACCTTGTAGCGCTACTCGTACACGGTTGAGTACCGCGAGGGATCGAACAACAAGGTCGCGGACGCGCTCTCTCGGGCGCCCCAGGATAGTGGTTGGGAGGAGGTGACGCAACCAGAGTGTAACGAGAAGCGCGGGAAGAACAGGAGAATGTCTCCGGATGCAGGGGTAAGGTCCCTCACGGACGGTTGGGAGGAGGCGAAGCAACCGGCACTCATAGCAGCCTTAGCGCGCGACACAAAGGAACAAAGGGTCGTCGCTTGGATGAAGTGATCAGCAAGGAAGAGCTTGTCGAGGCCCAGAAAGCAGATAGTTTTTGTCAGCGGGTGTTGGGTAAACTGGCGGAAACTGCGGTTGATACCGGTAAGGCTGGTGGTCGAGTTATTGAGCAATTAGATTCATATCTGCAGGGCGAAGACGGCTTATTGCTTCGCTACATCCCAACGATCGATGAAGGGGAGGGTAATGAGTCTCCCTTCAGGGTGCTGATTCCCAAGAAGCTACGGAAGAGGTTCATCGGGTACTTCCACGACTCGGCTCTGGCACGTCATGGCAGTGGATGCAAGACTTTTCATAAGTTATGCCGCGCCGCGACATGGCCGAGGATGAGGCAAGACGCACTCCGATACGCCCGCAGGTGTCCAGCCTGCCAGAAAGCGAAGCCCAGAGGGGGGAAGCCTCCGGGCTTGATGCAGTCGGTGGAGAGACACTACCCGTGGGAGATCGTCGCTTGCGACATCATCGGCCCTTTGCCGAGAATTCCGCGGGGAAACCAGTACCACTTGGTTATTACCGATCATTTCTCAAAGTGGGCAGAGCTGTACCCACTGAGGAAGCTGGTTTCAGAGCGGATCTGGGAAAAGTTACTAGATACTTCCCTGCGCTTCGGCAAACCAAGGTGTCTCATTAGTGATAACGCTAGTTATTTTACTAGTAAAGTGTTCTTGGACTCCTGCTTGGCGCTGAACATAAAGCACAAGAGGACAACACCGTACCATACCCGAGCCAATATCACTGAGCGAGTTAATCGGAATATCAAAAGCATGCTGATTGCGCTAACGGAGAGACACCGAGACTGGGATGAGCACATCGCTGAGATGGGTTTTGCCATTCGGAATACCGTGAACAGATCAACTGGTTTCACGCCAGCGTTTCTGAACCTGGGTAAAGAGATCCCGTCTCCGCTGGAGAACGAGTTACGAAGCAACCAAGGATCACCAGGACGCCCGCTCTCTAGGTACGCGGAACAGGTAACGAACCGCTTGTCTGGGGTGCTGCACGACGCTAGAGAGAATCTTGATGCCGCAAGCATCGAGCAAGCGGCGCAGTATGACAGGAGCCATAGGCACTTGGAATTCAAGCTTGGTGACTTGGTCCTGTAAAGCAGCTAGCGGTTTCGCCGCATCGCTTGCTCATAGATGGGAGGGCCCTGAGGTAAAAACGCGAATGTCACGGCTTACTTATAAACTCACTCAGTGTGATACAAATGAGGAGTCGGGTCCAGTTCACATCGCGGACTTGAAGGGGTATTACCGTCGCGACGGGGAACACAGTCAATGAAAACTACCGCCGCCGCCACATTCGGCCACAGAAAGTGATGATTTTCCGGTGTTCTCACAGTGTTCTCTCTACACAGGATGCCTCCTTGGAGAAACCGCCCCAGGGGGCCATAATCAGGAGGCCCACCGGACGGGCCAGGCCCCGGGTTGGCTGGACCACAGTGGTCCGGTCGACCAAATCCTGGGGGTGGCCGCCCAGGGAGGCGTCAACACCGAGGATAGCCGAACGGCGGAGCGGGCCAACGTCGCCTGGGCTCCGCAGGTACCGCGAGCCCGGCAGCAGGCAGGCCTGCGCGGCACGGGGCAGGGCCGTCCGCAGCAACATCGCGGCACCAGGCAGGGCCGTCAGCGACGGAACCCCCGCACCACGGAGCGGGTCCGTCTACGACGGGGGGACCCTGCCTTGAGTCGGCCCCCCTGCCACGCTGTGGCCGCGTGGACGGCGTGGAAGAAAGGAGGGGTGGTTATTTCGTCTCCCGCCGGCGTTGGAAGCATGAACCCAGACCAACGCCTGGCCGCCCGACCACCAAGTCCCACTCCCGTTCCGTGGCCACACGCAGCCGGCGGCGCCATAGGTCTTGGGAGCGCCTGACACCTGCTGGCTGTGCGGGGTCCCGATAATACATCTGGAAACCCACGAAGCAGGTCGACTTCACACTGACCTGCTGGAGGCACAGCCCCTCCGGGACAACGTGGCGGCAGCGGTCGAGACCCTGAGGGCAAGCCGCCCGGACCTCCTTGCTCCCGCTGCCTTGGCCTCCGTCCAGCCAGCCCGACCTCCCGAAAACCGTGCAGCCGCCACCAGGACGGCCCCCACAACATCGGCCGCCACAACATCTTCCGGCCCAAGCCATCGGGCCAGTGTCGTCCACCAGCCCCCTCCGTCCCCCTGAACTTCCGACGACGCCATCATGGCCGAGGTGGAACAACTTTTCGGCCAAAACCAGTGAGCACCCACCCGCCCCCCCCCCCCCCCCCCCGAAGGCCGGGCCTTGAGGGGGGTGGGGGGGATGTGAGGAAAGCCGAGGACGACGGCGGCGCGCGAGGGGGCAGGAGCGGTGGCCGGCGGCACGGTGCGCGTGACGGGGTGCACGATGAGTTCGGACAAGGCACGGTCAGGACAACGACAGCGACTGCCAGGCCCAGAACCAACACCGCGAACAGTAAAACGTTTTGAATCAGACCTTGCTCGTGTGACTTCTTGGGAGGGCGGACCAGGCAGGGACCGATTGGGCAGCAGCTTAGTAGAGCGACCCACAAAGGCCACTGAAAGGCGCGCATGATGGGCAACGGTGCGCTCGACATTGTGGACTTTTAGCGAACCGTTACCGTGTTCCGCGTATCGCACTACCGAAGCCTTGGAAAATGACGGTATCACTCCGGGCGACACTTGCTCCAAAGGCTCCGGAAGTGCGGTACCCGGAACCAGGGTGTCGAACCGGAACCGAACCGAACCGAAAACCGGAACAGAACCGTTATTTTTAGCCGAACCGGAACTGAACCGAACCGAAATCTTCGCCACCATCTTGGAACTGAACCGGAACCGAACCGAAAAAAAATATAACGGTAACCGGTTCAAAACGGTTCAAGGTAATATTTTTTTTCTTCTTTGCTAGTATCACAAAATGAACATATGGGAATAAACAATTGGCGGCTGTATTTCTATCTGTTGATCGAATCGTCATATACATAATTGCAACGTATGATAAATTGTGGGTCTTCATGGCACCTTTGTTGACACTATGATTAACCATGTGTCAAGTTGTCACGTGACGTCATGGTGTCAATACATGTTCTCAAGTAATGTCACGTGGCCTCGTGACGTCACGTAACTCACCGCGTTAAATCGATTTCATTTGAGAAAGTCACTAGATGTATTAACCTTGTTGACAGCATGACGTAACATGACATCACGATTTCGCACCGAGAGTCACGTGACACCGTGACGTAAGCGATTTTCATAACCCCTAGTCGAGTGCTCGGGTTCATGACAATCAGCACGGCCAAACATTCAGGTAACGGCTCATGTCAATTAGATATGATAATCAATAGCCCAACACTAACAATATCTGAACCTCAGCCAAGCCTTTTGCTTTGCAAACCCTTGCAGCCTAGGGCATGACTGCGATGAACACTGGCGGTATATAATTAGGGTCAGATCACGTGGCCGCTTGTTCAAATTGCGAGTTGAGGAGATATCGACCGCTGTCTCTGTCCTTTATTTTTTCTGCATCTGTTATTAGGGGAAAACTAATGGATGTTTCCGCAACCTATCAAAGTCACGGGTTATTTCCTAACACTATTTATTGAAAGTACAAAAAGAAATGTTGCAAGACCAATTTTACATTATTGAGGCATTGAAACATTTTTTCGTTGTTGCTGAAGTATATCCGAACGATGTCCCTGAGAATAGAAGTTTTTAAATGACTAAATGCGACCTATTAATATGACGTTTCATAGAACTACACGTGTGTACGGAAGGAATACCTAAAAAAATAAGATATTTTAGTGACGTGAGAGGAACAGCCGAACGTTGGCAGTCGCTGTAAGTTTCACACAAGCGTCGTTCTCAAGTTGTTGCCCAAGTTTCGACCCCTCTGTATTTTGTTTAAATGAGCTATAACATATTTCTATACATTACTAAATACTACTCAGGATCAGTCCCTAACGTTAATAACTGATTGAACTTGGTTTTGCTTTTTTTTTTTTCTAGGCAATGGTAGTCGCCGAAAAAATTATAAAAATATGAGCATCGTTCATCCCCTCACCTCGGAGCCAGAAGCGGCCACCTGGCCTGGTGCCTATCTTATGCCGCCCACGTTAATCATACCCCCGCGCTGGAGTTTTAAAGGAAGAAAACGCGTGCTGGAGCTCCAGGCATTGTTAGAGTTCGACTATTCTCATCACCACAGGGGTTGGACACGAGCCACTACCCAAGTGTCTGCCGAGCCATTGATTGTTACGAGCCGATGTACGGTGCTCACACAGCTCTCCTGCCCAATGCATGAGTCGCGTTCGACTGTCGACAGGCGGGTGGTTTTGATCCCACAATTACGACATCAATCTTTGAGAAGGCAAGACTAAAAGAAATAGTCTCGTTCAATCCTCGCAATTGCACCGCGACAAAGAAGCTTCTGAATCAGTGGCGCCCTGTGCGAGTACACTTGGACCAGGGGACCAGTACGCCTCGGAAAAGTTATGCACATTCCAACCCCATATCGTTTCATGGCCCCTATAAACTTCACGGGGTGCAAAATAAAAGCAATGAAAGGTTGCGGTTAACAAGTGTCAAATAAAATTGTCGAATTAATAGACACAAACGAAAGAGGCTATTCCTCAGGAATACTTTCAGCCTTTCCACTCTGGTGAAGAAGGAAGAGCAGAAATGCTGTACTATGGTGGGAAGGAAGTAATGGCCGGCGGCAAGTCGGCAAGCCAGACTGGAAAGGCTGGAGGGGTTGCCGCCATTTATGAGCGACGGTGGCAACCAAACAACTGGCAAGCCGGCTGTCTGGTTGCCGTCGCCATTTATAGATGGCGGTAACGCATGACTAGCCCTTAACAGCACCGCTGTATAAAGAAGTGCGTCTATGTGTGGGGCCGGGGGGGGGGGGGGGTTGAGGGGGGAGTTTTAGAAACATACCGTGTTGTAAAGGTTCCTCTTCCCTGCATCTTTGGCGCAGACCAAAAAGCGTGACCCCGGAAACTACTTTGATTGGAAAAGCGCTCTTGCCAAAAAGCACGTTTTTGTCGTGCCAGACGCTGGCACCGTTCCTCACGGCGATGCACTAAGAATAATAATGCTAGCCTTTCAAATACTTTGCTTTCACTGAGCTTGCACCTCCTGCAGCATGCCTTTTGCACCGTCGAATTTGACTTTCTCAGCAAGAAGGAATCAGAATGACCACCAGCCTATAGTGTGATAACGTCACGTGCATACCATGCTGAATAGTTCAGCCTTCTGGTGAAATATGATGTTCGCAACACTAGCCATAGATGTCCTAATTGTAAATTTGTGAAGCATTTATAGCAGTCTCGCGATGAGATATGGCAGCCTAGAGAAATGTTAGAACGCATGACTATTCTAGCATAGTGCTGTAAAGTGGGGGTTCAAAACAAGTGCAGGTAAAACCGAATATAACATTTGCCTCCCGAGGCAGTATTTCGGAAGTTTCGAGCTCATGCAAGCTGATGAAATGTAATATACTAAGATTTCAAGAATCTTTGTCTGTCCTTCGCGCTATTTATGTAAAATCATCAATATCATTGCGTGCATCTTTACGCATCTCTTTTTGCAGTAAGGCGTTCTGGAAGGGATTATCTAGAAAACATAACATTAATTATCTCTCTCTTTTTGAACATTTCGTGTATTTGACTTCCAATTCATCATGTGAGCATAGAGTCCTTTTTAGCGTACCCTGCAACCGGATGTTTCACACTGCCAATCAGCAAACAGAAAAACACTTTTACGTAGATTCCACAGCTCGCGTAGTTTCGAGTATCGTCCTTCCAAGTCGGTTTCAAGCGGTTATGTAAACTTTATAAAGTAAAATTTTTTTATCAATATAAAATATATTTAATTACTCATTGAATATTTGACAACATAAATAGAGGGCCGACCACTCTAAAGCAATGCCCCCCAAATTATTTGAAAGCGGTTCTGCCAATCTTTTCCGGCGTTTTTATCCTCGACAGGCATGTTGTAAGTGATATGGGACGGCCTTACATACATTTGTGATTTTGAAGCTAATTTAAATAACTATGTGTTCCTCACACATATAACTTCTCAAACATATAGAAGTCTGTTATTGCCTTTTTTATCTGGTGAACATTAGTTTTATGTGTCTGTGGGCTGGACGAAAAGAAAGTAAACAGGGGCGCGCGGTGGAACTATGATGATTACGCACGCAAACCGTCAGAAAGTGTCCAATTAAGTAGCTGCCTTGTCGAGTAGAACGTGAAATACTACTTCGTTTTACTAAACAAAAAAGAAATTTGAAGGACGCTTAAAGGAGCGACGCAACACTTTTTGTACTTTGCGCAAAGACCGCTTAAAACGGATCCATAACGCTAATGACCTATGAAACACGCGTTCGTTCTTTACCCCACGCAACAGAAGTCCCAGAAAAAAATTTAAGAAAAACGAGCAGCGTTCACCCCCTCAACTCGCAGCCAGAACAAGCGGCCACGTGATCTGAAGCCGATTATATGCCGCCAGTGTTGATCATAGCCACGCGCTGGGGTTGGCAAAGCGCAGGACACGCGCTGAGTTCCAGACATTGTTATGGCTCGGCTGTTGTCGTCGTTGCAGCGATTGGACACGGGTCACAACCCGAATGCTCTTCGAGCTAGCAATTGTCACGAGCCCAAGTCGAGTGCCCACGCAATGCTCGGGTCCAATCTATGAACCTCATTCAAATATCGTCACTTGGGTGTACTGCGATCCCCGAGTTACGTCATCAAATTTTGCAAAGGAGAGATTGAATGAAAATGATCGCTTTTGTCCTTGAAATTACACCGCAACAAAGGAGTTTCTTGGCCAATGGCGTTGCGTCTGAGTATCCTTGAGTCCCAGGTGTGCCAGTAAGTTCGTATAGAGAGAAAAACATTCCAATTGAATATCGTTGCACAGCTCCTTTAAGCTTCGCCTTTAAAAGTGGAACGCGATCGCGTCAACGGGCCTCGTTTGCATCGCATTCTCATTTGCCGCGCAAGCGTGCCTCGCGTGGCCTAGTGAAAAGCGTCTGACTCGCAACTAAAGGGTTGTGGGTTCGAATCCTGCCTAAAATTTTTAATTTTTTCTTTAAGGCAAAGGAATTACTTTCAAAAGTGAAATCATTTGAAGCATACGGTGACCTTTATTTCGCATTACATATCATGTTTTATAACCTCATCGCTACGTCATGCTGCCGAGCGAGGCAGTATTCGTATGCCATTCGTCGAGGCACCTGCCCGAGCGAAATAACGTCCCTCTTCAATGGAACCCAGCCGTCAACTGGTCACGTCAAAAGAATGTGCAGAATTCTCCGTTCCGAGACGTGGAAACAAGTGGAACGCTACAGGGACTGCCTGAGGATCCGGTGTCACGCAGGCGGAGTTGGAGAGGCTTCAGCGGAGAGCGCTTACAGAACGCACCTTCGGACCGCCGCCCAATACACGGAGTTCTTCTGGGAACAAGCAAGACCGCTGCTGGTAAAGAGGAAACGTACGGAGCGCCCAGCTGCCCCGTCAGGAGGGCAAGCAGAAGTCACCTTGTTAGGCGATGCGAGGCTTCCACCGGACATCAAGTCAGCTCTAGACCACGGACCGAAGTTTTGCCATGAGCCAGGGCTACGCCCTGTGGAAAAGCTATCACTGGTGAGATGGATAGGTGAAAAGGCCAAACCCGAAGACAAAGATCGATGCGTGGCGGACGGCGTAGACGTACTACAGCGCACTTCCGGAATCTCCCCAAGGGGCTTCAAGTTCGGCCATATCATCGACCACTTCCTGAGTCACGAATTGAAGCTGCTTGCAGCTGACAAGGAGGGAGGCTTTGTGGTTGCCCCCCTTGCCCTGTATAGTACCAGGACGAGACAGGCCATCGACAGGAACTTCATGCTGGTGAATCCTGGTGCCCTAACGAAGGTGAGGGACCGCGCGCTGGACTTGTGCCGTTCCTTGGAGCTGCCCACGGTTCTGAAAAATGTGAAAGCCAGCAAGAAATTGATTTTGGACATATTTTTCACCGCTAAGACTCATAAACCTGAGTGCCCTTTCAGGGCGATAGTGACGGAGAGAGGCACGTGGCAGTCGCAGATAGGGGACTATTTGCGCAATCATTTGTCTGGGTTAAAACTGGACGACCCGTTTGCCGCAAGGAACTCTGAGTGCGTCATTGAATTTTTGAGCAACGCTCACCATGGCATGCGCAGTGGCTTTTCCGTAGATGTCCAGGATTTGTTTTATTCCATCCCTTATGAGCCCCTCTTCCTTGCGGTAAGAGACTGCATCGACCTGAGTGGGGTTGCGGCTTTTCAGAGCTCTTGTGGTGTCAATGTAGAGGCTTTCCTTGAGCTCCTATCTTTTTATTTAAAGAACACGTTTGTGACGTTTGAGGGAGGTGTTTATTTACAAAAGAAGGGAATTTGCATCGGTGCCAGTGTCGCGCCGGTTTTGTGCAATATCTTTTTAAGTAAGTGCGGAAAGGCGATAGCGGATAGCTCTGATATGAGTGATGGCAAATACAAGATATTTAGGTATGTGGATGATTTTCTCATCCTGGGACCCAATCCCGATCTCTCTAGCTGTGAAGTTTCAGAGACGCTAAAGGTGTTCAAGTCTTGCTGCCGCGGATTGTCATTTACGCACGAGACTCCTAAAGACGGAATTATACAATTTCTTGACCTCAAGCTAAGTTTTCTAGGTGAGCACATTTGTTGGGAGTACTCCCCTAGATCTAAGAAGGGGGTCCTTCCCTTCAATTCCTGCCACTCCAAGCTAGTGAAGAGAGGCATCGCGAGCTCGTGTATGGAGGCGTCTCTCAGAAAGTCTTGCCTGCATAGCGCCCACGATAGCTTTGTCAGACAAGTAGATCGTCTGCGAAAAGGGGGTTTCCCAATGAGCTCATTGGTCGAAGTGGCTGGGAGCTTGATAAAGAAGTTCAAGGGGACGCAGAAACCACCGCGCGAAAAGAGCAACGTACGGCCTGTGGTGATACCATATATGCACGGTGTCTCCCATAACCTTAAGAAGGTGGCTGGGCGCTATGATGTCCCGGTCGTATTTTCAGCGCCCAACAAAATGTCGCGATTATACAGGAGAATTAATGATCCACAACCGATAACTGACCCGTGCCATACCAAGCACAGGAATAAGTACACTGATTGCGCAACCGCCGTCGTTTATGAAATACCAATGACGTGTGGTTTAAGCTATGTAGGGCAGACTGGAAGGTGTGTTAATGATCGGGTCCGCGAGCACGCCGCTTCAACTAGAACTACACCGTCAGGGCATTTGGCTGTACATTGCAAAAGATGCACTTGCGACCCATCATTTGACAGCACTAAAATATTGGCGAGGTACAGAAACAAAGTGTCACGCGAGCTTCACGAGGCATTTGAGATTAGGAGAAGGGGTAAAAAATGCGTTAGCGATACATCATTGGCTCTGTCTACGAATGAGTTTGAATATTTGAAACGTGGTCTGGGCGGAGACTAACGTGACGTGTGGTGTCTGATAGTGTGCTCCCATTGGTATATAAGTTTGTGTTTTTTCCTAATAAATTCAGTTGAGAGTGCGCCCTGTGTCGTTGTCAATCTACTCTTTGTCCGTGTTTTTTCGGCGCTTATTTTCCCATGTTTCAATCACCCTCATTCCACGCGTGATGTCACGTTTCACGTAAGCATTGTAGGTTATTTGAAATTCTTGCGCTAGGGTATGTAGCTCTGTCGTCATGAACCTATTGACCAATCAGTATTTTCCAGTCACGCCACCGACATCGGTTTTTCTGCGACATGAGCTCGTTAACGCTATCGTGTTAAAATCATCAGTTAGCAAGGGTGATGATCATTTGCAAATTAAATTTTCCGGCATCTTGTCAACAACAAACCTCAACAGCCAGGCTATGCCAGCTTATTCTGTATAAGAAAATGTTCACTTGGGCATGCGCTATTTTGGGACAGATTCGATCTGAGTGCGAAGGTGCGTATATATTAGAGTAAACAATTGCAATTACTCCTTGCTCCATGATTAGTCGCATGCGTGCGGTGCTGAGTGTAAACAATGTTTAGTTAGAACAACAGGCATTTGGATTGCCGCTCGGTGTTTCTATAAAAGATAGACTGAAAGGAGTTATCCTAAAACTTTGTTACATTTCGAAAATTGCATTGCTTTTAGCTCACTTGGGTCGTCATCATATATATATATATATATATATATATATATATATATATATATATATATATATATATATATATATATATATATATATATATATATATATATATATATATATATATATATATATATATTGTGAAGTGTATTTTGTAAACCTTATTTCATGATATATGGCCACAAGGTGCATGCTCATTTCATATTTTTATGTGATGTAATTAATTCCTTAGTTCAATGACACGATTTCACTTTTAATACTGACACACAAAGTTGTACCAATCACGGGTATTTTAGACGACCTACCACACTTCGCGACAACAATTTATACCGTGTAAATAGATCAGCTTGAACTTTAGAATTTTACTTTAACACGAACAAAGGACAAGAAAATACAGTATAATTCTAAATTAGAAGCTGACCTATTTACAGGTATGTACCAACAAGCTCAACTCTTTACTCTTGTACTTAAACATTTTGATTCAGGCAAAATATATTTTACTCGTAAACAAATAGATATTGAGTCGTATGAACACGACGTTATGTATGTTAATGTAGATTTTCTTCTACTCTTGCGTCAAAATTAAATAACTGAATTTAATATTTTTGGTACTTAAGAATAAAAGTAAATTGCACGGACGATCGAAGAAACTATATAGTTAAACGTTTCACAACGGAAATAGTGTATATTGCCAAAAGAACGCGGAAAATATATTCTCAATGTAGCGGTTCAAACCGGTTCGAACCGGTTTGAAACGTTATTTTTGGCTCCCCGGAACTGAACCGGAACCGAACCGAAAGCCGTGAACCCGAACCGGAACCGAACCGATAAAAATTTCGGTTCGACACCCTGCCCGGAACAGGTAACGGTTTGCTAAAGTTCCTTTAGAAGAGCCTTTACGACAAAACGATCGGTACGAGTAGGTACGAGACGCCGAGACGTTACGACGGGTTGCTGACATGAGATCCGCTGCACCAGGGTAACGCCAGGGCACCCAAAACGAAACTGAATCTGATATCGCACACGGAGTTACTATATTACCCCGATGGCCTCGCATGAGCCTTCTGAATAAAAGTTCAATGAATATAAAACATATTTTATTGCTAATAACTGTCTGAAATAAAATTTAAAAAAAGACTTACTTAAAATGAAAAAAATTGTGATGCTTTTACAAAGTCAAGCAAGGGAATCATTGCAAAAACCGCGCACCGCCATCGGCATCATAAAATGGACGCAACGTTGTATGGACGTGATGGACGGATGACCGCGCTCCGAAAGTGTGGGTACTGGGTACTGCGCTGGCACCTGCGATATGCCGATATGTATATAATCGTAATCGTAATCGTAATCTTTATTGGCTCAGGAGAGCCGTGGCACCGCGGAAAGGCGACAGCCCGTACCATGGAGGCCCGCGGTGCCACGTCTAGTGATGATGATTATGAGATGATATATACAAGGGGGGACGACGCGGTCTTCTCAACATCGCAAGCACCGTTGCTTGAAGGTTCGGGGTTTGCCAAGACACTTCTACCAGCTGTAAGAAGTGCCTGGGTAAAGGGTGCTGTCCGGAGCCTTCACCATGCGGCTGGGAAAGCCTTGGCGGTTTGATGGTGTTCAGGACGACGTGCCCTTCTGATCCGCCGCACGAGTCTTGGAGGTTCGGCGGCGGTTCCGGCCACTAGGCAAGCGGCCAAGGTGACCTTCGGTAGGCTGTTGAATGGAGGTTCTGGATGGTAATGCCCTAGCGGTTGATGGTGCGCTCGCTCGCTTCGTTGAAGGCAGCGGCTCCAGATGGTGGCCCAGTCAAAGTAGACGGCTGCCACCCCCGACGCATTGACGTTCAGGGCTAGAACGTAGCGCCCCGGTCACCCGGTGTAGCTTCCTGGCATCACATATTGTCACCAACGAGGTAGAGGGGCTTAGAGCGATAAACCGGGGTTCCGGTCTGCACTCGAAAGTGACCCCCATAAGGCGGCTGCCATTGTACGCAAATTTGACCACACGTCACATGACCAAACCAAAGACGTGACGTCACAGGAAAGATGGCAGCGCCCATGCAGCGGCTGGCCCCAGCTGGGCCGGAGCTTGTCGGATGCTTTGTTGGTTGTCGTTCGTCTCGGCGAGTTGATTTCAGGCACAGAAGCCGTCATATGAGGCCGGTCGACAGCGACTTCAGAGTTCAGCGTGGTGTCTGACGTAGGTACAAGGTGAAAATACGGAGGAACGGTGTGCATTTCGCTGGTGACCGATGGTGATATTGCCACGGAAGAGACAATCTGCCCTACGTTGCTCGCACCTCGGATTGATTCGGATACCGCTAGGATAAAATTTAAGGCGACGTTTCTGTGCTCTCGTTGACCGTCGGAACCTTCGAGATCTGCAGTAAAGCGTGTGCAATGTATGTATACACTACAGTTTAGCGACGGAAATGGTGTGAGTCGTGCTTGGCAGTGTGCAATCGTGGTGTCGCTTTCGTTCAAATGCCCGAAGGTTCACTTCGGTTGTGCGGTGCACCGCAGAGCTGCCTTGCCGCTTGTAGTTCCCGTGCCGTGCTAAGTGACACTCTGCTGCTTCCCAAATTGTTTCGGCGTAGACGTGCTCTTTTACGGAGCACAGGTGCGCGGCGCGCCGAGGAGCTGCCATCAAGCTGGTAGTTCCTGTGCCGTGCTTTAGGTGATGCTGTGCTGCCTACTAAATTGTTCTGGCGTAGACGTGCACCTTCACTGAGCACAGGTGTTGCAGTTGGTATTGAGTCCGCTGGTCTGTCGCACGTTTCGTCGACACCAAAGTTTCAACACTCGTTACGCGAATTGCAAGCTGTGTGGACATTTCATCGCGCGCGTTACCTACCCAGTCCACCCATTCACGCCGCTTTGCGACGGCAGTCTGCAGCGGCTCATTACCAGAAAAGTGGTCTCACATCGATTTCAGTTCAGCTCGTCCACGGCAGTCGCCAGACCCCGAAGGAGAGGATTTATTCGGACAGAATGGCACTAAAGCAGTGCAGCTTCTTTAGTGGTCGGGATAGACTCTTTTCTGTCTGTTTTGTTATATTGTCTCGGATGCTTGCTCCAGTCCTATTTTCTATCAATATTTACTATTCTGGAAAGTTCCAGGCCATGCTCAGCTGTCATTGTATGTTCTGGTGGAGGTGCTGCGCACTTTACCCATAGCCCTTCACTCTGTGTCTACCCTGGCGGCTCCTTAGCCGAGTTGCCCGATAACAAGACACGGGTGGCACATTATCCCGAGTCTTAAACCCCCGGCGAGCCGTGAACCAAGTCCTATCCCGAGCCCGGCATCAAAATTGCGAGACGAGCGAGTACCACAAGGGCGAAACTCGGAAATACACCACGAAGAACTTGAAATCCAAGCCAGGCGCTTGGATTTCCAGCGGAAAACCAACGGAATTAGGTCTTTTGCCAGAAAAACCGAAGCTGACTAAGCCAACAATGACAACCCTGTCGCAGCAAACCACGTTCGCTCCTACCATCGTTTGAATGCCCGTCGCACCTCGCACTCCGATGCCCTTTCACGCAAGGTGCACAAGACGTCGAGGGCTGGATTGAACAATATGACCGTGTCGCCCGCCACAGTGGGTAGATGGACAACCAGCTCCTGCAGAACCTATACTTCTCGTGGAAGAAACTCTGAGGCACTGGTTTGTGAACCACGAATCCTCCTTAACGTCGTGGGAAGTTTGCAAGACCGAGCTGAAGTGCATGTTCATCAGCCAACATTGACAAGAGAGAGCCGAATTCCCGATTCTGTCCAGGACACGGCCCCAACGAGAGCGTCACCACCTTCGTGGAGGATGTTTTGCTTCTGATCGAGCACCCACGCCAACCCTGATGCTACAGAAGACAAGAAGCTAAGAATCCCATGTTCCTCATGTGAGGGACACCTTCAGCAGCCTTATTTTTTATTTATTATTTATTTATTTACATTGTACCTACATCGCCCTGTGGGCATTATTGTAGGGGGGTTTTAGAAAACATTATAACAAGTGAAAAAAGAAAACGTCATTATCATCAATGGACACAACATCTTCCGGGAGATCGTTCCACTCTCTCGCGGTTTTGACAAAAAATGAATTCGCAAAACTGTCAGTCCTGTAAGTGGGAACAGCAACTTTTTTAGAATTATCACAACGGGTAGAAACGTAGGATGGCTCCATAAGATAAGTGGCTTTATCAATTCCTGTTTTGTTGTGAAAGACACGGTGGAAAAATTTTAGTCTTAGTTTTTTTCGTCTACATTCGAGTGTTTCCCATCCCAGCATGGCTTTCATATCTGTAACACTAGCATAAGGGTCATAGCCTTGTCCGCAACCCCACGACAACAGTCGAAGGGTTCATATCAATGCAGCTTCCAACATTGAATGCACACTGCAGGCCCGAACACGTCACTATAAAAAACTCCCCAGCGTCGCGACACTAGAGTCGTCCAGCTGCAACTTCGACGCCAGCCCCCCAGGCATCCGTGACATCATTCAGAACGGTTTCCGGGAGGAGATAAGGAAGCTAGTTCCTGTCATCAGTTGCCCGGCTTTAATTTTGATCGCCGAGATTTTTTCAGAAGTTTGACAGGCATTTCAACTGGAGACTTCTTCGAGCGAAGCGGCATCTGACGAAACGAGGGCGACTTATGCCACAAAGTCACAACGACCAGCACCGGCTACCTGTTACTATTCAATGCCAATTCAACGAAATACCCCAATGCCGAAGCATTCCCGATATCGAGAAGAACCAGTGTAGGTCCGCGCTGAACAAAGTACACCGACGAAGACGGAGGTACTGCGAATGGCCAACCGAAAACCACTCTGCTACCACTGCATGAGGCCGATCTTGTCTACTGGAGGTGCCCGTACCAATGAATTGGCTTGCGAGGGTTCGTGCCGAACGACCCTGGACCACGTCTTGGCGAGCGTCCGAGGAAGATTGAGGATTATCTTCGGCGGTCTTTGTCCCTGGTGCCGACATCACCCCGAAGCTCGTGATCTACTTCATCTGAACGGGAGGTAAGCACGACAAAGGAGGTGAGCGGCAATGCAAGGAGAGTTGATCTGGTGTGGGTTGTCGTCCAATTACAATACCTAATAATTTGCTGACACTAATTATCTGTGTCCACGCCATGAAGCTCACAATTTCCAACTTTGAGGGAGAATGCCGCTCAGTGACCTTAAGAAATAGAATGGTTGGGTTCTCTCAAAAGTGGACTGCAAGCATCACGAGACTTCACTTTGCCACACAAGACTTGCACAAGTTGCAGTGGTCGTGGGATGCACAATAAATCTCCATTACGAAATGGAAGTGAAATGGCTTGAATAGCAAACATTGTTGCCAGCTATCAAGTCAACGGTACAGCAAAAGGCACAGCCATTTAACCAATACATGCCCGAGCTTGCTGCATTGATGAAGAAAACTACCAGGAAAATTTTGCGGATTGGAAGCCAGCCCTGCAGCTTCAGTGCATCAGATGTCAGTAGGCGCACATGACGTATGATTACAAGACGGCATCGGTCGGTTAAAGTTGCTACTCGACCAAACTGAACACCGACGTGCCAGGAGCGTCATCCCACGACAAGGTCCACAGGTATTACGATTGAACGCCCGACAGGAGACTGTCGCAGAAAGAACTCGTTCTAGAACCATTAACTAAGAATCAATAATTATGTAATGCAGTGGAAATAAACATTTGATACAGTAACCAGATAAACCTATTTCCGCTTGCCTTTATGCCTTGAGAGTTTGTACACCAAGAATTGTGTTCACCACACGCGCAGGTCCTTTTGAGGACACTCGCATCTCTGACCCTTCAATATTAATTAATGGGACATACCAGACTGGCAGACTTGTTGCATTGGGCTGCACTCATTCCACTTTTCCTGAACACACCTCTGAGCATATACTTTAATCGTATGTGTCGATGCATTGTTATATAGCAGGACACTTCCTATACGTAGACCCTTTGCAGAAACCCATCAAGCAACACAACTGTTGCCATTTTTTTTCGGCGTAATGCACACAAATGGGCCCCAGTTCACGTCAAATGCTATTGCAGCATTCGAGTCCAATGGGCGCTGAGCCGAGTTCACAGTGATGGCGGACGTAACACTCTTGTCGAACAAATGACCAAAGTATGAAAGCCTGGGGTAATTAGAGTAGTAGCTACTGTAATTTGTTTCATCTCAATTTGGCAAACAGCAAAGGCTACAGTCTTGGTGAGCCAATATGCACGTTGGAGAGAGACACATGACAACATGTCATTCAGAGTGCTCGTCTGCACAGATTTCTCACACTCCTTCGCTCTGTCTCTCTGATTGGCTCGAGGGGTCTGTGGCGGTTGTCCTTTTTCAGGTTGCAATGATACGAGGTATAGACCACCCACACTTTTCAAAAAAAGGCTATTGAAGCGACCGAAAGGAATGTTCAACATTTTTCAACAAGACTGCTCTTCAGGCAAGGGATGAACACGAGTATGAATCATCTCATCCAGGTAATTAGACCAAGTAAATAATTGACTAATACAATGCAGTTTTCATGAAAAAAAGTATTGCTGCAATAAATCCTACGAAAGAGAAAAAGGTGCAGTTAATCTATGCATACACCAAAACAGTTGTTGTTATTGCAAGTCGAATAGCTTTGAAGCAGGTGCCTGCAACAATTTATTCATCCCCACACTCAATAAAACGTCATCCTCGTAGCTGAAAATAAGTGTGCACTTCGCACTCACCAAAAAAGGAAGAAAGGCGATCGAATGTAGAATCGCCGATTAGCACAAAGGGCGCAGGAGCTTCCTCGCTAAAAGTTGCTATGGTTATTCGGTGACGCAGGCCTGAAACAACTTCTCCTAGGCCCTAACGCGACGTATACCTTTCGCGTCGATTCATAGCCATTTCAATGTTCAAACAAAGCTAAGAGAACGCGAAAATTTCATGCTAAAAGCACTCAAAGTTCTATCGATCCTCGAACACATCCCGGAATCCGAGCACCGGTACGGCGATACGGCTGATGCTGTCTCACAGGTGTTAATATCCATATGATCCAGAGCGATCTTGCGCAAAAAGGGTATAAAGTCTCATTCCTTCATATTTTCACAATATACCTGCGTCAGCGAGCACGAAAAAGCCCGAAATCGTCGGAAAGCCGCTGCACATCACGGCTGCCGCGCACCGAACAAACTCGCAGCCGCCAGCTCTGGGCGCTGCCATCTTACCTCCGACGTCACGGCTCTTGTGAGGTCACGTGACGAGTGGTCACATTTGCGTAAAACATGGCGGCAACCGGGGGGGGTGCCACTTCGGAACTTCCCGTTTATCACTCTAAGCCCCTCTACCTCGTTGATTGTCACGAATGACAAGTGATGAGGCGATAATAACTGAAGAAACTACGCGTTTAATGGGGGTGAACTTGTACCCAAAAATAAAAAGGAAACAGAAGATAACAGCAGAGCGTCGCGGGCGTCGAAGTCGGCGAAAGAGCACAGTTGAACGCTGGGGCGAAACTGACTCGACAAGGTCGCGGGCGGCCTCTTATCTAGAGTGAGTCACTATCTCGAAGATTCGGCGGAGAAGGTTCGAGCGTAGCGTGCTCGGGGCGAGAATGAACAAGCACTTTCTAGAACAACAAAAGCAGGGATAAACGATAGAAATTATGTCCGCAGCAAGAATAAAGGAGAACTTTCTACAAGTCAGTGACCCTGCGCGCGGCAATTTAAAGCAGCTACAATCTCTCATACTGCCTCTTTCTACAGTATTTCATGCGATACGATTGTGTCGAGATGCCTGCCCTGCATTTTGAAACAGTGCGAGCGCGACACTGTTAGCACGAACAAGCGATTGCCAGTTTTTTGGTTTTTTCTCTTAGAACCGAAAGGTTGTCACCAAAGATAATATTGTTATAGAACGAGCTCATTTAGGGCTCTAATATCAAGGGTGAAACTGTGTTCCCACTTATACTATTTCCTAATAAATTTTTAAAAGGCGCCGATGTCGTGTTCGCACTAACAGTATCGCGATGTCTACGTCCGTCCCGCAGTCTAACATAGTACAGCCTTTGGGGTGATCGTAGATGCCGCTGTTTTGAAGCGCGGTCAGGTCGCAGTCGCACTCAGTATTGTCACAGTTTACGTGAGAAACGATGAATGAAGCGAAAAAGATAAAAATTACGGTAGACGCAAAGGGCCATTCGCTAATCTGTCATTCGGTCAAATAAGCGCCTCCATTCGCTAAAGTGTCATTCGATCAAACGTAGGGGGCGCAGCTTCATTCGCTTAAACGTCATTCGATCAAGTGAGCGCCTCTCGCCGCGGGTCATAGTTTCAAAGCGCTAGGCCTCGTTTGCACGCTAGCATGGGCGAGTACACGCCGGACCGCGTCAGAGGGCGAGCGCCTATCGTACAAAGTAATCCTGCGACTTTATGAAGTACGTTCTGAAATGCCTATAACATTTCAGCTGCTCTTCAAGTAGCCAAAGCAATCAAAGCTCACCGTTCAATCGGTCGCCACTCCGACTGCATCCGACGAGGCATCCACCGGACCGCCACAGGTCAACCGAAACTGCTAGTTCAAACTCGGGCGCGGGAGCGGCAGTTGGAGAGTAGGTAGCCTCGTTATTGGCGCCTCCGCGTCGCTCGGATTCCGCTCTCATGTTTTCGGCGGACGGAAACGTTCACTAAATATGCGCGTGTAGTCAAAATTTCTAAATCCCGGGGCCAAACTCTTGTTTGGCCAAGGCTTCTTTCCAAGATAGCTACTCGAGTGATGCTTCGTCCACTTCATCGAAGGCTTGCGGCAGCCAATAATGACGAGGGGACTAAAGTATTCATTAGGGGCGCAACTCCAGTGGGTGAACCGAAATGCCCGCGGGACGAACTGTTCAAGTTACCACTTCTGAATAGAGGGCGCTGGGGTCGCGGCGACGAAATATGGCGATTGGTCCCTTTACGCACCCTTTTTTTAAGAGTGTAGTGCCAATGGTTTCCGGCTTGCTGCCCAACAAATTAAAGCTAGCTACAGAAGGTGAACATTCAAGAACTCTGATAAACGTATAAAACGAAACGTTCGTTGCCCTGTTATTGGATATGTGTTCAAACACTTCAAAGCATGTTCGCTCTTTTTAAGGTTTTTCGACGTCGTGCTGAGTCACATGGGGGCCAACTGCCTCAAGGTGGCTTACTTGGGCTTCGAGATAGTGGCCATCCAAGCGATACAAGCCATGATTCCCGGCGCTAGGACACAGTGATTTTTTTTTCTCATTTATCCCAGTCGGTGTACAGGAGGGTGTGCTCCAGTGGTCACCAAAGTCACTACAATTCAGATGAAAAGTTTGGTGTTCTATTATCCGGCATTCTATTTGTATGTGTTATTGTTGTCTTCAGTTCAGCCAATTGGTTACTTTATTTCTTGTGGATTTCAGATGAGAATGCTTCCAGCATTGGCCTTCCTACCAATCGCCGACATTCCCAAGGCCTTCCAGAACCTTCTCGAGGTTTTCCCCACCGTCGTGGTGGACTACTTTGAGGACGTGTATATCGGGAGACCCCATCGAAACGCCTTGCCGTCGGCCACCTTCCCCTCTCTGGTTTTGTCAGTCAGAGAATCAACACCAGCAGAAATGCCAAGGACAAACAACAGCATCGAAGCATGGCACCAGGGACTGCCGGTCAGAACTGACCTAATCCTCTGAGAACTTGGAAGTTTTCTGTAGCACATTTTTGCATTTGTGGCGTAAACTTTTAGTACGGTGCTCACTCCAAAAACTTTCTCCACGAGTGTGCGTGTTCTTTTTTTTTTTTATGGCAGAGCAACGTGGGCTGGAAGTTCTCCCATTATCTGCGCATTTCTGGGCTACATCAAAAGGGAGCAGTCCTTGACAGAGATGAAGCTGGCTCAAGCAGAGGGCGGCACGACATATTCTAGGGTCTCGAAGAAGCACGCCGACTGCAACCGGCGTCTTCAGATCATTGCGAGCCGTTACGATAGTCGCTATCGTCTTAAAACCTTGAGGGCGCGGCAACTCGGAATATCGCTTTTTAATTTGTTTTTATTCGCTCAATAAACCTGTTGTTTTCTAAGTACAACAATGACTTATTTAGACGTTCCCTCTCTTCAATAAAAATGAAATATAGCGTACTAATCTTTATTGCATACAAAGCCAAGTGAATATAAGTTGGGCAAATTTGAATATCCGGTTCGCACAGTCACAAACTTTCCTCGTGACAAATTCCCCTATGACGAATGTTCCGCTGTGACGAACGGGCCTTTACCAGTTGGCCTATGACAAATGCGCACATGACAAACGGGCCTACACTCGAACCGAATCAAGATTTAACTATTTTTACTGGTAGCAAATGGGTAGGAGAGGAAAGGCAGGAAGACAGGCTGCGTGCGGTCGGTCCCTGCTCGATTCAATGCGCTACGAAGGCATTTCCGTAAACGTGGCTATAGTGTAATTAGTAAAGGGGAAGTTTCTAGACATTGAATTCCTCAGAAAACAATTGTTTTCGGAAAAATCGAACGCCGTTATTTTCTATACATGCCAGAAATGCAATACAGAGTGTATTTCGTATCACCTTATCCCGGACACTGTTGGGTGGCAAGTGCACGGCACGTGCGCGTTCCAAGCCGCGTAATGCCGCGCACATCACAGTCTACTTATCAAGGTTAGAAATGAATCCCTCAAAAATCAATAGTTTTCAGGAAAACCGAACGCCTTTTCCCTCCATGCATGTCAGAAATTCGCGCGTCAGCGCGAATTTCGTAGCACCTTTATCCAGACACTGTGGGGTCGTAAAACGTAAATAAATAAAAATTGAAGCTGACGAAATATTGTAAAGCTAGCGCCTGAGCTCTGGAACAGCCATTCTTCAATCAGCTTTTTTTTCGTTCTTTCCTCTTTTTTAATTATTTTTCTTGTTTGTGGTTTGCCGAGGCCATGTTGCAGATTTTGCAAGTAGACACTGCGACACCCTTATTTATTTTATTTATTTATTTATTATTTATTTCTTTATTCTCTGCAGCGCCGGAGCATTACAGCAGAGGAGTGGGTGACATGATTCACATATATCAGTATAAATTGGAAAGTCACATAACAGCACACATCAGCGATTTCCAACAACATCAATAAACATGATTCACACCAGCACACAATAGCAATATTACGAAAAAACCAATGATGTACTTAACACAGAAACTTACATTGCATTAATAAGGCTAATAAAAGAGTCACTGTTAGCTGATACATTATCAGACGGCAGTTCATTCCATTCCGATATAGTTCTCGGGAAAAAAGAAAACATCATATATTTAGTTCCACATTTTATTTCGCGTATTTTGTTTACGTGGTCCCTTTTACTCGATATATAGTGGGGCATTTCTAGATAATTAGACTTGTCTATTCCAGTTAAATCATTGTTGATAGCGTAAATAAGTTTAAGTCTATTTTTCTTACGTCTTTTTTCTAAAGGCTCGATACCCATACAAACTTTCATTTGTGTCACACTCTCTGCTCGAGAATACTTATTCAGAATAAACCTCACAGCGCGATTTTGAATGCCTTCTATCTTATCTATGAGATACTTTTGGTGCGGGTCCCATACGGCACTCGCATATTCTAGATGTGGTCTAACTAGTGAGCGATACGCTGTCTCTTTCAAGATTTGTGGAGCAGAGCGAAGATTGCGGATGACTAAGCTAAGAACCCTGCCAGCCTTTTCCATGATCCTATCTATGTGCTGATTGAACGAAAGGTTCTCTGAAAGAATGACACCAAGATATTTAATTTCAGACACTTTCCGCAACGAGTCTCGACCAATAGCATAAGCCGAATCAATATTATGTTTCTTTTTACTAAATGCGACATGAAAACATTTGCTTGTGTTTAACCCCAGTTCCCAGGTCCCGCACCATAAACTAACCCGGTTCAAATCCCCTTGCAAAGAAGAGACATCGTTAACGTTCCTTATTGTTCTGTAAATTACACAATCGTCCGCGAATAATCTGATATTAGAAGAGATGGAAGACGCTATATCATTAATGTAGATTAAAAATAAAAGTGGTCCCAGCACTGACCCTTGAGGTACCCCCGAAGTTACATCTACGTATTCTAATCTTTTACACCCCAGGACGACGCACTGTTTCCTCCCACTCAGGTAGTCTTTTATACACCGGAGAACGTTACGGTCGATATTTAAAGCACTCATTTTGTGTAATAACAATTGATGCGAAACAGAATAGAACGCTTTGCGGAAATCCACAAAAATGGCATCCGTTTGCAGTCTGTTTTCAGCCGCACTAACCAAATCATGATAGAGCTCAATTATTTGGGTATTGCAGGAGACACCTCTACGAAAACCGTGTTGGTTAGGGCAAAAAAAGTTATTATCTTCTAGGTGCTTAATTATACTACTATAGACAATATGTTCAAATATCTTACATGATATACAGCTCAAGGAAATCGGCCTGTAATTGTCAACAATTGATTTTAGACCATTTTTATGAATTGGTACAACATACGTTTGTTTCCATTCTTAGACTAATCATTGCCTTCATTGTTTAATTTGATTTAAAAAATTCCCGTGGCTTAGCTCAGCTATGCCAGGATATATGTATCGTGAGCTTAGGTTCAGCTGGTTATTCTTAGCTTTCCTGGTTGTCTAGGATTAGCTTGATTATCATGCTTACTGCTGCTTCAATGACACACACAAACGGTATACGCATTATGTGACACACTCAGGCCTGGCACTACTTACCGGTGTCAAGTCTTTCATGTGCCACAGTCTTTCACACACGCCGCACACATATTCAAACGGATTGTTTACGAAGTCCGTCTCGAAGGTCCGAGTCGCACTGGCGCTTTCGCTAAGTTTCACCGTATTGTCAGTCAATCGGCAAGCCTTGACGTCATCGACGGCGTCTTCTTGCTGCTACTGAGATGGTCGGGCACGTCGCTCAGCCTCCTTGCGACGCCGCTTTGCTAGACGTTCCTCCCTTTGCTCCGATGTCTCCGCAGCACGTTTAGCCTTCTTAAGTTCGGTCTTCCTACGCTCAACCGCGAATTGCCGCGCAACTACTTCGGGATCCGATGAGCTAAGCTTCGCCGCTCTTCTGCGCCGCTGAGGAGCAATTTCGCTCTCCTTCTCCACGGCTATAGGTCTGTTTCTCTCGGCCAGGGGGAGCTGTAGCGTTCACGAGACGCGACCGCAAAAAAAGCGCTTCCGATAGCGTCCGCGAGACGCGACCATTTAAGGGTGACGTGAAGCGGAGTCCTAGCGTCCCATCATGTACACTCCACGGGCGTAAACTAGCGTCTGTATAGCTTCCCTCGGCGTCTGCTCGCGTCTGTCGCGGCTATTACGTCACTCCTTTGGAATGCGAAGATCGGCGAGGCGCTCGCAATGGCGGCGGAGCCGCGGTGGCGGCGGCTCCGGCACGCCAGCTGTGCGCCGTGTGACGTCACTGCTGCTCGCGCTTGCGCAGCACGGAGCACGGCCCATGAGAGCCACGCGAAACTGCTCAACCTCGGCCAGTGTAGCTCACGCTACAAAAATAATAATTTTTGTAGCCATATGCAGCGCAATGCGTACGGCAAAGACGATCTTGAAATCGAATCGATAATCTTAAATACAGTTCACTACTGAGTTACAATACCGTTTGCAAATTTTATCTTGCTGCATATTGGAGTAGATGTCCTACAAAAAATATATATCAAGGATACAACAGGAAACACTTGTACCGCAATACAGCCCAGCTAATGGTACCTGAACATCACAACATGAAGAACTAAAGAGGAGATATACATTTTAATAAATGATAGATACAAATGAAGGGCACATGACACTTCTTTATTTGTCCCAGTCGCCGTAACGAAAGTTGCTTCCCTTGTTAGCCCTGATAGCAGAAGTCCACCTTAAATCTCATTCTTATATCTTTCATTTGCGCAGCCCATTTGTGGAGGGCTTTTTGATCTTCTGCAGTGCATGATAGCTAAGAAAGAAAATGAAATTCTGGTTTTATAACAATCAAGAAAAAAATATCAGGGTTCGAACAACTTCGTTTTGCTGGTAGTTGTTTTTTTTTCTATTAATTCCACTACAATTCTTGTGCAATGAAATTCGTAATGAAAGATCCACCACAAAAGAGGCACTAATATGTACTTTTAGAGCGCAGCTCTTAGGCGCCCATTTCCAGGTTGATCGGCGTCGACGTAACCGCGCGCGTTGCATTACGGGACGTTTCCCGCTAAGGTTAGCGGGAAATTTTCCTGTTAAATTCAGCGTGGAAATATTTACGCTACGTTTAGCGGGAAATTTTTTCGTTAAGCTCTAGCGGGGAAAATGTTCCACTAAATTTAGCGGGGAAATTCCCGCTGAATTTAAAGGGAACATTTTTCTACTAACCTTAGCAGGAAAATTTCCCGCTAAATTTAGCAGAGAAATTTTTCCTCTAATTTTAGCAGGGAAATTGACGTCACGACTTCGAGTCACGTCAGTCATGAACGAATTCACCGGCAGGAGGAGAGGGGGAGGAAAGGAGGAGAGGTTGAGGGGTGTACCTTCCCCTCCTCCTATTCAAGAGCTGCACTCTATACTTCGTTTCAGCTTCGGTCCAAGCGCGGCCTATGTTATGAGCCGAAGGGCCAATCATACAGCGCAAAAATCGCAGCGTCATGACGTGCTCTCTGCGCTTTATAGAACTAGCTGGCAGAGGAGCACGCACAAAGAAACGGCGAATACCGGCTGGTCCTATCAACTGCAGAGAGCACGCCATGACGTTGTGCATCTTTCGCTGTTTGATATAACATCGGCCGCGCTAGGACCTAAGCTGGAACGAAGTATAGTTTCGCATTACAAATATGAGTAAACGTCCTTTTTTTTTCAAATCAGATCGAGGTACTTGGGAGGAGACTTCATTTCAGCACTTGCACCAAACAATATACTTTTATTCTTTTGACTATTTTAAGATTAAAAATTAAAACAGCGCAAGGACACGGACAAGAAGAACAAGGTAGACGAGCAAGGCGCTGACTTACAATTGAGATTTATTCGTGTTGATATCGAGTATAAATACTGCAACGTCAAAACAAACGAAAAGAAAATGCAGGACATGGATGCCTTGCGTCACGCGCTGTTACTGTGTGTATAAAAAGCAACATTCCTTGTCGAATAAAGATAGTGATAGAGTGACGACACAGTTTTTTCCCAATCTTCTAATTTCCCGTGCTTCAGTGATTTCTCGAGTGAGTTTATTTCTATCCTTTTCAATCACCTCAAACTTTTTTGAAAACAAGGGTGAACGACAGTCTCGGCAATACAGGCTAAGATGACCTGACACAAACCTATAAACGTTATACTTATGGCATCTCAAGCGATCATCGAGGCAGCGCGCCGTTTGCCTGTTTGCCTCAATCATCGCTTGCGAGAGCATCAGTGTAATGTACAGGTCCCGTCAAAGTAAAACGGAGCGCCGGAGCGGCGACCGAACTGCATCGCCGCGCTATCTAGCAGCGCCGGCTGGAACTGATAGGTGCCGTCTGCGCATGCGCGCGTGCCGTTTGCGGTGTCCTCCGTTTTCTTGTTTGATCCTCGCATTATTGGCGTCTCGAGCTGCCAAACGCTATTCCGATAAACACCGCTAGGTGTTCGACTCACACTCGGGGATAACGTTGAATGCAAGTGGGAAAGGGCCAGTGTTGTCAATGAGCACCGCCCCTTGTGCTATCAGGCGTCGAATTTAGGGAAATCGTTGCGCCGCTCGAATTACCGATAACGTGTGGGTCGGAAGAAGAAAACGGAGGCCCCAGCGGAAGGCACGTGCGCAAGCGCAGATGTAGCCTATCAGTTCTAGCCGGCGCTGCCAGATAGCGCGGCGATGCAGTTCGGACGTCGCTCCGGCGCTCCGTTTTACTTTGACGGCACCTGTACATAGGGTTGTGTCAGGTCATCCTGGCCTGCATTGCCGAGACAGTCGTTGCACTCCCGTCTTCAACAAGTGTGAGGTGATCAGAAAAAGTGAAAGCCGCTTACAACTCCCCGTAACGCCGAATTAGAGCGCAGCTCTTGAGGAGGAGGAGGGAAGGGCGCTGGGGGGGGGGGGGGGTTAGACTAACCAGGGGGGGGGGTCACGTGACCTTAAGGGTCAGGTGACCCCCAATGCCGATGCTGTCATCACTGACGTCACTGATGATGTCATCAGTGACGATGACGATGCGGGTACCGATGACGTCATTAGTGACGTCACTGATGACTTCACCAGTGATGATGACGATGACGATGCGAGTGTCGGTGACGTCATCAGTGACGTCGCTGACGACGTCATCAGTGATGATGACGATGACGATGCAGATGCCGGTGACGACATCAGTGACGTCACTGATGACGTCATCAGTGATGATGACGATGACGATGCGGATGTCGGTATCGTCACCGGCATCCACATCGTCATCGTCGTCATCACTGATGACGTCACCGGCATCCACATCGTCATCGTCATCATCACTGATGACGTCACCGGCATCCACATCGTCATCGTCATCATCACTGATGACGTCACCGGCATCCGCATCGTCATCGTCATCATCACTGATGACGTCACCGGCATCCACATCGTCATCGTCATCATCACTGATGACGTCACCGGCATCCGCATCGTCATCGTCATCATCACTGATGACGTCATCATCACTGATGACGTCACCGGCATCCACATCGTCATCGTCATCTTCGCTGATGATGACGTCATCACTGATGATGACGATGACGATGTGGATGCCGGTGACGTCATCAGTGTCGATGACGTCATCGGGGTCACGCGACCCATCGAGGTCACGTGACCTCGAGGAGGAGGTCACGTGACCTCAGGGGAGTCACGTGACACGTGACCTCGAGGAGGGGGTCACGTGACCTCAGGGGGGTCACGTGACCTCGGGGGGGGGTCACGTGCCCCCCCACGAAGTCACGCGACCCCGGTGGGGGGCTCGCGCGGTGCATTATGGGACATTTCCCATGATGCACCGCGCGGTTAAGCCGACGCCGACGCCGACGCCGACGGCGACGGCGACGCCGACGCCGCTCAATCCGGAAACGGGCCCCTAAGAGCTGCGCTCTAAAAGGGGAAAAATAAACTCACTCGAAAAATCACTGAAACGTGGGAAATTGGATGATAGGGAAAAAACTGCGCCAGCGCTCCTTCAATATCTTTATCCGACAAGAAATGTTGCTTTTTAGACACACAGTAACAGCGCGTGACGCATGGCATTGATGTCATGTGTTTTCTTTTGGTTTGTTTTGATGTTGCAGTATTTATAATATATAATTATATACGATGTTAGCGCCAATAAACTTCAGTTGTAAGTCACCGCCTTGTTAGTTTACCTTGATGTTCTTGTCCGTGTCTTTTAGCTGTTTTAATTTTAGAGCGCAGCTCTTAGGGGCCCGTTCCCGGCTTGAGCGGCGTCGGCGTAACCAAGGTCATCCCAAGGTCACGTGACCCCAAGGTTACCCCAAGGTCACGTGACCTCTCCCCAAGGGTCATCAGGAGTCACGTGACTCCCCAAGGTCACCCCAAGGTCACGTGACCCCTTCCCCAGGGTCACGTGACCCCAAGGTCACGTGACACCCCAAGTCACGTGACCTCCGGGGTCACGTGACCCCCGATGACGTCATCAGTGACGTCACTGATAACGTCACCGGCATGCGCATCGTCTTCATCACTGATGACGTCACCGGCATCCGCATCGTCATTGTCATCATCACTGATGTTGTCATCAGTGACGTCACTGATGACGTCACCGGCATCCGCATCGTCATCATCACTGATGACGTCACCGGCATCCGTATCGTCATCATCGCTAATGACGTCATCAGTGGCGTCACTGATAACGTCACTGGCATCCGCATCGTCATTGTCATCATCACTGATGACATCATCAGTGACGTCACTGAAGACGTCACCGGCATCCGCATCGTCATCGTCATCATCACTGATGAAGTCACCGGCATCCGCATCGCCATCGTCATCATCGCTGATGACATCATCAGTGACGTCACTGATGACGTCACCGGCATCCGCATCGTCATCGTCATCATCACTGATGACGTCACTGGCATCCGCATCGTTATCGTCATCATCACTGATGACGTTATCGGTGATGTCACTGATGGCGTCACCGGCATCCACATCGTCATCGTCATCATCACTGATGACGTCACCGGCATCCGCATCGTCATCGTCATCATCGCTGATGACGTCATCAGCGACACCACTGATGACGTCACCGGCATCCGCATCGTCATCGTTATCATCGCTGATGACGTCATCAGTGATGTCACTGATGACGTCAGCGGCATCCGCATCGTCATCGTCATCATCACTGATGACGTCACCGGCATCCGCATTGTCATAGTTACTGATGACGTCATCGGTATCCGCATCGTCATCGTTACTGATGACGTCATCGGCATCGTCATCGTCACGTGACCCCCCTAGGTCACGTGACCCCCACCTAGGGTCACTTGACCCCCCCCCCCCCCAGTACCCTTCCCTCCTCCTCCTCAAGAGCTGCGCTCTAATTCGGCGTTACAGGGAGTTGTAAACGGCTTTCACTTTTTAATCATTGAATACCAACTAGAACAAACTTCTACATCAGTCGACTACTTTAATAAAGGTGCCGTGCCATTCTTTCTGGGCTTTCATTAAATAACGCGAAGTATTAACCTTTGACGTTCACAACCTACGAAGTGTGGGCTAGATTACATCTCGTAATGGCACTCATCACAAAAGTTAAAAAAAAAGACGGCCTTCACTTTCTCAAGTTACAGATAGAATGAGCGGCCACATGATCTCGTGCCTATAATATCCCGCCCAACGTTCATCACAGCCGAGCACTGGGGTTAGCAACCACATCGCACGTGCTAAGCTACAGACAGTGTTAGGGGTCGGCTGTTCCAGTCGCTGCAGCGATTTGACTGTTGTCCCCAGCCGAGTACTTGTCGAAGCATTGACTGTTTTGTGACTTAGCCGTGTGCTCCCGCAGTACCCGTGTGCAATCTAGGAGCTGCATTTGAATATAGTTATTAAAAGATAATCCCGTGAGGACGACAGCGATACGATACCCGTCACTGCGTCATCATGTTTGGCGAGAGGGAAGTTAGAAGAAAAGATCCACGCGTATCGTCGAAATGACACAGCGACAAAGACGCTTCTTGGTCAGTGGCGTTGCGTGCAAGTACATTAGGATAGCACAAGTGCCAGTATGTATGTGTGTAAAAAGAAAAATGTCCCAACCCAATGCCATTCCCCTCGAGATGAGCGCGTTGTTTCAGTGTAAAGACTTAAGAAATTATGAAAACCCTAACAGAACACGAACAGCACATTCATAAAAACTGTACTTTATGTATTGTGTCCTTATCTAGTTTTTCTTTCTATCGTTTCAAGTTATTTTAAATCCTAATGTTACTACTAGCTACAGTCACTAAATTTGCTACCACTGCTATACTGTTCTTTTATTCATGGTTCTATTTTTGATAACTATACATTCACCTTTACTACTTAGAGCTTTATGTAATAAAATTAAATGAAGACACGTAAGACTGCCTTTGTGTAGGAATGCGATGGAATTTGTACACGTAGCGCATTCCTACAAGCAGCGCGCCACGTCTTTCCATCGCACACCGCGCTCCGGCAGTGACATCACGCTCCCCCACTGCGCAGGCGCGGCACCCACCGCCGACTCCACGGCTTCCGGGACGACGCATCTGCGTTGCCGCGCTTCTCTTTGTGTGTGTGTGTGAGAGTTGGGTATAACATAAGAGGCGTTTCGTTTTCATGAAACAAATGTCAACAATGTTTGCAGTTGCACGTTAAGATTATTTTGTGCTATGTACCGTCAGTACACTAAATAGAGGAAAATATCTGAACATCTCCATATACGTAACAAAGATGACTTCTTGCAAAGGAAATTACGCATGTTCTTGCAAATGTAAAACAGGTTCGTGTACTAACTCTCCATAGAATAAAAAGAGAGATAATTAGTACCACTAGTGTTATGTCTACAAAACGACATATGCTAAACATTTTATACAGAATTGTGGCGTGTCCTTAGTGAAGCAAAAGTGAACGATAAACACATTCTTGAAGAATATATAAAACAGGGCAGCTGCCATATACCTGATGCCCTAAAAAAAGAGTGCGAAGGAAGCGAGAACCTTTTCTTGTGACTTACCATGCTACCGTTGGGGCAAACATTCCTTGGCAAAGGCACCTTCTTGCTACCATCATCGCATCCCAGCTCACAAGAGTCAGGATACCAAGCAGTAAAACTCTGCAATGCATTGACATATAATGTCATAAATAAAAATTAAAATAAAGCTTTGTACAAGTTTAAAAATTTTACAATGTGAATTTAAAGGCCTGCCCTCAAGCAGACAAAAGGAACATGACCCTCACGTTCCTTTTCGCCAACCCTCCCAAAACATAAAAGAAGAAAATCACCTCGCATTTCCTCCTCGACAGTTTTCGACTTTTTTTTTTTTTTTTTCACAGCCTGCTCAATATGTTTGTGGAAGTGTGGGGTGGGTACAATTAAAGTTTAAAAGTGAATCTAGACAAAATGAAAATTGACTATTCCTTTTTTTTTTTTGCGGTGTCTTTATCTTTAAAACGCAAACGACATTTTCTCCGTCAGAACGAAGCTCCCAAATATCGACTGGATTAATCATGGTTAAGCCCAGTCCGAAGGCGTATTCAAGTTGCGAGAAGCCCCTGAGGTTTTCTAGGCGTCCGCGACACAGGAGCTTGGCGTCCTGCGAAGAGAGGGAGCTGCTCAAGGAGAGCAGGTTGCGGGCACACAGATTCCCCGAAGGCAAATAAGTCCCGCAGCTTCACGTTAGGTAATCTGCCTGCACCCTTAAATTGGGGTTTAAAAAAAAAAAAAAAAAAAAAAGCGCTTTATTATTTGAGTAAAAACATCTTCATTTGGCCGTCAGAATCAGGAATATTGACTTCATTTTTACAGCGAGGCTGTATACCTCTACCAGACGAGGAAAGTTCGTGTCGTTGACGTCGTAAGCGAAAATTTCCCGGCAAACAATTGAAGGCAAAACAGCATATCTCCTTCGAAATCAGGCTTGCGGCATACCAGCTCAGTATCCGTTTCAATAAAGAAAACCGCAAAAGAAGCATCACAACCACATGATGGATGATAAGGCGCGTGCGAGTAATAGGAACACCCTCCCATGCGTTCCAGTAACGATTAAGTTTTGAGCAGCTTCGAAAGGGGTTGTCGTCATTCGAAGCCCTCGTGTGAAGTGCAAACCGCATAATGGATGATAACGGCGCCTGCGAACATCGCAAAGCACGTTCCTTCTCCCCGCGTGCGTTTTCGTGTCGGCGTTTTTACGAAAAAAAAGACTTCAGAAGATTGAAGCGAAAAGTACAAACACCACGCATACAACATACAGCTCAACAATTGTTTGAATGAAGAATAAGCACAAAACAAGCATCCTAACCATCTAATGAATGATAAGGAGCTCATGAAAACAATGCGAAGCACGTAGCGCTCACCGCATACGTTCTCGGTGAAGATTAGTGTTGCCCAAGCAGCCGCTGCGACGGCAGCTTGCGGCGGGGGAGTGACGTCAGTAGCTTTTCATATATAAAAGGGGAAGCCGCATATGCCCCGTTTCACCTTCGTCCGGACGCAGCGGGTGCTACGAGCTATCTTAGCCAATCCCGTTCTATGGACGTGGCCTGCGATACGCTTTCCCCGCGTCGCTGTGCCCCGTCTCTAAGGTCACGTGGCACCCACACGGCCTCCCATTGGCTCCGATGGCTCGTAACATCCGCTGCACTTGAACGTAAGATAAAACGGACTATGGCAACTGATTTCATCGTTGGTGCAGCACCGCGATGAATAGGCCACAGATGGTTAGGACTCCCAAAGAGCAGCCTGAATCTTAGTAGCCGCAAAGGGAAAAGAAATGGCAATACGACCAGCGGCGGCGTGGTGCGACCGGCGGCGGCAGTTCGCATTGTGCAGTAGGCCATCTTTGCAGGTGATGCCACTGTTTCGCTGACCAACCTCCTTCACAGCGAGAATTCGAGCCCCAGATTTTTTTTTTTTTTTATTTGATGCACGGAGGCTGTACAAAATCATTTCAAAGTACCGCCGAAGCCCCTCCGTCCCGGAGTGTTAGGTCATATAAGGAGTTTTCGGAATCTCCACTTTCGGTATCTTCACCGCCTATCAAGGCTACGCATGCGCAATCTTGCTATTTCCAAAAATGTCAGAAAAAGACGTCACGATTAGTGTCAGTGCGGGGAAATATGCCTTACACGCTTGCCATTGCACGCCCTGCCTACACGAGCGACTTGCGCTTGGCGGCCAAAAGGTGCTTCTATGACGTAACGGCTAGTCGGAGGTTTTTCATGTTTCCTCGCGTTTAGTAACATCTTCGGGGAAAACGAACTATTCAAATTCACGGGATGAAAATATTATACAATTCACCTCTAACTGGTTCTTTTTTTTTCGACAACCTCTTGAGCTTCTTTTTAATGCGTCCGCATTACTGCCCTGGGGCGTTTGTTGACCTTGGAGATATGCTGACCTTGGACATTACTGCCCTGGTACATATGCTGACCTTGACTTGTCTGTCGTCGACGGCCTCCACGCGGGGGCGCTCAAGGCAACAATTGAAAACACAGTTATCATAATCCGGTGTTGCGGTTGGTCTACGGACGTTGTCAATCCTCTCAAAGCAGCCGACTTTCACAATGGGCCAGCCGCGCGTCGTGCGATGGTGTCGACGGCCTACGGAAAAGCCTGGGAGTGTCGTTCTATCATTCAACAGCCATTGTGACAAATGACGAACTGCATGGCGATAGCAGGGCTTCCTCGTTTCTGATGTAGTGTCGGTTGTAAAAAAATAAATTATGTGTATGTTGGTTTCACCCCTCTCAATCCCCTACTTAGTGCAGCAAGTATGATTGTCAAGAAGCAGAAAGCTCGCTGATATCGGAGGATACAAAAAAACAGCCTCCTTGAGCTATGCTTTTCTTGGGCAAAACTAATCTTTGAGTATATTTGAGTATACTCAGTTTGAGTTGTGGGAGCCGAGGGTGAAAGACGAGGGAGAGGGCACGAGACAGGCGGTCGGCGGAGATGACACGTGCTGGCACGAGACAGTGCGTGCTGAGCGAGGCTGTAGCTGGACAAGAACGTCGGGCTGCCGGACCTGGCCCATGGTGAACCCCGGAGCGGTCCACCAGCGAGGTCTGGAGCAGGACCGGTGGAAACGGCGAGCCCTGGCCATATGTCCTGGGCTATGACCATCCCGGGGTGATTCCGCAGCGAGACTCGTGAACTGATAGCCCGGGACAGCCAGCCTACGCAGCGCTGGCGTGCGAAAGGCGATCCGCAGGCCTGGACACGGACCTCGACTGTGAGCTCTGATCGACGAGCAACAACAAGGGTCCGCGGGCCTGGACTGCCGGCTCTCGACGACGGGGCAACCGGGAGGTACAGTAAACCTATTCGCTGTCTTCTCGTTGTGTTACGTCACTCCCTTGGGGACGGGCGGAGCGCATACCGATCGGGCGGCGATTATTAGTAAAGGGATCTCCATAAAGAACCCCACAGAGTATACTCAGCTGCTTACGCTCATGCACAGCTGAAAATGTATTTTGCAGCGTTTATCATGGTAAAAAGAAAACATAAAGGAAAGATTGGAGGTTACTATTTTGGCGCTAATATGCCTGGAAGTTAACGCAACCGTTCAATCAATTAATTGATATATTAATGGGTGCCGAATAATCGCATTCAAATTGTAATCGATGCCAGCCCTAAGGAAAACTGCTTTCCGCACTCCCAGAAATAATCCGCGTTTAGTCCTTCTTAGTCATCGCCAAAAATAGCTCTTCGGGTTGGGAGGGAGTACAAACCAGTCGCGTCCGTTACTTTGCCCCAATGTTTTGAAAATAAAAATTATAAAAAAATAAAAAGCCCTCCCCAAGACCTGCCCCAAAAACGAGGTAGTCTTGGATTCCGTCCGACCTTCGAGATGTGACTGTCGTCGACGCTTTTGGCCTTTGTTGTTTCAGATATTTATCAAATAAATTATTTTCCCACAACGCTGCACCGTGGTACGCACAATATACGTGGAAGAGCAAGTCGTCTGCTTCTTGGCAGGAGTTGGGGCAGAGGCGGTCCCAAACATTGGTTCTAGGACTTTAGGGGAGGAGAGGTGGGGGCGATAATTTAGGCACCGGGAGCGACCATGAAATCCGCGGAGGACGGAGCCCAGGATATTATGTCGCGGCCGTCGCTACTGTGTCACCTGGTGCCGTCTAAACCGAAAAGACCTCAAACGGACGGCTAACACTCGCCTCTAAAGACAGATGACAAAACTTGAAATAATCTGTGAGGTGTGGCTGGTGTACATCGTTGAAGTCAACTTGCCACTTCCAGGGAACAAGAGTGCTTTCGCATTCTTCAAACAAACAGAGAAAAGGAGCGAACAAGCTTTGGAGGAGACCCCCCCCCCCCCCCCCCCCCCCCCCTTAGTATCGTCTTTGAGTTCCGGTGGTGTCAAAACGAGGCTATGACGACTGCAGCGCCACCACAGCTGCATGACGTCATTTCCTGTTGGTGCATAGGAAAGGGCTATTAGTGCGTGAGTTGATCAATGACGGTGGTGGTCGTCAAGCGCACCGTAGAACTCTGGGAAATTGCGCCAGGCGTTAAATGACCTGTGAGTCTGGGATATTATGCTAGTGAAGGAACAAGCGTCACCTTAGCGCAGACAAAACGAATGATTGCCAGAAACCACAGGTACTCGTTCGTGCTATGAATCGTAAAATATTTTTAGGTTAGGAAAAGTTTTTAAAATAAAACCCTTCAAACATTTTAAGTCCAGAAATTTTCCCTCTTGAATTCCTACTGCTTTCAAGGTTGTCAAATTACTTGCTCCATCTGACACCAGTAGGAATGACGACATTTTAAGATCGCCGTGTATTTACGCCTTATGGACCCCTGTGTTGACGCGATGTGTCACTAACTTGGTAACGCTGTGAGCATTTACTAAAATATTACGGGTTTTCATACTAAACGCAGGATTTTAGTAAAAACCGTATTAAATAATTAGTATTTGCGTTATAAAAAATAGAAAGACCCTTTGGTGCATTTAGAAATATATTTGTTTTTGATTGTTCGCGAGACTTACACTATATCCATCGAGTTGGCATGATATTTGTGCGGCTTCCCGACTAAGTGCTTCTGCACATGCAGGAACAGTCACAGAAAGATCTGAAAAAAAATGTTATGAAGGTACAGCCAGGGCAAGGAGATAATTGTGAGTTTTAATATTGCGTATACGAGCAAACGCTACCACTGATAATATTCCCTGGAGAAGGGGAACAGGGGGGCAAAGGACAAACTTAAATCTCAAAAGAGAGCAAATCTCAAAACATGGTTTGGAGATTTGTGTTTGTCCTTTGTCCACTTGTTCGCCTTCTCCAGTGGTTGTTATCGTTATTCTTCTCCAGCTCGCTCGCACTTTTGCAATAATTTTATTATAATAACATACACTGTGCGTTTGCGTTAGCATTGCGTAAAATGCTGGTACTTTCGTAGTATTGTAACCACAAGTTTGCCTAACTAAACTTCGATATAAAGTTCTGCTTTTGTGAATCATTTTTATTGGTAACAAAATTCATTTCAAGTTATTCGATCAAACATTTGTGGCGGTTGTGCAATGGAGACGACGGCTCGGCGGTTCCATCGGGCGATGCGAGCTACAGTCTTATTCCGTTGGTAGATACTTGTAAATATATTTATGCGTGAAACCTTACCTCTGGTTTCCACACATTCTAATATCAGATTTGCAAATTAGGCGATCTGCACAAAACATCAGTTGATATGGATAAACATCATTATCCATTATTTTTAGCATTACACATTAGCTAAATTTTTAATAACTGATTGCTCAACCCTATCAACAACTTCCAAAACCTCACTACCCCGGAGAGTCGTGACAACTTCATTTGCGACATCAAGGTTATCCAATTCCTTGAACTCATGTAATAGAATAGACGAAAGAGCAGCAGTTGAGCAGGGTAGCCTGCGTGAGACTCATAAAGGCGCCCTAAGGTGGTTTCTGAGATGGCCTGCTAGCTCACTTTGCTGGCTCTAAGCATTCTAGAAATCCCTGATTTATTACGATACGCGTTTTCCTAAGATCGCAACACACCGAGGTAGTTTTCGGCGATGGGAGGAGCATGTTCCGAAACCAAGACCACTCTCAGCCAATGGCAAGCGAAGGATCCTGGTGCCCGACCGGTGGAACCGCGAAGTGATATCTCCAATGCGCGCCGCTCATTGCTTTTATACCCCGGACTACGATTGAACGCAGCGCGCGCGCTCGAGAGCTGACCACCGGGCACATCACTCCCACGGAAGGCAAAAGAAAAAAAAAATATATATATAAGTAGTGCGCTGTTTTTCGTGCGATTATTGCAGTATTATATTCCTTCTGGGCGAAAAGCTAACATTTTTCGACTGCTCTCTTATTTGCTTTTATCATCTACAAACGGATACACATTTTGTAATAACGGCGTTTGCAATCTCAGCAATATGTGGCGTTTCCATTGGTCAGATGTCGTCCTGGCTGCCGCAGCAATGCTCCGTTCATCGCCGGGGATGAACTGGGTGTGTTCAATTTTTGCTTTTTGAAGAGGGAAATCGGCCATCGCTATGATTTACGAATTTCTAGGATGCTTAGAGCCCGCAGACTGAGTTATCGCCGTATTTAGGCGATCTCAGAAACCTCCTCAAGATACCTTTAAATGCGATGCACTGTCTTCCTTTTGGTCAGTCTGTATTAAAAGTACTTGTTACAACCTCGTCAGACACCTGACGTTCTAAAGCATTTCTTGTAAAAACATAGAGCAGCGGTGGCATTCAATGACTGGTGTTTCTTAAAGTAAACCTGGGAAAAAATATTTGGAAAGAAAGCAGAAAAATTTTAATATTTGTTAAATATCTATATCTTAATATGACTTACCGCCTTGAGATGCCGGTAGAATAAGAACCACAGCGAAAAGTACGAACAGCATGCTGCTTATATAGCGGTCACAGTCTAACGGACACGTCCTCCTAAAAGAAAAAGAATGACATGACTGCAGCCTCGAAACTCGACAGCGCAACCTTTTTCTCGGAATGTTGAGTGAACTTGTTTAAAGGAGAGCTCCTGCGAAATATTAATGGTCATCGAGTCTTATAAAATATTCAGCGTGCACTATATATTTACCCTTAAATAAGTCTATGAAAAATATCATCAGAATACACATTTTCTTTTGAGAAAACATATTTGGAAGTTTACACGTCCGAATCGCTAACTTCCGCTGTACTGGCAACACAGAGCAGCGGCGGCATTGATTTTGACGTCAAATGTTTTATCCAAGAGTAGATAGACCCTTCGTTGTGCGTTGTAGCAATTGGAAGCGACATTGGCGCGGCGGTGCAGCTCCTCGCAGAAACATTTCGTGTTGAACGCGACCAGACTGGCATAGCCATCCTGTGTAGCAGCCCTCCTTAGTTTCTAAGATTGGCTTTGCACAGCGCTAAGTTCAGGGGGGCACTCGGCGCTAACCCTTTTTACACGAGACCTCGAATTCGAGAACCGTCGCGATCGTCTCAATTCCAGCACGTCTACTGCATCCGCCGGTAAGTAAAGAGCAGTCTGTTAATAAGGGGTGCGCACAATACCTTTCACGTAAAAATGATTAGTTACTGGCTCTGATGAGCGTCGTCTCGTAGTGATTTCTAGACCGCCGAGAACATGAACGCTTTCCAGAGTCGAATTCCAGAGCAGGTAAAAGGAAAAAACATGGCGTTGCGTCGCCGCCGTTGCCGCTTAAAACTGCGGAAAACACGATTGAGCCCGATTTCTAAGAAACACCTGCTGGTTGAATGAAATGAAAACACACACAGAGAATGCGATATGAGGGCAGGTTTTAGAACTTCAAGCAGTCACACCTTCACTCCGGACCGAGATCGACAAACAGGAGAGGGGAAGGCGCAGCCGCGTCGAAGATGCTGCGGAAAAAGGTCCGATTGGGTACAGCCATGGCCTCCGAGATCCCGAAGCGCGCACTTCGGGATCTAAACGCGGACGCTGTCGTTGGTGGCGCTGCCAACCACTGGCTTCCCGTATGGCTATCCGCGCCCCGTCTAGGTGTCGCATGTTCTCAATAATGAGCTCCCGTTAGCTGTGCGTGCTGTGTCGGGCATGTGACGTAGAGAGGGTGTTGACACTCTGCTCGGGTGTGCAACACCATCGCCAAGGAATGCAGCAGAGTGACACATCAGCAGTTTCCGACCGACAAGTGTCGGCAGTGGAAGTGAGCATTGCTAGTGCGAAGTGTACGCCGGCTGAACGCGGTTCTCCACGCCGCCGCCGGAAGGGAACATTCCGACGCGTCGCCGCCGTCAACGTCTGACAAGTGCACAGGTCTATAACGTGGTGCTTGCCCTCTATCGGGTGCTTCCTGTGTGCTTTCAAAGTTACTTATTATTATTCTTTTTCTTTTGCACTTATAACGCGGAATAATAAGTAACTTTTAGAGTACTTAACAAGCCCCCGAAAAAGCACAAACCCAACGCCAACTACAAATTCGTTTCGCGCCGTAAATGCAGCTCTAAAATTCGTTTTTTCGTTGTAAGTTTGTTTTATGACATCCTTTTTTTTCCCCTTGAAAATGTTTAATTTTTTTCCCCTTTTCACAACTTCTTTTAGCTGGTGGGGTGCAACATGTGGAGGTCATTACGGCTGATCAAATGCGAACAGCGAATAGTTTAAAACCCCGTGTTGAGCTTGAAACATGTGTTGGTCGTTCCTTGACTCAGAAGAGCTTGACGAAGCTTAGTCCATTGTTTTCCACGGACGACCTCGACGGCTTCTGACGCTTGGCGAGGCAGGCTCAAGCTTCCCTTATGTGCTAATGCTTATACAACATCTGACGTCAAGGCAAGATGGCGGACTAGTAAAGTGCAGATTGATATTGTGATATTCTAATATTCTGATCCGCAGCCTTGTTTAAAACGAGAAACAAGGCAGAAAAAGACCGAAACTGTTTTCTAATATTTTACGAAGGAGATTTTTGTGGAAGTCAACCGAAATATTGAGTTTATCATTCTTTTTAAGGCAGAAAGGAACCAAAGAAATATTAAGATGGCACTAGCAAAATAAACTGCGAACAAAATCTCGCTTCCAACATGTATTTTCCAATGTTTTGACATACAACTCTAGTAAATATATTTTTTTTTCAAGCAGCAAACTGTAAAGTAGGTTCAACACGAAAATATCGGACATTACACGTTACCCCAAAAAAGTACCTAAATACGTTCCACCTTTCCGATTCTGAAAAAGGAAGACGTTACTTTATTTCAAAAGTAGCGAGTTGCTTTTCTCACGTTGCTTTGACGACGAAATACACAACTGCTTTTATGGTTCATTGTTTTATAATTAGTAGCCGTTGCACTTAGGCAGCTGCGTCCCGAAGTTTTCCTCCAGTTGTTTCCCCGCTCCCTTAACAAAAGATCTCCGGCGACGATGTAGCGTGGTTCTACTGACGCGCTCGAAGGAACGGCAGTGTTGTGCTTCAGAAAGAGCTGGTGAATCTGGGATTCCCCGGTCTCTTTTGTTCCCTCTGCTTCTAAAGTTCGAAGTTGACCTTGGGTTTTGTGCCTTTTTGCGTTGGCAACTTCCGGGTTTGCATTCGGTCTGCACACGATTCGAGAAAGTTTAACAAACGAACCTTTTGTGTTCACTGGGTGATGAACATTCCCAGCTATAGAGTGGGACTGACGTGTTCAGCTATAATCCTTGCTATACCCTCATACTGTTTCGTTGTTTTTCGGGTTGTCCACCCGTATTTGTCGCGATGGAAGCCTACTCAGGTTAGAATTGAAACGAGGCTGCTTAAACGCTGTTCTACACGTTGCTCCTCAAAAGTAACGAAATACTCTTCCTTCTTACTTCCTCTTGAAAGTAACTACGCTCGGAACTCGTTCCACTTCCACAAAAGTAACTAAATATCTTACTCGTTACCGAAAAAGGTAACTAGGTAGAGGTAACTCTTTCCTAGTATTCCGTCACATACATGTTTGAACAAAACACTCGAGAAAGCGGGTAAAAACAATACCAAGATTGAAATGTCTGAAGTTTGTGTCGGCACTTTTATACTTGCAATATCGGGGTTTTTATCATGACCAAATATATAGCGGCTCGTTTGCGCACTTACATTTAGTTCATTTACATAAATTGCCTCTTTATTTCCTCAGCTTTCTGAGATACCCCTTGAAAAGATACGGCGCGTGAGCACGTAATCGTTGTTGCTAATTTAGAAACATAATTTTTTTTGTCTATCGTTGGAAACGAATATGACCAAAAACGGCAGAAACAGAATGAAAACTTAATTGAGTACAAAACAAGCGTGTTTTTAACAGTAATTAAACACGAGGAAGATACATAGAAGGGGGGGGACGGACAGCGAAGACAACGAAGAAAGTGGAACGATGGAAGTCTTCGTTGTCCGTCCCCCCTTTCTATGTATTTTCTTTGTGTTTAATTAAAGCATCAAAACGGATCTCAAAATCGCCACCTACAACAGTCCGTTATTTAAACGAACGCCATTGTGAATTCCATTTGACGAGCACACATTGAACTCTTGCAGACTCTAACAGCGCGGCATTGCGACAAAAACTAATACGACAGTGTAGCAATTATGAGGAGAACTTACGCAAGGCTTTCTTGCTTCAAGAGTCTTCAAAGAGGCGATTGCTAGTCTGAGTTGTGGAAAGTTTGGTGGCTTATTTATATCCCAGGTTGGAGGCGTGTTCCACGGAACGGGCGGTTCCATGAGAATTTTCTTGCCAATGAAAGCTTTTGAAGCAGGCGAGAGGAGACAAAGATCGCCACCTGTAGACCTGGCCCTTACACTTGATTCGGGGAGCATTCTCCCGCCTTTAAAATAAATATAACAAACAATCTTTGTCTAAAAATATCTGTTTTTCTTATTCCGTTTTTTTACCGACATTTGCATTTGCGTAATTTTATTTCTTCAACCATGTTTAGTTCTTGTAGTATTTTTCGAAACAACAGCACGATTTATCTCTAAAACATTCTATTCTACGCTGTGTGCACTTTCTAAAGGATCAGACTATGCAGGAATAGAGAAGCGTTTGTTATCGCCAGAGATACCCAGGGTGGCCTTCGAGATAAAGCCGTATCGCGCAGGGCAGTGTAGTTCCTTCGAGTCCCACCACAGACTACGCTACAACCTTATGGAGCAAATGAAGCAGCCCCGAAAGTGCATCGTCACGGCGATAGTCGTTCTTAAGCGTTTCTTTGTAAACAAAAAAAAACAATCACGCACATAGAATGCGCCGGAATTGATCTCCTGCGCTGAAGCTTTGAAGGCATCGTTGCGTCCTTCGGTGGCGGGCGATAGAGTGTCCGAGCAGTGTTGCCAGTTTAGCGGTTTTCCCGCTAAAATTAGCGGCTTTCTCATTCGTCTACTTGAAAAAAAAAATGAAATGGCCGTTTTGCAGGCTCTTTTGATTTTTAGTGGTTTAAGTCATATGTAGACTTCTTTCTGCTGATCAAAATTTTCTCGCGCTTACATTTATGCATATTAAATACATCAATTTTTGTGGAAAGATAGAGACACATCTGGGCCGTCATATTTGCTTACTTTCACTTGTTCGTCATAGAAATAAAAAGTCTGCCGAAGGCGTCCTGGGCGCACCTTCACATCTTTGAGCCGCCTTCTCCGTATATTTTAGAACGACTTAATATATGCCTGTCCTTAAGGAGTCCCCGAAAAGAACAAAAAACGTTTTTAACAGACTAGTGGGAACACGCGAGTCAAAAAATTAATTTTGAGCCGAAAAAAACATTTAGAGTAATTGAAGCCGCGAGACGCGATTTAGGCAGAAGTCATGTCCTTTCAACTTGTTCCCTCTCGGCATTCCGGACGCGTGGAGGAGAGGTGGATCCGCTTCGCCTTCACGACCGAGATTTTTTGAGAGTGTAAGAGTGACGGGTCTAGGACAAAATGGTACCGGTCAGAATGGTCCCGGACAAAATGGTCCCGGACAAAATGGTCCCGGACGAAATTCTCCCTGACAAAATGGTCCCAAGTTCCAACCCGGACAAAATGGTCCTAGTGAATTTATTAATACTTTGAGAGCTCTTAATAGGACAAAATGGTTTGATACCACTTTGAAATTTATTTCGACACACGTTCAAGGATATCAGCGTTTTCATTATAATCATTTGAAACAAAATTTGTAATCCCTTCTATCTATACCATGTTGCTCCATTTCTCAAAGGTTCTTGATTTCTACCGATGCATTCTCAGTGTGCAAAAAATATCTTTCTATCGCCAGAACCTGTTTTAAATTAGCGCTATCGAGCTTCAAAACGATATCCGGTATGATAATTATTATTATGCACGTACTACAGGTTCTTGACGTGGTTTTCTGAAATGAACCTGTCATACCACCGTGTTCCTTTTTTCACAAACAACATCGCTCGGCTTGAACAATGTATATTAAAGAAATCAAAAACTAATTTCGCAAGTATGAGCATATTTATTACATAAACCACTTAAGAGACAAGAAGTCGACGCTTCTGAAGCGGAGGCCTAATACAAAAATTGTATTGATATGACCCACACCCCTCTAAAAGTCGTTCAGGGACGGAGCCCTTGTACAGAGATACAAGCCGCTTCTGCAACTCTTTGTAGATTATTTTTGTCCTCTTCTTTCGTGAATGTCTGACCTTTTTCTCCGTCATAATCGAAGTGACAGAGGATTGTTGAGACTGCAGCGTCGATCGCCCTCCAAGTGGTAAGATGGCAGTGCCCAAACATGCTTGAAAAGTTCCCGTTCCAGGCTTCCGCGAGGTTGTTAGTCCTGTGGTCGCCAGTCATCGTTGCAACGTGCATCTTCCAAATCTTTGGAGGAACCTTAGGTGCACATCGGAGTCTCACCGTTCCATTCCTTGTGAGAACTCTGCGAAACATGCCGGTGACATAGGCACTGTCGAAGTTCGTATCAAGCAAATCTCCCGCTTCTGGAGGAGCTATCTTCCGCAAAAACTCAATGCCAAGTGCGATGTTGTCCAAAGGAAGAAAGTACATTCATCATGCCAATTCACAGGCGAAAGACGTCGCTCTCCTTATAAAGGGACACTAGAGACAGCTCTTAAAATTTTCGCCATGTGCTTTGGCGAAAATGAAAATAGCATTCTCTTCCGGTGGCGTCATCTCCGAACACAGCACGTGCTTACTACACGTTTTTTTCCTGCCGTTTTTCATTGAATACAAGTATTGATTCATTGCACATTGGCCAAACCACTTGGCTGCAATTTAGTTAAAATAAAAAGAGGGTTAGCGTTGTGCTTCACGAGTATTTCCCAAACTATTTTCTAAGTCTTTAATATCCATCAAGAGTAGAAAATATAAAAAACCTTCAAACAGCAAATAAATAATGCCAAGCTGGGACCATTTTGTCCAGGTTGGAAGTTGGGACCATTTTGACCGGATCCTCTGACCTAAAAAAACAAACCAACATTATAGGTGCGGGAACCTACACTCCGTATCAACCGCCCTCCCTCCATCCCCTCTCTCTCGAAATGATGCAAGGGGTTAGACGTCCATAAAACCCAAATATTCTTTCTTTTTTTTTCTAAATCCGTTGCGGTTTTAACTATATTTAATTGAATGATTTCCTGGGCCTGATCAACCAAAGCAATTTACTTAAATCTTAAGGGGACAAAGACAATCCCCAAGTTCGGTTTAGCGATTCAGATTGATGTATTCCAGGTAATGTTGACGAAGCTTTATCAGGACATGCTGCTTGCGCGCCATACACATTAATTTCACATATACATCAATGATACCGCCTCGACCGGCGACAGCGACACCCGTGAGTGGGAAAAAGGCCAGTTTTACGTGATAGGAGTGTGACACGAACTGAGGGCCGTCAGACGACGTCCGACGCGCGTGCGCAGAACGCTTCTCGGAAAAGGTCCATTGCGTTCTTGCCTTCAAAGATGATCGGCAGAGCATCGGGGTCAGGCGAGCCTTCTTCAGGCTCAAACCCATACATACATTCATTGTTCCCACCACACAACAAGGTATTCGCTCAAACTCGTATGTTTCCGTAGCGGGAACCCACCACTTTGAAATTTCGCTGCGGGGGGAAAGGGCGGTAAGCGAAAGGAACAGCTGCGACGAGCGCTGTTCGTGAAAGCCGACGGCTACACATGAGTGCGGCATGGTGCAACAGCGCGAGTCAGTTGCTTCGGCGCTTCGAGTATTCCGCAAAAAGTGAACAAACAAGAGAACAATCAACACGTCAGGCGATTGAGCGAAGAGCAGGACCTGTCAACGGATAAAAGCAAGCGCTATGTAGTGGCAGAACGACGAAGGCTCACAAAGTCAGTATAGCCTACGAGGGAAGCGTGGCCTGCCACGGCGGGTTCCCCAGCCGGACCTTTTGTGACGTCACCTGACCGGGCTTTCCTCTCTCCCCTTTCCTTCTGCTTCGGAGGGGCGTGGCTTCTGACGTGTTATCTGAAGGTGATGGTGCTTAACTTTAATGGGGACTGTTATATACAGCGGAAAGGCGTGTGCATTGGTTCGGTGGTGGCTCCAGTGTTGACGGAGTTTTTTCTCAAAACTCTTGCCAGAAAAATAACAGATTTTGTTAGCTTTTCGGGTGTTGGTGGGGTTTTGGTTCGGAGGTTTGCTGATGACGTCTTGATTTGGGCTCCGAATCAACATTCCGCTACTGAGATCCAGAGCTTTATTTTGACTGCTACACCGGAATTAAAAATCACCTCTGAGTCAGCGAAAGATGGAGAGTTGCAGTTTTTCCACTTCCAACTGTTGAATAAAAAGGGGCGTTTCTGGCCTCATGGAAAGGAAACTGCGAGGACGGTTGTTTCTATATATAAAAAAAAAGAAGAAACTCGTAAACTGGGGAGTGGTAAGATCACTACTGGACAATGCACTGAAGAAATCTTGTTTTTATTGTGTGGGGAACGCTTTCGGTGTTCAAATGAAACGTCTACAGTCGGCGGCCGGAGTATAGTTTAGAGTTTATCGTTTCAAGTGTACGTAGACAGCTTGCACGCGCATCGGGGACCGCTGAGGAAGTTTAAGGCGGAACCTTTGCGGTGATTTCTATTTTCATGGAATTCCTCACAGCCTAAAGGCTTTTGGGGCAAAATATAACGTAAATGTGGTTTTTAAAACGGATTTTCGTTTGGACAAGCTCACCCCGTTCGCCTTCGGACGTGAGGAATGTTGTGGGAAAAAACATTGAGATCCCTCTGTCTCCTTTGCAGACCTGTGCCTATCTCGAATACTCTACTCAAGATACTGTATCTTAAATACTTTTTTAGAGCATCTTGGTAATTTGCAAATACCTTTGTTGGAGAGTATTTAATACTCCACCTTAATAACAATTCTGAGTATCTTGTACTCATTATCTTAAATACATTTTTGACACTCCGCAATTTTCCGAGTTTTCGGTATGAAGTAGGGTGGGCGTGGAGCGGGCAAACGTGAATATTCTTTCGAGCAACCGAATCCTGTTGCTAGCTTCGATTAACTACGGTGACTTTAACTGAGCTCGTGAAATATCGCTTTTTTGCCGACTGTGACTCATATGTAAGCTCTAAGTTCGTAGAATGAAGGTTCTCCCCTCGCCTTCCCAAAGGTGCCTTTTTGTTTCTATAAAGTTTCCCCCCAAATGATCCTCAAACCAAAGGTGTGGTTTTACGTAAGTAAAGATGCCACCCTGAAGCACAAGCAGACCGGGAAACGACCTTCGAGAACAATGCAGACTTAAGTGTCAAGAAATAACAAATAGAAGAGAATGAGAAGTGGACACACACAAAGAAGTAGACATTTTTGTTTTGCTTTTTTGTATATTTGACCCCGCTAAAGCAAAACGTCGAGGTTTTTTTTTTTCTTTGTTTTTTTTTTGCCACTTTGTCAGTTATTGCTTTCGGGAACACAGTCAGTAAGCGAAGAGTGATAAGCGGAGAACAGAACAGGTAACGAACTAGGAGCTGGGTGACCTCCCAAAATGCCAACAAAGTGTCCCCCAAGTTTAGTGCTTTTCGGAACGCAACCTACTTGAAAAAGGTGCGACCGCTGCCGTGGCTATTATGTGAGTTCTCTTTGTTATCCATTCACTCATATCCGTGTCCCAAGTTCGTTTATAGTGAACTCCCCTGCAGGGAATATGGATTGTAGTTAAACGATGCGTCTAAGGTGCGCCGCAAGATGTGATACTCAGCGATGTAACTATTGGCGAAGCGCTCCAACCCGTTTGTCACACCCCCCCCCCCCCCTTTCCCACCTCGGTGTTTACCCAACACAAGGCCTCTGCACATGCCCACAGGCCTTGTGGGCACGTTCGTGTCATCTTTTTGAATAGACCGTGGGGCATAGGGTAATGAAAAAATACCAACAATTAGTGAAGTGACGTTAAGTGCCCGATCTCCCCCGAAAGCAGTCGTCAGAGTATGCGAACTGGACTCACTTGGGCTGTTGTGCTGAGCTGGGCAAGGTGCATGCTGCATTGTTCATGCAGGCCGGAGTGGTAACGAAAGAGCCCCCCCTCCCGTTCACCGGAGAACACGAACTTCAGCCGAACGCTGACGCCGCGTTCGGTTAAGTCAGCCGAGCTCTCAGCCATTGTATTTGTTGTCCCCATCCATCTAGTTCTAAAGTTAACCGCTTGGGGCGCCACGGTCTGATCTCCTTGGAGGATAGACTAGAGAAGAGTGGGCTTGGTTTCAACCTTTCTTACAGTAAGCTAGGCCAAAAAATTCAGCAATCCTTACCGGGATTGATGTATGCGGATGATATTGTACTAATGGCTAACAACAGGACAGAGTTGCAGGAATTAATGAGCATCTGTGGTAGGGAAGGAGAGGAATTAGGTTTAGAATTCAGTAGCGAAAAATCGGCAGTCATGATTTTTAACGAGGATGAAGTTGAGAGGCTGAAGATACAGAATATTACAGTTGAGAGAGCTAGTAAATACAAGTATCTAGGAGTATGGATATGTGATGGTGCAGAATATCTCAGAGACCATGAAAAGTATATAATAGGTAAGGGCAACAGAAATGCAGCTGTAATGAAAAATAGAGCACTTTGGAATTACAACAGGTATGAGGTGGTGAGAGAGATTTGGAAAGGGGTCATGGTGCCTGGCTTGACTTTTGGAAACGCAGTGCTATGCATGAAATCCGAAGTGCATGCGAGACTAGAAATAAAACAGCGCGGAGTAGGTAGACTGGCTTTGGGGGCACATTGCAAAACGCCAAACCAGGGAGTACAAGGAGACATGGGATGGGCATCATTTGAGAGCAGGGAAGCGGTGAGCAAGGTAGAATTTGAGGATAGGTTGAGGCAAATGGACGGGGAGCAATGGGCACGAAAGGTTTTCAGCTATTTATACATGAGGAGTGTAGACACAAAGTGGAGACAGCGCACTAGGAAATTAAGAGGAAAGTTTTTGGGCTATAGCGAAGATACGGAAGAGCAAGTCTCAGTTAAGAAGAAAGTTAAGGCCACAGAAAGAGATTGGTGGCTAGAGGGAATGCAGACAAAGACGGCTCTGGAAAGCTATAGATTAAACAAAAGAGTTATTGCCAAAGAAAGCATTTATGACAATTCTAGGGGAAGCTCATTGCTGTTTGAGGCAAGAACGGGTGTTCTGCGAACCAGAACATACAGAGTGAAGTACCAGGAAATTGATACAGTGTGCACTGCTTGTGGAGAGGAGGACGAGACGGCTGAGCACTTGATACTCTACTGTAAAGGGCTTCACCCTATGCGTACCGAAGACAACATAGATTTAATAAAGTCATTGGGTTTTAGAGACAGCGAAGGGAGAGTGGATTTCAAGACTGTAGAGATTACCAAGCAAAGATTAAGTGAATGGTGGCAGAAATCGAGAGAAAACTAGGTATTTTCTTATCCACTGATGGCAAGGGGGTTTCATAGCCTCACTTTCTTTGCACTGCGGAGTGAATATAGATTTCACATTTAAATATTCTAAGCTTAAATGGTAAAACAAAATGGCTAGGTGGCGTAAGCTACCGCCCGATCCAAAGGGCTCAGCCGTATTCATCCATCCATCCATCCTCCCCAATAGCTAAAGCGACCTCTTTCTTTTTGTCCCAGAAATGTTTTGTAACATCTATCAGTGATATTGCCACGTGCGTTGCAAAGCGAGCGCGTGGCCGAATGGTTACCGCGCTCGGCTCTCGCGCGGAGGCTCTCGCGCGGAGTCCTCGGGCTCGATACCAGAACGCTGATTTCTTCTTTATTTATTTCTTCAACTTGACATTCCGGTAAGTTCGAGAATTTTGTCGTCTGATCGAGTTCTACGCGCCGACCTTTCTACGCCGAATGTCCCAGAAACCCACGCGGGTACAAAAGGTGCTCCGAGAGGCGGTCCGGAGTCAGTCTCGCCCCAGCGGTCGACCCTCCTGTTTCGCCGACATCGACGCCTGCAGAGCCTTTCTCTCTTTTGTTTTGGGGAACAAGTTCGCCCCATTAAACCTTTAGTTTCTTCAGTTATTCCCCGCCTCATCATTTATCATTCGTGACAATATTTTGCTCTTTAGAGTCGGACTGCATAAAAGAACCCTACGATACTTTTTCTTTCCGTTTTGTGTTGTTGCGCGCTAATAAACCATTCTGGTAATCCAGATTTGCGCAGCTGCATAACTGTTGTTGTCAATGACATCGATACAAATTAAGCAATGCGGAAATATCTTCAAAAGTAACTGAAATACATTTCTAAGTATTTGTACTCTACTCAAGATACTTTACAGTGAAAGTAAACTGAGTAGTATTTTAAATACTTTAAGACGCAGGTATTTAGTAACTTAACTTAAATACTTTTATTGATTATTTTGTCCAACACTGCTCCTGTGTCGCAGAGGTGGTCTATAAGACCCTGTTTGACTTCGGGTTGTGCTATGTTGGACAGACAGGGCTTTGTTTAAAGGGACAATGACAGGGTATTTATGCTCGCCGATGTTTTGAGTTTTACGTGACATATGAGAGGTCAACTACCCAGAAGACAATTTGCGGCTCGAAATTCGGTTTCTTTCTGCCCGAAAACCGCCGATCAAGAACTGGCCGGTTCGAGTCTCGCTCACTCTCTTTTTCGCGGTCACGGGCCGTTTTCTAAGATTTCGACGCGACCACCAAATTTAATCAAAGTCGGGGGTCACTGAAGGCACACACTCAATATTAAAAATAGAAAAAATATGAAACCCATTTTTCGTGCCTTCTAAAAAGCTGCAAATACGTTCATTGAAAAAAAAAAAGTTCCACAGAGAACCGGAAGCATTGTGTGCGTGCGTCGTTTCGCGTATCGTGGGACTCGCGGGGACGTAATAGCAGCGGACGACGGGCGTGGGGCCTCTACTTCAGAACGGTCACTCGAAGTACCGGCAAATTCTTTCTGCCTTTAAAAAATAAATTTAGAACTGATCAAAAGAATTGGTATTCATAATGTACGACACGCCCGACCAGCAAGCCGATTTGCACGAAGACGTCGCCGAGCCATTGCCCCTTCCCGTGGCAGAAGACATCGTTCGCGCGAACGTCAAGCACGAAGTGCGTACTTTGAGTTGAATATGAACACGTTCGATTTCTTTACTAGGTGCGAATGTCGCTAATGTGCGGTGCAAGTAACTGTTTTACAAAAAATCGCAGCCAGCCATTGGTCCCGATCCCGTTTATCTTTCGGAAACTCTGTCGCACTATGCCACATTTTGTCGGACGCAGGACATGTGAGCCAGCCCTTCACGCAACATCTTGGGAGTATTCTTTTCGAAGCCGATCACGGAAATTCACCACGGGCACTCACCCCTCATCTCCAACTCCTCAATGTAGAAAACAGCTCATCTTGAAGTGCAGAAAAGCGAGCGGAACAAACATAACTGCAAAAGAATCGCACGGCACACAGCTCCCGCTACGCCGCCAGGCATATCGTCTGCGACGCAGAGGAGAAAAAAAAAAATTCCACGGTCGGGTGTAGCCACGTGACTTCCGCCCCTCCACTCTCTCCTCTCCACGTCTTCGACCTCAGTGCGCGGGTTTCGGTTTCGGTTTCGGTTTCGAGCAGTTGCGTCGTTTGACCTTTATTAAAAAATATAAGCTACTATGTTGCAAAATATTAATTGGGTGGTCCTCCGACACCAAAATAAAACACCTGGCAAAAAAAAAAAAATTTTGGGGGGGTGTCAGTGTTCCTTTAAATGAGCTTCTGAAAGGAGTGTAAAGAATAAGGCACAGAGTTCTGAATTGTGAAATCACGTTGGTTCGTGTAATTTGTCTTCCCCTCTTTGGGATGGAACTTCCGTTCTGTGGAACGAAAAAGATTTCCTTAGAAGGCTAATTAAAGAAACTGTGCGTCCGCGACCAGCCGTCTTCGGTTGTCACTGATCGGATGAAAGAGTTTTTGCTTGTTTGAGTGGGGCTTGGGAAACTTGGGAGGGGGGGGGGGGGGGAGGGACGGGAAGCGGTTGCTTGGAAGTAGGAAATCGTGCTTAGGCTTTGGCGGTTCGGAAGTCGCCTTGTGTGGTAGACCTTGGCGTTATTGTTGTTCGGGTGGCGGTTACCTTTTCGAAAGTGTGGAGCCGGGAGTGGCTTATGCTGTCCGGGTAGAACTCATTGATCGTCCTGTTCATGCGTTCGACTTCCTTCTTTTCCTTTCTCTTGCTCCATGTGTTTGGAAGTCGACTTATTGCTGTACTGAAATCAATAAATTTCAGCTGCGGTTAAGATTTTGTTGTCTTCGTTCGTTTTTTTTTTTTTTTTATTGTTTCCCATCTCAGGATTTACAAGATCTTGATTCCCTTCCAGCTCGGCTGCACTCTATCACTGCTTACAATTCTACTTTGAAGTCGCCTTTCCGGTTAATCCGCGCATAAAATTACCAAACCAATTTGATATTCTTAATGTCTGAGGTCTAATCGACCAGACTCGGGTGCTTTTCTCCTATTAAAAACCGCTTCAGCTTCCCTTTAACGAACTTCGAGTTAGCGCAAGCGAAATGCAGAACTGGCTTCTTCCGTCTTTTGCCTAAACTCCCAGCAGATCTCCCGGAATGGATCGCCAAACGAAGGTTTAAGAATGGAGAGTTCCGTGGGAGGGGTACTTCCTTTGAAAGACGAGGCCCGCGGGGCCCGACGAGAAGGCCTCCAGGATAGTCTCAGGGTTTGTCTGCTCTTCATGTATGATTCGGTAGTCATCTACATAAAGGTACACCCGGCAGCCCGGCGCGGAATCCTCCAGTTGCTCCCTGATGGCCCGATCTACATACATGAGAAACACCTCATTCAGAACCAGTGCAGGGCACGACCCGATGCGCACCCTCGCTCTCTTAATATACACATGACCCTGACACTCCCAAAATTACACCGACACCCCCCCAAAACAAAATATTTTTTTTTTGCCAGGCGATTTATTATGGTGTCGGAAGTCTACAAAAATAATGTTTCGCAACAGAGTCACATATACTTTTAGTCAAAAAACGCTACTGCTCGAAACCGAAGCCAAAACCTGCGCGCAGAGGTCGGAAAAGTGGAGAGGAGAGAGTAAGTGGCGGAAATCACGTAACAACACCCGACCTTGCGCATTTTTTTTTCTCCTCCGTTTTTTTTTTTCTTTCTGCACAGCAGACTACATGTGTGGCGGGGAACCGTTTGCCGTGCGATTCTTTTGCAGTTATGTTTGTTCCGCTCGCTGTTCTGCACTTCAAGATGAGTTGTTTTGTGCATTCAAGAGATGGAGATGTGTAGTGAGTGCCCGTGGTGAGTTGCCGTGATCGGCTCCGAAAAGAATACCCTTAAGATTTTGCGTGAAAAGCAGCCTCACATGTCCTGCGTCCTAAAACTGTGGCATTGTGCTGCAGAGTCTGCCCAACGTTCCGAACGATCAACGGTAGCGGGACCAATGGCTGGCTGCAATTCCTGTAGAGCATTTATGGGCACTTCAAGCGGACTCTATACGATTTATATGCTCCTCGCATTTTGGGGAAAGGGACTACATTGAGTTCGCAAATGTCAAAAAGGAAATCCCACACCATTTAGTTCAGCGACGTTTCGTACACAACATTTGTTTTTTTCAGTGATATTTGTAAAAAAAAAAAAAAGAAATGTAAATATCGCAAAATGTTAAAAAAAAAAAAACAAGAAAAAAACGTACGCCCACACGATCGAACCCGGTTCCGCCGAGTGTGAAGCGGACACCTTTCCACTGAGCTACTGGGGAAACACTTTCGTTTGTAATAATGCAGCCGGTCACTGTAGGTTGGAAAGTTTGCTGCCGATTTCCCACCAGCAAATGCACTCCAGGCTCGAAGTCGGGCAGCACCACGCATATGCCGCATTCGCGCCTAGTAAAGAAATCGTACGCGTGCATATTCAACTCGAAGTACGCACCTCCTGCTTCACGTTTGCGCGAGCGGTGTCTCCAGCCACGAGAAGGGGGCGACGGCTGGGCGACGTCTTCGTGCAAATCGGCTTGGTGGTCGGGCGTGTCGTACGGGATGAATACCAATTCTTTTGATCGGTCCAAAATTTCTCTTTCAAAGGAAGACACAATTCGCTGGTACCGCGAATGACGGTTCTGTAGTAGAGGCTTGACGCCCGTCGTCTGCTGCCATCGCCGTCCCCGCGAGTCCCACGTTACGCGAAACGACGCCATGTTGAGAATTACGCATTGAACGCAAAGAAAGATTTCGGTTCTCTGTGCAACGATTTTTTTTAATCAACGTACAGTGCAGTTTTTTAGAAGCCCCCAAAAATGGGTCTCATGTTTCTTTTTCTATTTTTATTATCGCGTGTGTGCGCCTTCAATGACCAATGACTTTGATTAAATTTGGTGGTTGTGTCTAAACCTAAGAAAACGGCCAATGATTACGGAAAAGAGAGTGAGCGCGACTCAAACCGGCCAGTTCTTGATCCGTGGTTTTCGGGAGGAAAGAAACCGAATTTCGAGCCGAAAATCGTGTTCTGGGTAGTTGGGATCTCACATGCCACGTACAACTAATAACCTCGGCTAGCATAAATACCCTGTCAGTGTTCCTTTAAGGTTGAGCGTAGGTAAACATCCAGGAGCTCCAGGAATCCACTGTAAAACCCATAACGCAGAGCTCCAGAAAGCCACTGACTGCAAAATCCCATAAAGCAGCGGTCCACTCCGTAACTTCGTTTCGGAGAACGGGTGCTGGCAGAAGTATTCGGCGTCCATTTTGTCCAGGAACCTGTTTTCACTGTCCCTCCCTCAAGCCTTCCGGGTGACTAACGCCTCAGAACTGATCTCCCATCCCGATCCCCTCCATGTCTCCTCCGCGCCCCTCGGGTTGTTCTGTCTGTACATTGAGGACATGTTATAGCCTAGATGTACAGTTGCGTCTATGTTCTGTGAACGACGCCATCCACGAACAAGGCACATGTCAGTTCCAAGACTCCTCCGGTATTCCAGCCAGTGGTTCGTGGAGCTCCTGGATGTTTACCTCCGCTCAACCTTAGTGGAGTACGAGGATGAGGTGAATAATACATAAAAAGCAGACGGACCCTGAGATTATCCTGGAAGCCTTCTCGTCGCGCCCCGCGGGCCTCGTCTTTCAAAGGGAGTTCCCCTCCCACGGAACCCTCCGATTCTTAGACGTTCGTTTGGCCATCCTTCCCGGGGGAATCTGCTGGGAGTTTAGGCGAACGACGGAAGAAGCCAGTTCTGCATTTCGCTAGCGCTCACTCCAAGACCGTCAAACTAGAGCTCGTGAGGTCCCTTCTGACGTCAGCGCATTCTAGATCCTGCCCTCATTACACGGAGCATGGTGTCCGTCTACAGACACAGAGGTTGAGGAAGTCCGGCTTTCCCGATGACCTGCTGGAAAACTCGCTCAAGAGCCTAATTTCAAAACCGGTACCGAGACAACGAAAGAAGGGGCTGGCCGTTATACTTTTACGCACAACACAGCGCATCGGCTAGTAGCGCTCGCGTCCAGATTCGTTGTAGGGGTGGCGTTCAGCTGAAAATTTAGATTGAGACAATTGTGTAAGATGGTTAATTGCATGCCCCTAAACACGACCTGCTCTATTATACATAGACATCAGTTCGTTCCATGTAAAGAAAAAAAAAGTCTACTCTATCCCGCTCACCTGCGGCGGAGAATACATAGGCCAGACAGGCAGGTGTATGAACGACCGCCTGCGGGGGCATTCCAGAGAGGTGGCGGGGCCCGGGGAGGGCTTGGGCCTTGGCGCACCCGATCGTGGTGCATCGGCGTGCGGGCGGTGTGTGCTCGCCCAGGTTCGAGCACACGCACGCCTTGGGATTTCACAGCCAAAGGTTTGGAAGAAAGGTTGTAGAATCCTACACCATAAAGAGCTCAGATGCAAATGTTTTCTCGCTCGCGCTGACGCCCTGCCAACGAGAGATCGCGTTCTTGCGTTCCGAGCTTTCTAGCTTGGGCTAGACGACCTTGGTGGATAACTCATTCCTCCTGCCCTGTCGGCTCTCTTCGTATCTTTACACTTTGGGTCACCCCCCCCCTCCCCCTCTTTCTTACTCTTCCTTCAAATTTCCCTCACTCCTTCCGTCTCTCGCCATCTCCGGCATGGGAGCCGGCAAGTGGGCGAACGTACGACCATGAATAAATGTTCGTTGTGAGTTGAAAGATACGTACCCGTCTGTGTTCTTGTCCTCTTTGTGGTAATTCTTTCTGCTGTTTTTTCAAGTCTACCAACAAGCTCCTTACGTTTAAATTCTACAAATTGCTTACTTTTTCGGTTATCAGGTGCACTGATGGCACAGCCATTTCGATTCAAATATAGACGCTTGATATCAAAAGGCTTGTTTGATTTACCTGCACCTCCATGCACCGGTGCAGAAAAGTGTAAGGCGGTGTATACCCGGCCTTCTCGCAATACACATACCGGAAGTGCACCGCCCTACACTGTCCTGGACCGATGCAGGAGGTAAATCGAAAGGGCCTATTGACGCTCTAGTATTCTTCCTTCGTGCCTGACTGTGATGTTTTGACAGAGAAGTTAATCGGTTCGCATTCGCAATTAGCCCAATTTTCTTTTATACGCTTTTGGCTCATGATGCATGTTTCAAAGAATTGTGTATGTACGATTGATTATGCAATTTATCGCAATTTCTCAAACCTATCTTTGGAAAAGCTGGCGACTACTGAAAGTCAGATAAAGCACTTTAATAATCCCGGCTGCAAGGCAAAGACAAATTTTAATACGTGCGACAAAGATCTCCCAAAAGGTGCCCAAACGCTGCAAAGCAATCACAAATTGCATAAAAATTTTGAATAGGGATTAGGTTGTAAATTATTGTAGTAAAAACGTTTATTGGCAGAAGCACCTGACTTCTATAAGTTCGATTAGACTACTATAGAACCGCGACTTCCTGGCAATTCAATCATATGTGCGCAGTATTGGATAATTTTGGCCTAGCATTACCACTGGCTCCCACGGGCACGGCAGCGCTCCGGGGGCACTACATTCTAAAAAAAAGCCCGTGTGTCTGCCTACCTCGGAACACTCGGAGAGCCAAACAATGCAGCTTGCGGAGGCATGCAGCTCGGCGCATGACAATGGCGAAACATATGTTTAGACCGAAAAACGAAGAATGCGATCTAGCATTAGGCAATGCAAGCGTGACGTTTTGAATTGTTTAATGCCACATCGCAGACTTCGTTTTCTGGTCCGAACATATGTTTAGGCATTGTCATTCGCTGAGCTGCCTCCGCAAACTGCAGTGACTGGCTCTCCGAGCGTTCTGCGGAAAAGTAAACGCACGGTTTTTTTTTTCGAGTGTACCCTGCTCGTGTGCTTGCAAATGTAGTGCGAGCTCAAAGTAGCGCGGTGGCTGTTCGCGGAAGAGGTATGCTGATATCCTCTATCGCAGAGTTTTAGCCTACCGCGTCCGTGGTCCGCCGCCGCGCTACCGTGAGCTTTCACAAGACCTCAAAGAACGCTCTTCAGCGCGAACCGCGGATCCCATGAATCGCGGTATGCCAGATTTTTGTATTATTTGGAACATGAAAGATCTCACGCGATTTTATTACCGCAAGTTGATTTTTTTAATTCTTCGATTCCATTGGATAAGAATTTTTTCAGAGCTATACTTTGTACTACCCTACGATGAACTACAAGCCAAAGCTACTGACCAGCACACCCAATGACTATATACTTTGAAACTACGTAAACCAAGTGGTATATCGCTTGAACGTGAGGATCGAATCGGAGCAATACACCACGTCTTTTTATTTGCTCGCGATGTGACCTCACGGCCCGTAACTTTGCCTCCTACTCAATCACGGGTTCAGCCGAACTGTAGGAATGTGCGTGTCGTTAACTTGACTCTTTTAAGAAACATTTTGGTGTTCTGCAGTCTTAGAATCGCAAAACAGGAAAACAGTATTCCATGACCTAGTAAGCTTCGCATTCTGAAAAGTGTCTCAAACAAACGTTTCCCTACCTTCCATCAAGAAAGTTTACTGAAAACTTGAACTACTCTACGAAGAGGTGGGACGCCTTCGCCAAGAAATCATCCGCCTTAGAGAGGTGCGTGCTGCAGCCCCTGCCACTTTCCGCCCCCTCCTGTGCTACCCAAACTGCCGATGGAGACATCGGAGTATTTTGCAGCCCCGGAGACGTTTCTGGCAGACGAAAACAATTTTGGATACATGGTTGCTTTACATGATACCTTCCAAAAGTAAAAAAAAATCAGTCAAAGTTGAGTCATTTTCAAACCAATAGTTTCGATTGTTTTAAACCTAAGCAAATTAAGAAACCTCTATATCCGCGAAATTGAATGAAAACAAAACGTCGTCTTATAAATATGCCGGGTGTTTTTTTGTTTTTTTTTTCTTTTTGCCAGTTCAGAATTTTAGAAAAAGGGAGTGCGTTTTACAAAGAGACTGCTTTCATTCCGTGTTTATCGGGCTCGGCGGACATTAGGTGGTGAATTAATCGTCACGATCAAGCGACTAATTAACAAAACGCGCTAATTGAGTTTTTAATTCGAAGTTTTATGGCCGAGGTTTCAATTACAATTTGAAGTCAATTACCACGGAAGGCTAAAGGACTCAGATAAAAAAAAAAAAAGCAACGTGCTTTGATATATTTGTAACTAAATTTGCTCGTTCTCATCTAAAATGTCTCAATTGGACGGAAATTTCGCATTCAGTTACAACTGTTGTAGCATTCCAGTTGTGTACCCTTCAATCAACATTTCTTTCATCGCCCCCCGTCCCCGTACGTCAAATTGAGATAACCAGAGGAATAGACCTATTGCTAAATTACCGATGCACCGAGGAGAATGCAGGGAATGGTGTTCCACGCGACGAACGTGCTGGCGTCTGCGGCAGTAACTGTTCTAAAGCAAAAGTCGAAAGCAAAAGGCATGTTGCACGCGCGTTCGTCATCGCTTTATTTTGGTTATTTACTTCAATCTTTTATACGGGGAAGGCGTGCGCGTGCGTCGCGTCGAACACCACTCCCTGCATGCTTTTTGATGCTTGGGTAATTCAGCAATGTAGGTCTATTCGATTTAAAAATTCTATCAAAGTTAGCACGTAGCTGGTTAATATGTCAGATATTGGCACAGATGGTGTCATTTTTGCTTCGTCTAGAGTCTAGGAACAGGTTTGGTACAATGACAAACCTAATTGTCACGGCTGCGCCGAAAAGGACGCTTTTTATTTTTGCCACATTTTCATTGTTTATCTTCTTTCAATCTTGAGACAACCCACCATTCTACGATGCCACTTGCAACCTCGAGCTTCAATTTTATCAAAGAAGTTAATCTCGAACTACTTAAAGGGGCCCTGCAATCATATTTAAGCGTCCACCTTTTTTTGCGGTTTCTACGTCTCTTGGGGTTGGGGCAAGCCAGCGGGCACGGAGAGAGTAACTAAATATCAGTGCGTCATATTTTAACCGGATGACGCGGAAACTTCCCCCACCGAGGGGGGACCCACGGTGCCGAAATCGCGCGATATGTGACGTCTTAGGTCCTGGGCTTACTACTGGTCAGAGCCGCCATCACTCTCAAGAAAAAAGGGTGTAAAAGGTTGTATCGTTACACCCTTTGTCCCATATAATACACCCCAAAACTTCAATTCGACGTACAGCGCCGTACAGTCGAACAGACGGCCCGAAAGTTTACGAGAGGCTTGATAGGCGTCTGGTGCAACGTTTCAAATAGCTAAAGTACGCATCAAAGACAACATAAAGAAAACACCGAGTTTTTACAGTAGGGCCAAGAAAACCCCGATTATTTTCTTTGTAGTCGGTAAAACGTAACTTAGATATTTTAATGTAATGTACCGCATGGCTATCAAGCCCCAAGTAAAATTTTGGGCCGTCTGTTCAACGGTAGGGCGCTGTACGTCGAATTGAAGTTTTGGGGTGTATTATATGGGACAAAGGGTGTAACAATACACCATTTTACACTCTTTTTTTATAGCTTAAAAGCTTCTTTTTAGTCGAAATACAAAATATAAGTGGCGCGAACCGTTTCAATTATTTATAAAGGTAGTTTTTGTACCGCATTCTAGATCAGAAAAAAAAAAACGAATGCAGTTTATAAAATACGGAAACAAGAAATGACCCGTCGACATACCCGCCACCAAGCGGTGGAAAAGGCGGCGCATACTATCGGGTGATTCAAGGAGCGGCCAGGCTCTTTAAATCGACCGCAAAATTCGGATTCTTAACCTATCGCGTTCCGATTTTGTACAGCGTTGCCCACAGGTGGTGCATTTTTTCTATAAAATTTGCAAAGAGCGAGCGTACCCGAGAAAAAAGTAGAAAAAGAAAAAGGCTTAGCTCCCATGGAAATGCAGCGAAGTCACCGGTCTTGAAACCACAGGGCGCCCAAAGGTCTGAAGACCGGTGGCTTCGCTGCGTTTCCATAAGAGTTAAGCCTTTTTCTTTTTCTACTTTTTTTTCGGGTAAGCTCGCTCTTTGCGAATTTTATAGAAAAAATGCATCACCTGTGGGCAACGCTGTACAAAATCGGAACGCGATAGGTTAAGAAACCGAATTTTGCAGTTGATCTAAAGATCCTGCCCGCTCCTTGACATCACCCAGTAGAAAGGAGTAGTGGAATCAGGCGCCGACACGGAAAGGTCCCGGATGTACGCGGCGACGCTGCGGTCGTATGGACCGGAGGATCCGACCGGCTCCGAGCGTTCCGAAGGCCTTCGGCGAGCAGCTTTGTCTTGCGGTTTAGCCATTTCGCGGTATGGCAGCGCGAAGTGGCTCCCATTCTGAACTGATCTTTACCCCGTGATTGCTGTCGTTTGTGGCCAATGAAGTGTCATGCTGAATTAGTGTTTAATCGCGCATCACATGCAATGAGAGCCGCTCTGGCTGTCCGCTGCATACAGCCTGTCCAGAACAGGCTTTAGTGGCGCCCTCTCGCGCCGCTGACACGGAGTGCGGGAGCGGTGAGCGCTCGCTGAGCTCACGTTCTAGTTCACGAGATCAACCAAGGGCGTCTTAAAATGGGTTATTTTTTGCTTGTTTTTGTATTTTTAATTTGCCTCTAACTTTTTAAAAGAAAGCGAAATTCGAGAAAATTAAAGTTTCATACGTTCAGTGCGCTGAGGTTTGGTGCAAATTAAAAACCAGTAAAAAAGTCCTTGCAGGGTCCCTTTAACACGGCGATCAAAAAAAAAAAAAAAAGGATTGCATGCGCACTGTAAAAAATACTCGTCCCATCACACACTTAATAGCCAATCGCAACAATCTGTGGCTTGAGCTCGCTGGATCATGGTGTCGAACGTGTGTTTAGGCCTAAAAATAAAGTTGGCACTGTCACACTAAGCAACGCGAAACGTCACGCTCATTGTCCCAACGAAGACTTCATTATTGGGTCTGAACACATATTCGTCCCCGTTACTCACCGAGCACGTTCCGCTGATTGCTGTGACTGGCTATTAAGTATTTCATGGGAAAGGAACGCACCTGAATGTTTAGAGTGTAACTATGCAACAGATCTAGCAGAACGTATATGCGGTTTATCTCCCTTGCTGGTTGGAAATCATTTTCCCCCAGTCAAGCTCAGGTGTTCCTTTTTTTGCTTATGACCTCATATTCTATTGCCATAATCTCTGACACGTAGGCATGCAACCCCAGTTTGGGTAAAGTCTACATTTTACATAATGCGTACTTTCTTTTCAGTTTTGCAATGTGAACATCTCGATTCTCATTTGTGTTCTGTGACCTGTATTTTGCATACTTTAAAAAATCATTTCATGGCAATTCTACTTGCAGCTCTGGCACCTTAAGAGATTTGACGGCTCAATACTTGCAAAGAAGGCTAACGGCATGATGAGTAGTTCGTTCTCATTGGAGTTCGCCGTCACCTAAACCTACGAGAGATCGACGGGCAAGCTTGTGCTCGAAGGGACGGCAGCCGAGAAGGCCGTCCGTCGTAAGTACTCCCACATTAAATACTATTGAACGCAGTGAAGGGTAATCTGGAGTTTGAAAGGCTATCATGATTTAGAATGAAGTGAATTCGGATTAGATCGGCGGCGACAACGACGAGCACGGGAAAGCGGAGGAGAACAAGATAACAACGACGTATTAAAAAATGTAGAATATATCGACGTTTTAGATTAACCAAGGAGTTCGTAATACCAATATATAGATCATTACATATAATGCTCCTGTGTATCAAGCCATGAACAAAAAGCAAGAAAACTGTCACATATATCTAAGGTAATAAAATTCAATTTTAACATTTCATAAACAGTTAAACTGTTTATGAAAGTTATGTTGCTCTAAGTGCCAAAGCAAAAGAGAGAAATACATAAGAAAAAATGACATAGCGAATAAAGTATTTAATTCAGAACCTTTTTTTCTGAAATGATAGATGTTATGCCTTTCCTGCTTAGTTGAACATGCTTATTTGGTTTTAATATTGTTGTGTAGTCAATGATATGTTAACTTTACTTTTTTTGTTCCAAAGTAAAACGTACTTACCCCCCATTGCTAGCAACTTCATGACAAAATGTTTATAGAAAACGTCTAAATAAATATAACATTTTGTAGAATCTACAACTCCGAGAATATGATCTTGCATAGCTTTAAAACTAGACTTTAATCATTATGTCACAAAATCTGCTCACATCTTTTATTCTCCGGCTGCAACGACAGTCCTCGCTCTACCAGGTTTTACAGGTTTAGAAAAGACAGTGCGAAAACCTAGCAGGGTGTTGTTTTTATGTTTCAAGAGTAAGATACTTCTATCAATATCTGGCGGAATTGAAAGTTTGAAAGGGCACGGATGTTAAAGAGGTCTTTTTTACACCCTTTTTTAGGCGCTGCAATCGATAGCTTCCGAGGACTCGAGTTCATGGAATGCGCGTTCCACCTCGGAAACCGGTTCCTTAACGTGCGCGGAAACCTGAAAAAGCCGGAGGACGCGTAAGTAAAGAAAGCAATTTTTGTTCAAAATTTTCTTTCATAGTTTGCCTTAAAATGTATTAACAAAATGTCTAGTTGCCTACACCATTGGCACCATAAGAGAAAAAGACAACAAGCTTTGCGTGTAATTCAAGGCTGAAAAAAAACAATTACATTCCATCCACAATGTGTGGATTGGAATTTTTCTTATACCTTTACTATAAGAACAATGAACAAAGCAAGAGGCCTGACTCGCACAGCCGGCAATTCGCCACCCCGTCGTTTGAAAACGACGGCTTTCCCGTAATTTGAGAGAACTTTCCAATATTTTCTCGCCGGAGCATGACGGAGTCGTCACATCCCGGCGAGAAACCGGCCTGGAATTTTTTCCCAACGACGGGGTGGCCAAACACCGGCTGTGTGAATGATGCATTATGCCTTAATACCGTGGATATCTGGATTCGCTTCATGGAGGGGTTATTATTTTTCGCTTGGAGCCGACATTTTTTAACATTTCTCGAGGTGTAAACGGGTCGTAGTCCCTACCTTGTGGATTGAATGTAATAAGGTGCATATAACAAAAGTCGCAATTTAAAGAAGAAAAAGATGCAGCAGCAGGGGAAGCTGTATCTTCATTGCAATTAATAAAATGCAAGCCTACATACATGAGACGACGTAGCTTCATGCACACGATGATGTGCCGCCAAATTTTATAATTGTTCGTTTTAGGAGATGTTTATACCACCTGCGAAGTTACAACGGTATTTACGACACTTAACCTAAATTGGCAATAACCACTAGACTTGGTTCTGTATGTTGACATGAAAGCAGTGTTGGAGGTACCGCGTTACTAGTAACGGCGTTACTGGTAACGCGTTACATTTTTCGCTAACGCAGTAACGTACTCGTTAGTTTTCTGAATGACTAACGAGTAAAGTATTTCCGTTACTTTTTTACGGTATTGGCTGTCAAATTTCGTTACTCGTTACTTTTGACCAAAACTGGTGAAATCCTGCACGAGCTTATCTCAAAATCCTGCACCAGCTTATCGCTGCACGTAACCAGCATCCGTCACAGTATAGATGAAAAAAACAAAAAGAAACTCACTTCTCGCAGGCGAAACAAACCTTCGGCTACCAGCTAAATTCCGTTCATCCTCTTTTTTCTTTTTTTTTTCATCGTGTCACCACCCACAAGGCTTGAACGAATGACTGCGTTACAGCCTCCTCCCCTCCCTCCTCTCCCCCCCCCCCCCCCCCCGCTTTGTGCAGCAGAAGAGGACAGCGGGGGAGGGGGGGGGGGGGGGCAGCCGTGGAGACACATCCGTTTACAACAGTGGACAACTGGTGGCGAAGCGATTTGCTCATTTCTCTAGTTTAAAAAAAAAGAAACAACCTTTGTGGAATATTTTTACCCTCGCTCTCCCCTCGCGGCCTGAGAGTTTCTGACCCACTTTTGTACATAGAAGAATCATTCGCTTGATTAGTCTTTCATTCCCTAAGGTCATGATAACAAGAAGTTTTAAACCTGGAAGGAAAACTTACAAACACGAAACCTTTTTTTTTTTTCACAGAAAAACTAAGAGCTACTGCTGGTAAGAGGCAGCGAGTCATTATAGCCAGTGTGCTGATATCCGGTGTCCTGTTTCAGATGGTGAAGTAAATCAGTCTCTGGTAATAGTATCAACCGGACTGTTGCTAAAACCGGCGTACAGATGAGGGGTGTCGGTTGGCTGGATTACGTGTTAACATATCCATCGAGCCATTACATCCACAGAGCCATTATATCTATCGATGGATGTAATGGCACGGTGGATATATTAGCTCGTTGGATGTGTTGACATGTGTATGGATGTAGCTGCTCGAGGGATGTAGTTGCTCGTTGAATGTAGTTGCTCGATGGACGTAGTTACTCGATGGATGTAATTGCTCATCCTATGTTACGACGCCTAGCGTGCCATTACATCCATCACGCTAGCGCATCCACAGAAGCCAAAATGGCCGCCATTGGGCTCTTTGCATTATTCGCATTCTTATGAGGAGAGCAAGCTCGCTTGCTTCTTGCGCAGGGGTCGCGGTGACGTCATAAAGACGCCGAGCCCTGAATGGAGCTCTGATTGAACGATAGTGGTTAGAGCTCAAGGCAGCTTGCTCTGAGGTCTATCCACTATCCTTCATTCAGAGCCAATCAAAGCTCGGCGTCTTTATGACGTCACCGCGACTCCTACGCAAGAAGCAAACGAGCTTGCTCCCCGCATTGGTTCGGGAGCCACAGGGACATAACAAACGGTAAGCCCCAGAACGTTCGTATACTACAATTAAATTCTATAAGACATTCAGATTTTTTTGTTTCAAAGCAAAAGAAAAGGTGTGATTGTGTGTACCGTCCTAATTACATAATAAATTTTATATTTATTTATATTGGAGGGTGAAAAAAGCAGCAACTAAAGTGTGATCACTGTGGAAACAACGAACAGCGAGCCAACGATGCATGTTCGACTTCGGAGACGCCGAGGCCGGCAGAAAGTGTATGACGCACAGAAGGTCCTTTCACTCGTTTTAGTACGATCATTTTAGCGTATAAGTCTTCAAAATATTGTGAACTATTATACAGCATAATTAAACAAAGAAATTAACCTGCGTAATTGATGGATGTAAGGGGGTCATTTTTGGAAGAAGCTGCACGTTAGATGTGATGACAAGGTGGATGTGATGAAACGATGAATTTAACGGCATGGTGGGTGTAATGACACGCTTTTGGATGAAGTGGCTCGATGAATGTGATGGCGCCGTGGATATAATGGCACGATGGATGTAACGGCGTGATGGATGTAATGGTATGTTGAATGACCTGGCCAAAAATGGATGTAATAGCACGATGGATGTGCTGGCACGATGGATGTACGGGCACGATGGATGTAATGGCACGAAATTGGACGTATTGGCTCGATGGATGTATTGGCACGATGGATGTGTTGGCTCCAAGCCGGTTGGCTGGTTGTGTTCCAGCAGTCCTCGTTCGCATTCTGTAGTTTATAAAAACCAATTGACTAACATCTCCGACTCATTCTGCGCGTGAGATGGGCATGAATAACGAAAGTCCGTCGCCATGGCCAGCAGGTCTGAATGAAATGTATCAACTAAAGGAGACAGAAACAGGTAATTTACAGTTTCAATGCCTAATCCGTATGCCGAAAACTAAGCTGCTTCGCGCATCAAAACACTATGAAGCCACTCTGTAAATTTTTATCTTTATCCAAGCTTGTTAAGGAGGCTTATCGTACATCTCTGCCAAACATATGTACTCGAACAGAAAAGTAACGTAAAAGTAACGTTCGTTATTTTTGAAAAGTAACGGTAACGGTATATCGTTACGTTTGTAAAAGAGTAAGGTAGCTTGATAACGCGTTACTTTTTACCAAACTAACAAGTAACGCTATTTCGTTACTTTTTTCGGAAACGGGCACAACACTGCATGAAGTACAGAAACAGGATCTCTTAAAATTCCATTAGAGACCTTTTCGTTCTCCAGTGAAGCACAAAGATGTGCGAAATCGTAATTCCGTTTACAGGCAAGCAGAATACCCGAGTTTACTTGATTTGTTAACAATGGTTGCCGATATTGCATCAAGATTTTCTGATTTCAACCATTATTTTGTTTGCTATTTTAGTAGGATACTCAAGGAAGTGCGAGCGAGTAGAGGATTGGGGTCAGAAGTGATCCAGGATCAAGCACGTGGGAGCAGTGTTGTCACATTTTTAACATTTGTTTTATGATTGTGTTTTAATTAAATATGTTTGCATGCCTCCCCCCCCCCCCTCCCCCCGCTTTAAGAGTATGATAAAGAAAAGAATATTAAATGTAATTCGGTTCTTGAGTCGTTCCACGGGAGACGTCGTCGGTCTGTGTGTGGTGGGAGTTGTGGCGATTGTGAGGTTCTGTTAGGCCTAATTTCTCGCTTTATAAAATTTCATATATTGTAGAAAAGGCAGCCCCATGTTATTGTTTTCTATGAACGTTTTACTGTGTATTTTGTAATCATGTTCGTTACGTGCCAAAGCACCTGCGTACATTTTCTTTTTCTTTTGATCGTGTGGTTTTTCGCTTTGGCATGTGGCGTTCGAACCTTGTTTTTATGCAGAGAAGAGATAAACCTCGGAGTCGTTCAGCCACCACCGGACGCCTATCTTACTCGCGACGGGCTCTGCCAAGTCGTAACATATATATTTTTTTTTTCAATATAAATGACCTAGTTTCCGCGGAAAGCAGAAGGAAGGAAAGGTGTTGCCAATGTAATGGTTGTTGTGTCATCTTGCAGGCGGTGTAATTTTTTAGCGATTTTTATGTCGTGTTAACATAAATTCATGCAAAACCCAGGCTGACAAGCATCACGCTGCGAAAATATTAGCAAGTTTTAGTAGACCGTGTTCCTCCGTCCACTAAGCACCTCCGCTACCCAGAACTCTACAACCAAAGCCATCGGCACGCAGGCGCAGTGGCGGTTTCTTCATTGCGGAGGGCATAGCGGATGGGGAAACACGGTGTACTAAAACTCCCTATTCCCAAACCAAGTTAGCGTTATTTTTAAGAGGTTATTATTGCTTTCCGCCACGTCAAAACAGAACTTCAGTCATATAGTACAGCGTTGAATTCTCTATTGGTGTTGGGGTTTTTCAAGATACGTGCTGCGGGTTTTTTATTTTTGAGCGGTCAACATTGATGCGGATCATCACGTTGTGTTTAAAAAGTGGAGTATATGACTGAAATAAAACAATGAGTATTGATGAACTTGTTTTGTCTGTGATCAATTCAGTGTTAAACATATGTCTGTAATTACATTTAAAAATACCCCTTGCAAACGTTCACGACGCTCTCAGCCGGCGCCGAAAGGCATTATGGGACACGCTGTCGGAAACGACGGACGGATGTAGATTTCTTGCTCTCTTGTGTCCCGATATAGCCGAAGAAAAAAGGGAGGCGAGGCGAGGCAGCGCGTGGCCTTCTGGGCTTGGGAAACTCACCCTCTGGGCCGCTGGCGTCCGCCGAGACCGAAATAATACCATAACAGCTCCAACCTTCAGCAACGAGTTGAAACATGAAAGTTGCTTCATATGGCTCCTGCTAGTCACTGAATGTTCCTAGAATCCGCAACACCCAGGCTCAAAAGGCTAAAATGGCGGCTCAATCTTTCTTTTTTTTTTTTTTACTCTGATTATAGTTGCCCAGAGAAGGGTAGTTTGTCCACTCGATTGCGAAAGCAGTCTTGGTGAGGGGACTATCAAACGTGGAAAAAAGCAGAGGATAGCGGTATAGCGTTGATGATGATGATTTGGGGTTTTATGGCGCAAGAGCAACTTAGGCCATATTGCTCCAAACAAAGGTTTCCCCAATGGGCTTAGAGATGTGATCTAAAAGAACTGCAAGTTACAGCTGGTGTAAAAGGCCAGTATTATGAAGGAAATTTAAAACTCGATCGAATGGTACCAATGGTTGATCGCCAGGCAGGAAATATGAATGAAAGGGGAGGTGATCTCGAAAACGTTCTGGAAAACATTTTCGGCGCTCTTGGTCTAAAGTTTTGGAATGCCACAGGATGTGCAAAACAGTCATATCTTTGCCACACTTTTCGCAAAGTTTAACATCCTCATAACAGAGCAGGTGCAAATGAGTCAAACGGGTATGACAAATTCTTAAACGGCAAAGGAGAACCTCAACCCGACGGACTTTATGGAAGGAACTCTCCCATACCCCCAGTTGGGGCTTGATATTGTGAAGCTTGTTCTCTTTTTCCAAATCCCAATCCAACTGCCATGACTTCATAATCGATTTCTGTATGATCGGTTTCAAGTCTTGGTGTGGCAGGCCAAGAGGCAGTTTTGGGTATTCTTTTGCAGAGGCAGCAAGCAAGTCTGCTTTTTCATTGCCGGAAATACCCACGTGGCTTGGGACCCAGCAGAATTTAATTTGGTGTCCTTAGTTGAAGTGCACGGTTAAGCCGTACCCGAAGACATTGCACGAGAAGGTTCTTGCTGTCTGCTAAGGACGAAACGGCTAGAAGAACGCTTTGGGAGCCGACAAACAGAATAGCTTTTAGGATATTGTTCTCTAATAAGTACTCCACAGCCATTAAAATACCGTACAATTCGGCAGTAAAAATATTTGCAGCAGTGTGGAGTTGTCGAGCTTTGCTGAAGGTAATGAAATAAACTGCACACCCCACAAAAGTTGATGTTTTCGATCCATCAGTGTAAAAATTCGAGTAATCCTTGTATTTCTGTTCTAAATTGGCAAACTCCTGCTGAAGAACGAGTGGAGAAATAGCTCTCTTTCTGTACTTAGACAGTGACCAGTCACAAGAAATTGTCAGAAGGTCCCAAAGCGCAGCTCTCTCATTGCCCCTCAGGACAGCAACCTCACTAAAGGGGAGATGGAGCGATGTTGCCATGCTCTGGACTCTGAAACTCAGGGGTCGAACAATGCTCGGCTTGTTTCAAAGAGTCGGAAGGACGTAGAAGGTTTAAGTGCATCAAAAGTGGGATGTTGAGGATAGCTTTATATCTCGTAAGCATAACAAAGACTCAAATACTGCCTTCGTCTTTCCAAGGACATTTGATGTGTATCAGCATACAAGCTAAGCACAGGTGATGTTCGAAATGCTCCCGTGGCGAGCCTGAGCCCCAGATGGAAGACGGGGTCCAACATTTTTAGGGCAGACGAACGTGCCGACCCATAAACAATCGCGCCATAGTCCAGGCGGAACCGCACTAAGGAGTTATAAAGTCGTAAGAGGCACCGTCTGTCAGACCCCCAGGATGTGCGGGAAAGCACTTTGAGAATGTTAGAAAACCGCAAGCATTTCTGCTTCAGCTCCTCGACGTGAGCCAGCGATGTAACCCTGTTGGAAAATATCGATGATGGAAAGATGATGGAAAAGGCTCATACAAGCGTATCCGTAATATGGGACATCCTATACAAGCGAAAAGGCAGCTCCAGTATAGTGGATTACGGCGGAACGATACAGGTAGGCGGAACCATACAAGCGTGTCGTATTATGGGACATCCTATACCGGCGTAGTGGATTATGGCGGAACCATGTAGGCGGACGAAACCATACATGGATAACGTAATATGGGACATCCTATATCAGCGAAAAGGCGATACCGGCATGTTGGAGCCATATGGCTCCAACATGGTGGTTTCGCCTTTTCACTGTTGTACACGGCAATTTAGTTTTAAGCTTTACATATATGTTTAGAAAGGTCGTGAAAGCTGAATTAATGCGATTTGTGCAGGCAAGTTATATGGCCCGGCGTACGTAGTATAGGGACCTAGTCGTAACGATCAGTCAGATAATTAAATACAATTTGTTAATTAACTTTTTAATTAGTGAAAATGAAACTATGGTTTCTATTGGAAACTTGGTGAGTCACTGAAAACCACAAAATCAACTCTTTTTAGAAGGATATAATGCAGGGGTAGCATTTTACGCGTTCTGTAAAAATGCTTTATTTGGACGAGTTTCTAGGTTTCAGTTTCTTATCAGAGCTCATCTTTGCGCCCACGGTCCTGTTCCCCAGGGGCTTAACGCGCAACACACGTGCGCCTTGCTTCCCTCCATCCTACGAGGGAGGCGAGGGGGCGGCTTCGCACTGCAGCCACCGGGCAGCAGGACCGTAGGTGCAAAGATGCGCTCTGTTAAGAAACCGAAGTCTGGAAACGCGTCCAAATTGACCATTTTTTTAGAACACCATAAAACGCTGCTCTTGTCTTATATCTTCACAAAGAAAATTGATTTAGTGTGTTTTGATGATGCTTAGAAGTTTCTAATTGGAACCATGGGTCTATTTTCACTGATTAAAAATTTCAGGAACATACTATACTTAGAGAGAGGCTGAAGCGGTTTTGTATTCGAGAAAACACTTTTAAATCTTCTTCATTTTACCTCCAGAATCTCAAATATCAAAATTGTTTGCTAATTTAATTAATCGAGGCTGCATAGTCATTTTTAAAGCGCTTTGAAAGCACTTCCCTAGAGAGCGACGTCACAAGAGCAGCTTTCAAAATCTTTGTTCACGCATCTTCAGCGCCTATGAAAGCTATGCACGCACATGCTATTTTTTAAAGGGGCAGAAAAATGTGTCACGACTGGTGCCAATGCGGGAGAATATACCTAGAAAACTTGCGACTGGACGCGCGGCCCTTAAGCGACACACACTTGGCGTCTGAAAGGTCTTCTTACGATGTCACTATTGGTAGGATGTTTTTTTGTGTTTTCTCACGTTTAGTTATATCTTTGTGGGAAACGAACGGGATATTCAGATTCGCGGGATAAAACCACGCGAGAATGAACCTCCATCTAGTTTTCTGAAAGAAGTCTGGCACATCTCTGTAATAAGCCGACTGATCATTACAAATTAGCCTTTTATACTATGCCGCCCTGGCCATATAACTCACGTGTACAGACTGCGTTAATGTAGCTTTCACGGCTTTTTTTTTTTAAATCTGTAAAATATACAAAAAAACACTGTAGAATGTCCCCCAATACAATATGATTGTATGGTTCCTTTCCCGCTTGCATTGTTCAAGAAAGACTTGTGGATATCCAGCGTTTCATTGGAATGCTGGATGTCAATGAGTCTCTACATCAGTGAGTGGTTTCAAACAATTATGATGTTTGCACACCAGTAAGCTCTTATCCGAGGCTCACCAGGAGCACTAAGAGCAGAGGCAAAATGTCGTGACCTGGTAAATTTGGTTGCAGGTATTTATTTTTAGAAGAACTGCATGCAGCACAGCTTAACTTTGCTCAAAAGAAGATAATTAAAAATTCAATACTGAACAATGGTGTGCCTTGAGCTGTCAGACCAAACTCCCACTCTTGTCACTCAGGAGTTCCTAACTTGTGCGTAGAGGATCAGCACAACCCAGATTTGTGCTGCAAGCGCACCTGCAATATAAAAGTTGAAAAAACATGAGATGAAATATGAGACGTTTACAATTCTCTGTAATGAGAAAATACAGTACAGCTCTCGAAGAGGAAGATGGGAGGGTATGCCCCTCCTTCCCCTCCCCTCCTCCTCTTCTGCTCCCTCCCATTTAGGGGGAAATTTCCCCACTAAATTTAGCGGGTTAAGTTTCCCAATAAATGTAGCGCGGAAATTGATGTCAGATGACCTCAACACAAATGCAGTTTTTCCGCTAAAAGTAGCGGGACAAATGACGTTGCATGACCGTGTCACGTCATCCATAAAAACATTCAGTTTCTCAGCTAGACTTAGCGGAAATATTAACGTCACATGACCACAACATTAATTCAATTTCCTGCCAAGTTAAGTTGGGCAAACGCGGAAACGGGTACTAACAGCTGCGCTAAAAACTAAATGCATCAGGTGAAATAGAGTGAACATTAGATATACTGTAAGAAAAAGAAGAGAATCTAAGATACCGTTCTCAGATCCTTCCTTTTGTCCGTTCTCAAATGTTTTGATATCAAGAAATGTTTATCTCTTTATTCATACCCAGAGAACTCCTCCCAGTTTCAGCATGAATGCAATAAATCAATGCAGACTAGACCTAGTAAACTATAATGCACATGAAAATGAATGTTTGCCGCATAGTCATGTATCAGTCAGTGGCTCAGATCTCAAAATACATTTGTATTGAGGAACATTCCTGAATAAAATTTCTGGGCTTCGAATTCAACAGTTTGTACTTCCATAAGGAACACTGTATGGCACTGATATTTTTTGTTTTTTGTGACACATCAGAAACAGCACAACGCTGTCATCCTTGCATAGCTAACAAGAATTTTTTTTTTTTTTTAGCATGGCATGTGCTATTTTAATGCCCATACAACCTCCTTTAACAAAATTTCCTTTGTATAGCTTTTTATTGGTTCTTATTTAGCTGGCACGACAGATTCGGTACCTCAAATTCTCACTCGGCATCAACAGTTTTATATATTAATGTAATAGCGAAAGACAAGATGTATGGACTTGAGTACGGTTCAACAAGCACAGATGTTGAGAAAAGTACTGAGGAAAACTCAAATGTCAAAATAAAAATTAGCTGGAATGTGGATACAATTATAGACATGGTCATGAATACAGTTAGCAGATTCAATATAAAGAATATGTGTTAGACGCACGCTCAAAGAAACCTGTTGCATCGTTATTCATTCAAATTACTTTGCAGAACCCAGCGCTGCAGTCTCAGGTGGGAGTTCGCTGGATGAGTCTACTGAAAATGAGTGTAGACGGAAAGAGCAGTTTGATCTGCGATAATGAGCATTACATAAGTGACATGTCATTATTACTGTTACAGTGCCGAATGTTCCAAACTGTCAGTCGCATCATTCTGTGAATTCCCTCCGTACATTACAGGGTTTGGCTCTTTCGAATGCTTTGCGAGAAAAATGATGAACTGGAAATATCTAGAGTAGTTCTAGAAAAACTATTTCCACAATCTTATCTCAGCATCGCAAAGAATATAAAAAGTTTCTAAAGACAAGGTTAGTGCAGGAGTTGAATAAACTAAATACTTTGTTTTTCGAAACCATCTTGCCGTAGTAAACGTATGAAGTTCCCCTAGGTAGAGCTAGTCATTACGGATGATTGTGCCCATTGCTTACCATAAAAACTTAATTTGTGACCTACAATATTTACAAACTCAATTAACTCTGAATAAGTGGACCACTTGGCATTAAAGATTGGCCTCACCATGACTGTCTGCCAACATCTACATAATAATTTTCATGAACCTATGTATTTCAAGAAAATATTTGGTGCGAGCTGCTTAAAACACAATAGCACTTTTTAACAAGTGCTGATTGTTGGGCAAGTTGGTACGGTACGTTAGAAAACATAATTGCGCTTTGAAGACGGGGACATAGGAAGGACAGACACCACCGAGTGCTAACTTTCAACTGATTTAATTCAAGAACCTCAGCGTAAAAACACACTGCGTCACCGCACCACATCTCAACCAATCCGTGGCCCTGCCACGGACCGCAAGTACGCCAACTCCTTATCCGCCAAGTCAATTGACGCCACACTGAAACAACACGTGCCAGAACTATTTATAGCATCAGCCTCCATAATCTCTCTAACAGTCATATCTTTGTGCCTAGCAAGAACGGTAGACAAAGCGAATAATGGTTTGCACTCGCAGTGATGATCTGTCGCGTCACTGTCATGACTGCGGGTGCAAACAATTATTTGCTTCGTCTACTGTTCTTGAGAGGCACAAAGATAGGACTGTTAGCGAGATTATGGAGGCTGACACTATAAATAGTTCCGCTACAAGTTGTGTCAGTATGGCGTCAATTGACTTGGCGGATAAGGAGTTGGCGTACTTGCGGTCCGTGGCAGGGCCACGGATTGGTTGAGATGTGGTGCGGTGACAAAGTCCGTTTCTACGCTGAGGTTCTTGAATTAAATCAGTTGAATGTTAGCGCTCTGTTGTGTCTGTGCTTCCTATGTCCCCGTCTTCCAAGCGCAATCATGTTTTCTACCGCACTTTTTAACACTAATAGAAAGCCTGTAGTGGGCCACAACTTAAGCAGTTTTCACTTCATTATGAAGAGCAATTACACATATGTGAACCTTGAATATAGGCCTGCACTGAATTTTTTTCTTAAGCTGAACGTGCTATGCTCTGTTTACTATATAAATCTTTGCAGAGCTGACAATGTGCAAGTTCCTGTTTTTTTATATTTGACATGTCCCGACTGCTGGGTGTGATAGGGACATAAGATTGATGACACCAACGAAACACAATGATTATTTTAAGAATTTGTTTGGGTAAAGCACAAACAAGGCGATCTGCGGGAAGTTATTTCTGTGACACCGTCAAACCTACATCCGCGGGCTTTAAGTTCACATGTTAATCATGTATGCAGACTCCTTTTTGTAATTGGAACTCCATCCAACCCAAGATTTGAATATGTTTTTTTGCATTTTAGGCTTAGTAGTGCTTTTGCTGTTCTAGTAATAAGTAAGAAAAATGCTTATTTCAAGTGGCATACCTAACACCTGGTGGCACGAGGACTCCCCTGTCGTGACGCTGATCGAAAGTCAGGCAGGGAGATACTGCGATGCTCTTGTTGCTGGGATTATCTCCCCCATGGTCCAGGCCAGACCACAGAAAAAGATTGAGTCCAAGCTTGTGGCCACTAGGATCTCCAGATTTTGAGGCACCCAAGTAGCTGAAAATAAAAACAAATCACAATCAAGTACTTGGCAGAGCTACATTAGAATGGCTAGCATATTCTTTCGTGATCAGCACATAGATCCTCTTATTTTAGTCATAGTCACCCCCCAGGACAACGCCACGTAGGCGTTAAAATGATGGGTACCGAATTAAGGCGAATGATCAAATGCATTCATTTAACCCTCTTTCGCCCCAACCTGAAAGACTTCTGTCAAATATTCACATTCAAAAGTAAAGACTACAAATAAAACTACTACTGCAATGCAGAGCCGTATAGTCTGTTCTCAAATGTTTTGATTTTAAGAAATGTTTATATCTTTATTCATACCCAGAGAACCCCTCCCAGTTTCAGCATGAATGCAATAAATCAATGCAGACTAGACCTTGTAAACTATAATGCACATGAAAATGAATGTTCGCCACATAGTCATGTATGAGTCAGTGGCTCAGATCTCTAAATACATTTGTATTGAGGAACATTCTTGAATAAAACTTCTGGTCTTTGAATTCAACAGTTTGTACTTCCATAAGGAACACTGTATGGCACTGATTTTTTTTGGTGACACATCAGAAACAGCACAGCAGTGTCATCCTTGGATACCTAACAAGAATTTGTATTTTGTTTTTTAGCATGGCATGTGCTATTCTAATGCTTATACGGCCTCCTTTAACAAAATTTCCTTTGTAGAGCTTTTTATCGGTTCTTATTTAACTCGCACGACAGATTCGGTACCTTGAATTCTCACTCGGCATCAACAGTTTTATATATTGATGTAATAGTGAAAGACAAGATGAATGGTCTTGAGTACGGCCCAACAAGCACAGATGTTGAGAAAAGTACTGAAGAAAACTCAAATGTCAAAATAAAAATAAGCTGGAATGTGGATACAATTAAGGACATGGTCATGAATACAGTAGCAGATTCATTATGAAGAATACGTGTTAGACGCACGCTCAAAGAAACCTGTTGCATCTATATTCATGCAAATTACTTCGCAGAACCCAGCGCTGCAGTCTCGGGTGCGAGTTCGCTGAATGAGTCCACTGAAAATGAGTGCAGACGGAAAAAGCAGTTTGATCTGCGACAATGAGCATTACATAGGCAAGTGACATGTCATTGTTACTGTTACAGTGCCGAATGTTTCAAACTGCCAGTCGCATCATTCTGGAATTCCATCCGTATATTACAGGGTTTGGCCCTCTCGAATGCTTTGCGAGAAAAATTATCAACTGGAAATATCTAGCGTAGTTCTAGAAAAACTACTTCCAGAATCCTAACTCAGCATCGTAAAGAATATAAAAAGTTTCTAGAGATAAGGTTAATGCAGGAGTTGAATAAACTAAATACTTAGTTTTGCGAAACCATCTTGCCGTAGTAAACGTATAAAGTTCCCCTAGGTAGAGCTAGTCATTACGGATGATTGTGCCCATTGCATACTATAAAAATTTAATTTGCGACCTACAATATTTACAGACTCAACCAACTCTGAATAAGTGGAACACTTGGCACTAAAGATTGGTCTCACCATGACTGTCTGCAAACATCCACATAATAATTTCCATAAACCTATGCATTTCAAGAAAATATTTGGAGCGAGCTGTTTAACTGCCTTAACACTTTTTAACACTACTAGAAAGCCTGTACTGGGCCACAACGTAAGCAGTTTTTACTTCATTATGAAGGGCAATAACAAATATGTGAAGCTTAAAACTAGGCCTACACTGAATTGCTTTCTTAAGTTGAACGTGCTATGCTCGGTTCAATATATTATCTTTGCAGAGCTGATAATGTGCAAGTTCCCATTTTTTTATATTTCACATCTCCCGACTGCTGGGTGGGGTAGGTACATAAGATTGATGACACCAACGTAACACAATGATTATTTTAAGAATTTGTTTGTGTATAGCACTAGCGAAGCCATCTGCGGGAAGTTATTTCTTTGACTCTGTCGAACCTACATCCGTGGGCTTTAAGTTCACATGTGAATCATGTCTGCAGACGCCTTTTTGTAATTGGAACTCCATCCAACCCGGGATTTGAATGTTTTTTGCATTTTAGGCTTAGTAGTGCTTTTGCTGTTTCACTTCAAGAAGAGGTAAGAATGCTTATTTCGAGTAGCATACCTAACACTTGGTGGCATGAGGACTCCCTTGTCGTGATGCTAATAGAAAGTCACAGGCAGGGAGATACTGTGATGCTCTTGATGCTGGGATTACCTCCCCCACGGTCCTGGCCGGACCACAGAAGAAGATTGAGTCCAAGCTTGTGGCCACTAGGATCTCCAGATCTTGAGGCAACCAAGTAGCTGGAAATAAAAATAAATCACAATCAAGTACTTGGCAGAGCTACATTAGAATGGCTAGCATATTCTTTCGTGATCAGCACATAGATCCTTTTGTTTTTATACTTTGTACGTGCACCTATTAAAAAACTGCTCCTTCATAGCCACAGTCATAGACACACCCCAGGACAAGGCCACACAGGCCTTGAAATGATGGGTACCGAATTAAGGCGAATGATCAAATGCATTCATTTAACCCTCTTTCACCCCAACCTGGGAGATTTCTGTCAAATATTCACATTTAACTCTAAAGACTATAAAAAAAAACTACTACTGCAATGCAGAGCCGTATAGTGGGAGAGTATAACCAGTGGGTGTGGTGACAAAGGTGCCAGAGAGGAGGAAAGGGAGGAGAGCGCCGAAGGAGGGAGAGAGAAGGCAGCAAAAAGGAGACGACCACTATTTTGACGCAACGCTGTTGGCGCGGAGCACTGTTGAGGCTATGTGTCGTCTGCTACTGGCTTAATTGATTTTTGCCTTTATAAAACTTTGCATTTAAACATGGAGAAACTTCTTTCTTTAGGTTTTTAAGCCACCGAGGAATAACACTATATTATTTTATTGCCAAAGCCTGCCAAATAAAAGCAAAGGGCAGGTGTCTGGATAGAAAGAGTTTAGTTGGCGCACCAAGAGGCTAACCAATAAAAATGGGTACCACTCTGCGCAAAGTGCCTAAAAAGCGTACGTGACACTAACAGCGGCACACACTATCTATTTTACTGACTAAAGTGTACTAGATCATTATTTTCAGCTAACTAGTCAAACTAGATATTCTTGCCGACTTGCTTTTTAGGAAAATTTTTAAATTTATAAGAACTATTAAGACAACGGCTAAAAAAAAGCAATGGCAAAACCAACAGTCGAATTCGCCTGCTCTCTAGTTGCACGACATCTATAGAAGGCAGACCTGCAGAATGAGCAACCAGTCTAAAAAAGAGTATGTCCCATGTATAATTTGTTTCCATGCTGCAAAGCAAGTGCTGGAAAGAGGTTTCACGACATTAACAAAATTTCTTGCAATCAGTTGAGAACAAGTTAGAGCAGTGAACTTGGCCTTGCCCTTGGCATAACGTTTTAGTGTTGCCCATGGAAACTCAAATAAATTTGTAAATAAAAACAAAAAAGACTAACCTTTATAAAAAAATCTAACTTTTGCAAAGAAAAGTTAACTTGAACAAAATATGCGGGATACAGTTGTACAGCATCCATTTTTGTGCTGAACCAATTTTGAGGCAAATCTGCGACAATGAAACGAAAACGCCTGAGTACATTAGGGAAAGACAGAAAGGATGCATACCTGCAACAAAAAAATTTAGAACGACCACGGGCAGGAACCTCTGGTGAGGCTCTCGGAGTGACTCCCTGCAATGGGCCTGCGCAGACCAGAGAACAAGATCGGTCAGAGCTTGCAGCCATAAGGTGCTTCATACCTTGAAGTTCCAGAAGTAGCTGCAATTGGAAGCAAAGTGCATTTCATTTCTCTGCAGAATGGAGAGTTTAATAGCTAGTATTCATTCATAAGGTGATACAGTCATGAATGCAGATTTTTCAATGCAGCACTATATCACCAAATTGTTAACCGTTCCGGGCAACACTCAAAACCGGGAGCATTATTCCAAACTATCTCAGTTTAAAGTTAACCACGGCAGAAGCTGCAAGCCATGTGACCTTCTAGTTGGATGCCATGGTACGTCGAGCTTATAATCATGTCTCACACTGTTTTTGCTGCAATGGCTTGTAGTGTCAAAAGTGGTCCAGCTTAAAGAGATGCAAAGTATAGACGTTTGTGAGTGGGGCCCTGACCTAGTCTTGAGCTACATTGCGAGGAAGGACGTTTCAACCGGGATGTTTGCTGTCTGCATCCACACGACCAGCTTGTCCGCAGCGATTGCTCGAGCCGAGTACATGTCCTCGACAGCGCCATTATTTGACAAGCAGTTTTATGAATGTTAAACATGACTGACTTGCAGAGAGACTGCATCTCAACGACTAATGACTTGGGATACCTAACTGAATACTGATATATCAACTGAATGCAAAAGAAATTACCTGGCAGGCATTAAATTTATCAACAGGGTGGGTCGACTCCGCATTAAGTTGGAGTCGATGCGTCAGGCACGTAGCCAGGATTTTGTTTCAGGGGGGGCCCCCTCATAACAAAACGCTGTATGAGGGGGAGGGGGGTGAGGAGGACCCATGCAAAATGGAAGATATCGGGGGGAGGGGGGGGGGGCCGGGCCTCATAAGCCTTCCCCTGGCTACGTGCCTGCGATGCGTAATAGGACAATACAAACAAAGATATGCCTTACAATTCCTTTTTCACCCCCAAAATGATGTGTTTTTGAAGGTAAGATACACAATTTTCTTGATTCAGAAAGTGCCTCAGCTGTACAAATGCATATGCAGTTAGGGCACTCGCCAAGCCTATTCTCCTCAGCTCTGTGCAGGTTAAGCTAAGTTAGAGTATAGAGGTACACGCTCTCTGACAGCATGAGAAAGGCAGGGAGAAGTCTCCGTTGTTCCACCACCAGCCCGTCTGCTACCTTCGATGACGTTTCAGCGCCTCATGAGCCTGGAGCAAGCACATCTGTCCAAAGTGGGGTGAAAAGCACAAGCACGTGCTGGAGGACGCCCAGCCATTCTCTTTTTGTCATCGGCTATTCTACATATTTTAGTATGACATATTTTTAAGTGAGAAAAAGTATTGCAAATATGCAGTCCAACTTTGACCATAATACAGAAGTCTGATAAAGATAACAGTTGCCATTCACCATTTTCCAAATAAGTGCTCCCACCTATCGGAACATCTACACATGTGGTGCGTGAGTGGGTTCAGGACTGAGACGCTAGAAAATAAAGTGCTCACAAGGCTTTTCTGGCCCTTCCAACCATGCGGGTACATTCATCGCAAATCCCAGATTTTTAGACAAAATGATTTAGAATAAGCAAATCTTGTCTACGCCCGAGGTAGAACATTGAATTGTGATTCCCCCATATTGTGCCAACCATCCTTCAACCTAGGGTACCACCTGCAAATGAACTATGTTGTGCTGCGGCACGCGTCCATGCTGCCTGCTTGAGAAGAAAACCACTGCTCGTGTTGAAGACGACATCCCACAATGTACAGGCAACAATGTTTAACGAACTAAAACAAAATTGATATCATTCAATAGACAAAGATAGGCTTACAAAATGTCGACACCATGATTGTTGTTGTTGGTTTTACTCCTGCATAAAAACATAAGTGACTTCCTCTTTCCTCCGATGTACAGTAAAACCCCCTTATCTTCGTGGCCCCTATTTCTTCTCGAATCGGTCACAGAGGACATAATCGCAGCCACTGAATTCTGCAAAATTAAAGGCCGCGAAAATTAAAGTTTCGCCAACATTAAAGAGTTTACTGTTCTTCCGTGTGTCACATGATGTTAACATTTCAAGGAGGCTGAAGGTATTGGTTTAAGAAAAAATTGACCTATGAAAAAAAATGCCCTTCTCCAGGTTAGGCACGCGAGGTTCTTTTGCACTACCTATAAGGCGGCAAGTTTGTTTCGGCAGAGCTTTTGGTTAAACGGAGTCACAAAAGTAGCTATACTTGGAGTCAACTATTTTGTGCTGCATTATAAAGCTAGAGTAAATTCCACTGTGCTTCTGCACAGCACTGTTTGTTGCGAGAGCATATGGGGTTTAGTGTTGCATCCCATATGCATGATCTAGAGAAACTAGCGCTGACAGAGTTGGAGCACTAAAAAACAAAACAAAAAAACAGCCGACTGTGGAAACATTGAGAGATGCACACATGCAAACTGTGCATTTCTTAAAAGTGGATTCGAGCGAAGGTAAAGACAATATGTATACTTACGGCGGCCATACTTGCCTTTCCCAAGCATGACCACTTTTCCCTCGGTAGCACCATCCAGTAAGCACCAGCAACACGCCCATGAGACGCCGCCGACTCATGGATTGAATGACGACTTGCTTGAGGTCTTGGAAGGAGATCCAGAACACTGCTTTAGGCCAGATGTTGTATCTGGAGGGGGCAGGGACAAAAAGTAAAAATTAACAAATTTATCTGAAGCGCTAAATTCCTATAGCATAAACTCTAGGATAGCAGTATTTTTTTTTTTGAGGTCAGTGATGCATTTTAATTAAACACAAATGGTTGGTTTATATGATTAACCAGCAGCCCCTATTTTCCTTAAGTGTAACGGAGTGTCTAACGTTACGTCCGACGGAACCCGAAATAAAAATTAAAGTTACGCCCAACGTAACTGTCAACCATTCGAGTTGCGTCCGACGTAACCCAAAATAAAAATTAAAGTTACCGTATTTACTCGAAAATAGGTCGAACCCTATTTATTAGATCCACCAAGAACAAAAAACAAAACAAAAAAAAATCAAATATAGGTTGACCTTTTTTTTATTTTTATAAACAGGGAAAATTTTGGGCAGAAGAAAGAAAAAAAACTTTATTTACATCACTCTCAGCTAAATCACGGGGCGATGCCAAAAACTTCATCACCGCTAGAACTTCTGGACATGTTATCATCGTCCGAAGCTTCGTCAGCTGGGTAGACATCCTCGCAAATTCGCAGCAATACTTCACTGACACCGTTGTAAAATGACGACAAGAAACGAAAAAAAGGTGCGAAGCGACGGAAGACAAACTACAAAGACGCAAGCAAAGCCGCCGTGTCGCCATGAGCAACACGCGCCTCAAGCAACTAACAAAAATAACATTTTTTTTTGTGCGCGTTTGCGAGGATGGAGGGTAAAGTGCATGGCGCATCGCGTTCCTCTCCTTACCCGTTTCCCAGCAAGGGGAACGCTAGAGGCGCGATGTCGAAATCCGACGCCCGAGGGGTGCGCGCGACAGCGGCACAGGCCCCCGCGGGCGGCGAGCCATTTCGGCAACCAAAAGCTTCTTGAAACAAGAAGCGGCTCGGCTCTACGGCAACGCCGGCTCGGTGACTCGATAGCTTCATGCCTCCGGTAGGGTCGCAAAATTTGGTCGCGAATGTAGGTGTCGAAATTCTTTGGTCACAATTTCCGAGAAAAAAGAAAAAAAAGAAAAAAAAAAAAAAGGTCGACTTATATTCGAATAAACGCGGCAGTCAGCCGCGCGACGAGACACACATTATGAAAGCGATTGGTGCGAGCGACCAAGGCGATGAGCGACGTTTTCTAGAAACCCAAGAACCGAGCGGCGCAAGCAGCGAGAGTGAGAAATCTTCGGCGCTCGGCGCCGGCTCTCGTAGCTTCTCGCCGTCGCTCGTCTCGTTGATCGCTATATTGCTAACATGCCGTTCAGAAAGGCGCTCTAAGTGCTTACCATTGCATTGGGACCAGCCTCGCATCCAACCGTAACCAGTCGACTTTCTTTTTTTTTTAGCCACCCAGGTAGAAGTTAACATCGTACATACACCGTTTTCAAGCCTGGCTCCTCGTTCATTGCTTGATTTACATTTTCGGCAAATGACCGCAATGAAGCACAATTATTCTAGTTCAAAATTGTCACGAACACTTGGCACGCATGCTTATACTGTAGCGCACCTAACGTAATTTAAAAGTAGAACGCAAATGGGACGAGATTCGCTTACCGCTTCACGGATCCTAGGCCTTCGGATCCTAGGCCTAACGGCCGTACTTGGAAGTCGCCTGCGGTCCGGCGATCGGACGAGTCGAGCCGGCCTGACGCAGACTGACCACGCCTGGTTGAACTATGAGAGGCGCCGTCCAGTTGAGAGCCAGAGACGCAGTAGAAACGGACCGCAAAACATCTGTCCCGTTACCGTGAACGAGCCAACGACCCCCAACACCGCTCTATCTTCGCCATCTCCGCGACGACCGGAAGTGGAAGCCGCGAAGTTAGAAAAGCCGCGGCAGCGGAAGCCACTGGGCGGAAGTTTTAAGTTTCGGTTTCGCTTTTCTCCAACGCAGGCTACGGTCGCTACGGTTTCGGGCTGGTGGGTTTGTCGGGTTTGTGGCTGGTTGCGACGACGCGAGGGGCCACGAAAAGACGCCAAGTTGGCCGAGTACGAGTCACGGCCCACGATACGAGCAACGGGCCGTTTGCCGCTGTCGACCGGCGATGCGGTATCCGCGGCTTGGTGTCACGATCGGTTTGTTGCCGTGCACGTTAACTCAAAGCTCGAAGTTATGCAGTTCCGTTCCGGCACCAGCCGCACCACGTTTTCCGGTGCATCACACGCGGAGGCCTTTCGACGCATCCAGTGAACGTAAAGATCGTGCCCGCTGTCTTCGGTGCTGTGCAAGAAGTTGGGAGACGGAAGGCGTTTAGGACTCCAGGCCGGGCCGCCGGTTCACTCTGAACGAGAGGCGACGTGTGTGTGCACGCTTTGAGGAAGCCTCCGCGTTTCGCCGCGCTAGACTTCGCCGATCGCGACCGGACCAACCGGACCCCGAGTCCGAGAGGCTCTTGCGGAGCCAGGAACTGCACCGAGGTAGGAGCTGCTCGTTCTGCGCTACCATGCAGTGCTCTACAGTGCTCGGAGCTCTCGGTGTCATTCGTGCTTGCACCGAAGCCTTTGTGACCCCTTCGGACGCGCAAGTCGTACTTCGCAAAGGTTTGGACGGGGCCGTCCTCACCGAGCAGCTCCGCTATATTCCGTTTACTTATGATCGCAATAAAAGGTAGCGTTCTCGGGAAAAAAAATTGCGGGACCGCTCTCCGCGCCGCCGACGAGGTTGGCCGCCGGCATGTTCTCAGCTGTTCACTCGCTCCCGCAGCGAGCGCCTTCCGATAATCCTCCCCGTTCCAACATGCGATGCGCTTTGCGCATTATGCCGTTTACATGACCGCATATTGAATGCGGCAACTGGATTCAATGCGACTAAGTCGCATTCGTATAAACGTGGCTTATGTTCTTTTTCGACATGTATGGTGTATGTAACGATAGCTGTGCTGAACGATGGACGTTTTAGTTGGAAGATGGCGGTCGTCTTTCTGTATGTATGACTTGGTTATACTGGTGGTCCTGTGGTATAAGTCAAGGAGGAAGAAAGAATAAACAATTAAAACAGGGACAACACAACTACATCTTTCATATACTGGTGGTCCTGTGGTATAAGCGTTTTGTTAGAAAGACGGCAGTCGCCTACGTCATCGGACGAAAAATCATACCAGCCACACCGAATCATATCGGCAAGCAAAGTGGCTGCCAGTATAGACAGACCCGGAGCCATAGCGGTGCCGGTATCTCCAGTTATGCAGAACGCCAAACCAAACTAGCTGCATGCATAACACAAAGAAATTATGTTGGTGTCATACCAGAACTGTACAAGCAGCGGGTTTGTTTCTTGTACGTTTTTCCAATAGGAAAGTTTCTTGTAGAAAATAACCTCTAAACATTTGTGCTCGTGGTTTACAGGTACTGCAGCGCTATTGAGCTGCAAACAAGGATCAAGCAACAGACCACGACACTGTTTTTTCAGATGAAAACTTAAAACTATTTTCATCGGCCCAATTGCTCATTTTGTTTATTGAGAGTTGAACCTGGCGCTCTCAACTTGAGAGATTGCAGGACGAAAAGGAAATCTGCACATCATCTACATATAATGAATATGAAACTGATGGAGGTATCAGTGCAGCAAGGCTGTTTATCTTCGCCAAAAACAAAGTGACGCTCAATACAGCCCCTTGAGGGACGCCATTTTCCTGGGGAAAAACATCCGAAAGTGTGGAACCAAACCTAACCTGAAAAGTTCGGTTAGTCAAAAACTCCCTTATGCAGCGCAACATGCGGCCACGGACACCATGTGTGTGTAAGCCTTTTAAAATCTCGTAACGCCAAGTAGTATCATATGCTTTCCCTAGGTCAAAAAATACCGAAACGCAGTGCTGTCGATAAAAAAACGCGTCACGTATGAAAGCTCCTAGGCGAACAAGATGATCCAATGTTGATCGCCCCATTCTGAACCCACACTGATTGGGATCTAAAATTCCCCCAGTCTCTAAAAAGTGTACCAATCGTCTATTTATTAGTTTCTCATAAGTTTTCCCAAGGCAACTGATCATTGCAATGGGACGATAACTTGCTGGTAGAGTAGAGTCTTTACCGGGTTTTAGGGGAGGAATTATATGTGTCCGCTTCCAGCACTGAGGAAAGGCAGAAGCCATCCAGAAATGACTAAAAAAAAGATTCAGGACACAAGTGCTGCAACATTTCATAGTGGATTTTGTCAGGACCAGGTGCCGACTGCTTTTTTTACCCACGGGCCACCTCTAGTTCGCTCATTGTGAAAGGCTGGTTGTATACAAGAGTGTCCGATCCTGACATAGCAATTGGCTGCTTTTCTGCTATGCTACAGCTTTGAACTTCTCAAATTTTGCCGAATAATTAGATGATCTAGACACTTCACAAAAATGTTCCGCAAGAACATTTGCGTAGCCTTTTAAGGCTGGCGAAGCCGAGGGAAAAGGAGGCGTCCTAAACGAGAGGTAGTTACCCCGAATTTTCCTCATTCGGTTCCAGACCTCCTTAGTAGTAATAAAACTGTTCACCTTGGAAACATATTTCATCCATGAGCTTTTCTTAGCTCGTTTCCTTGTCCAACGAGCCTTTGCTTTACATTTTTTAAACTCTATCTTGTTCCAGACCGTTGGGTAGCAGCAGAAGGTGCCTCAGGCCCTGTTTTTACGTTTAAGCGTAACAGAACAGTCTTTGGTCCACCAAGGCTTGGAGCGCTTAGGAAGATTTTCTGTTGTTTGTGGAATGGAGGCAGAAGCAGCATTTATGATATGGCCAGTAACGTACAAGGTGGCAGTTTCCGGAGTCATAGCTAAAAGTTCAGTTGCGTCAAGCACTGCTTCCAATGCAAAAAGAGCCCAGTCAGCTTTGTCTAATTTCCACCTGGGGATACGTGTTAGAAGTGAAGGGGGTGCTACCGTACTTTCTAAAAAAACAGGAAAATTGTTGCTCCCAAAAGGTTTATCTAAAACCATCCAAGAAAAAAAGGGAAGTAAAGTTGGGGATGCAAGAGACAAAGCGTTGGAAGTGAAAGTATTGTGAGCTGCACTAAAAAATGTAGGATGACGTCCATTTAAAAGGCACAGGCCGGATGACAATAAAAATCTTTCAATGACACCACCACGGGAGTCTTGGCGAGCACTACCCCTAATGGGGTGGCGGGCGTTAAAATCCCCCAAATTAAAAAAAAGGTTGCGGAAGTTGCGCTACAAGTCCATGCAGGTCATGTAAATGCAGTGGAATATTTGGTGGCAAGTAAAGTGAGACAAGCGTAATAAGGCGGTCAAGACGAATACGAACTGTCACTGCTTCTAGAGAGGTTGTGAGAGGAACAGAAGCACAGGCAATGCCACTCTGCACAACCACAGCTACTCCACCAGAGGAGTTGCTATGGGATGCACGGTCCTTTCTAAAAACCTTATGACGACGTAGAACACTTGTTTGTGTGTCCTTGAGATGAGTCTCCTGTAGGTATATAGCGACAGGTCGAAGCTGATCAAGAAAAATATTTATGTCATCAATATTAGGGAAAAGACCACGGATATTCCACAGCATAATACTATAGTTCTTTGCCATTTAGAGACAAAAAATATATACAAAAGTGACCTAAAAGGGAGATCCGTTAAGGTTTAAAATCTATTTGAACACGTGGGGTGCTCTGGTTTTCAGGCGGATCTTTCTGTTTCCAAGTTGGGTCACTGGCGACAGAAAGAGACGACTCCGATCCTGAGAGGGGAGCATCCTCCTCGGACCTGTGCCCACTTACGTCGATAGGCTCGTCTGTTGCCGCCGGCAGTTGACCCTTGGAGGTCGACCGCTTCGGCGGCTCCCCGGGCTTCCTCTGGGGAGCAGAGATGCGAGGGGGTAGGCCTCGGCCCTTAGGGGCCAAAGGGCCAGGTGGAGCAGGGGGGGTCAGCCCCTGACTTGAGGTGGATGCCGATGAGGCAGCATCCACCTTGGGATTCGAAAGCGGTGTCACTGGCACCGCTCCCGAGGACGCAGGAGACCTCGACGGGAGGCGCAGATCGTCCGTAGACGTCTGTGTTCCAGTCGAAACCATTGGCCGTACCGGTCCCCTGTGTACGGCCTGGGCATAAGAGCCTTTGGAGAGAAACGCAAAACGCTTTTTTGCATCAATGTAGGAAATGTTTTCTCTAACCTTCAAGGTAAGAATTTATTTTTCTTGCTTCCATAACGGGCAAGATCGGGAGTATGCTGGATGTTTTCCATTACAGTTAATGCAATAAGCTTAGTTCTCACACACATCAGCGACGTGCTCCTTACTGGAGCATTTGGCGCAGGTCCCGCTACACCGACAGCTCCGCGACCCATGGCCGAACCTCTGGCACTTAAAGCAGCGCTGAGGGTTCGGCACATAAGGCCGGTCACGGCACTGAAGGTAGCCTGCTTTTACATTAGTGGGTAGAGTCGTGGAGTCGAAAGTGAGAATAACAGGCCTTGTTTTTTGTTCTACGCCGTCGCGACCGATGGTAATACGTCGTGCTGCAACAACTCCCTGTCCAGAGAGACCCTCAACTAGCTCTGTATCTGCAAGTCGAGCAAGTTATCTTCAGAGATGACCCCTTGGATGGTGTTTAACTTTCGATGAGGGGTCACACTGACCTTGTAGTCTGAGACGGAGTTAAGGGCTAAAAGTGAGTCACTTTGTTTTTTTGTTTTTTTTTCTTTGTATTTACAAGAAGGATCGCCTGATGCCATCTTTTTGGCGCTATAGTTCGCACCGATGACACCTTCAAGCACTTTGGAAACTAAAAAAGGAGAAAGTTTAGCCAGTGGCTTTTCGACCTCAGAGTGCAGAACAAGAAACTTAGGAAATTTGAAAAGATCAGGGGTCTTAGTGGAAACGTCAATGACTTCGGTGCGGGTCCTTTTCAGGGCCCGATCAGTTGGTTTAGTTTTGGAACCCATAAAGATGGGAAGGAATTTCAGTGCCCGGGTGCACCGCCCACCACGGAGCCCAACGAGAGAGTAGGTAATGTGCCATAACAAGAAAGGCTTGGCTGACACAATTACTCTACCAGTGCTGTCCGGGCACTATAACCAAGTGTGGATGCAGGGACAGGACCTGTTTCCACTCAAGGTTAGCCCTTGCCGCCTAAGAAGGCGAAAAAGGAAGGAAGAGAGTGCAGAAGAAAATAGAAAGAGGTGGAAGGAAAAGTGAAAGAAGGAAGAAGAGGCTACAAGAGGCGACTGACTGAATCATCCTGGTCAGGCCAAGCCAGGACACCCGTCTACGAGAAGCAGGGGTCGAAGCAGTGTATTGCCTCGCCCGGGGCTCCCGAAGGATCCAAAGATACCCCGGGCTCAGCTGAACCACCAGGGTCCCCTTTTCTCCGGACACGGGTACGCCGGGCACAGCCAGACGTGGGTGGGCGAACCCACATGGCTCGGGGTTCGTAGTGACGCCACTCACCAAGCACCTACAAAAGTAGGTTTCCCCTGCGTACGGGTTTGGTGGCCCCGTGGCTGAGGTCCGTGGTGACGCTACTCACCAAGCACCTAGCACCTAAGGTGCAGGCGCCCCCCGCGGGGCTCGGGGTCCGTGGAGACGCGACTCTCCAAAACACCTGTTTTCACAGGTGCCTCTTGCGGGGTAGCGGTATAGCGCTGTAGGCGACTTTTCCTGAACAGTCTCACCGGCAGTGAACTGCCAACGTGTTGCGGTCGCTCCGAGTTCGCGGCCTTTCATTTAATTCAATATACATCCGCTTTTTGACGGTGCGAACATTTTGCGAATACACAACTCTGAAAACGGAGACGAGAAATTAAAACAAAAATGGTCAAGGCAAACGCAGCTGGAGGGTTATTGGCCAGAAAGCGCGAGCGGCGACAAATTCCAGCAAAAGGTCGAAAGAAAAAACGCGTCCCAATCCCCTCCAAGGTTCACCACACCACTTGACGGAAAATGAGCACGCAAATGCCTAAAACGGAAACATCCCCCACAGTAACAGAGCTATTCCTACTTTTGACTGAACCCCCGTAATTTTCTTCTTGCTACAATCCACTTTACATCAAACCGGAAGTCAGGGCAATGAAGAGAAATAGATAAACTTAAAATAAACTATACCAACGAGTATGTCTGCCGTAAAGCGGGACGTACACATAAATTACGCGGTTCAATGTGGTTGGTAAGGCGCTTTCGCCACGCAAACGTGTCGGTTTTGGTCTCTTCCCCAGAAGATCGGAGCACTTTTCTTCATGATTCTTTAGACAGATTGAGTGATTTGAGGAATTCGTCTTTCCAGATTGAGAATTGAAATATCTCCTCGGCGTCATATTGTCACGGGTGGTGACCAAACAAAAAACAGGAAATAAACAGAAAGAAATAAACGTTTAATGTGGCGAACTTGTGCCAAAAAAATAAAGAAGGAAACAGAAGAAAGCAGAGCGTCGCGGGCGTCGAAGTCGGCGTGTCAGCAGAATCGAGCGCTGGGGCGAGACTGACTCGACAAGGTCGCGGGCGGCCTCTTATCTAGAGTGCTCCGCTATCTCGAAGATTCGGCGAAAGCGGTTCGAGCGTCGCGTGATCGGGGCGAGAATGAACACGCACTTTCTAGAAAACAAAAGCAGGGATAAATGATAGAAGTTACGTGCGGTACAAGAATAAACGGGAACTTTCTGGAGGACCGTGACCGAGCGTTGCTTTCTCAGCCTTGCGCGCGGCATTACTCCCCCCTTTAAAAGTGCATCGCCCCGATGCAGTGTAAAACAAATCAAAATAAATAAGAACGATAAACTAAAGAGTCTTTTGGAGCACAAAAGGTCCACAGTCCTATCGAGCGTAGTACGGCTTCAGGCGCACGACGTGGACGACCTCAGGTCGTGGTGGGCGGCGTGACGATGTTCGTGTTCCGTCGGGCATCACCTCGTAGTTCAGATCCCCGAGTCGACGAAGCACTTTGTAGGGTCCAAAGTATCGTTTCAGCAATTTCTCACTGAGGCCGCGGCGACGGATGGGCGTCCATACCCACACCCTATCTCCGGGCTGGAAGTGGACGTCCCTGCGACGAAGGTTGTAGCGGCCGGCGTCGACGCGTTGCTGGTCTTGAATTAGGAGTCGGGCGAGCTGGCGAACTTCTTCGGCGCGTTGAGCAACCGCCTGGGCGTCGTCGCTCTCGTTGTCAGATGGCTCATGGGGCAGCATGGCGTCCAGCATGGTCGTTACCTTCCGACCATGTACCAACTGGAAAGGGGTGAATCCAGTGGTCTCTTGAACCGCCGTATTGTAGGCGAACGTGACGTAGGGCAGCACCTCGTCCCAAGTCTTGTGCTCTACGTCGACGTACATAGAGATCATATCGGCGATTGTCTTGTTGAGTCGCTCGGTCAGTCCGTTGGTCTGCGGGTGGTATGCAGTGGTTCGACGATGGCCGGTGCCACTGAGACGAAGGATCTCTTGCGTCAGCTGGGCCATGAACGAAGATCCGCGATCTGTAATCAGAACCTCGGGAGCGCCGTGCCGGAGGACGATGGACTCGATGAAAAACTTGGCGACTTCCACAGCAGTCCCTGAAGGAAGAGCTTTCGTTTCGGCGTACCGCGTGAGATAATCTGTGGCGACGATGATCCAGCGGTTCCCCGACGTCGAAGGCGGAAAAGGACCAAGTAGATTCATTCCGATCTGCTGGAAGGGTGTAGTTGGAGGAGAAATGGGCTGCAGAAGTCCGGCCGGCCTCGTCGGCGGTTTCTTGCGTCGCTGGCACTCGTGGCATGATCGTGTGTATAGGTGGACGGTCTTGGGGAGCTTCGGCCAGTAATACTTTTCACAAATACGGGCCAGTGTCCGGCTGTAACCAAGGTGTCCGGATGTCGGGTCGTCGTGGCAAGCTTGGAAGATCTCCTCTCGAAGGTCACTCGGGATTACCAGCAACCAAGGTGTGTTGTTGTTGCCGAAGTTCTCTTTGTAGAGTACACCTTGTCGGATGGCGAAGGTCGGCAGTACTCGTGAGAAGACACGTGGCACGGTACTCCTGCCCCCTTCCAGGTGCTCGATTAATGCGCGAAGCTCAGGATCGTCCCGTTGACGTCGTGCCATATCGTCGGTGTTCACTGCTCCTAGAAAGCACTCGTCGTCATTGTCGTCGCTGCAGCCGGAAGGGGTTTCGACGGGGGCTCTGGACAGGCAGTCGGCGTCGCTGTGCTTGCGGCCTGACTTATAAACCACTGTCATGTTGAACTCTTGTAGTCGAAGACTCCATCGAGCGAGGCGTCCTGACGGGTCCTTCAGCTTCGCAAGCCAGCAGAGCGAGTGGTGGTCCGTGACTACACGGAACGGGCTGCCGTACAAGTACGGACGAAACTTCGTTATTGCCCAGACGACCGCAAGGCATTCTTTCTCAGTTGTGGAGTAATTTTTCTCCGCCTTGGACAATGTCCGACTTGCGTAGGCGATGACTCGCTCGATGCCTTCTTGCACTTGGACTAGTACTGCGCCCAGTCCCGCGTTACTTGCGTCCGTGTGAATTTCTGTTTCCGCATCCTGGTCGAAATGTCCAAGCACAGGAGGAGTCTGGAGTCGTCGTTTCAGTTCGTCGAATGCCTGCTGTTGCTCCTCGGCCCATTCGAACTTCTTGGCGTCCTTCGTGAGATTCGTAAGTGGTGCGGAAATCCTTGCGAAATCCCGAACGAAGCGTCGATAATAGGCACAAAGTCCAAGGAATCTTCGCACGGCCTTCTTATCTGTCGGCGCTGGAAATGCCGCGACGGCGCGAGTCTTCTCGGGGTCTGGGCGGACGCCTTCGTTACTAACCACGTGGCCAAGGAACTTCAGTTCGTCATAGGCGAACCGGCACTTTGACGGCTTGAGTGTGAGTCCGGCGGTCTGAATGGCTTGAAGAACAGCTCGGAGTCGTCTCAAGTGCTCGTCGAAGTCAGCTGAAAATACTACGACGTCGTCAAGGTAGACGAGACAACTCTGCCACTTCAGCCCTGCCAGTACGGTGTCCATGACACGCTGGAAAGTTGCTGGCGCTGTGCATAGTCCGAAGGGCATCACCTTGAACTCGTACAGTCCATCCGGCGTGACGAAGGCTGTCTTCTCTCGGTCCCGTTCGTCGACCTCGATTTGCCAGTAGCCGCTCTTCAGGTCCATCGATGAAAAGTATCGAGAGTGGCGCAGCCGGTCTAGAGTGTCGTCGATGCGGGGGAGTGGGTAGACGTCTTTCTTCGTAACCGTGTTTAGCTGCCGGTAGTCCACGCAGAACCGAAGAGTTCCGTCCTTCTTCTTAACCAGCACGACTGGAGAGGCCCATGGACTGCTTGAAGGTTGGATTATGTCGTCATTCAGCATCTCTTGAACTTGCTGATGGATCACCTCCCTTTCCTTAGCGGAGACTCTGTATGGCGATCGATGCACAGGGCGCGCGTCGTCCTCAGTAACAATGCGGTGCTTGGCAACCGCGGTCTGGCGCACCTTCGACGACGTCGCAAAGCAGTCGCGGTATTCGGCGAGGAGGTTAACCAGCTGACGCCGTTCAGGGTCCGGAAGCTTAGGGTCAATGTCGAGCTGCGCTGGCGACGTACTGTCTTGCTGGGGCGGCGAGGATTCGTCAGTGATCGCAGTGATTTCGGCGGGGTTTCGGAGTTTCTCGACGTGGCCCACGGCTGCACCTTTTGTGAGGTGTTGCGCTTCGTTTCGGAAGTTCGTGACGAGGGCCACAGTCCGCCCATCCTGAAGTTCAGCTACTCCCCTTGCGACGCCTATGCCTCTTCCCAGGAGCAATTGGAGGCTTCCCTCGAGAAGAACTTCGCCACAGGAAGCTTCATCGATCCGGACAAGTACGAAAACACTCGACCGCGGTGGTAGGTTTACGTGGTTTGCGAGGACTCGGACCGTGGGTGACGTCGCTTCGGGTTCCTCCGCTGGTGGAGCAGGTTTTCGTAGCGTCAGCCGGTTTGTTCCGAGGTCGATGACGGCGCCATACTCGCAGAGAAAGTCCATTCCGAGGATAACGTCCCTCGAACAGTCTTGCAGAACGACGAACTTGACAGGGCACGTTTCACCGTGGATCTCGACGCGAGCAGTGCATCTCCCGACTGGTGTGATGAGATGACCTCCGGCGGTTCGTATTTGGGGTCCTTCCCACGGCGTCATGACTTTTCGAAGGCGGCGGGAGAGCCTCCCACTCAAGACTGAGTAGTCTGCTCCGGTGTCCACGAGTGCCGATGCGTCGTGACCGTCGATGACGACGTTTAGGTTGTTGGACACCGTTGCAGGGGCGTCGTAGCGATGCGTGGCGTCGGGAGAGTGGGAGCGCTCCGGCGTTCTTGGAGGCTCTTTACGTCGGTCGTCTTCGGCAACTCCACCTCCAGGGGTTGCCGCGCCTAGTTTCCCCGGCGAGGAGCGAGGGGCGACAGGCTTTCACGTCGGGGTCGGTGCATCGGCGAAGCTGGACGTCGTGGCGATGGCGACCGGAACTCTCGGCGGGACGCAGGCTCGGGGGACTGAGGTCGTCGCAGGTACTCGTCGATCTCGATAGGGCGTTCACCATGACGGGGGCGCGGGTCGTTCGGGTGGAACCCGCGTAGCCCGAGTCGTCGGTATGGGCATCGGCGGTAGGTGTGGTCCGCTTCCCCGCAATGAAAGCACAGAGGGCGTCGGTCGGGCGTTCGCCACACGTCGGTCTTGCGGGGTGCGCGAGGCTCCGGGCAGGCGTACTGGACCTGGTCGTTGTGGCGTCGGTCGTGCTGCGGCGCAGGAGACTGACGTCGGGGCGGCGTGACATAGGTGCGACGAGGAGGCGGTGGCCGTCGGGCCACTGCGGCGTAACTCAACGTCGGTGGTTCCGGAGCGGTGCTGACGACAACCTCAGGCTGCAGCGCTTGCTGGACTTCTTCCCTGACAATCTCGGCGATTGAGGGCGAGGCTGGGCTTGCGGCGGCAGGTAGAAGTTTCTTGATCTCTTCCCGGACGACGTCTCGGATCATCTCGCGGATGTCCGCGGTGTTGCAGCCGGAAGGCGAAAAGGAACCGACGCCGGGAACTCGGTGATAGTGGGTGGCTCGTGCTAGAAGGGCACGTTCGATGTTGGTGGCCTCCGTCATGAAGCCTTCGACGGTGGTAGGCGGGCTCCGCACAAGACCACCGAAAATGCTTTCCTTGACGCCACGCATCAAGACTCTGAGCTTCTTTGCTTCGGATGCTTCGGGATCGGCGCGGTTGCTCAGTCGCAGGACATCTTCCACGAAGCTAACGATGCTCTCGTTAGGGCCTTGAATCCTCGCTTGAAGAAGCTCTTCCGCGCGTTCTCTTCGGTGTTCGCTCATGAACGTTCTTCGCAACTCAGCCTTGAGTTGCTCCCAGGAAGTGATCGAAGCTTCGTGGTTCTCGAACCAGTTCCGGGCGGTGGCTTCCAAGGCGAAGTAAGCGTTTTGCAGACACTGTTCCGGTGTCCATCCGTTATGACGGGCCACTCGTTCGTACTGTTGTACCCAGTCGTCGATGTCTTCGTGGCTTTCGCCGTGGAATGGAGCCGGTGTCCGAGGAGCGACGGGTAGGTAGACGACGGCAGGAGCGGTGGGGGCCTGCGACTGGTTGTCCATCGTCGTCTTCTTCGGCTTGGGTTTGTCCAGCAGCAAACCGTACTCCGGATCCTCTCCCGTGGTGCGGCGGCTGGTCCGAGTTTCAGGTTCCGCGCTGAGTGGTCTTCTCAGCGAGCTTGGAGTCGGGCTTGCACTGCGGGTCCTGGGAGGGGAACGCTGCAAGGGCATGCGGTACCCCGCACCTCCACCAGATGTCACGGGTGGTGACCAAACAAAAAACAGGAAATAAACAGAAAGAAATAAACGTTTAATGTGGCGAACTTGTGCCAAAAAAATAAAGAAGGAAACAGAAGAAAGCAGAGCGTCGCGGGCGTCGAAGTCGGCGTGTCAGCAGAATCGAGCGCTGGGGCGAGACTGACTCGACAAGGTCGCGGGCGGCCTCTTATCTAGAGTGCTCCGCTATCTCGAAGATTCGGCGAAAGCGGTTCGAGCGTCGCGTGATCGGGGCGAGAATGAACACGCACTTTCTAGAAAACAAAAGCAGGGATAAATGATAGAAGTTACGTGCGGTACAAGAATAAACGGGAACTTTCTGGAGGACCGTGACCGAGCGTTGCTTTCTCAGCCTTGCGCGCGGCAATATGGAAGAGTAACGGATGAACAAGTCCATGACCGTGCTCCAGACCGAGTAAATTGGTTATAGTTAGCGGTCCCGATGAATGCAAAAACTATATTTAATGAAAAAGAATTAACTGCTGTCTCAAAATGTATTAAACATATTCTTGTAGCAAAACGGGAATTCCGTATGATTTTGGGCAACGATGAAATAACTTCCACCTGAAAAGGGATACAGTTTATGGGCAGCGATAAAGGATTGTGCTCGTCTTATGGAAAGCATGCAAGCAATATTGTATTTGTGCGTAGCGCCCACTCAGAGCTCGTCATAGTACGTGTCCGTCATTCGTAGGCCCCTATACACTAAAGCGTACTCGTACTCATTGTGTCTGAGATGTACATAGTAACAAACGAGCGATTAGAATTAGGGATGCCGCGAACTTTTTTTGAATCGAAGTTTCAATGATTGAATCAGGCGGTTCGGAAGGTTCGAAAGACTTCGAATTTTCGAATTTTCTATATCGTAAAATTCGACGGAAGTCGAATCTTCGACCTTGTTAAGCTAAGAAGTTCGACGCTTTTCGAACCGTCGAACTTATTACGCTAAAACATTCCATCCTTTTCCAACTTTCGAACTTATCACACTGCAAAATTCAATAATTGTGGAACTTCCGAACATGACTGACCAAAAAATCGATGATTTTCGAACGTTCTAAATTATTGCACTAAAAAGTTGGAAGCTGTTCGAACTTTCGAATTTACAATGCTGAAAAAAATCGATAATTTTTGAACTTTCGGACTTATTTATCAAGAGAATTCGAAAAGTTTCGAACTCAGTTTGAAGGTCGACGACCTTCGAACTTTTAGGGTAAAAGTTCGACGTTCGTCGAACTTCGGAAAACCGGCAGACGGTTTCATTTGAATTCAAGTAGTGAGGTACATTCGTACATATTTTCTCGAACTTTTACATGCGGTGTTGCGTTCTTTGCGAAAGACAATGTCGTTTATTTCAGTGTTCTGGCATGCCTAGTTTTAAAGAAATAAATTCCCGAAGGAGCAAGGAAGGACGACGGGTTTTTGACGATTATCGTTTGTGCCAGATTTGAAGCGCGATGTAGTCGATGCTATTTATGGTAAGGCGTTAAACTTTTTAGGAATAATCTATTTATAGCCTAGATAAGTGTTGTCTTAAGATATGAATATTATAAGATACGATTCCTCAGTCCCAGAAAACAAAGCTACAGGACAATTACAAACTTAACTTACTATATGCCGGCGTCACTCGGGCGGCGTCCGATCGGATTACTACGAGTATGCAGGGGGTGGGGAGGTAGTTCGCAAGGTCGCTTCAAGGTTTTTCTGAGCTGCAACCTTCTGCCCGCTCCTGGCCATTTCGAACTGGATGAGTATCGTAAAACAGTGTGTTCGTGTGTTCACTACTGCGTGATGCACGTTAAACCCCCCTCCTCCCCCCCGCCTCCCGGGCTGGCGGTCACAATTACTGATCTATGGTCACACGTCACTCTGCACTGGCAAATATTCCAGCACATCCGGGACACTTTTCGTCTCATTTAATTGCCTGACCAACTTCGAAGAGACCAGATATCACACCCTAACTTTTCTAAACTTGATTTCGTGAAAACCAGTGAGTCGTGAAAACGTTATTTGAAACTGAAACTGGTGGAGCAACTTTAAAACCTGACTTCCAACTTTGAAAACTTGGACTTGAAAGGAATTCAAAATCTTCGAAGTTTTTTGTTTTTTTTTCGAATTCTGCGTTAAAATAGAATCGAAACTTTCAATCTTTTCAAACTTTATGCAGAAAATAATTCGAAATCTTCGAATCGTTCGAACTTTGTCTATAAAAATTCGACGCGTTCGAAGTTTTCGAATTTTATTTCCAAAAAATTTCGAAATCTTCGACCTTTTCGACCTTCAGATAACAAGAAATTCACATTTTTCGAATATCTCGAATTTCAAGTTAGTAAAGTTCGAAATCTTCGAATTTATCCAGCCTCAAGTAAAAATATATTTGAAATATTCGAACCCGAAATTATAGAAACCGTGAAAGCTCCGAACTTTTTGAATTCAAACCTCTACTGCGTTCGAAAGTTTCGAATTTTTCGAATTCGAACCTCGGTCGGTACGAAAATATCAGATTATTTGAAATCGAACTTAGGTTCGCTTCGCAAATATCAAAACCTTTCGAAATCGAACCTAGGGTTGTTCGCGACATCCCTAATTAGAATGTCAGCTGGCTACAGTTCGAAGTTCAACTACAAAAGCTCCCAAAGTGTTTCAAAATTAAATATCCCTAATGAAAAAGGCCAATATGAACTCGGCTTATTGGAAATATTGTATTCCATTGAAGTTGGTGGAAACTAATAGAAACTTATTCTTATCCGATTAACCCAATACGCGCGATGTGATTTCATATGGGAGCACAACATCCCGATATAGTATGCGGTTATTGGTATGCAACAGGATATCGGAGCACATTATCCCGACAGAGCTTACGGTTATTGGAATAGAGTATGACATCGCGTGCATATAGTTGACCGACATGGACATACTGTGTGGCCACACGATATATAAATATCGGTCGTCGATCACGGGCCCACAGAAGAATACAATATGATATCGCTTGCATAACTCTCAGAACGAATTCCAAGTTACGAACATGAATTACGTAGGCATATACCGCGGACTAAGAGGAAACCTAACACAATATTGATCGTCCGTGAAGCAACATGCGGATATCGGTATGCCCACATATTCGACATCGCGTGAATGATATCGTAAAACAGCAGGAGTTACCATACGGAAATACGAAAGAGAACGATATTGGAGGTGGATACACACAGAACACGAACGTTCCGCGTTGCAAACACATTCACATTGATCGAAAGCGCAAGTACGTACGGCTGTAGGTACGGCACACAGTACACACAGCATCGCGCACTTGAAATGCTAGACAGCCACCAAACCAAATTCAGAATAACTAGCTGGAACACCGGCGACCTACCTTTCAACGAGAAAGCCCAAGAACGACGTGCTTATTGGAGTGATCGTTTTCAAACAAATGTTTATTGCAGTTGCTGTAATGCAACAAAAGTTAGGTTCCCTGTGTTGGAACCCAAATCGAACACGATACGTGACAATGTCAATTCGCACGATAAAATAATGAGGGCTAATAGGTTCGAAAGTTCACGTGCATGTAGTTGCTTTTTACCCACACACTTATCGATACTGACCCACCTTTCTGGGTAATCCTGCGTTGTACACAAAATCCACGACCACATGCGAGCACATTTCACCCGCCACTCTTCATCGCCTGTTTCGCGAGATTCACAGACTGTAAAAAAACGACGTGAAAAATACGTGCATTTGCGCCATCAAACGATACGTTACAGACTCGTTTTTTGGAAAGATAAGTTTCCATCGTCAACCCGCGCGCGCGAAAGATCGAGCTTCGGAAACAGTTCGCTTCGGAGCGTTCGGAGGCAGTTCGCTTCGCCGCGAGGAGTCAGCATGCATGATCTCTAAGGCCGCGAGCCCAGTGAGCCGGCGAGCCTGCGCGCATGCGCTGCCTCCGCTGTAACCCGTCGAGCCAGCGAGACGCCGAGCCCAGCGGCCCAGCCAAGCCTGGCCGAGCCGCCGAGATTGCGCACTACGTTGACGCCAGCTCCGCAGCGACCCACCCGGCGAGACGGCGATACCGACGGATGACAGTTCGTCAAGTTCGTCGCGCACTTTCCTTGTGGGCTCCAAGTTAAACCAATGCACTTTCAATCGCTTCGAAAGGTACGTTAGAATTGAAAACGAGCGTGTTGGTTAATAGATACAAAACTTGAAAGTATAAAACAGAGAGGACGAGGACGGGAACAGGACATCTTTCAAAAGATAAAGGTAAGGGAAAGGTACGTGTAATACGTATAAAGATAAGGGAAAGGTACGTATAAATGACTTTATTGCTTCCAGCATTGAGTGCTTTGGTATACACAGATCAAAGTGAACACTGAAGGAGAGGAAGGAGACATGTTTTGCAATCGCAGCTTATTTGAACGCATGTGTCCCCTGTTGAAAGCCTATGTGGCTGTGCTCTGTTGCAAGCGTCATTTCGAGTGCGTCTACTCCGATGTAACGTCAGTCAGTGCTCACACTCGGCTAGCTTCGCTATCTTGTTATCTCATGTGCGAAATAGACGAAGAAACCAGCGTCTCGTCTGTTTCGGATATTCAACCTCCCGCCTCCTGGCTCCCAGCGTGCTTGCCGGCGCAAACCGTTTGACGTATTGGATTCGCGGACTCGTTGGGCTCGTTCGAAGAGGCGTTGTTTGAAGCTCACGACTCGCCGAAGTGTTACCGGAGCTTCTCTTTACGAAAGTCGCGATCGACGCTCGACTCTGAGCTCGTACTTTTTTCTTTCCTGGTAGACTATGAGTGCCGACCAGTGATCTGCGGGGCCGACTGGCGCCGAACGAAGTTGAGACAGTTGAGAAACGCTATCGAGTCAGTCAGATTTTTCTTGACGCTGCCCAACTGCTCTGCTACCGGCTGCACTCAACGAATAATAAAAAAACGCGTTTTTTAATTCTTTTTTTTTGCCGTCTTTCACCGCAGTCAACGCAAAGTAAATCGCGGCTGTACGTCGGTTGACTCCCGATTGCTGTCTCTACATCGTAGGTTGTCTCATTACAACGGTGCCTCTTTAGTGTGATCTTATTCTGATATCGTTACATATTGATTTTTCATCTTGGCACACATCTAGACGACCTTCTAAACGTTGCACACCTTGTCGACATGTCGCTGGTGTTTGAGACAAATCGGAAGTCACTGTTTGCTCACTCCTTGGTGCACATATTTCATGTTCAACATCAGGTATCTGGAGGAGGCGCCATGAAACCCTGGAGTTTGTTCAGAGGTACCTCAACATTCTGTATTAAAGTGCCGTTCTCTGTGGTGTAGTTTCATACAAAACAAAATTGTACTTTGTTTGTAATATACCCTATAATAGTTCACTGCAATTAAAGTTCCTATGAAACATTTGCCACGAGAGGTAACTCGGCCAACGCGGTCGAAATATTCCTGGCATAATTTTCTCCATGGGTCATTTTGGACGTTGACAAATTTTCTTGTGAATAATCAGTGTTATGGACATGTGTTTCTTCTACTTTTCGTACAGGCACTTCAGTTAGATAAACCCCAGCAAAGGCAGCAAGACATTCTCATGGGGTCACACGAATGATAACGGCATTCCTGCTCGAGTCCCGAGTCTTGTCACCGAACTTCACTGAACATAATGGTACATTCCCTTTCCTTAACTTTTTCCTCTGAAATATGTTTTTTTATTGTTGTTGTTGTTGCTTTTTTCTTTTGAAAAAAGTGTAGTACAAAGTTTAAACACCCGATGTTGTTTTTTTCGTTTTTTTTTCCTTTTTGTAAAATCTGTAGTACATCGTTTAAACCCCCAAGCGTTCATAAATGGTCTCTGTACCAGACAATAGGGTGTCTTATACTTCATTTCATACATAGCGTGCAACGCTGTCAAAGGTACTGAGGTAGTGCGCATGAAGAATTAGGAAAAGTGTTACTCCGCGCGTTTCGTGGACGAGTGGTAGAAGGCGCTGCTCTGGCGATATGACGTCTAGGTGGCCGTGGTTCGAACCCATTTGACGCGCGCAAAGTTTGTTTTTCTTTTTAGACATACTTTTTTGCGCAAGATTGTGCGCATTGCCCAAGTGCATATTTGAATTCCTCCTTTCTTCTTGCGTTTTATTTATAAGTCGCCGAGGGGCCACATTGCTACAATCTGCTCTACCGCTTTGCAAGAGTTATTTGCCTCCAGCACAGAGTTGTAGTTTTCTCTCGTGCAGCGTGGAATGAGGAATCGCCCTGATAGCAGCCTTTTCCCAAAGCTTATAATAAGACATTCATCGACAGTAGTTGTGGCCTGAACAGTTTATTTTGAAATAGCTATCAAGGGTTGGAATCGCCCTCTCAGAGTACTTGCGAAGCACCTTCAGGCGAATGGCGTGTGTGAACTCGGCACGCTTGACGGTCCCCGTGCTCGAAACTTTCATGTTGCGAGGTCTTCTTTTGAGGGACGCGACCTTTCCAGATGAGCACCGCGCCTTGCACTTCGCGACAGTACGGGTGAACACTCCGGTGTCGTTACTGGCCGTCTCCAGGACTTCACGACCGAATTCTCCGGGGAATGTGTTCTTGTACTCGCGTACACAATGGCGATCATCTGCTTGCACTCTTCCAAGATTTTCGCACAACGAATCTTCGAAAATATTTGAGCAGGAGAGGTACTTGAGCTTGCTGCGTAAGACGCCACCTTCTCAAAACCAGCCAGTGCCACACAACCCGAAAACCCGCAGCGGCTGCCGCACGGACGAAAACAAAAACAATTTAAACTGGTTTACATTATCTTTTCCTTTTTAGTGATAAACATTTGTGCTCTGTCGAAATCATAACACCACTATCAGTTACTGGCCCCGAGGAGGCACATTTTTTCACTTTTTTAAATATTTTTTTGCAGGGAACGCACTATTTTATGGGGCGAACAAAGGCGCAGTCAGCAATGCAAACCGCTTGCTAGCTTTGACTGGAAACGGAGTATAGGCCCTCTTCAGACGGGGCAACTTTTCCCAGAATTTCGGGGTTGCTGGTGGGTTGTTCCCTAGCTTTCCCTAGATTGACACGAATTGCTGAGATTGGGTCCGGCTCGAAGCGCACGAGCAGCTCTGACTACTCAGAGATGTTTGAAGCGGCAGCAGTCAATCAGAAATGCGATATTTTCAAGTGACATCCCTGTGGTGGTGATGATGACAACTGAAGACTTAGTTCTGGTTTGAAATGAATTGTTTTTTGGAAATAAACTGTTTTAAAAATAAGAGTTAGTATTTTCAGCGCAATTTAAAGATATAAAAAAACATGTTTTTAAAATATAACTATGCGTCTAAATACTACAAGAAAAATAAAATTTCATGATGATGTTGGCAAGTCGTAGAAATTCGGTTGCTGCGTGTGAACGCGGGCGGCCCGTGTTGCTGGTTTTGCGACACGAATTTGCTGGCCGAAATTGTCGCGTCTGAAGCGGGCCTTAGGCAACTGAATTCAAGGGCCGTGGAGCTCCGGGTTCAAGCCCACCTGGAAACGTTTTTTTTTGTTTTTGTTTTCCTTTTTTAGTACTTATATATATATATATATATACAACACGGGCACTTCACGTCATCGTACGTGGTCTCCGAGGAGGATATGAACAAATATGTGCAGATGAATGAACCGTACTTAATCCAATGAATCAAAGAATCAAAGTTTCAGGAACCCGCCGAAAGCCAAAAATCCTGGCTCCGCCAATTTTTGGCTTTCGGCGGGTTCCTGGAAACTTTGATTCTTTGATTCATTGGATTAAGTACGGTTCATTCATCTGCACATATTTGTTCATATCCTCCTCGGAGACCACGTACGATGACGTGAAGTGCCCGTGTTGTATAGTCAATAACGTGGCTCTTGATTCTCGCAGATGATGATGATACCGTGTCTCTAAAAGCTCATAAACAAAGAATACTACATGTACACGGGGCGAGACAAACAGTGGGAGGATTTCTGGAGCACAAACGAGCACGTACCACGTGACACTAAGCGTTGTACCGCGTTTCACGCGGCGGCGTGTGTTTCCAGAACACCTCCGATTGGATACATTTCGTGTCTTGTGGATTAATAAGACAGGTAGGAAACGCCAGAAAGCCAAGGCGGAGTGGTTTAGTGGTTAGCACACCCGACCGGACATTGGGAGGCCCAGAGTTCATATCCTTGCTCCGCCAATTTTTGGCTTTCGGCGGGTTTCTGGAAACTTTGATTCTTTGATTCATTGGATTAAGTACGGTTCATTCATCTGCACATATTTGTTCATATATATATATATATATATACTTCTTTAAGTTTTAATGTATAAACGCATAATTTTCACCCTAATTCACTTTCACAAGCGCTTTTATTCACAATCTGTGGCTTTCTAGCGCTTACAAAAACTTCTCGGTGAGCTAATGCCAGCTCTGCAAATGGAGAGGCATCTTCCCGCGCTTTGAAGGTTGTAAAGCTGTGGCTTGCACAGCTCTAGCATGTCGCACCTCGCTCACTGGCTCCATCGCGAAGCATAGGCGCTGTATGAGTCGTGCCACACCGTAAGGCCATATACGGTCGGGTCACAGTACCTGAGACCATTCGTCACTGCACTCAGCTATGGTATGGTGGCATGGTCGGGGCATGAGGCAGGGGTACAACTTGAAATGCTGATCTTCATCACATTTGAAACACAATTATTATTACTTTTGTGTCGAGTTGTCAGCATTTTAAAGGTGAGAAAGCAAGCAGCAGCGACAGCAAGAAATCAAAAATTTAAAACCGCTCTTACCGAGAATCTTTTACGAGCACTAGGAAGCCACGGAGTGTAATTAAAATGCTTTTAAAGGTGAATTAGCGTATAAATTAAGTGCTTGTGCCTCAAAAATAGAAAGAAGAATTATTTAAATATAATTATAAGGATAAAATGTCAAAGCCGTTTACAACTCCGTGTAACGCCGAATTGGAGCGCAACTCTTAAGGAGGAGGAGGGAAGGGTATTGAGAAGAGGGTAGGCCTCTCCTCCCTCTCCTTCTCCTCCTCCTCCCCTCATTATACAATATCCACCGAGGAGGGCGTCACGTGACCCTGGGTGAAGGGGTCACGTGACCCTGGGTGAAGGGGTCACGTGACCCTAGGGTGAGGCGTCGCGTGAACCTCGGAAGTCACGTGACCTGAAGGTTCACGCGACCTGGGGTGTCACGTGACCTCGAGGGGTCACGTGACCTCGGGGGTCACGGGATCTGGGGTCACGTGACCTCGGAGGGTGACGTGACCTTGGGGGGTCACGTGATCTGGGGGTCATGTGACCTCGGGCGGTCACGTGACCTTGCGATTACGCCGATGGCGACGCCGCTCAAGCCGGAAACGGGCCCCTAAGAGCTGCGCTCTAAAATATCCACCAGGAGGACTTCAACCAAAACTACAGTCAAAGTTTGAAAATTGACACCTTGAACCGCTCGGCCACCACCCAATTTTATTTCCAGGTCGTCTTTCGAGGTAATATAAATTTCGTTTGCAGCTGTCGGCTGCAAGAGAGATTGCCTTATTTTCATTTTCTTTACTATTCCCACCAAATATGAGAAGTGACCAAGAACAGAACCTCATTTGTCGGCCGAAGCACTGCGCTTGCATCAAAGCAAAGTAGCTTGTCCTACTAAGCTCATAATTTGTTCCATCACCCGTTTAGGATTTTGTTGTCGCTCATAAAAAAAAAGACTAATTCTGACTTATTCTGGTGGGCGGGTACCCTTGGCAGTAAACTTTGCTAAATGGGGCAAAATATATATTATACGTTTTTTAGCAAATATGCATTGTTTTAGCAAAATGAGCTACACTATTTCACTAAGGTGAGACCAAACGAGCTTGTCCACCTGGGTCTGTTTTCATCTCTCGCAGACACTATTTCCTGCTTTTCATGGTTTGTATCAGACTTTTGTGTCTCTGTCCGGCCAAAGCATCCGTGTTAGATTAAGACTGGGTTCTTTAGGATATGTGCAGGTATTCTTTGCAGCAATTGGCTGCCAATCGGGAACACGAGTTGGTTCTCCGCTAACAAGAGCAAGTATTTTCAAGGCGAGCTATTGCCCGCCTATATGAGTTTCAGCATTTGTCAAGGAGCTGAAAATCAAAGCCCGGGGGTTGGCCATTGCAAAAATGTTGACTCAGAAGCACATAGGGAGGAAGCTTTACAAACGTATCCACCTGCCTCTACAAGTGAAACCAAAACTAAGAATGTGGGTTCCATTTAAAAAAAAAAAAAACAAAAAAAAAATTGCCAGCTTGAATTAACTCGGGCGTCGGCACGGAGCAAACAAGCCACGGTACGAGTATGCTTGGTTCAGGCTTTTGTAGGGGTGGTCGATGACTCGGAGTTTTCTAAAAAGTTATTTTTTTTAAAAGTGTGGGGGTCAAATATCTGGGGATGGGCATTGAGTCGGGATGTTAAGGTATAAATTTCATCCACGTGCCAAGATTCATGTGCCTTCTCCCCCTAGCGAGGGAGACAAGGCCTTCAAAATTTTAGGTTCGCAAAAGCGGTGCGTCAGTATCGACGTCTCGTTTTACATCAGGCCTCTCACTTTAAAACTCACTATAAATGACATGCCCAAAATTCATTTGGGTGTACTTCCTCCCAGCAAGTAGACGGTTCTGTCTCAAAAGGTCTAATCTGATGTTGACCGCTCCTCAGTTTTCCACCGGCGGTTCATCAGGACGAAACCCAACCGGGACACTAGGGAGGAACGACTTAAGCAAGGGAGGCTTCATATACGACAGCTTCTTGCGAACAAGAAGCGAAAATAGATAGGCGGTGGGTGTTTCATTTGTTATGCCTTTTGGTATGCGCATTCTGTTTGTTATGATTGAAGATTCCCGCAGAGTTCAATTTCAACTATTGTAATATACCGAGCATGCGCCCAGATGGCAGAAGCGCCTACCCTTTGACTCTGAACGATCCGCGAATAAGCAAAGGGCATACCAGACACCCATCCACCTGTTTTGAGCTATGCTCAAAATATTAAAAGAGCATATCAAGCGCCAGGTTCTGTGGCATCTTTGCTACAATGGCGCCGGTCGCAGATCTGACAGATCTGTGACTGGCGCAAGCCATGGCATGGCCTTTGGGAACGAGGGAATCGAGATTAAAGAAGTAGCGCAGAAATTGGAGGCGAGTGGTGAAGGTGAGCAGAGTTAACAGAAAACAAGGATGAAGGGAGTTCCGTCGCATGAGGCATCTATGTTTCGTGCATGTAATTTTTAGTGTCCTGTAGTTGGCTACTCAAAAAAATTGTTACTTGGACGTAACTAATCGCAAATCTCTCTTGCAGTTTTCATGGCCCACAAGCCAGCAGGCGCCAGTTAGTTCTCGTTCAAAGGTGAGGATTCTAGATTTTGTTTAGATTGCTCTGAAGCAGCAATACTGAAGTCAGACAAGCGCTACGGCATATTTAATTGACAAAACTCAGAACGACTGGGGGCGCTTTTACTGAAGGTTGTTTGGCTGAAATACACGCGGTATGGCATATTTAATTGACGGAGCTCAGAACGACTGGGGTCGCTTTCACTGAAGCATGTTTTGCTGCAATACATGCTTGTATTGCAGCAAAACAAGCTTCAGGGAAAGCGTCCCCAGTCGTTCAGAGCTCCGTCAATTAAATAAAGTATTGGAGGTAACGCGTTACTAGTAACGGCGTTACTGGTGACGCGTTACATTCTCGCTAACGCAGTAACCTACTCGTTAGTCTTTCTGAATGACTAACGAGTAAAGTATTTTCGTTACTTTTTTAGGGTATCGGCTACCAAATTACGTTACTCGTTACTCGTTACTTTTGACCAAATCTAATGAAATGCATTAGGTGTTTGGGAAAAGGTCACGACGCCTGATCTAACGTTTAGATTAGCAATTTTGTACATAAAACTACTTTCGCTCGAGCACGCAATGCCCAGGCAATGCCGTATCTTGCTGCTGAGACTTCTGAAACTTCGATTTCCTAAAACGGTGGTTTCCACTTATCAGTCCATCTAATCACCAATCCATCTCAAAATCCTGCACAAGCTTATCGCTGAACGGAACCAGCATCCGTCGCAGTAAACTTTAAAAAAAAAAGAAACGTTTCTGACTAAAAATACATCCGTTAAAATGCGACACTATCTCGCTTCTCGAAAGCGAAAAAAACCTTCGGCTACCGGGTAATTCCATTCGTCCTCCTTTTTTTTTCATAGTGTCACCACTTCCAAGGTATGAACGAACGACTGCGGTACAGCCCCCTCCTCTCCCTCCTCTTCCCCCTCTGCTTTGTGCAGCAGAGGTGGACAGCGACGGGGGGAGGGGGGGGGGGGGCGGGGGCAAGAGAGATGTTTGTTTAAAACCTTTGCTCGTTTCTCTAGTTAAAAAAAAAAAAGAAACACTTTTTGTGGTATATTTCACTCTCGCTCTCTCCCTCCCTGCCTGAAAGTTCCTGACCCACTTTTGTACACAGACGAATCTTTCTCGTGATTAGTCTTTACTTCCCTAAGGTCATAATAGAAATATTAAATAAAAGTTTAAAGCAGTAAAAAGTGTGTTGGTAACCGGTGTCCGGTTCCACATAGTGAAGTAAATCAGTTTCTGGTAATAGTATGACCCGGACTGTTACTAAAAGCGGCGTAAAGATGAGGGGTGTTGGTTGGCTGGTTGTGTTCCTGCGGTCCCCGTTCGCATGCTGCCAAACATATGTACTCGAACACAAAAGTAACGTAAAAGTAACGTGACCGTAATGTTCGTTATTTCCAAAAAATAACGTTAACGGTATATCGTTACGTTTGTAAAAAAAGTAACGTAGCTCAATAACGCGTTAACTTTTCCAAATTAACGAGTAACGCTATTTTGTTACTTTTTTCGGTAACGGGCACAACACTGATTAAATATACCGCACCGCTTGTCTGTCTGGCTTTAGTGTTGCTGTAGGCGACAAAACATGTGCCCAGTCTTGTCACAAGAGGCATGTTAGGTCACGCACATGTAATTTTGAATTTATCCGCTTGGTGTTCTGTAGGTGGCTGATCAAAGATATTGGTACTTGGACGCAACTAATCTCCAATCTTTCTGGCAGTTTCCACGGCCTAAGATCCAGCAGTTCCCAGTTTGCTTTTCCTCAAAGGTGAGAATTCCAGATTCCCGAAGCAGGAATACTGAAGCCATACGACCGGTACAGCATTTTTAATTGACGGAGCTCAGAACGACTGGGAGCTCCTGCATTGAAGCTTATTTTTCTGTAATACAAGCGGGCGACATTGACACGTGCCCAGTTACGTCGCAAGAGGATATCTATGTCCCTCTCATGTAATTTTTAATCTTTCAGACTTAGTGTACTTTACGTGGCTACTCAAAGTAACTGCTACTTGGACGCAACTAACCTCAAATCTCTCTTCCAGTTTCCACGGCCTACAAGCAAGCAAGCACCAGTTCGTTTTTCTTCAAAGGTGAGCATTCCAGATACTCTAGTTTGGTGCGAAGCAGGAATAGTGAAGCCAGACGAGCGGATACGTATATTTAATTGACCGAGCTCAGAATGAGCCGTGGCAGTGGAATTGAAGCTTATTTTTCCGCAATCAAACGCAGACATAATTTTGAATCTATCCGGTTTAGTGAAGGATTGCAACCTGTCGCAAACTAATCACAAATTTTTATTTTGCAGTTTCTATATGGCTACAGCTAGCAGGTGCTGTTTTCATTAAAAGGTTAGCATTTCACATTTTGTTTTCAAACATCAAGTTTTTGAATGAGGGTCCTGAACACTTAACTTTCTTTTGCAGTAAATGCCAGATCCTCCAGTTCAGAAATATGTTAAATATATTTGGTATGAATAAGCCCAGTGTTCTGCTTCTTTATTCATAATTTGACAACAGCAACATTTTTTGTTTATTTTATCACTCAGAAATACACACAAGAAGAGACTGCGTTGCAAAGAAATGTCGTGCTGAACGAGATATTCCAACTTGTATATAGTTTTATTGGTAGCCGATATAATATATTGGATTCCAATATCCATAATGCGCTAAGTACACTGGAATCATAAACCCGTATTGTATCCCTATACGACACATGGGGATCCAATAAGGGTTTATACGGTATTGGATTCCAATGTTTTAGCGTATTATGGATATTGGAATCCCATAACAAACCCTTATCGTAATACAATACAGTAAATGTAATGTTTTCCAATACACTGTTCATGTTGTATTGTAATAAATAAAAATATATTGTTTACCAATATCCATAATACGCTGTTCATATTGGGGTTTTCCAATAGGGATTGTGCTCCCGCGCATCGGGTTTCTCGCGTAGATAAAAAAAAAAGAGTTTGCTGCAAAATTCTTTTCGAGTGCTGCTTTCAAAACGGACCTCTGGATGAGATAGCTGACGCCGTTTTACTTCGAACATAAACAGGGACGTAACCAGAAATGTAAGGTTCCGTCACCGGGATGCGTTAAATTTCGTGTCGTCCCGACATGTTCATTTATCATGACCGCCTCACGAAACAAAAACGGGAATGTTAAAAAGTAGACTCTTAGTTTCGAACTTTCGAATCAAGTTAATTTACATTGCAATCTTCGAAAAAAAAAAAAAAAACTCCAGCTTTCCGCGAGGCTTTTTTTCTATGTGTTTTCATTGTTATTGATTTGCAGATTTAAAGGGGCCATGAAATGTAATTCGTTGTGGCTAGTTGGTACATATCGATTTAAAGGCTAAAAGGCGTGACTAAGGTGGTTTCTGAGATTCCTTTTAGTTGCGGCCAAGTTTACTACGTTCCGACCAGCCGATGCTTCATGAAAGCGCGCGGGAACACAAGCAAGCCGCAACGCAATAATTCGGGTGGGCATCTTGCGGAGCACAGTGAACGATATGGCAACGAACCTTTCTTAGAGCACACAAGGTTTATTAAAGGGCAACTCCGCTCAATTTCAAAAATATTGAGATAGTGGCCGATTTTGCTTTTTGAAGCACTCAAAAACAATCCCCAATCCTTTGTTTCGCGGAAAATAAAATATTTTTCGTGCAATTTTCCTTTAGCCATGACCGCAAACCGAAACCGAAACAGTGGCAAAGCCGGACAACATTGTATATTCGGCATCACTAAGCACGTACACCCACGTGATATACAAGGATTCGCGGTCATCGTCGCGTTGTCTGCAAAGCACGTGCCATCGCACGTCAATACGCACTGAATACACAAGCCGCGCTCAACGAGGCGATGGGCCTATCAGTAGTATCAATAGTCGAGCGCCGGGCCGGCCGAGCGCATCACTCACGTCTCTCACGGCGCTGGTGCCATCCGTGCTCTCCCCGGGAAAGAAAACAAAATTGAAAAAAAAAAGAAGCTGTACATGCTTGATGACGTCACGGACGTGCCGGGAGAAGGAATTTGAAGGAACCGGAAATGCAGCCGGGCAGTGTTGTCTGGTCCGCACGTCTCATCCAAAACCAGCGGATTTGTGCTTGTCAAACTTTGACAGCGATTTTAATGAACTTCTAGGCGGAATTCCGTCGTAATATTTGCCATGGGGGCTTTGTAGATGATAGCAAAGAGAACTGTATAGTTTTGCACTACTGGAAAAGAAGCGGAGTTGCCCTTCAAAAGAGAGAATGAAAAGATGGAAAGGGGATTAATCGAAGCTTTCGGTATACACAAAGTGGCTGACAAACGCGTAGGCAGCCATTCCTTTATCTGCTAACCGAAGAAATTGTGTTTTTTGAGGGCTGCGTATGATGAGCGATAGGAACCATTATCTGTTGCATCTGTTTAGGCGATAGGGATCGACAGTTTGAGAATGTTTCGTGTTTTATGAAAATCAGTTGGACATTGACGCTTGTCCGTTTCGTACGTGCTTCTTTTTTCGTCCTGTTCTGTTCGCGCCCTTCAACCTTTTAATCGACATAAGATGAATCTTGGGCTGTGATAAATGATCTTACATTCGGAGTTTACTATTCGCATATTTTTTAGTGGGCCAAACGAAAGAGGGTAAAAAGTCAAAAGCCAGCTTTTTGCGGTATGAACATCTGAAAATGGAGACCGTTTTACTGAAGGCGGGTGAGAGAGAAAAGGGGCAAAAGCTACCGGCGCTTTCCCCCCTTGCTGGTTGTGTAGAAAGAATGAAAGTCCCGGATGAGAGGCTTCGCCGGTGTGTGTATGCATTGCCCGAACTTCGTTCGCGCTTTCCTCTCTGTTTTAGACTCCCAAACTTAATTAGAGCCATGGGCTTGGATGGCGAGAGTCCCCGGGTCATCGGGATACCACTGCTCGGACATAGGGTGCACGAATAACGACAGAAAGCGTCGAATACTGTCCGAGGACCTATGTAGCTTGCTTGGAAGCCGGCAAGTGCGGCTGCAATGTCATCGCTCTCCAGATGACCCCGATCTCTGGCGGCAGTCGGTTGCGTCCCTAAACCGAAAATAATTTTCCCCAACGCCATCCTCTCGACTTTGCTCAGAACATTTTTTGAATGGAGCGCGCACCGAATGCTGTACCGTCGGTACACATGGCGTAGGCTCGCAAGGTGCGTGAGAGTGTTCTGGTGATCATTGCTGTTTGAGCTTGTAACTTTTTGTGAATGAATTTTTTTAATAATTATATTTTCAAGCTGTGACACTGACTCAATTTTATCATTTACAGCAAAGGCTCATTTAGGCCGCCGGGTGTGGCAGGAAACTTACGAAAAGTTAGTTCTACTGGATTTCCAGATTCACGATTTCCTGCGCGATACCAGAGAGCTGTGAACCTACGTTGACTGTCACAAACGCGACTAGATTCTTCTTATTTTTAAAATTTGTACATAGTGTAGCCGGTAAGAAACCTTCAGTTTTTGTTGCTGAAAGTTGAAACATGCTCATGCATCAATTTTGAATTGTTGAATCATTGATCGACTCGCTCCTGCAATAGGCTCATCTCGACCTTGCTGATTTTAGTTCTCGACAAAAGACACATTTGTCGACATGAGATCCTCAAATAAAACGTTTATAAACACCTTCAAACCGCAGTGAGCTGCCTTCGATGGTTCCAAACAATGTTTATAAACGCTTTATTTGAGAATCCTGTGTAGACGAGTGTGCCTTTTGTCAAGAACTGAAAATACCGAAGTCGAGATAGGCCTTTCGCCGGAGCGAGTCGATCAATGATTCAACGATTCGCAAATGATGCATGGGCATGTTTCAACTTCCAGCAACAGAAAATTAAGGTTTCTTTCCAGCTACTTTGTGTACTAATTTTGAAAATAAAAAGAATCTAGTCTCGTTGTTACGGTCAAGATAGGTTCAGGGCTCTCAGGTATCGCGCAGGACATCGCGATTGAGAAAATTCGATAGAACTAACTTTTCGAGAATTCCCAGCCGCAAACGGCGGCAGAAATAAACCTTCAACTATGTGTTGTAGATGATAAAATTGAGTCAGTGTCACCACTCAAAGTATCAATATTAAGGTAAATTCAGTTACACAAAGTTACAGGCTGAAACATCAATTATTACGAGAAAACTGGGATGCACCTTGCGAGCGTACCCTATGTTCATCGGCGGTACCAGCGTTCGATGCGCGCTCCATTCAAAAAATGTTCCGAGAACGGTCGAGTGGATGGCGTTGAGGAAACGACTTTTTGATTTAAGGACGCAACTCAAAGCCTCCGGAGATCTGGATCATGTGGAAAGCGATGGAGCTTAAAGACATTGCAGCCGTTCTCGCCTTGCCGGGTTCCATGCAAGCTACACAGGTCTTCAGACAGTATTCGAAGCTTTCTGTCGTTATTCGTGCACCCTATGACCGAGCAATGGTGACCCGATGACCGGGAGATTGTCGCCATTCAAGCCCGTGGCACTAATTAAGTTTGGGACTTTAAAACAGAAAAGAAAGCGCGAACGAAGTTCGGGAAAAGCGCACAACCAACACCGGCGAAGCCTCTCATCCGGGACTTTCACTTTTTCTACACAATCAGCAAGGGAAAAAGCGCCGATAGCCCTTTGCCTTTTTCTCTCTAGCACTCAGAATGGCGCTACCCAAAATAAAACGGTCTATAGGGAACTATTTTGCACCTCATTTCCTTTGAAAGCTCTCCGCTTTTTTACTGTGATACGCGTCAGCACGTCAGGGGTGCCCAAAGCACGTCAGCGGTACACAAAGTACGTCAGCGGTACACAAATTACGTCAGCCGACCCCAGCTCACGCATTGGACACGAGAATTGCGCCATGTGCTCGTCAACAAATGTTTGGATTCGCGTCCGTAATCAATGAGTGCCCTGACGGAACTTATTATCGCTTGGGAATGACAAGTTCTATGGTGTGCTTAAAAAGCACGGTGAACGCTTCAAGTCATCGCACTGGTGCCCAAGCAGATCACGACCACGTGATTTCTCAATCGACTTTTGAATTGGGGATTAAACCTAAGGAGGAATGAAAAATAATTTCATGACTCCTTTAAGCGGATTACAATAAAAATAGAAATGCAAAGGGAGGTGGGTATTACGTGAGTTGGCTGCTCTGTTAATCTTCAAGGATATCTGCTTTCAGGAATTAAAGCGCTAAAAAATGAGGACCAGTAAAAGAAGACAAACACACAGTAGAGCGCACTTCCAACTGAGGTTTAATCCGATTTAAACCAAATAAGAAATATATATGCTGTGAGTTGAGGTGACCTCCAGACAGCAGACAGTGAGACCAGGTCTAACAACCTTGGGCAGCCCTGCGCAAGGAGCGTGAAGAGCCGCCATGAGCCTCTTGTGTTGACGAACTTGTAACCCAGCCCCTTGTCTACCAAATTAAAGCCTTTTTACCCCTTTACGCCCGCTCCACCGCTCACGCATGGCGCAGTCGACGCCCGCAACCTGCCGCAGCCGCTTCGCCCGTCAAATAAGCCTCTCCGCATTTGATTGAGCGCTGTCGGAACGTCAACCGCCTCCTAAGCCTACTCTGCCTAGCCCGTCAACAACGATGCCTTTCATCAACTGGCGTGTTGCCACCGCCGAAGACCTTGCCACCCTGAATGTACAGATGATAAAAACCGAGCTGCAGCGCCGGAGCCTCTGCACAACCGACAATAAGGAGGAATTGATCGACCGACTTCTGGTCGATACCACCCAAGAACCACCGCCAAACGTGCCCTCAGCTTCGACGTCGTTTCCAACCGTGCCAGCACCTACGATGTCATTCCCGGGAATGCCAACCTTTACATCAGACCCAGCAGAGAACATGCAGCGCATGACAGCCTTCCTCCATCAGAACATGGCCGTGATGAAGACAACGATAGCGAGTCAAGCGAATCCGGTGCACCTAACGACGCTACCGGATCTCTCAGCTTCGTTGCCTACTTTCAACGGAAGTGGCACCCCTACCCTCAAGCATTGGGTCGACGAGCTCGAGCGCACTCAACGACTTGCGCGATGGGAAGACCCAACTCTCTTGGCCATCGCACAAGGGAAGCTACGTGGTGTCGCAGCGGACTGCCATGTGTCAACAGGGCGACAGCTTACAACCTGGACCATTTGGAAAGCCGGACTTGAAGAGCAAGTTTGTGAACAACTTTCACTCATACAGTGGCACCAGAGAGTCGCAGCGATTACGCAGAAAGCCGGAGAGAGCCTGCAGCAGTACGCCTTCGCAAAGCTGAAGCGCATGTCACGCTGTCCAGTTCATATTGCCGACAAGGAACGCATTGAATACCTCGTTCAAGGCATTCGTGACGAACAGGTAGCCACATCCATCGCTGTTCAGCGACCCCGGACCGTGGACGACTTCCTCAGCATAGTGTCTGAAGTGGATCGAGCACTGGACAATACCCGCCTGGCCCGATCTTCAAATCAACAGAGCAAGCCCACGCCTCAAGGTACCATCGCCAAATCTGACAGTGCCGTGAACTCCCCACAGTTTGTTCGATCATCTACCTTCCAGCACACCACACGTGTTATGCCACCTCCTCGCATCACCAGCCTACCACCTCCTGACCAAGAATCAAGGTATGAGGCCATTTGGACGAAGTATGGTGCCCCAGCATACAGACGAGGTCAAGACTTGAGAGATGCTGTGTGCTACAACTGTCAAAAGAAGGGCCACCTCGCAAGCGAATGTACCGAACCAAAACAGCCTGTTCGTGACAAGCAGACAGTCCCCAAAGCACCAACGGCTTGTGTTGGCCGCGCCGAGGACTTCTTGTCTGGATCCAAGTTTAGATGTGCTGTAGTCCCCGCACAAGTCAAACGACAGGGAGAGATCAGGGCCTTCCCAGACAATGCTTCGAACGTCACCATCCTTGCAGCAAGCCTAGCATCAAACCTCAAGCTGGAACCGTGGACCAAGCCACCTTTGCTTGTCGTCGGAGGAAGCTCAGTCATGCCCGAAGGATCAGTCTTTCTGCGGATAACTATCGGACCTATGTCTGCAGTTGTCAAAGCAGCCGTCCTTGAAAAGAACGCCCTCCCGCTCATTCTGTGAGAAGACTGGTTCTGCGCAGCCCAAGCGGAACTGCATTTCAAGCCTCCGCTTCTACCTGTGATCTGCCGACCGTCAAACAACATTATCGTGCAGTGTAAGGAGGAACTCTTGCCAAGAATGTCGATTGCAGTAATCTTGACAACTTCTGCGTTATCACGTTTTGACCCCCCGCACTCTACAGCAGAGTCACTCCAAGTCGAGCACGAGCCAGATGATAACGAACCCTTGTGGAGCCAACTCAACAAGGCAACAACCTTAGTTCAGGTGGACACAACTCGCTGCACGAGCCACCTCGAGACAGGCTCCCCAAGACCGTTGCCTACAGACCAACCTGCTATCATTCTTGATGATAATTTGACCGATATCTGCCTTTGGAGCTAAGCTAAGTCACGAAGAACAAGAAGCCGTAAAGAGCATTGTACAACGTCATGCTGGTCTTTTCAGCAGCAGCCCTGAGGACATTGGCCTCTATGAAGGCATTGAACACGAGATCAAGCTGATGCCCGACGCCAAGCCCTACGGTCGACAGCCATACCGCTACACCGCCAGTGACAGACAATTTTTCGAGCGTCAGAGAGCATTTCTGCTCGAGTATGACATCATTCGCCCATCCTCTGGACCATGGGGATTCCCAGCAATTGTCGTGACGCAAAAAGACAAAAAGAGGCTATGTGTGAACTACATACCTCTAAACCAGATGACAGTAAATGTCCTGCAGCCACTCCCCCGAGCTGATGACATTTTTGATGACCTTGGTGGAAGCTCCCTTTTTGCGGTCTTGGACTTATGCTGTGCCTACTGGCAGATCAGAGTGAAAGATGAAGACCAAGAGAAAACCACATTCATCACTCATCAAGGTACCTTCAAGTGGACGCGAATGCCTTTTGGCTTGAAGGATGCACCGTCCACCTTTCAAAAAACGATGCACAAGATATTTTCTCAGCTGAAGCCCCGACAGTCCAAATCAGGTGTGCGCACATACCTGGATGACATCATCATCTTTGCCGACACCTTTTCGGAGTTCCTGGAGCTTCTCGAAGAGGCCCTGACTCTTCTGCAGCAGGCCGGCTTCAAGGTTTCCTTGAAGAAGTGCAAGTTTGCGGTTCCTTCTGTGAAGTTTCTTGGATTTGTGATCTCTGAACAAGGTAAACAACCAGACCCTTCAAAAATCGAAGCACTCCTGCGAATCCCTGCGCCAACAACATCGAAACGGCAGCTATCGTGGCTCCAAACGGCCAATTTTTACAGACGCTTCATATGTGACTTTTCGAAGATTGCTGCGCCTCTTCAAGCCGCCATTCGGGACGTCGAGTTCCAGTGGACACCCGAGTGCCAGCAGGCTTTTGAAACTATTCACTCTGCACTAACGTCCCCACCAATATTAGGCCACTTTGATGCTGACGCGCCTACGACAGTCGCCACAGACGCATCTGCTACAGCCCTTGGAGCAGTACTCGCCCCGCAGCAAGACGGAAAAGAAACTGTGATTGAGTATGCCAGCCGATTGCTTACGGAACCTGAACGGAAACTGCACAGCAATGTTTAAGAAGCCATGGCCGTGCATTGGGCCATCACAATGAAATTTCGACATTACCTATTGGGACGACGGTTCCATCTTCTGACTGGCAACTGGTCAGTCGCCTGTTTGACCTCGAACTTCAAGCCGTCGCGACGCTTTACAGGAATGCTACTCGATTTAGCTGAGTTTGACTTCTCGGTTGAGCACCGACCCGGACGTCAGAACCACGTGGCTGACATGCTTTCACGATACTCATGTGCCACGGTGTCCCAGGTCGACACACTCATCGCAATGCAAGCTGAAGACGAAACATGCAAGGCCATCCGTGCAAAACTTCTGTCAGGACAGGACACCCAGAACTTTGTTATGGTCGACAAGACCCTGTGCAGGGTTGTGAATCCAGAACTGTGCACAATTGTTGTCCCGGCCAAGATGCAACAGCAGGTCCTTGAACTTGCTCATGACGCCAATGGACACATGGATGTGTCACGCACCCTCACAAAGGTCAAAGACAGTTATTGGTGGCCGAAGATGACGGCTACTACGAAAGAGTATGTCGAAGGCTGTCAAGTTTGCCAAGCGCACAACCGACCCACCACGCGATCAGTTGGCACAATGTGTTTCATGCCCACTACAGAGATCCCCTTCAGTGCTATAGCCCTTGATCACATCACAATGCCAGGAACGGAAGAAAAGTACATACTCAACGTCATCGACTTCGCCACCAGATATATCGTCCCACCAGCAGTGCCTACAACTTCAACAAAAGATGTGCTGAAACATTTGCATTCGCTGTTCTACAGATTCGGAGCCTGTGATGACTGTCTCTCCGACCATGCCAAGTCATTCGAGTCCTACCAGTTCAGGAGCTTCATGCGCATGCATGGTGTGAACATGCACTTCTCAGTAGCATACCGTGCTGCCAGCAACGGACTTGTTGAACGTGCCAACGGGACGCTTGTGACAGTACTTCGGAAACTGTGTGACGGTGATCAGTCACTCTGGGTCGCTAAACTGGAAGAGGCCGCCTTTGCTGTGAACACAACCAGCCACCGAAACACCGGATTTTCAACCTTCGAACTTTTGTTCGGGTTCATACCAAATATGCCACACCAGAAAGTCCGCCCACATCAAGCCTCTGACCTCAGCGAAAGACTTCTAGCACTACCAGACCTGCGGAGCGAAGCAGTCAGTAACTCTGAACAAGCTCAGGAAACACGGAAGACGATTTATGACAGGACCCACCGCGATGCATCTTATGACATCGGTGACTTTGTATGGATACGACGACAAGAGCCTATCCTTCAGGGATGGGAGAAACTTGCTCCCAAATTCAAAGGATTATATCAAGTCACACGCAAGAGAACTCCAGTTACGTATGACGTGCGACGTGTGACAAACTCGACGACGACTACAGCAGAGTCCCGAGTCGCCCACGTAAGCCAAATGAAAAAACACCGGCCCCCATATTTCGATCCAATTCTGGCCGAGTCGACCACTGAAGATCAAGCCCCCGCACACAACTCCGTGGGTCTTGAAGCTGAATCTGACTAGGTGCCTTTGCCCCAAAGGGAGGACCCAGGCCACCCTCCAAACCAAAGATCGCAGCGCCATCGGACAAAACCAAAGCGACTACAGGACTATGACCTGTCGCTGCAAGATTAGGTTTTTCTTTTGTTCCAAGAGGACTTAGACTTGCAAGTGGGGTGGGATGTAAGCTGAGGTGACCTCCAGACAACGGACACTGAGACCAGGTCTAACATCCTTGGGGAGCCCAGCGCAAGGAGCGTGAACAGCCGCCATGAGCCTCGTGTGTTGACGAATTTGTAACCCCCAGCCCCTTTTCTACCAAATTAAAGCCTTTTTACCCCTTTACGCCGCGCCACCGCTCAGAATGCCTTGTCAAGAACCATCCACGTCATGTAAACACACTGTTTAATAATCTACATGTAATCTTACTAGCTTGAGCTAACAAAGGACTGAAGATACGCCACCTCCGAATCGTACAATGCTGTCGATGGGGCGCTGATGCACGTGTCGCCGTCGCATTTCCTTATGAAAAACGCCTCCAAAATTTCCTTAGTCATTTCGTTACGATTTCTGCTCAGGATAACAGATTCTTGAAGCTTTGGGCCAGAATCGCATCGGTTGCAGTGTATCGCAAGATTACCCAAAGGCGAAGATCTTACTGCAAATGTGTGTTCCCTTAGTCCGTCGTTCATGCTCCTTCTGGTTTGTCATATGTAAACCCTCCCACACGTTAAAGCTATTCTTTGCACAACCCCTTCCTTGCACTCCACATATTTAGTTCCATGCTTCTTCATACATATACCCACCCTCAAATATCCCCTTTCTATTCTTGCAAACAGTTTATGCAATTTCTGAGGCGCTGAGTGCAGCACCGGTACTCCATGTATTCGCCTAATTTCTTCATCCTATGGCTAAATTCGTGCACATATATAGTCAGTTACAGGTTAAGAAAGTAGCGGCAAATGCCCCTCAAAGGGAATGGGATATCCCTCCGCCACCTTCGCATCCAATAGCGTCCCACCGTTTCCGTGACGTCGCGGCCAACGCGCGAGGAGGGTCTTGCCTTTCTGTACATATTTGTTTTATCTTTCGACTTTGACTCAGCATTGTGGAGGCCACGAGAAGGAGATTAGAGTTCTCCCCCACCGACGGAAACAAATGCGACCTTGGGGGATTAGCTTCCCCCCCGATGGATACAAAGGCTGCTTTCAGGGGCTCGGTTCCCTCTCCGATGAATACAAAGGTCGCTTTCTTAAAAAGTGGGATCGGAGACAAGTTGGAATCCATTGAAGCGGAGCAAGGAGCGTTTCCAATGAACTCTTCTTTCGACTGCGGAGAGATTTGAAACGGGCGCATCACACTTGTGGGAGGAGCTTCTCCTACCTTCTTGACTTGTAACCGACTATAGTATCACGGTCGGTCCGACGTTCCGCCTGACCTTTCGACTACCCCCTCCCCCTCCCCGAAGTTTTCGTAAAATTCCTTCTGCCACATGTTTAATAAGCGTAAGAGGGTACCCTCCATCTTCTAGTTTCTTCACTTGTATACCAAAGCCGTCCCCCATTTTGTGCGAGCACGGCTTAGTCAGCGAGGCTCCCAAGCACGCAGTGGCAATACCTCTCTTAATAATCTTAGAGTGGTTTGAGTCGTAGGGTAACGCCGCTTTCCTTGCTCTGGGGGAGTACATCCAACATACATGGGACGGCATAAATATCAGTTTCAGGTCCAAATATTGTAAAATTCGCTGTACAGGATCTTCTGTACTGAAATTCAAACCGACGGCGCAGTTCTTAATACATCCAACGTTTTTTTTTTTTTTTTTTTTTTTACAATAAACTTTGCTCTTTTGTTTTCTTACCCCGAGTCTAGCAGTACCAGGTAGTCGTCTACATACCTAAATACCCGGATGATATTACCATTTAGATTAGCTTCAATATCTCTGTCGCATTTTGCCAAAAATAAATCACTCAGCACTGGGGCCACGTTCGTCCCTATACATATACTTTCCTTTTGTATGAATTTCGAACCTTCAAACGCAACATAGGTGGACTTCAGGCAAAAGCTCAACATCTCCGAGAAACTCCTTCCGTGGATACCACATTCATTTTGGAACTTAACTTCCCCATACATCTCGACTGCTTCTCGTACACTTTTGAAGAGCTGCTTATGAGGTATCGCGCAAAAACCGGTTTTCCACATCAATGGAAACCGCGTGACAGGAAGCTGGGTTAGAGTCCCTCAGAAATTGAACCACGCCCCCTGAGTTACACACCTTGAAGGGGTCCTGGCACTGAAGACGTGACAGGTGTCTTTGAAGATAAGATGACATCTGTAGTTGCCATGATCCCTTCTGTGTAACTATAGTCCTGAATGGCGTACTCTCCTTATGTATCTCCGTACTATTGAGGCCTTTAGCCTGTCAAGGCCCAGACTGCGACGCATTTCAACGGCTCTATACCTTACCTTCGTGAAGAAGATCTTTCTCACTTCTTTAAAATTCTTTATAACCGCCTGTTTACATCTTTCTAGAAAGTCACTCTCAGGGACAAGGACGAAGCCACCCTCCTTATCAGCCACCAGTAGCTTAAGTTGCTCTTTCAAACAGTAGGAGACAACCCGCTCCGCCTTATGCCTTTCTGAGGTCCGCCCCGTATCTCCCGGGGTATTACATCCACTCCGTCTAAAATACATCTATCTCTATCCGTTTGTGCTACTCTTTCGCCTAAATTTTCGACAAGTGTGAGCAGTTCCTGTGGTTGGAGGTTCTCTTCACAGGCTAACTTGGGACCTTTTTCCAAAATCGTTACGATCGCTTCAGGTGCCTCAGCTTCCCCCATTAACACCACGTTGCACACGCCACCCTTCTGTTCTCTCGTAGGCTTGGCCAACGCCGTCCGTAGACGTTGCCATAAAAATTCTGTGCTTCTTCCAGCATGTCGACGACATTCCCTGAGCTTCCTCTCCGCCACCTTCTCGCCCTTATAGACGGAATAGCACCATACCTTGAGGCCGTCTTGAAGAAGTCTCGCCTTCCTCCAGGTTTCAGCAAGCAGAATCTTGGTGACCCTTTCAGCATGTCCCGTCGACGGTGTAATCCGGAGAAAGTTCATAATCTCCACTGGGTTCACTCCATTCTTTATGGCGTACGCACAATGTCTAGCCTTGACCTCCGTAATATCAATGCTGTTGATGAAGTATATGTCTGGTTGATAACATGGCGAAGGAAGAACAGGGCCCTAGTAGAAGAAAGGAACGTTAAAAGTGCATTCACTTGGGCTAGTTGGTGGTACATTTCAGGATTAAAAGCGCTAAAAAAACGAGAACCAGTAAAAGATGACAAACACACAGTAAAGCTCACTTGCGACTGAGGTTTAATCTGATTTAAACCAAAGACGAAACATATATGCCTCGTCAACAATGATCGACGTCATGTTCAATAATCCATTTCAATCAATAATCTTCAACTGGGCAATGATTAATTCCTGTCTCAGCGGCACTGTAGCGTGAGTGCGCTCGTAACGGCGCGAAAGTTGCTTCCGCACCACTTACCCTATTAGAAAACCACAAGCAGGTATGTTTCCCGCGCTCGTAACGGCACGGGAATAATAGGAAGTTTTTTGATACTCTTCAAACATATGATCACGGAAATATCCTTTTGAAAAAAGAATACCACTAAAACGGCGGTCGTCGCACAGAGCTTCTCATTAGTCAACGGAGCGGTGCTGGCGGGGCCGGAGAACTTTAGAAAAAGGCGGGCGGTGGCACCCTCTACGAGCATCCACAGAAAGAGTGACCTCTCCGGCCAGCATCTGGACTCTAGTCAGCACCAGACTTTTGAGAGCAAGTTTTTTTGCGTAGAAACAAACAAAAAAAAAAAACCTCTGTCTGTAGGAACTTTTATTGGAGATTGGTATAAAGAGCAGGCACGTGATGTTTACTAAAATCTTTAGTTTTCAAGCTCTCGCGAAATAATTAAAATTGTTTGTAAAGAACCATGTCTCGAATCACCGGTGATTTCAGGTAGCGCCTCCCGACCTGGGCGTGGGCTAACTTCGGTAATAATTCGCGGCGCGTCCGCTTGTGAGATGGGGATTGGTATCCTCGCAATGGTGTCAAATAAATTTTTCTTACGCTGAAACCCTTTAACCGTATTTATTTCTCCGCTGAGATGGCCGGTTCAAGCCAAAATAGAAGATTAACCACGGACACTATTGAATGCGGTACCCCTGAACATATACAAGCAGTCGTGCAGTTCCCGGAGTGGCCGAGGCGAAGAAATGGCAACGTTGCGATCGCCCTTACATCTTGTGTACGGATCGATACCATTTTTTCGGTGTACTACTCTCCCGTGTAGAGGTGCCCGCAATAGTTGCCAAAATGATGCCCAACTGCTTTCTAATTGTTGCCAGACAAGCGAGGAACACCCGCAAAACTATGCCACGCAGCTGTGGTATGACAGACTCCAGCAACAAAAATAAGACTTTGTTGCCCCGATCATGGGGCAGCTCTGTCGCGAGGAGCACTGCCTCGTCATTCAGCGCAAATGTGGACAACATGCATACGGTAACAGTTGGCAGAAACTAATGTATAGCTGCACTCCCTTTGTGGCGTGCAACTTCTGCCGAATAGGTTTAAGCAACAGCCAGCAAACAATGCTGCCCAGCGTTTCCGCAGCGATTCCTCGAAACATGTATCATAACCTAGCTCAAAACTGTGATGTCGTACGGTTGGAACACTTTTGGAAAGTAATGTTCGGCGACTGCATTCTAGCAGTGCAAACCCAAACTGTTTCTGAATCTGCCACGGGAACAGTTGGCTGACTGCAAAAAACGCACGTTGCGATAAGCTTTGTTTGCCGAAAGCAAAAAAAAACTTACGTTGCTGCGACATTTCCGAATCAAAGGGCCCGACGCTACCACAACATTCGTCAAATAGTAGCAAAACAACACTTCTGCACTCTCGCTAATGCAAACGTGACGTTTTTGGGATATGCTGGCGGAGCTTGTATTGCGTGATAATGTTTCGCCTACAGCTGCGCTGGTCGTTCCCGGAATATTTAGCAAGATCAGGGCAGCACACATTTTACTAGATAAAAGCAATGCTTTGGTGACTTTGCGAGTATGAAACAGTCAACGGTTGACCGACATAGTTGCCGCAGTGCTATAGGAGCGGACAGCTCTGCAGTGTTATGACGGCTGCTACAATATTGTTGCGCGATTGCGATAAAACTTTTCTGATGTTGGCGCGGCTTTGTTGCGCCGACTATCTTCGCAACCTAAATTGTTACCTGGGTGGCGAGTCACCCGTATAATAGTACCTTTTTTTTACCATTTCAGCACGAATTTCGCACAGGGTTGTCATGCAGAGCTTGACTGCTCGAATTTTAGCAAGATCTTGACTTTGCATTTAATAAAAGAAGCCAAACTGATTGAGTCTTTTTGGAATTCAGAAAAGATTGTGATATAGTTGACCATGCACTCTTAATTCATGAACTGCGTAGCCTAAACACTGATGAATTCATTTTTGAATTAATGGGTGATTACCTCGATGGCAGAAGAGAGCGTGCTATCATAACCGCCATTAGCTCATCAAATGTAAATGTAACGTCTTGAGTGGCTCAATGCTGAGTCCTAGGGACCCTTCTTTTTTTAAATTTTCGTTAATGATATTACAAACAGAATCTCATCCAATACTAGGCTGTACGCAAATGATTATGTCTGATATAATAATATAAAGAAGTGTTCAGTGACGACGACGCTACTGCTCTTCAGAGTGATTTAAAGAACATTTCAGAGCGATGTGAAAATGGAAAATGTCACTTAATGTATCGAATGCATTCGTGTTAGTATTAATAGGAAGCGTAAAATGTTCCGACATCTTTTATATTAAAGAACCTTAGTTTGAAGCTTTGCACAAAGGCAGTCTACCTCAGGGTGCGACTGACATCTGACTTAGGGTGGAAAATTACGTTACAATTCTGTGTTCCAATGCTAGTGGCATAGTACATTTTGTGCGTACTGCGTAACAATTTTAGGTAGATTTCACCCAGCCTAAAAACAAAATTTTTGTACTTTTCGTACGTAATGCCGATTTTAAATTACGCTTGTATTGAATGGGTCCTGCATACGCGGAAGTGTATAAGTTAAATCGAAAGAATCCAAAACCAAGACTCGAAAGATGTATTCAATAACTTCCATTTCCGCAATAGTATCTCTTAAATAAAGCAAGAACTCGGTTGGTAACCCATACAGAAAAAGCGAAGAGGGCTTCGTATTACATTTTTTTTTATAATCTTTATTGCGGTAACAGTAGTTTGGATATATGAAAATATATCACGGCTGCGAATTGTTTCTAGCAGAATAAATAACGAAAGAAGAGTACGGAAACTATTTGTGAGAACTGGCGCACTAAATGAAAGGTTAAAAAGTGCGAACATACGAGGACAATAAAGAAAGACACACGACAGGACAGGCGCCTGTCCTGTCGTCCGTGATTCTTTATTGTCCTCGTTTGTTCGCGCTTTTTAACCCTTTATTCAGTAATAAACCAACTAACCCAAACCCAAGTTTTAATGGCGCATTAAAAAAGACAATTTTCTATACACAAATTACAAGTAAAACACACCAGATCCATTGGTAGATTTTCCTACCGATATTTCATTTTTTTAAAGAAAATATGTTATTGTAGTGTGTTTGAAATGTTTCATTTTGAGATTTTATCTTGTTCAATCTCATCAGTTCTAATTTGCTGTTTTTGTGTTGTTTTTTTACAATTTCTACACCCCCCCCCCCCCCCCTTTTTCACTTTAACGCCCTCTGGTCGAGGTAGGTGAAAACAAATAAATGAAAAATAAGGGGTATAATTCCATTCCCATCCCAATCCGGAGTCGTCGCGAAAGTGCGTACTGATTCGGGAATCATTCCGACTCCGGAGTGACCAATCCGTAACAGTCAGACAAGAGATTAGCACAACCGAGCGATGGCCAGCCCGGTGAAAGGGCGACAGTATGATTAGCTGAAAACGCTATTAAGGTATTCAAAAATTATCTTTTTGTGCCATGCAAAAAAAGAAACCTGAAATTTTATTTTTGAATAAATATGAATCTTTGAGATAGCGTGATATAACGTGCCGGCATTATACGATTGCCACATGATAAATACTACGTTAATGAATTCAGATTTTCCAAACATGTTATACGAAAGCTTGAACATTATGGGTTGTACAAGATGAAAAGGGTGAAATATCAATTATGAAGTACTTATTACTATCTTTAAAATGAGTAAAAGAAAACTGCTGGTGGAGGCCAGGGAAAAACTGGAAGAATGAACGCGTGCGTAATTATTTCGCAAGTTTTTGGAATTACTTCGTAAGCCACGTGTAATTATCTGGTAAGTTTTAACACACGCCCACCTTTCAACTAAAAACAAGCATCGTACAAGCGTATAACGCAATATTAAACTAATAACAAGTAAACATTTCGAGTATTCGAATTGAATAGACGCTTTGCGGGAGCTGTGCATGGGCGCTCCCATACCGACCTTTGGATTCTGGCGGGTGTGCCTACTGTCTATACGGAATTTGCAACAAATATACTCGAGAACGCCATTGTCACCTTGAGATCTACGTCATAAGACAGCATTCTAATTGTATCCCCGCACATCCTCGGCATTTTATTATGTTCTTCCCATGCATTCTGTACTTTTCCAGGGCCAGCGGTGACGTCAGAACGCCGAGTTATGTAGCGTTGGCGGCACCCATCTACTGTTTCGTACGTGTGTATAGTTCTTGAGAAGAAAAAAGAAGACATCGAACGCGGCAATCACCAAATAGTCCAGAATTAAATGAGATACTAAAATCTTACGATTAGAAAGTAAAAATATAAACTACCCTCATTAGTGTATGTCACGTTGTGCTTGTATAAAGCCTAGACGACTGTGGTGACGCACAATCACCAACATTTTGGCGCAGCCCTCACCTCGTCGTCTGCTTCGGAAAAGCACGGCGGCGCGCTACTCAGGCACGCGGGGCACAGGAACGTCCGTCGACCGCCGCTGCCGGGGCCATAAACCGCCGTTCCTTTTTCTATGTTGGGATTCGCTCGTCATTATGACACAGCATCCCACACGATGAAATGCCAAGCACTGCGCGTTCCCTCCTCTCGCGTCATCACGATAATTCTTCGTGAATGCGATAGTGGAAGCATACGTTTGGCATTTTGGGTGAAAAAGTTATTGCTTTTGTGTTTGAACGATTAGGACGAAACTCTTAATCGTTTGTTTTCTTTGCACCAAGCGTTGAAGGCGTTGACGTCGGTCTGTAGCCTTGCGGAGTCGTCAGTAGTTCGAATTTCTCGGTATATTTTAATACCGTCCGCATACAGCGGGAAGAACGAGTCTGAAATAACTAACGATACATCGCTCACGGAAATAGAGAATAAGAGAGGGCCCAAAGCAGGTTCTTGGGGCACCCCGGAGTTTGTTTTGTAGGGGCTTGGAGGCAGTATGATTAACTAGGACAAAACATTTCCTGTGCAATAGATAACTCTTAAACCTTTCAAACAATTCACCACCAACACCATTGTGAGAAAGCTTAGCCAGCAAGATTTTGTGATCAACTTGATCAAAGGCCTAGCTCAAATCAAAATAAACTACTTCGAGTTGGCCCTGCTTACACACGACAGATGAAGAGGTTGACGTTTAAGTGACCACATTAGTTGTTGTCAACCTGCCACAAACAAAGCCATAATAATAATCAATAAATCAGTGTTTATAACAGCTTCCAGGAACAACCTCGCAGTTTCGATGCTGGCACATTTTAAACTACAAACTAATAAATAACAGAAACAACACAATTTTACACAACACCCAACAGATGCGGTGGTAACAAAGTTAGGAGTTCTGCTGGTGAGAGAGAAAGAGAGAAAAAAAATTATTTTAACACGCCTAGTCCGGCGCTCCCAATATAGCTTTGCCACTCTTCCCCAAGTACGTTGTGGACGTGCTGGAATCATGTGTTCGCAGGAGAGTTGAAGCGTGCAAAGTAAATGCGAAGCAGCGAGACATCTCCAATGCACACATATTGTAAATACAATAAATTTGGTACAGTAGGACATTCAGCACATTCAGCACAGTTTGAACGGGTCCGTCGAAACCTCTGTGGCTTGTTTGACAAGGACCCACAATACGTCGTGACTGGTTACCATAAAGCAAAATAACCACAGTAAAGTAATACAACCACCCGCACAAATAATGATAGTGAAAAGGTCCTACAAAAGCAAAATATACAAAAGACAGTACAAAAACACAGTAGCGGGTTATAAAAAAAAACACCCACGCACATACAGTCAAACACAAGAGACCCGTACGCTTTAACCTTTAGGGGGTTATGCACCGAAGAAAAAAAAAGACTACGCTTTGTATGCAATAAGTGAACGGAGCCATTTTTTCTTACTTCTCTTACACAAGAGAAATCATCCTCAGGAAGCTCATTAAAGATATCAGGAACATAGTAATTACGGGTTCTCATCCCGTACCTCGTGAAACAGCGAGCCGGCTTGAAACGGTTAGTCTTTCTCAGATTCCGAGACGGTTCGTTTAATAGCTTGAAATCGTGTGTCCAGTAATAACGTAATATTATCGTTTGCCGAAGTAAAGAATAAAAGTTTGCCATTTCAAGGTCATGAAAAACAATTTCGCTGTCTGAGAACGTTGAGTTGCACGCTGCGCTTTTTAGCATATTCTTCAACAGACTATCTCTGGGAACTCTGGGAACTACAGGGTGGTACAAGGAGACGCCAGGCTGTTTAAATCGACCGGAAAATGCGGTTTCTTAACCTACCGCGCTACGACTTTGTACAGCGTTGCCCACCGATGGTGCATTTTTTTTTATGTAAAATTTGCAAAGAGCGAACTTGCCTGACGAAAAAGTAAAGAAAGAAAAAGGCTTAGCTGCTATGGAAACGCAGCGACGCCACCGGTCTGCAAACAACATGGCGCCGTTTCGCACGGGAGACAAGAGATGGCGCAACAAACGCCGCGAACGAACGAGCATATGACGCCGAGAACAGGCGTTTTTAGCAGACGATCTTTCCGACTCAAAAGCGGCGCGCGTTCCGCAGGCGGCGACAGTCGCAGAAACAAAAAAGACAGTCGCGGTAAGAGCAAGGAACTGCAGTTCCTTGTCTGCTAAATACGCCGGCTCTCGGCGTCGTCTGCTCGTTCGTTGGCGGCAGTTGGCGTCGCGACCGCTTGCGCCATCTCTTGTCTCCCGTGCAAAACGGCGCCGTGCTGTTTGCAGACCGGTGGCTTCGCTGCGTTTCCATAGGAGCTAAGACTTTTTTCTTTCTTTAATTTTTCCTCAGGTAAGTTTGCTCTTTGCAAATTTTGCAAAAAGAATGCTCCATCTGTGGGCAACGGTGCACAAAGTCGTAGCGCGATAGGTTAAGAAACCGAATTTTTCGGTCGATTTAAAGAGCTTGGCGTTTCCTTGTATCACCCTGTAGTTGGCCCGGGAGAAGAGTGGCATGGTTTCGGTTTCGATCGACACGTCGACAAGAGGTCACACACAGAGCATGGGCTATTAACGGCCGTTATCTCATGCTTTCTGGTTCCGAGAACGTTATTTGTGGTCTCGAAACTAACCTAAATGGCCAGACCGCGAAGCTTTAGCACAAGCCCGAGACGTATAGCTTGTCTTAACTCATGCTTGTGGTATTTTTGTACTTGAGCCTTTCTGTTAGCGTTTCGAGGTACGTGGACGAGCCAGTGCTGGGAATCTCGACGCTGCGAAGCTCGGCGATCTTGCTTACGTACGAATCAACAAGCTGTATGCTGCAACCCTTAAGTATGCATACATCGAGCTCGCGCCTTTACATTAGTGTTGTTGATCAGGAAGTTTGTTTGTTTCGTGCGTCCATAGACGAAATATTACTTTTTGCAATTACTCTTTTCTCAATACGCCTCCGTACGCGAAGTAAATCTCGGAGGCGCCATTGAAAAGCTCAATTATAACACACTTCTTATCTGTACTGACCCGCAGCACTGCACGAAGCGAAGTCCCCACCCACTTGCATTTTACTAATATTCAGCATCGCGTATGTGCGTAAAGTTATCCTGCAATCGTATAGGCACATTCGCACATACAAACCGTTTTAAGAAAGCAAAAGTCGAGCACTTGTGTGAAAAATGTCGCACCATTCGCCAGAAGTACGCCGGACGAGCATCAACCCCTATGCGGTGCGCCAAACGAACGAAATTACTGAAAGTGCATTTGACGGTTGCTAATGGCCATCATAGTTGTTATGTGTTTACTTTCTTCCTGCCTGAGTATACCGAGATAATTTCAGACACACCGTTCAGACACAGATCTTGGGCGTCAGTATAAGCTCGTCCTAAAAGGCTTAGCGAGGGGTAGGGGACGCTTGTTAAGGCCTCCGTCGTAGCTAGCCAATCCCAGCGTTTGCGAAAGCTTAATATTCTATCAGCCTAAAACTTGAGTGGGAGATATATAATGATACGAGGAAGACATCATAGTATCTTTGGTGCAGTAGTGAGGTAGAATTTATTGCGTTCCCTTAAAAGTTCATGAGTCAAGGCTGGACTCAACTTTGATACTCCTGTGAAGATGCGGCTTGCTTTTCGGCCCATGAAGTAACAAGAAACGGACGTTTTAAAAACAAAATGCGTGTAATGCTCCAGGTGACCGAATTTCACTTGTAGTTCACTGGTACTAGACAGAATTATTGAAATTAAAATCAAAGATGAGGTGACTAAGCCATGTCTTTCTGCGTTTGCATACGCACTCATAATATCCGGTGTTTCGGGAACCAAGGAAAGTGCCCCGGCCTTCATTTTGTATCGCTGGAGAATGAGTGTATTTTCCATTCGTAAAAGTCAGATAATAAAAAACGCAAGCAGCGCGTTCGGTCGCGGTGCGATAGCATGAGATGAATCTGCTCTGCCGAAACCGAAACTGAGTGGCCAACTAGTTCCCAGAGTGCACTGCGTGGTATTTCGCCGCAATGCGGCGCGTCGGTTTTGGAAGAAGTCCATTAACATTTTGGTCACCTCATGATGATTTCGAGTTGCCATACCCCATATGCTCTATTATGAACTCATTTCACATTAATATTGCTGTTTTAATTACCTCGGGTGACTTTTAACCCAACTGACTTTGATTTGGCCTAATTGACATTGTGATGAGGGTTTTTATTACTTTTTTCTTTTCAACAAATTGATTTATGATGAGCCTAATAGACATGGCTTTTCCACTTCTGTTTACGTTGAGTTAATATTGACCAACCTAACTTTAATTCAGCTTAATTGGCATTTTGGTGACTCTTTCGATTACTTTGAGCAAATATTAAACCATTTGAGTTATTATAAGCTCGAGGGACAATATTATTACGTGTGTGATTACTTAGAGCTACTCAAAGTAATCGAAACACTACTATTAAGGTGACTTGTGTTCAAAGTATATCATTTGGTGCTATAACAACTCCGAGGACTCAAGAATCACCAAAGTATCAAATAGGCCAAATTAAAGCCCATGACGTCAATGGTAACCCAAAGTAATCAAAATAGTAATCATAATATCAATTATGCCTAAAATAAATCTATTGGTTCAATATTTGCTCAAAATATTCGAGTAATTACAGTGTTAATTTGGCCGAATTAAATTATATTGTATCAAAAGTAACTCGAAGTAATCAAAACTCTTTAATATGAATTGACCTCGGTATTGATCAATTGTTGGTATTAATACCTTGAAGTATTTAAGTCGCAAAAGTGTCAGATAGGCCAAATTAAGGTCCACTGAGTCATTAGAGTAGCCCAAATATTCAAAAGAGTAATCATAAATTAAATAGAGCTTATATTAAATCAATCGGTTGAAAAAGTAATAAAAAAGGCATCACAATGTTTTTTAGGCCAAATTGAATTCTACAGTGTCAAGACTAACTTGAGGTAAAAAAAAGTAGTGGTAATGTGAGTTGGAGCCCATAATATATCAATAGATTGTAACATAACTCGAAGTAATAAAGAGAGCCACCAAAATGTCGAATATGTCAAACTAAATTTCATTGGGTCAATAGAAACTTGAAGTTATCAAAGGTGTAATCATAATGTCAATTGAGTTCATAATAAATCGTTTCGATAAATATTAGCCGCAAGTAAAAACGCGGCTCGGGCAATGAGCTGCTGTAAATAAAGAATTGCCGCGCGCCAAGTAGGCCGCGCGGCCGTAGCCTAACAGTTATCGCGCTTGCCTCCCACGCGAAGGGCCAGGGTTCGATTCCTGGCCGCGGCTACGCGTTTTGTTGACACTGTAATATGATGTTCTGGTGAATTCGAGAACCGTCCAGCTGATTCGAGTTTAGAACGTTTTACGCGTCGAACCTTCTACGTCGAATGCTCCAGAAGCCAACGCGTGTAAAAAGCGGCTCCGCGTGGCAAGCCGGGGTCAGTTTCGCCCCAGCGTTCGACTCTGCTGCTACGCCGACTTCGACGCCCGCGACGCTCTGTTATTATCTTTTGTACCCTTTTATTTTTGGCACAAGTTCGCCACATTAAACGTTTATTTCTTCCTGTTCATTTCTTGTTTATTGGTCACCGCCCGTGACAATATGTGCCTTCCTTCCATCCGCAAGTAATGAAAAAATATTAAAAAGTTATTTCGGCCGAATTAAGGTCCATTGGACCAAAAGTAACTCGAACTCAGACAAAACAGTGATAATGATTCGAATTGATCTGAGTTTGCTTTATAATAACTCAGAGTAATCAAGACAATTGGCGATATCTCACTTAATCTGATATAAGGTTTATTGAATTAATAGTAACTCAAAGTAATAAAAATAGTATTCATAACGTCAATTAAAGGGATTGTCAGGTGATATCCGGGAGTTACTTAGTTTTTGCGCTGGTCACGTGGAGAGTGCCGAAATATTTTTTGTCTTTTTTTTAAATTCTGTGTTGCTTAAAAATAATCTGAAAAAAACCGTCGGACTTAAAGTTTAGTTGTTTTGTTTTACATTAACATTCGACGTACACGAAAGGCCTGCGATCTATTTATGGTAAATTTTAGATATTTGGACGGAGTTATGAATGCTTTTATTCTATAGGAAATAAATGCTACTGAGGACATGACAACTCTATTTTCTATTCTTGGTAACAATCGTTTCTCTTTACAAGACCACATGGAAGGGAAGGAAAAATATGAGTGTACTTGAAGAGTAGTTGAAAAAGTAACTCAGGGGCTGAGATAGTGATGACGCATGCGGAATATGCTTATCTGCATATTCGCTGCCAAAATTTTGGAGTGGACATGATAGCATTATATCGCCCTCCGTCCAGCGAAGCCAATTTACCAATTAATTTCTGGAAGAACTTTCAAACGTACTATCGGAATTCAGCCCGACCGGTGACTTGTGTTTTGTGGGCGACTTCAACCGAAATATCTTGGATTCATCGCGACATATCGTGTGTGATTATTTAAACCTTTTGGGCAACTCATGGCATCGAGAGCGTTATACAGGTTCCTACTTGAGAAGAATATTTAGGAGGCATATTTGTGTCCTCCAGCTTGACCCTGCTAACTTTCATGTTTTCACAACAATGTAAAAGCGGAGGGGAGGGGCATCGGGGGTAGTGCTCCCCTCGTGAGATCCGGGGGGGAAGGGGGGCAGGGCCATGGTCCTTAGTTGTCTTGTTAAAGAGCGGTTGACCTGATATTCTGCAGTCGCAGGTTTTATTTCCATGTATTCAAGATAATATAAAGACTCGTGGTCGGGTGGATTAATACTTCAGAAGCACAGGAATCTGGGCTCTACCCCCACAACTTGGAAGCCGGCAGAAGCAATTTGTTTTTCAAATTTGTGCTCCCCGGCGCATGCACCGTGGTACCGGCGATGAACACACGGCTACGCTTTCACGGTGATTGACATTGACACACAGCGACAGACACATGGCGATATACATACACTGTAAAATGTACCCCCTAAAATAAACTAAAATAAACGCGGAACCCCCCCCCCCCCTGAAGAACTTCGCAGCCTGCCCCCCCCCCCACCCCCCCCCTCCGGGAGGTGAAAAGTCTGGCGGCTGTGATGATAGAAAAACTAGCAGATCATTATTTTATAACCGGCCAGGTTTCAACGAGCCACAAGGGCAAGGACTCTAATACAATGAAAACTGAAATAACTATTACTGATCAAACGCAGTTTGATCAAAAGGTTAGAGGGGCACTCAAGTGGTTTTGGGGGAAGCTACTTTTTGGTGCGATGGCGTTAAGGAAGTGTCAGTGAATAAGTATCTTCAGTTTTAGAAGGCAGAATAGCCTATTAATTACGCAGTAAAAAAATTACTTGCGGGCTCTTTTTTGTTCCTGCGCCGACCAATGAAATTATCGTGTTATTGGCTGAAGCTGAGCATGTTGGTTCATTGCTTGTGAATGGGGCCAGCTGAACATGGAAAACACACAGAGAAAAAATATGACATTCGCACCGCTGGACTAGCAACATTTAATGATGCCTCTTTTTCCTTTTCTGCTAATCCTTGATTCCGGTTTCCTTTTTCTTTACACTTAGATGTTTTAATTCTTTTCACTTGATTTACGTTTTCGTTTCCTATACACTTAATTCGGAATTTCTCTTCCTTAAACGCATTGTCCTTTCTGCCTTCGGAATGTTCTCATCCCTTTTCTTCCGTCTCCCTTAAACGGTCTTCCTCTTCTTCTACCTTTGCCTGGTCTTCATGTCACTCCGCAGGAAAATGTTCTCAGAGTTATGTAGTGCGACGAAAGGTGCACAACACAGTCCTCGCCTTTTTCTTCGATGGCTAGGGCTTCCAGGAGTTCACGGGCGAGTTGATTTTTATGTCGCCCCACGATGCTTACGTTGCACAAGGTTGCCCCGCATGGGCATGCTCGACAATGGGCTGCAAGGTGTCCTGCTGTTGTCGAATTTCGTAGAGTTGTGGCATGTTCTCTGTTTCTATCATTCATACAGCGCCCTGTCTGCCCAATATAACACCTTCCACATGTTAATGGAATGTTATAAATGACCTCTTTTTGACATTGGGCGTACTTTGCTTTGTGCGCGATGTTACATTCCTCTTGGTGCCTACGTTGGTTTTCGTTTACCCTGCCGCACATTGAATACCCTTTGTTTGGCGCGGAGCTTATCACTTGGACCCCTTGCCGGCCTGCGATCTTTTTTAGCCGGTGAGTGATGCCATGGAGATATGGTGCTACCACTATGGGACTTGCATTCTTTTTCTTTGTTGTTCGCTTGATGCCTTCCTGTCCGCGCTTCAACTTTTGGGAGATCTTTTCACATATTGATACCAGTAGCGTTTCTGAATACCCAGCATCAAGTAGCCTGGATATCTGAGTGTCAAAACTCTTCTGGATCTGGTGTTCGCAAGACTTCTTTAAAGCAGATGTTAGTGCCGTGGTGGCAACCCCACGTTTCACGTTCTTTGAGTGTCCGGATTCGAATGGAAAGAACGCTTTGCAGGATCGAGCTTGGTATCGCCAACAGACGTGGTCTTCTTTAAAGTCTAAGGCTAGATCGAGGAATCTGATAGATTTGTTTACGGGTAGTTCATGAGTGAACTCAAGTCCTGAGCAGCTCTGTTCAAAGCACCTCATGACATGCTCGGGGCAACCGTTGTCTTGTTCTTCTACCTCCGTGTAACAAAGTATTAAAAAATCATCAACGTAGCGGAAGATGACTTCAACCCGGGGATCTTTCATGCTTCGTTGGATAGCAAGTCCACATGATGCGAGAAACACATCGCTGAGGTAGGGAGCCACGCGAGACCCGATGCCAACGCCCCTTTTCTGCACATACGGCTGATTTTGATAGGACACCACAGTCGCCTTCAGGTAAGTACAAAGCAATTCCAAAAAGCTGTCGAGGGACATGCCAGCCGCACTTTGGAATGATGCGAGACCTTGCTGTTCAATTGTTTCTCGAAGTATGTTTAGGAGGCCTGCATGGGGGATGGAGTAATACATATCTTTTATGTCAAGGGAAAATCCAGAGGCGATGTTAGACCCATTTTCTTGCAGAAAGGAAATCACACTTTCTGAGTTTGGAACCTTGAAAGGTACCAAGCTTACTCACAGATCTCCTGAGAGTAGAATGCCTCAGCCGCAACATCTTCCTAGATCAACTGAAAATGACGAGGAACACAACCGAATGGATATGGACGCAACATTTCCTCCCAGCATGGAAACAGCACCTACCAAGAAGAACCACAGCAAACACTACAAGGCCTTCGCTTCGCGTCATTGGTGACGTCAATCTCACAGAAAAAGCCAAGAAGGTACTGGAACAGGGTCCAAAGTTTGCAGTACCGCCAAAGCTTAAGGCCGTAGACAAGGTTGCACTAGTAAGACGCATCGCGGCCAAAGCTCCAGAAGAAAAAGCATCGCAGATCATTAGTGAAGGGATTGCTTGCCTTGCAAGCCTAAGGAGCCCTCAGCATCAGAAAATGAGTTTTGACTCTACAGTGCAGGAATTGCGGACCAAAGATCTAATACTATGCGTGTCAGACAAGGAGGGAGGGTTCGTCGTCCTCGATAAAGGAAAATACGGAGAAAGAGCTGATCAAGCCATTAAAGAGAATTTCATTCCAGTGGATCAGAAAAGAACTACATCAACAAAAAAAGCCATCCTGAAGATACTAGAAAATAACCAGCTAGGCAGTCTCGTCACAAAAGTAAAAGGATCGAAGAATAACCAACTGTCGGTTTTTTTCTCAGCCAAGACACATAAAGAGGGGATTTCGTTCCGGGCAATTATATCAGAGAGAAATACATGGCAAGCACAAGTGTCAACATTTCTGGCCAAACAACTGTCCCAAGTGCAGGTACAAGACCCTTTCGAGGTTCCAAACTCAGAAAGTGTAATTTCCTTTCTGCAAGAAAATGGGTCTAACATCGCCTCTGGATTTTCCCTTGACATAAAAGATATATATTACTCCATCCCCCATGCAGGCCTCCTAAACATACTTCGAGAAACAATTGAACAGCAAGGTCTCGCATCATTCCAAAGTGCGGCTGGCATGTCCCTCGACAGCTTTTTGGAATTGCTTAGTACTTACCTGAAGGCGACGGTGGTGTCCTATCAAAATCAGCAGTATGTGCAGAAAAGGGGCGTTTGCATCGGGTCTCGCGTGGCTCCCTACCTCAGTGATGTGTTTCTCGCATCATGTGGACTTGCTATCCATTGAAGCATGAAAGATCCCGGTCCTTCCGCTACGTTGATGATTTTTTAATACTTTGTAACACGGAGGTAGAAGAACAAGACAACGGTTGCCGCGAGCATGTCATGAGGTGCTTTGAACAGAGCTGCTCAGGACTTGAGTTCACTCATGAACTACCAGTAAACAAATCTATCAGATTCCTCGATCTAGCCTTAGACTTTAAAGAAGACCACGTCTGCTGGCGATACCAAGCTCGATCCTGCAAAGCGTTCCTTCCATTCGAATCCGGACACTCAAAGAACGTGAAACGTGGGGTCGCCACCACGGCACTAACGTCTGGCTTAAAGAAGTCTTGCGAACACCAGATCCAGAAGAGTTTTGACACCCAGATATCCAGGCTACTTGATGCTGGGTTTCCGGAAACGCTACTGGTATCAATATGTGAAAAGATCTTTCAGAAGTTGAAGCGCGGACAGGAAGGCATCGAGCGAACAACAAAGAAAAAGAATGCAAGTCCCATAGGGGTAGCACCATATCTCCATGGCATCACTCACCGGTTAAAAAAGATCGCAGGCCGGCAAGGGGTTCAAGTGATAAGCTCCGTGCCAAACAAAGGGTATTCAATGTGCGGCAGGGTAAACGAAAACCAACGTAGGCACCAAGAGGAATGTAACATCGCGCACAAAACAAGGTACGCCCAATGTCAAAACTAGGTCATTTATAACATTCCATTAACATGTAGAAGGTGTTATATTGGGCAGACAGGGCGCTGTATCAATGATAGAACCACAGAACATGCCACAACTCTACGAAACGTGACAACAGCAGGACACCTTGCAGCCCATTGTCGCGCATGCCAATGCGGGGCAACCTTGTGTAACGTAAGCATCGTGGGGCGACATAAAAATCAACTCGCCCGTGAACTCCTGGAAGCCCTAGCCATCGAAGAAAAAGGCGAGGACTGTGTTAGTGCACCTTCCGTCGCACTACATAACTCTGAGAAGATTTTCCTGCGGAGTGACATGAAGACCAGGCAAAGGTAGAAGAAGAGGAAGACCGTTTAAGGGAGACAGAAGAAAAGGGATGAGAACATTCCGAAGGCAGAAAGGACAATGCGTTTAAGGAAGAGAAATTCCGAATTAAGTGTATAGAAAACGAAAACGTAAATCAAGTGAAAAGAATTAAAAAATCTAAGTGTAAAGAAAAAGGAAACCGGAATCAAGGATTAGCAGAAAAGGAAAAAGAGGCATCATTAAATGTTGCTAGTCCAGCGGTGCGAATGTCATATTTTTTCTCTGTGTATTTTTTATGTTCAGCTGGCCGCATTCACAAGAAATTATCGTATGTTTGAAAACTTTTGCGGCCTTTGTAAAGTTTTTCTAGAGAAGCAATTTTCAGTTCATTTAGATTTGCTGTGCATGATAATTTCACAAGACGTAAAATAGTTTTAGTTTAGAATACGCGATACTGAAATTATCGTTTGAAATCTCCTTGCGTTCCTCCGCGGGGGGTGAATTTCCCGTTCCGCTCGCAAAGCGCGGAAGCGCACGTATCATGAACTCGCGCCTGGTTGCATGCCGGTCCGGTCGTGCGGGCTTCTATCTGCAAACATGGCGTCGGTGGTGATCGTCGGCGTGGACGGCGTGGTGAGCTCATCGTTCCGTTTAAAAGCGCTATCCCTGACTGTGAACTTTCGTCGTATGTCGCTATGATAACCCAGCACTTACTAGAAGGGAAGATCCACCTACGCGTGCGGCGATGTCGTGGTGGCACTCTCAAGACAGCAGAAACGCCCGTACCGTCATGTTTGTTTACTTCGACTGTAGTGGTGCTTATTAAGCATTTGTTTCCTCGAACATCGCCCGGATTTTTTATTTGGCGCATTTCATGCGTGTGCTCAAGTTCAAGGTATTACTGACGCGTACCGTATAAAGGATGCGAATTTTCACGCGTTTTCATCACCGGAGAAATGTGATTTGTGTTATCCATCCTGAATGCTCGCAACGTCAATATGATCACGAAATCATATTTCTACGTTGCTATATCGCTGCTAAGATTACATCGTCTTTTATAATTGCAGAAAAGGCGTATGGCGATATATGTCCTATTGGCAAAGTTGTGTATTAGAGTAATGATCGTCTAAGACGGCGTACTTCATCTTTTTCTTTTTTTCATCCACTGTAGCCTGCAAGCGTATCATGAAAAAAAATAATAAATCTTTAGGCTATAGAAACCTGTCTGTCTATATTCTCTTATGGCATTGAGCGGTAGTGCGTCCCCTTTTTAGAGGCGCCGCTGAAACAGCTGACGGCGGCGTAGAAGCGGTCGCCGAGCTGCCGACCCGCTGCGCTTGTTGCAGTGGTTGCAGGTGTGTGTACGCGCGGCGCACAGCGGTCGTTCCGGTCGCTCCGGCTGCAATCTGCAACGGACGCAGTCGTAGGTAACGCACTCGTTGCACATGTCTGAACCAGCCTGCCGTGCTCCCGAGGCGAAAGTCAACGTGGCGACATCGTTTGACATCACGTATCAGAGGTTATGCTGCGATGCCAAACATTTTGATTCCGGCTTGCCCCGACCGCAAATCGAAGAACGCCCGAAAAGGTCTGCGTTTCGTCGTCCTCGGAACACGACTCCGAAGCGCTACTATCGTCCACATCGCACCCCGGAGTGGCGTCATAGGAAATCATTCCCTGGTCGGCTGTCAACCGAAGAATTTCAGCCTCTAACGGCGTCAGGTCCTCGAGCGTGAAAAACTCCGCCATTATCCAAGCTCTAATGACAGAGAGGTTCGGCCTGTGCGGCTACCTCGGGATCGCTGAAATAAACTGAAATAACTATTACTGATCAAACGCAGTTTGATAAAAAGGTTAACGACTATGACTGGAATAATCTTCTCACCTCTGCAGAAGCACCAATGCTCTATGATACAGTTGCAGAATTATTATTGCACTTTTCTAACGCATGTAAAAACGAGTTATTATTAGAGGGCGTAAGAAAGACCACGATTTTTTTTAGAGCGCAGCTCTTAGGCGCTGTTTTCCGGCTTGAGCGGCGTCGCCGTCGGCGTAACCAAGGTCACCCCAAGGTCACGTGACCCCCAAGGTCACCCCAAGGTCACGTGACCCCACCCCCGAGGTCACGTGACCCCCCGAAGTCACCTTACCCCCTGAGGTCACGTGACCCCCCGAAGGTCACGTGACCCCCCCGATGACGTCATCGTCACTGACGACGTCACCGGCATCCGCATCGTCATCGTCTTCATCACTGATGACGTCATTGTCACTGATGAAGTCATTGTCACTGATGACGTCACCGGCATGCGCATTGTCATCGTCATCATCACTGATGACATCATTAGTGACGTCACTGATGACGTCACCGGCATCCGCATCGTCATCGTCATCATCACTGATGACATCACCGACATCCGCATCGTCATCGTCATCATCAGTGATGACGGCATTGATGTCGTCACCGGCATCCGCATCGTCATCGGCATCATCACTGATGACGTCACTTATGTGTTCACCGACATCCGCATCGTCATCGTCATCATCACTGGTGATGTCATCAGTGACGTCACTAATGACGTTATCGGTATCCGCATTGTCATCGTCACCGATGACGTCATCAGTGACGTCACTGATGACATCATCGGCATTGTCATCGTCACGTGACCCCCAGGCCACGTGACCCCCCCTCCGGTCAGTTGACCCCCCCCCCCCGAGTACCCTTCCCTCCTCCTCCTCAAGTGCTGCGCTCTAATTCGGCGTTACAGGGAGTTGTAAACGGCTTCCACTTTTTTTCAACACGCTTTTATATTTTTGCAGGCAGTGACTTTACAGACACGGACGGACACTGCTTATTTTGAGTATGTTTCAAGAGAATTTGCACTTTTTTCAGAGCGGAATTTAACTTTTACGAGCGTAGCCAGGACCATTCACGGCAGGCAATTAGGTGCTGCTTAGTCGCTACGTGGTAAAACATTCGTTTTAGCCGGCAGAGGAAACCGCGCCACCAGTTGGCTGTACCCAATTTCGCATAGTTTCCCTTCAAGATGCTTGATTCACTGCTTGACCCTTCGGGCAGCAACACTCAACTGTTTGGTATTTTAATTGTTGAGATACTGCAGACCTTTTCGTAGGCTCAGGCATGGTACAAGCAATGAAGGAAAACAATACGGCGCTGCGCACGCAGCGTAGATTCAATACTTGAAATACGTAACGACACCATGTGAAACGTATGCAATAACAAATCAAGATGCGGAAATTATTCAATACAAGGACATACAAAATATCGTGGCAATGCAGCCACAATACTCACTCGAGTTAGCGACGCTTAATTTGCACTGCACTTGAAATAGAGTTTAGATCATGAAAATGCTGAGTCAGGCTATCAGCGAACAACTGCGATTCGGTGTAGCTGTAGAGTCCAACGTGGAGCGGCGTTGTCTTGACGTTCACCCGGACATTTTTTGGTAATAACAAACAATTATTTCAAAACAAATCATTTTCATTGTCGCTGCCTGTTGGCGATGCACACATCACACAACAAGAAGTTTTAAACGTGCATAGTACTCCTGTGCGAAGCATATTGTATTAGAAGAAGCAAACGCCACAAAATAAATTTACGAAGGTATAAGCAACTCCAAAGGGGATAATTGCAATCACAAATTCTTCGCGTTTTTTTTTTTGTATTCCTTTTCTCATTTTATGTTCGGGACCGTGTTGTCAGAATCGAATGTGAAAGCCGGGTTTACAGGCGCCTGCTTACTAAGCTATTATTGGCGAGACATTTCTCATGCAATTTTCTGTTGCTTGGAGCCCGCCAACAATCTGCGACATAAATAAATCACCGAACTTCGCACACGTCACACTACAATCGCCACTTCCAGCGTCTTGACGCCAAGAACGCATTACTTAAATTCTCTTTAAAATGTCCACGTCTTTAATTTTGTTGGAATACTTCTACTTTGCTTTAGTCCTACAAGTACTTGAATACTTTGACGAAAGTGCGATATGCCGTTTATGCCTCTTTTTTACAGGGAATGGGCTTCAAGGTACCTTCAGGTTAGTGAAATCGTTTTTTCACGTGCTTCAAATATGACTGTCGTGCCTGCCTCTATTTATAGTCAATGTTTGTCCTGAAGCTTAAACTAACCTCTGAATCAGTTATTTTTGTTTGTATTCGACATGACCCTTTCTGCTTTACACTTGAGTTCCTGGTGTGTGTTTTATTTTCTGTGTTTATTTATTTTCCTACAAGTGCCAACACAGACCCATAGGTTGTACCTGAACACTGTAGTAAACGCTGATTTATTGATTATTATTATTATTATTACCTGTTTTATAATAATAGTAATAACTTCAATTCCTGTCGAAACATTTCTTATCACAAAAAAATCTTCCAATCTCATTCGGATGCACGTAAAACTTCGTATCTGATAAATGAGCTTCCTGAATACCAAAGTTGTTCCATTGATGATACATTAAAACGACATTTTGTTGATAATTTGCAATTGATTGTACAGGATCCTAACGTTTTCTTTGAAACGCTTTCTGGTTAGGCGAAATATTGCCGCGGGAAGAGCTAACCAAGTTGGCAGCGCGCCCATGGCCTAACGGTTATCGCGCTTGCCTTTTGCGCATAAGGCCAGGGTTCGATTCCTGGCCGCGTCTACACATTTTTGATGATGCTGTAATGGGATGTTCTAGTAAATTCGAGAACCGTCTCTCTGATTCGAGGTCAGAATGTTCTATGCGTTGAACTTTCTGTGCGAAATTATTCCAGAAGCCCACGCGTGTACATAAGGGGCTTCGCTTGGCGATCTGCATTCAGTTTCGCCCCAGCGTTCGATCCGGCTGCTTCGAGGCCTTCGCCGCCTTCGACGCCCGCGACGCTCTGTTGTTATCTTCCTTTTTCGTTTGTATTTCTGGGCACAAGTTCGCCCCATTCAACGTTCAGTTTACTCAGTCATTTGCCGCCTCGTCACTTGTCATTCGTGATAGTATTGGGTGTTTCAAAGTAAAAACTTGTGCGGTTGTTTTCCTGGAACCCTAAAGTAATTATTCTTTCAAATATAACAACTTGCACAAATACTTCCGATGGCAATATTTCATTTCAATCTGGGGTTTCTTGTGGCTGCTGGGATTTCGTCAGTGTTTGATAAAGCCGAATAAGCTGTATCAGAAATGTGTTTTAATGTCTGAACCAACAGCTCATGAGGCAGACAGTAAAAGGCAGTTTCACACATTGCCAAATCGTGCTCAAGGATTGAATGCACTTCTACTTTGTAATCTTTGCACTGGATCCAACAAATATTCCCGAGCACGTGTGATTGCACTGCTACTCTGCAATTTCTCCACCAGATCTAACAAGTACTCCTAAGCCTGTCTGAAACCGTGGTGTTGAATATAAAAAAGCCTGTGCGCCTACTTTCCCGCGCAACACTCGGAGAGCCAATCACGGCAACTTACGGAGTAGGGTGGCCACCTTCTTGCTAGCGAAATGCGGGACACGCGGAACAGGGGGGGGGGGGAGAGAGAGAGAGAGAGAGAGGAAGAGGAATTTTATCAAGACGCACACAACGAACCGAGGCTTTGTTAACACATCTATTATCCTCTGCTGTTTATTCACCTGCTAATTGTATTGCAGCAATTAAGGTTAAATAATTTTCACAGCCAGTGATATATTGCTTTATGCCAAATATGTTAATAAATGTTTTGAAGTTAAAATCATAAAAATCGACTTTATCAGAACTCGATGCATCAACTGAAAATATGAAATAGTAAACCTTTTTTCGGGATAATCTTTCCTGTCAAAGCTTACTTTTATCAACTTGGTCATACACACATTTTTAACATTATGTCTTGTATCGGCCCTTGTCTTTACTAAAAAGAAATCCACAGCAATCCTTTCGTATCAAGATAGCAATTTGAAAATAATTACAATATTTTATATTTAAACTTTTGACGTGCAATTTTTCTTACAATATTTTGCCAACAAGGGAAGAGGCACGATGGCGCATCCGCGGTGGATATCCTGCAAGAACAACGGTCGCTTCTCGCAATGCTTGGATAAAAAATGGCGTACCATTTCGATTCACCGAATTAAAAGCGACTTCCGCGCTTCCCCGTGCCCCGTTGTTCGGCGGCACCATGAGTTGCGGAGTCAATTTTACGACAGTGTCAAATGCGGGACATTTCGAAGATTTGGAATTTTCTCGCGGGACGCGGGACACCAGCCCTCAATGCGGGACAGTCCCGCGAGTCGCGGGACGGGTGGTCACCCTATTACGGAGGCAGCTCAGCGAATGACAATGCCGAAACATATGTTTAGACCAAAAAATGCAGTCTGAGTTGTGACATTAAGCAATGCGAAACGTCACGCTTGCATTGCTTCATGTCACAACTCAGACTGCGTTTTTTGGTCTAAACATATGTTTCGGCATTGTTATTCGCTGAGCTGCCTCCTTAAGTTGCCGTGATCGGCTCTCCGAGTGTTGTGCGTGAAAGCAGGCGCATGAGATTTTTTAGAGTGTCATTTATTTATGCTCACTAACTATGGACTTAAGGTTTACTCAATAGTATCAACATTGAACATTCTGATCCTTCCGTCATCTGTCGCAGATTTAGATGCAAGTATTGGCTGCCCCTCTTCCTATCAGATTCACCTAATCCATGCAGACAGGTTATGTACCATTTTTTAGCAACTTTCTACACTACTAGCCACTTTACGCTTTCGTCACATTTTTTGTTGGGTGTATTTCCGCGGCTTGTGTTGCACTGCCAGTGCTCGATGTAAAATTGGTTTTTGTGCGTGCCTGAAATAAACGGGTGAGTTTGTAAACTTGTGTGCAAAAATGACGGCCAGTCATACACCAAGGAGTTTTCTTGTCGAGTCTGCTGCATATGGTCGGCTATGCTCATCATCTCAGATTGTCTTGCCTCGGTTCCAGAACAATTAGGCACTCCATATTTCGACTGCACATGGCCCAGGGGAGGTCGTGCGGCCAGAAGTGCCAGTATTCTGAAGTGGAAATTTAGGTTGGTGGAACCTTGCAAGTGGTTAACATCACCAGGTTTTGAAAAGATGACAAACTGAGATGAGAGTGCTTATTTTTGTAGCTTCTGAAAAAAGGAAACCTCAATGGCAACGTTTAAAGCTGTGCCCAACATGCAGTGCATCTTTTTGCTGCTGCATTTTGAAACCCTGTTGCTGAAGCAAAGTTCATTCTAGCCGAGATCGGTCTCCCTTCATGTCTAGGCTATCTCTTCACCACTGCCTGCAGGTGCCATTTGGGCGAGCTTTTTGTAGTCGCAAAAAAGATGAAGGTAAGGCAGGCAAAGCCAGGCCTCGCACTGTGTCTAGCACAGGCCCCAAGTCACTCCTGCGAAGCTATCGGCGGCTTGCACACATGTGTACATACAATCCTTTGCAGCTAATCTGAGGTGAGCATAGCTAGGACAAATCTGACAGCTGCTGTCTGCATCACGCATGCACATAGCATAGTGGGTATGTGTGCATATCCCATTGCAGGGGATAAGGTAAGCACCGCAAGGACAACCCTTGACATCACTCAATTCATTCACACACGTGCCCTGTCGACGCTGCCGGTGAGGACGATGACAGTAAACGACCAGTCGGCTTGTGGAATACTATCTCACTGCCCGCTTCCTTCGCTAAAGTTGTAAAATAATACGACACTCGGCGTCACCTCTGTGCTCCACTGTGGGTGTACGAGTGCGTACGCTGCCCGCGGACGTGCTTCATCCCCTCGAGTGCTCGCCCAACAAAAGCAGTGGTCGAAGCCGCTGCGTTTATGCTTTAGTACCTTCTCCAGAGGAGCACAAAAAAGCTGACATCAGGTATAGATATCTTTCACCGAAAGCGTGACAATGCACTTCTCTATCGCGACTAGCTGCGGAGAGCGCGATTGACTCTTGCAGAGGTGTGACAGTGTGTATGCAAAGCACAATTCACACGTGCACTCGCGGTCCAGATCCCCGCTTGTGCTCCGTTGGCGTCTCACATACTTACCTTACTGGCGCGATTCGTCATGTTACGCCCGTGAATAATGCTGCCAAGAGGCAAGTTGGTCATCGCGGTAGGGCAGGCTACACAACACCGCGGTGGCGTCAAGCGAATGGGAGAATCGGTATCTACACTGGGCGTTTTAGCGAAAGGCAAACGAGCTGGGTTTATGGTTCATTTCCAGGCCGCAAATAATTTGGGAATGCTGGCTGCGGTTGGGGGTCCTTAGGCCTAAACACAGCCATCCGTCCTCTGGCGACGGGCCTGGAGTATTCCAAAACGAGAAGCGTCTGCTCAACGGCGGTAGCGGGGGGGGGGGGGGGGGAGGGGGGGAGGGGCCGCACGCAGCTTAGAAGAGCCCGTAGCGCAGGCGTACCACGTGACTGCGTCAGCCAATCGCGGTATTCATCCCTCCTCCCTTTCCTCCTCTCCCTCTTTTTTTCTGCTTGGCCCGCTGCGCATCCAGGCAAACGGATACACGCCCCCCGGTGCGGTCTACGTCTAACGAAACGGTGAGAGCGCTAATAATTTATACGCGCTTTAACCTAAGCCCCCCCCCCTCCCTCACCCCCGCGTTAACAAAGCTACGGAGGGCGGTAGGCAAAAGTGAGGGGGCCCCTCACCGTAGTATGGCCGGCAAGAGTGAGAGGGCCCGTCCTATGTTGTATGTGGTGAGATTAACAGTGAGATTAAGGCTGCGGTTCCATGGCAGCCATCTTGAACAAGGCGTTAGTTCAACTATGGTGCCTGGATCGCGTCTTCGACTGGTGTGCTTAGCATCCTATCCTGCCCATACGTCAAAAGTGGTCCCGATGTGGCAACAAATGACGCGAATGTCATGCTGTTGCCTGTCGCGATCCTGGCGGTTGGCCGTAGAAATGCTGGCGAAAAGCACGAGCGAACGCGAGTGTCGCTGTCGTCACGGAGTCCCTTTAGGCGTCCCAACTCCGGCTGCTCTAGCTTCCGTGAACTGTCACAGTGGAAAGCGACCTGCAGCAGAACAGGCATCTGCCACATACACCACAGCTGTTGGGGCGCCGCCAGGGTCGCGACTGGCGACAGCATGACACTTTTATGACGTCATCAGGCGGAAATTGAGGGACCACTTTTTTGGCCGCGGTAAACACACCAGTCGGAGACGCGTTCCAGGCACCATAGTTCAACCAATAGATAGCGACACGCACCCGTGGTGTGGCCGAAATATGCGGAGGGCAAGTTCGTCTGCTTCTTGCGCAGGGGGTAGCGATGACGTCAGAACACCAAGCCCTGATTGGCTGATCGCGACCCCTTATCTGAGCGTCCTCTGCTCCTTTGCAACGTCGTCTGCGTCTGTCTTACCTTTCCTGCGACTGTCGGAAGTCGAGCTCGACTTCGCCTTTCAGAGAGGGCAGACGAAATAACTCGAGCGGTACGTTGTTTTTGTCTAACAACTAGCAGACGCGCATTAAGGAGATAAGTCAAAGGACTCACTGGCGAGGTGTCCCGAGGCGCCGAGGTTTGTTTGCTAAGAACCGAAAGTGAGGGTGGTTAGTGTCCACAAGTTCCCTCCCAAATACTTTTTCTCTCCCTTCGTGTGCGGCGAGACTCCTCACTCTTTAACCGCGTCGGCGGTTTGGTGCGGTTGGCGCAGTTAACGTCGTCTGCTTTACGTCTGCTAGTCAAAGCGATGGCTGCTTTACCTTTCCCGTGTCAGTCGCAGATTCACCGCTTTTTCACCGGCGAGAATGCGGCCTTCGAAAAAGATTTGTGTTTGTCCTTTGTCCCTCTTGTTCCACTTCTCCATGAATTATTTTCGTCATCCTTGTCCAGCTCGCTTGCACCTTTGCATTTAATTGCATTATAACAATAATTACTTCTTGGTGTCAACGAGTCTACGACATAACTTCCGCGATACGTTCGACGCCGCTCGGGTAGCTCGATCGATCTTGCTCGGATTTTCTTCCACAGAATAGCACAGGTTTTCAAACTTTTGCCTCTTGGATTTACGCCACACATACATACCCCAATACGCTTACTGACAACCACCTTTTAGTCGACCGAGAAAGTTGTGACAACAAGCAGTGATCGAGCACTTTTGGGCTATGATGTGCTCAGAGTACCGATCGCAGAGCCGCATTGGTTTATTTACAGTCACTACATCGGCTGTGATCTGTCTTTAGCTGATTATCTTTGAACAACTCATTAAAAACGGGGTACCATTGGCGCAACTCGTGAAACCAAACTTTTTAACATAGCGATGAACATTGTGTTTACTTCTTACGTGAGCGAGCGACCTGCCGCGGCATGCTGCTCTTGGGCCGTTGCAGTTACTGTTGTGTAAGGTCCGTCTTGGACAGTCCATTTAAGGTTTGTTCACACGATGCATCTTTTAGGCGCGCAACAGTTTCGCGACACTCAAGTTTCGCGAAATGTGCTCGTTCACACGTACCGCTTCACGTGCAACAACAATGACGTTTAGACTCGCGAAAATAGTTTGGGTGTTGACCATAAAGTGGTGCTTCAGTTGAAAGCCAACATCATCATCATCACCATTAGCCATTCAGCGTCGTGTCATTTACTTCCATTTAGTTAATTTACTCTTAAATTGTCATTTACTAGTGGTTGAATTGTCATTTACTGCCATTTACTTTATTTACTGTTGAATATGTATAATTTGGATGGAGGTTGACAAGGAAGAAGACTGTTGTGGAAGTAAATGAGAGCTGTACGCTGTGCTGGTTTTGAGACGGTACTGTGTACGTCCCTTTTTGTTTCCTTGTCTCAAGGGTTTATTTCTTAATTATGACTAAAAATAGACGCGAATGATCATCATCACCAATTACGTCTTCGTCCATCGCTGGATTTTTTTCCGATATGCTACTCACTTTTCCTTCAGTGGTGCTTGACGTGCTTGCGGAAGCGCCGGCAGTATCCATCGTTCGTGGTTTCGTTGTTTTTTTTTTCGGATTTGGCTCGGCCACAACACCGGCAGTGAAGTGGTCTTGTCAAACAGCTCGCTCTCCCCTCAAAGGCCACGTGAGAGCGTTTCTGAGCGGCCATTGGCGGCGCCCTTAGAATGATTGACCGGACTCGGCAAAGTTTCAGCAAAAGCTCGCTCCAGAAGCGAGGTGTGGGCGCAACTTTTTTTAGATGCGCGCGTCCTTTTCGGGCTCGTTCAGACGGCGCAACCATTTCGCGAAACTACGTTTCGCGACACTAGATGCGCGAGAAAAATGCAGCGTGTGAACGGGCCTTTAGAGCCGCGCAAAGTGCGGTAGCCACCATGTAGCTGCACTTTGCGGCCCCGCGAGGGCACTCACAGTGATTCTCTAAAATGTCACCTTTATCGGACAGCGTCATCTTTACCGCGTAGCTACAATTCTTAAACGACGCCTGGACATTCGCAACTAGAGTGAAATCCTTCACCTCAAAAGAAAGGTATTTCCTTTCGTCTTTTTCGAAGGCCGCGTTCTCGCCGGCGAATCTCCAACAGAAGCAGGAAAGGTAAAGCAGCCATCGCTTTGACTAGCAGACGTAAAGCAGCGCGCCAACCGGCCAACCGCGCCAACCCGTCGACGCCTTTAAAGAGTGAGGAGTCTCGCCGCACACGAAAGGAGGGAAAAAGTATTTGCGAATGGGAACTTGCGGACACTAACCACCCTCACTTTCGGTTCTTAGCAAACAAACCTCGGCGCCTCGGGACACCTCGCCAGTGAGTCCTTAGACTTCCCTCCTTGATGCGCGTCGGCTAGTTATTAGACAAAAACAACGTACCGCTCGAGTTATTTCGTCTGCCCTCTCTGAAAGGCGAAGTCGAGCTCGACTTCCGAAAGTCGCAGGAAAGGCAAGACAGACGCAGGCGACGTCGCGAGCAGACGTCGTTGCAAAGGAGCAGACGACACTCAGATAGGGGGTCGCGATCAGCCAATCAGGTCTCGGCGTGCTGACGTCACCGCTGCCCCCTGCGCAAGAAGCAGACGAACTTGCCCTCCACCATCGCGTGGCCCTTCTCGCGCCGCTGCCAGCTGTGCTCAGCTGGCTCAGTAGCGTGGCCCAGCCACGGCCGGACTGGAAGCGCGCGCTCTGACAAAGAGAGCGCGCGCTTCCAGTCCGCCCGTGGCCCAGCAAACTCATGTACCCGAGAATGTCAGGCTGGGCAATAGTTGTTCTCTTATAGACCGCTCCATTAGGGTCATAGCAGAGAGGGTAAAAAAAAAGAAAAAAATGCCTTCCCCCTCTCACCCTCATCTCGTCTGCTCCGCCGAGTGGGCTGTACCTAGCATCCGGCTGGCGTACAAACTCTGTTTAAAATCGCGTCATTTTGGAAATTTCAAGCGCAGATGCGCAGATTTTGGTATGCCAGTTATCGTGTAATACTATGCTAGATAAAAAGACTAACGGGGTCCTATTGCGCTGTTACCTGCGTGCAAATAAAAAAAAAAGAAAACTGTGTCAGATTCGCCGGTCTCTCCGGTGAAAAGTAGATCCGGCTGCCGTACCTTTTTTACTACACGAAGTTCGTACTGGAGTAGGCCTTTAGCAACCATGAGTGGAAGTCTGAAATAATAAATAAAAACATGCTCTCCTGACGCAATACACGCAGCAGTTGAGGGTAGTACTGCCGGCTGACTCAACTGCTATTTAAGTAACGGAAAAAAAAGATATCCTACTTGATCATTTACCGAAATAGAACAACAGAGAGCTCTAGGCTGATTTTGGAGTATCCATAACTATTCTAAGAACGCGAACCACTTCAGAACGGCAGCCACGAGCGAGAGTTCGATGTTCCGTACAGCCCGCCGGTACAACCCAAGGATGGAGGATGGCAACCACCCAATTGGTCGTCTGCTAGCGGAGTCGGGCGCGTGCCCTCTTTCTTCCCCACCGAACCCGCTGAATTTCTCGGATGTATGGAGAGGGCGCTGCTGTCGAACGAAATGGTGCCGTCCAGAGAGCGCTAAACGGAATGGTCTATATAGGGACATGCGGTTCGGCGGTTGCCACGGGCTTTCGCAATGAATCTCACCAAGCAGGGATCAATTGTTGATTGACGTGTCAATAACCTGTCAATTAAAAATTCTTCTGCAAGAATGCACGCTCAGTAAACTCAATCTTCAAAAGGCACCAGCGAAAGCGGACGACTAGTCAAATGCTTCGCGATTTACGGTACTTGCCTCATCATTTTAATGGCGACTGAATAGTGACGTCACGAAATATTGTGTTTCACGAGATCCGGAAAATGTTGTAAAGGTTACTACATTATAGGGGAGGTTCCCAGAAAACAAACGCTGTTACAATATTTTCGGAAGTACCGACAGACATAAGGGTGTAAGTACAGCTTAGGATGAATATGATGAAAAGCATCAGAATAAATAGGAAGACGTTTATTTGCAATGAAGACGCTATGAATGAGCGGTGTTTAGCGTCGGGAAGCGATGAACATTCGGGAATTTATAAGTTCACATGACTGCTAACTGTGGACATGCGGGCAATGAAGACCTGTTTTGTAGGGAAATGGGGTTGCGGTGATTACCTGATATCGGACGACTCCTGGCAGACGAACAAGCAAGTTTCTTCTTTGTGAATGCTAAGCGTCCAAAGTCAAGCACAGCACGTCGCTACGGACGTTGTTGACGTTTCGAACACTTACCGTTTTCGACTAAAGCGTTGGCACATGCGCTAACTTTCCGGAAAGACTCTGAAGTCTTCCTCGAGTCCAGCGCTATCGAGCAGTGACTGAAAACGATTCACTATTCAGTCGGTGGGTGGCGAAACATATCTGTATCTGCGGAGTCATGGTCGATGCGTACGACGTCCAAACGCGTCCATTGACGTTCTACTCTCTCTTTTCGCTACTTTTGGCCTCTTGGTACTAAACTTGAGTTTGGTAGTGTGATCTGGAACTCGCTGGCGGCCTCCGATGCGTCACGAATTGAATCCGTAGAGAAACTGTTTGTTCGCATTGTGTACGACAGGCATTTTAATAGAAGGTGTTATTATTATTACGAATATATTCTTATTACTTTAAGCTTACAAAATTTATTGACATGTAGACTCTCGCGTGATATTATATTTTTACACAAAGTGATCCACGGTCAATGTAATGCTGATATGCTAAGCTCTGTACATTTGTACATCTTCACGCGCCTGCTCGCATCTGTAGAAAGCACTCTGTATTCTACCCGTCCTAGAAGGACACACTGACACCGTTAATTCGCATGCAAATTTCAGTGAGCTAATTACCGTCGTCATCTTTTGATATTTTTCGTGACTTTGCTTCCTTCAAACGTGATCTTGACATACTGCTGTACCATGCGTAGAACAATGTCTCATTGAGTCTTTTCTTTGTGTGTATGTGCCATCACATCAAAACCTCACGGTTGTTCTGGGGCACTAAAAAAAATAAACGATTACGACTACGATTACCATCTTGCAACTAACAGGCAAGCAGAACAGATGGCGTGCGAAACGAAGAAAGCCCTCTTGAAGCTTACAGAAGAAGCGGTTCAGTGAAGAATCGCCAGGTTCTTGTTCCGGCAGCACGCGCCGGTCTCATCTTCCACGACGAAAACACCCGCCGAAGCAATGTTCAGCGGGCGAAGAGCCACACCCCTCGATCTCATGACTCTATGGCCACTAACGAAGATGGAGAGATTCACAGATAGGGAGTAATGGCAGATTATTCGATCGGTCTACGCGAGGAATTTCAGCGGAAGTCCCGCCTGTCTGCCTGCGGAAACGGCAGTCCTGCCTGTCTGCCGTTTCGTTAGGTAACCGGAGTATGTGAAAATAATTTTAAACGAAGGACTAACCGCCCCGACTATTTTCCGGCTCGCGCATTCTTCTCTCCAGCCACGGGCCATAAACTCATGGTTCGTGCTCGCTTTTTTCGCGAGAACCTAGGGCATCGGGAATACAGTCCCAGTCTCAATACACCACATTGTAAACTACGGGGCCGCTTTCTTGTTACTGCTCTTTTGATTCCTCCTAATTTCATTAGCCTGATTTTCGTCTCGCCTCTTTCTGGCATCGAGGTTGTAACGGGGTTCTCTTAGAGGGATACTGCGGGGTTCTCGAGGATCCACAATTTATGGCAGCATGCATTCCATGTAAAACTTGAGTAGAAAAGGCTCCATGTTGGTTGACCAGAAGGTGTCATTCTTTTCTGAATACGTTGGATATCAATGCCTTTGAGCGTAAATACAACAAAGTTACAAAACTCTTTTTGTGTAATGTGTAACTGCCCTTGTTTTTGGTAGTAGAAGATATGGTGGTGACATACCTTTCACACCGTGCTCCTTTTTCTTTTTGCCTCATACTCTTTTGCGGCTTCAGTAGGCTTCAAGAATCATTTGGAACAGGGACACTTCACCACAACGGGGCCATTTCTTCCAAGCAGTCCATCAAAGGATGCTGCTAGAAACCCGCGCTTCATATCCACGATTAAGCCGCAGTTTTGCACAGTGCAGTTTTCCTGTTACACGTACAGTTGTAAAGCAGCATCCTCATTGATTCTACCATATATACTCTGTTGCGGGTGAATAAAAGTGAAAGCTGCTTACAACTCCCTGTAACGCCGAATTAGAGGGCAGCTCTTGAGGAGGAGGAGGGAAGGGCACTGGGGGGGTTAAACTAACCAGGGGGAAGTCACGTGACCTTGGGGGGTCACGCGACCTTGGGGGTCACGTGATGACATCATCGGCATTGGGGGTCACGTGACCTTGGGGGTCACGTGACCCCCAATGCCGATGATGTCATCACTGAGGTCACTGATGACGTCATCATTGACGATGACGATGCGGGTACCGGTGACGTCATTAGTGACGTCACTGATGACTTCACCAGTGATGATGACGATGACGATGCGAATGTCGGTGACGACATCAGTGACGTCACTGATGACGCCATCAGTGATGATGACGATGACGATGCGGATGTCGGTAACGTCATCAGTGATGATGACGATGACGATGCAGATGCCGGTGACGTCATCAGTGATGATGACGATGACGATGTGGATGCCGTTGACGTCATCAGTGATGATGACGATGACGATGAAGATGCCGGTGACGTCATCAATGATGATGACGTCATCAGTGATGATGACGATGACGATGTGGATGCCGGTGACGTCATCAGTGACGATGACGTCATTGGGGGTCACGCGACATCGGTGGGGGTCACGTGACCTCCTGGGAGTCACGTGACTTCGGGGGGTCACGTGCCCCCCACGAGGTCACGTGACCCCGGTGGGGGGCTCGCGCGGTGCATTATGGGACATTTCCCATGATGCACCGGGGTCACGTGACCTCGGGGGGTCACGTGCCCAACCACGAGGTCACGTGACCCCGGTGGGGGGCTCGCGCGGTGCATTATGGGACATTTCCCATGATGCACCGCGCGGTTACGCCGACGCCGACGCCGACGCCGCTCAAGCCGGAAACGGGCCCCTAAGAGCTGCGCTCTAAAAAGTCTTTAGGGTACACGGTACTTGAAACAAGTCTGACACCGTACGTTGTGGTTCGCATCATGCATAGCTCCCCATAATGGGATGCTGTGAGCCTTGGCTTCCTTTCAATTCTCCACCTTGGGTTGTTTGCCTGGCCTCTCGTCAACTCAGTGTTATTGCACTGTGCGACGTCCTCTTGAAGGCTATGGAGCTTTATGGTTGATTTCTGCTCATAAACATCAGCAGGAATGTCTGGTTGCTCACACCTTTCACCGTAGTGTACCGTAGTTGGGTAGCTGGCTCTTGGGTGGGTAGCAGTTGCAGACTCCTCCACAAGACTGTTTCCTTGTGTTTCCAGCCTTTGCTTGTTTTCTTTTTATAAATGTAATTGTTCAGCGGAACAGATGGACTCTTTCCTGTTAGTTGTTCAAATGCATTACGGTGCCAGCTCGCTCCATACTGGAAGTTCAGCGCGGCTCCATGGGCATCGATGCTGCTAGGGGTAGGATCCCCTTTGCGAGCGGTTGATTTGCTTGCCTTCTGCGAATTTCGCAACTAAAGACATCACACACCCCGCAAGATTGCTCGTGCTGTTGGTGATAAGGCGATGAGATTTGTCAACAATTTGATTTGCGACAGACATTATTTCTGTTTGCAGCATATAAAGCATTGCTGCATAGACATCTGTCCCCGTTGTGCCATCGGAAAAGTAGCTTTTGCAGCATTGATGATGCGAAACACGTGTTTAGGGCCCTTTATTATGTCAGCCTGGAGCTGCCTTACAATATCTTTTGTGTACCTCAGTCAATATTGAAGGATTCCTTACCAGTTTGACAGCTGTGTGGCATAATCTGACACAGCCTTCCGAGCACCATTTTTAATTCTTCTAATGCACGGTACTCGAAGGAAGTTTGCATGATCTATGCTCTCCTTGAATATTTTGAAGAGCTGGGTTGTGTAACACTTCACAACATGGTTGGCACAATCAACTTTCTGAACAAGATGGCCGTAAGAAACTCTGCATAAGGTCTGGTTTTGAACAGGTGAATCTCCATCTCCAATAAAGGTGCCATATTGCAGACCGTGCATTTTTTACTTGCTTGAAATCCGTGCACTATGATATCGGACCCCATAAAAGTTGAAGCAGTGCTGCAGTTCTTGTAGCAGGTGTGCTTAGGAATCATAACATCTTTCTGCTTGTAGTTCTCGCGATAGCTGCAGAACTTGCTCCTTACTCCTGTGTAGCGATTAGAAAATATATATTACTACTTACAAAAAACATTGCATGGATAAAAATAACACCACTGCGTCGTAATAACGGCATTCCCACCTATTCATCTCCAGAAAAGCATAATCTGTGTCTCGAAAGTAAAATTTAATGTCATCAGTTGTGAAATCCACAACATAGAAAATATAACTGACTCAGTGGAAAGATCCCTATCGAGCAGCGCTCTCGGAAATTTGTAGTAGGGCGAGCCTATTCCTCAAAGTAGAAAGCGGGACATCCAGGAGGGGGGGGGGGGGGGGGGGGGCGTGGCCATATTAAAGATTGAGATCGAGAGAAAAAATTTCATGCAATAGCTTCTCTTACTTCAAAACGTTACCGTATTGCACTAGGGCCTAGGGAAGAGCCACTCTCACAGTTCAGTTGTATGCACTCATTTGGTTTCAAAGCGAGTTTCTGTTTGCTTCAACTCGCTTGGTGGCAATTTCAAAACTATGCACTCCTGTGGAAACGAGACATCATTCTTAATCGGGACAAAAAGACGGGACCGCAGAAACGGACCTCTAAATCGGGACATTCCCGGCCAAAACGGGACGTCTGGTCACCATAAGTTGTAGTTTCACTCTGCTGCAGATCCCCAGTGCCATACCCACTGAACCCATTCATGATCCTCACGCAAGGTGCAACTAGTTATATCGTGCGCCCCACGGCCAGGTCGACCAGAAGAAGTAAGAAACATACCTTTTTCATCGAGCGGCAAAAAGTGCATTATTGCCTTTCTTCAGCCCTGGTACGGCTTAAGTTTTTTCTCGAGCGCTGTCTGGACGGCCACGACTGATTTCGGGCCGGGAGCATTTCAAGATGGCGATTTCCTTTCGACTCTACACAGCAGCATACCTCGGCAAACCTCATTCATGAGAGCCCTCACTCACCCTCACTCATACTCATCTTCACAAGCGAGGGAAGAGTTAGCGAGTTTCTGAACTAAAAAAATTCATGAGTGTGAGGGTGAGTAAGGTCGTGAGGGCCGTGAGGGCTGTGAAGGCTGTGAGGACCGTGAGTGCGTGAGGGGTAGGAGTGCGTGCGGGCAGTGAGGGCGGTGAGTGCGTGAGGGACATGAGTGTGTGAGGGCTGTGGGGACCATGAGTGCCTGAGGGGTGTGAGTGCGTGAGGGCGTAAGGGCCGTGAAGGCCGTGAGGGCGGTGAGTGCATGAGGGGCGTGAGGGCCATGAGTGCGTGAGGGCCGTGAGGGCGGTGAGTGCGTGATAACCGTGAGTGTGTGAGGGGTACGAGTGCGTGAGAGGCGTAAAGGCGGTGAGTGCGTGAGGGCAATGAGTGTGTGAGGGCGGTGAGTTCGTGAGGGCCACGAGTGCGTGAGGGGCGTGAGGGCGGTGAGTGCGTGAGGGGCGTGAGGACCATGAGTGCGTGAGGGCCGTGAGGGCGGTGGATGCGTGAGGTGCGTGAGTGCGGTGAGTGCGTGAGGGGCGTGAGGACCGTAAGGCTCAGTGAGGGTGAGTGAAGGGCTGAAGGTGAGTGGTGACTGAGGATGAGGGTGTGTGTAGCTGTGAGGATGACGTTGAGTGAGGGGCTTAGGTAAGTGTGAGGGTGAGCGAGGGCGACCTAAAATTCCGACCTCTGCACAGCAGAGACTGCTCCACACCGATTGCGGCTATTGCCGACGTGAGCGATTGAAAGCGTCGCTGTGATCAACTTTCCACGATTGGCGGAATGCTGACTATGACGTCAGCAAAGGATTTTCCATCGACGGAAACAAGAGTAATGTAAGAACTTCAATTTCGACGGTGTTGGCAGTGTTGGTTGCAAAGCGCAATGATTTCAAGTTTCCACAGTGCTAATTACAAACACCATCGAACTTCTTCTTCACAGGGTAGTGACGTCACGAGAGGTAACCATAGGAGGGCGCCACCAAAACGTCTCGCCGCCAATGCAGGACGTGCTCTCAAGCGTCACAAGAATAAGAGAAACGACCGCAGTGACCCCAGGAAAACATTCAACGATGGCGACGACAATATACACCCACTAACGACGTCGTCCTTATACACCAACTCATGTTTACAAACAAACTCGCTCGCCCCTAGCGGCACAAGCGGCGGCCGCGCATGCGCGATAGGGTGTGGTGCTGAAATGTACTATGATTTGCATAGTCCCGTCAAAATAATTGAATCAACACATTTCTTTTTTATTAGTACGCTATTATCGGTTGGCTGTCATGACAACAAACATCCCCCCTCTAATGTGCAAGCTTAGGAGATCGCAATCAGTATGCACTAGCAGTACGCCGTATGTGCACCTGACCCGTATCGACACATTTCGTGGATAGTGATCGGATACCTGCATATTTAGTCTCGCACAGCCACATCCTTTGTTCTTTCAATTAAATTCTTAATCATGAGTGGATATCCAAGCATAAAGTATGCCTATTCATAGCTCTACTCAGGGACAGTGTTGTATGGAACGGCGTTCCTGGAACGCGTTCCTTTTAGGAGGAACGAAGGAACGTTGCCGTTCCATTTTCTTCGGTGGAACGGGAAGACGTTACCTTTTTACTAAAATAAAAAAAGAACGGCATTTTTTTTTCGTCGTCCAGTGGGCTAATTTGTATTTTATTTCTAAGAGGGAAATTCTAAAAATCTAAAAACAATACCTTTTTGAAGAGCAGGATCTCGTTAAAAGTTTTGGTTGCTTATCTCAACGTTTATTTTTCGGAGTCCTCGCATAATAACGGTCGGGTGCAGGAGAGCTAGTGGACATTGCTTATTTTTTCAGTGCCCGAGATTGCGGTTCATAAAGCAAAATTTGTCGTCGAAGGAAAAGACCCAGAAAGAGGGACGTTTCAAACTTAGCTACTTCGTTTACAAACACGAATCCTTATACACCCAGAACTCTAAGGCCGACTACAGCCATTACTGAACTTCTACAGACCTACAGTTACAACAAAAGAACAGGTTACCTGACATCGAACCCACTCTTGTAACCCAGGTATTGGTCACTTAAATGATACAAAAAAAAAACTTCATTTCGTCTCTCCTTGTTCCAAACCTTGAAACTGAACAACGAATCCAACTTTCACGAAGAAACCTTGTAGTTTTCAAGACTGACCTTCAAAAGCCCTACCCTCTTCTTCACTTGCTTGTCTTGTGGACACCAACATCAAGAAGCAACTGTTAAATTCGAACAAGGGACTTTGTGAGATTGAAATGTGGGACATTGTTGTAATACGCTCGTGCAATCTGGGGTAACAGTACATTTGGCTCGTCTGATCGACCACCACAAAAGATGGTAAAAAGCCGAGATTTTTAATGGTGAATAAATCAGCAAATGAAACCCTGCTTTCGCGTGTCTTCTCCTGGTGCCCTTCCCTGACTGCATTCAAATCGTATTTTGCCATTTGATGGGATAGATTAAAAAAAATTTACTTGATCTAACTCAATATGGTATTCAGCAAAATACAAATGTAGCGTATATGTAATGTGTTTCATTTTTTAACTGTAACGGGAGCGAGTTCCTTTTCACATAAGAAACTTGTAACGGGAACACGTTCCAAAAATTAGAAGGTACAAACTTTCATTCCTTTTTTTTCTGGAGCATGTACAACACTGCTCAGGGGTTGTACTGCTCTTTCTGAAAAAACAAAATGTTTGTGACTGCACTAGAAATTCAGAGGCAGCCAGATGCAAGAAATTACTTTGGAATCTCAGCACTGTTTTGTCAGACCAAACCTCTTTTTTACTTGTGGGGCTTTTTAAAGCAAGTGCGGTGCAAATATGACTCTCTCCACTGCAGGAAGACATGGTCCCCGTTCACAAGCTGGACTTAAGTAAGCCCGGGATGCCAAGCAGGCGTCTTCCTGATGAGCCCAACCATGTAGCCTATGACTACAACCCCGACGACAGGGCCCTCTTCCAGGAGATCCTGAGACTGAACCCAAAAGCGGTCGTCCTCAGGTCTATACCTAAGATGAACGAGGAGGACACAGATTCGGCATCTGAAGACGAGCAGACTTACACATTCTTAAGGCAAGTTAAATGCTTGTTCCCGTTATTAAATATCTCATCAACAGAACTAGCTTACAATAGCTATGTTTCCTGAGGCATAAGACAACATGGACTATGATGAGCAATTTTACAATTTATAACACACTTGGGTTTTTTTGACATCTGTATCCTATTGGGCCGAGCAGTCTCGTCTTCGGCAAGTGTGCTTTCTCTTGTGCTAGCTTCAATATTTACATAACAATCAACGATACTTCATAAGTGCAAGAGTTATCCAACAAAATTTGACTGTGGCAGTGCTTGTTGCCTCATTGTGAAAGACATTACCCATCAGGGACAGAAGTTGACGTTCCACATATTCATATATGAGGGACACACCCATTTTCCTGTTCTTTTTGTAATGTTTCTAAATCAATTTTCTGAAGGAAAGTGAGACGGACGGGGGCAACGAGAGCTTCACTGCCATTCGACATGTTTGTGCCCATCAACGAAATCGAGCGGATCGAGAAGAGCACGCGACGCCAGGCAGTAACCATATTCTGGCGGCAAGTTCGGTATGGAAGAATAACTGCCTCGGTGCTGAACAAGGTATGTGAATTGTTGACATTTTCTCGCCTCTCGCAGGGAGGTTTTAGTATGCAGTCTTCTTTTTCCTTCAACAAGTGCAGACGATGAGGGATAGTACGTCGCCGAAGGCCACCCTGGACCTGATCCTGCAGAGGAGCCCTCCCGTCGACACTGAGGCCACCCGCTGGGGGATCGAGAAAGAGCCAGTGGCGAAGAAAGCATACCAGGAGTACATGTGCACAAAGCACAACGACTTTCGGCTCTGCGACGTTGGATTTATGGCCGATGTCAAGATTGTACCTACAACATTTATCGCAATTTTGAATATGCAAAAGCAGATATTTTTGACGCAAATTTCTTGATTTATATTGCAATGGCAACAACTGTAACACTGCTGCAACAAGTCCTATGGTGTCGGTGGTTGACTTGACCGACCTGATATAATGCAACAATTCACATGTCTTGCATTCTGGAGGATCTATGCGCCGGGAACGATTGTAAACTCACTTTTAGTGCCTTAAGCAGCCTGTGCCTTAGCATGACTTGCCATTGTCAACATGGCTATTTTAGCACTCCACACCTTGGGTTCCTGTGGCTGCAGTTTCTGCTTCCTAGCACTTATTTTAAACACGGTAACATACAAAGCAAACAACAGTTTTCGAGACTACACTCTTCCATATCCCCAGAAAAGTGCATTACCATAACTATCCATTTTATTATCAAATCAATTAGTGTACATAATATACTGCTAATAAGAGTAAGAAGCACCTAATGCTTTATTCCAATTTCAACGCACTACATACGTCGCTCTTCAGTGGAGGTGCAGATATCGCTGAATCATGCATTAAAGGGATGCTGAACCGAAATCTGGCTTCCCCAAAACACGCGGCAAAAGCGTGCAACGGGATGCTACAAACACCAAACATCACTCATACAGCGATATCTCGAACGGATGACCGTATCTCTCAAAGGAGGCGCATTTGCCAGGAATGTTGACGTCATGTTTCTCCGAGAAGGACAGGGAACGGCCTCGCGTCTTCTCCGCCTCGCCGCCTTGATGGAGCGAAGCAAAGGGAGGAGGAAACAAGGTATCTTGACGTCACGCGCCTCGTCGGCCTGATTCAATCTCGACCTCTTTTTCCAAAAATACGGTAGTCCATTTGAGATATTGCCTTACGAGTAGTGTTGTAGGGGTTGTAGTTTCCCGCCTACATATCTTGCATTGTTTTCTCGAAATCCAAATTTCGGTTCACCATCCCTTTAACGCTCGTATAGAGAACTTATCTCATGCTTCATATGTAAAAAAATGTCTGGGCATGCTGTTATTATCACCCTTCTTTTTTTCTTTTTACTGGATGTGTTCAGGATAACTTCCTTGGGGCCTCTCCAGATGGGATCTGGACCTGCAGCTGTCACGGCGTGGGCACACTGGAGGTCAAGTGCCCATGGTCATTGCGGAATAAGACGTCTAGTGCCACACAGCACGAGTGCTTTAGAGATGACTTGCAACTAAAGGAGTCACACAAACATTACACACAGGTGCAGACACAACTTTATGTCTGCCGAAAGGAAGTGGCGCACTTCCTTGTATGGACGCCAAACGATTGGGTTTTAACGGTTGTGCCTGTTGACAGATGCTTCTTTGCTCCTGTACTGGAGAAAGCACGAGCGTTCTGGGCTGACCATGTCGTACTAGAGCTACTGTGAGTTTGTGGTGCCCACCAATGAAAATGGAAGAACGGTCCAGAGGGTAGATGACAGTGTGGTACCGGGGCCTAGCGAAAATAGTCTTTGCTTTGCCACTGTCATCACTTTTGTTAAGGGTTAATGAACCATAATTTGTATTCACAAAACCAGGCAGCAAAAGCGTCCAATAGAATGTTACAAACCCCTAAGCACCACTCAAAGCAATATCTCGAATGGACAGCCATTTTTGAAAAGAAAGGGTGCGGTGTAGCAACTCGCAACGTCACATTTTCTGCAACTCTCGTAAAAGATACGGGACAGCACGCGCCTTGCTGCATTCTACCATTTTCGTTAAAAAATGTGGCCATCCGTCCAAGTTATTGCCGTATGGGTAATGTCTTGGGGGTTTGTAGCGTCCCGTCTGATGCTTTTGCTGCCTTGCTTGGCGAATTCCGGTCCATCATCCCTTTAGGTTTTGTCGATTGTCCTGGTTCCTGTGCATGAGTTTCACCATCGATTGCTATTTCCTTAGCTTTCTTTGGATCCTGCTAACATATCCAATACTGTGTACCATCTTCAAGCTGTCTATTTGTTGTGCATGTAATAAATGGTATGCATATTTAAGGTGCCTACCCGGTGTCCATGATAGTGACTAGCATAGACCATGACTCAAGACAGCAATAAAAATTTTCAAGCAGTGTTGCCTTGGTGGCATTTTAAATTTCAGCCACAATGGTTACAATAAATCGGTGGTCTAGTAATGAGACGGGCTCCGACGAAAAGAGAAACAAACTTTATTATGATCTTTAGCTTCCTACGATATGACAAAAAAATGTATCCCCATTTAGGTGAAAAAGACAAAAAATAATTAGGGACGTCGGAGAGTACACAAAAGCATGTCATTTCTAAACAGGCAGAAAAAGATTTTTAAGAATATTTCCATAGCAAATACAGATAGTCAAAATAAACTGAAATGGCAGTCGTGCATGTGCAACTCACTAGGTGAAAGGATGTGCAACCTGGTATTTATAAAACACTGTTCCTAGAGATTCTCCAACATCTAGAGCTTCCTTGATTGTCTCTGCTGTCAAAAGAAGCATTTCCCCCACTTAGGCTCTGTTTTGGCAGAGTTTAACATGTCTAAGCTTTTGCACAGCCTTATCACCACAATCTTAAGATGGAGGGGCACCTTGGCTATCAGTTTGGAGAATATAATGGTACTGCACCTCGTTATGTAGATCACATTTGCTTTTCGGTTCAATATGTCAGGAAAGGGGGGGGGGGAGGAGAGAAAAATTGTTTTTAAGAATTATCTAGATTTTCAAATGCAATCTAACTTGTGATGCAAAATATTGGACTGGTTCAGTGCCCACCGATCTCGACGAACATTGTGCCAGCATGTGTTCGTGTAATCACAGCTCGCACGGTGCACTTTAAAGGAACACTGCAATGAAATATCGGCACTTATTAACGCGCAAGCATTAACTGTCTCATGGAGCGAGCTGACGTCATCAGCTTTGAAACCATGCATCGAGCAGACGACAAAGGGAGCGGACAAGCGGCTTGCATGCTTTCGCATTCACAACTCGTAAGAAATGCTTAGGTGTACCTCAAGCTTTTTTTTTGGTTTATACGTGTTCAAAGGAGCAGTATCTCATCGGACACACCAATATCTTGTAAAAGAAGACACAAAAAAGAATTTTCAAACTGATTAAACGATTAGCAAAGAGCACCTGGTGGATGTTGCTAAAGCCTCGTTTGTAAGGCCCATCTAGGAACCTCTAGAAGATTAACCCGTCACTCAAAATTCACACAAAAGCAGCTGCGTGGTTAGTCGCGGTGGGCCGATTGCTGGTGTGCTTCAACCGCTTTGGTGGCTGGAAAGGCTAGGGCATCCTGACCACGTCGGCCTCGCTGCAGCTTTGCTCATCCCAAGAAAACTACTTAACGATTGCGCCGGATGTGACGTACGTGCTTTCTGCAGGCTGCTCTCCGGGCGCTTGCCAGAGTGGACCATTTATAACGAAAAATACAGCCATCAAGTTCAAACTACAAACGTGCGATTGTCATTTACAGATATTGTGGATCATATTCAGCCTATTTCTGAACACGACGGGTATATTTAGAATTTCGTTGAAGTACCCCTTAAGGACCATGGCTTAGTAGTTGTACTGGACATTGGCCTAACTATGCATCTACAAAAGAAAACCAAGTGCCCACATTTTGATAGCTGCCTAACTTAACGCTGTCTAAGCATCCACACAGCCCAGTTTATTTTTTTTTAACAAAATACGAATTCAATATTGACGGTGGAGGAACAAAGGAGTAGAAGGTAATGAAAGAGTTGTAGATAAATATTCATTTAACAAAGAAACCCTGTTCATGTAATTGTTGGGGACAGAAGTATTTACAATGCATTTCATCTAAAGACAACAACGGACAATGCTGACAAAAATAATGCTTTGGAAAGCTCGGTGTGACAGCCATACTAAAAGATGCAGGTCTCTTGGTGGCAGCTGGCTTCGAAAAAGTCTGAGGAAAAAAATAAATGTCTTTGGTCAATGAGCTTTCCAGGAAGTTCCTTTCAAAAAGAAATGCACACAGGTTAGGCAGGTTTCCCTGGGTTAAAGGGCCCCTAAAAGAAAAATAGTTTTTTTTCTTGTTAACAACATGGTTGGGACACGCATGTCAAAAAACCAATTCTATGCGAAAGAAAACATTTTTAGAGCAATATTGATGCCGCGAGAGGCGATTTAGTTGACAGTCGCCTCCTTTCCACTTGTTTTTCCTCGGCATTCGGGTACAGGAAGGAGTGGTGGATCGGCTTCACCTTCGCGACCGAGATGGTCATTCCGGAATGACACGCGACGTCGTCTTCGCACAGGATTTCAAATAAATCTCTTGCCGCCAGTATTCATCTTAAAAAAAAAAGTTTCACATAAAATTTATTTTTTGACATGAGTGTCGCAACCAGACTGTTCAAAACAAATTTTTTTTTTCTTTTCAGGAGTTTTTTAATTAGTGCACAGTACCTGCCTCACGAAAAGCCCTACATCAATTTTGGTTTCAGGTTTGTGATGCCAGAGCATATGAGTAAAATGTTTGTGGCATGTCGCAGTAGCGTTATGGGCAGCCTGTCCTGAAGAATTCTAAAAACCTTGATGCGACCAATGGCACGCTCTACATGAACCCTTATCTTTGACATCTTCCGCGCTGTCTCCACTTCCTCTGCAGGGAGCTGTCTTTTGCCCTTTGTGTACGCTGGCACAACCAGCCTAGCTCCGACCCTGCCAATGTCCTCGCGAATAAGGAACCCCCGGTCAGCTAGAACAGTGTCCCCATTCTCGAGCTTGTCCAGCAGCCCACTTCTCTGTGTAAGCCGCTTGTCCGACACTCTTCCTCCCCATGCCTTTGAGATGAAGCTTACTGCACCGCACGGTGTCACACCCACAAGAAACTTTATAGTGTTGCACGACTTGTAGTGCGAATATGTTTGCGAACGGGCAGTGAAGGCTAGTGGCCGCTGAATGCGGCATTCTGAGCAGTCTACGATCACACGACACCGTGGATAGTAGCGACGCACAAGGGTGGGCATTGTCCGTGCAATGTCTGGTTGTGTAGGCCAAATGATAAATTTAGAAAAAGTCTCGGCAAGTAAAGGAATGAACTTCACCATAATGTTTGCAACTGTCCCCTCCGACACATTGAACCGGAAAGCAAGATCGCGATTCAGCAGAGCGAGGCGCAGCTAAGCCAGCACCATGAATACAGCATCCCCAAGGGAGACGGCCCTTGGCAGGTACTTCGTGCCTTCTCGCACCAACTGGACGATCAGCGAAAACATAACCATGCTCGGCAAGCCGGTATAGAACTGCACTGATGATTCAGTGAGCTGCTCGGCAGAAAATGATGTTACTCGTCTGTCTTGCAGACCTTCACGTAGAGCTTGGTTGTCAGCCAAAAGTTTCGCCTCTTTGTCTTGAAGGCGATGTACCTCCTTCTGCAGGGCTTCAAACTTGGAAGCTGAAAAGCAGGCCACATTTCGTACAAATATTAGTGCCACTCTAGAATTGGGACAGATTTTAAACCGTGTCCCACTGACTTACAGCAGATGAAACAAGGGACTGCCACCACCACGTCCGTTTGAGTTGAATTCTCGGCGATGAGCCCGTCCGAGCCTGAGATTGTCAGAACAATAAGCATGTAAAAAGGACAGACAAGAATAATAAAGGAATAAATTCTGATTACAAAATTCGTAGCATACAGCATGAAACCGAAACTAAGCGGGGAAGAGCGCCGGTAACGTCGATGCTCCACACTTCCAAGCATGCGGATCGTCAATATCGCAGCCGGCTTCGCTTGAGCAAGCGAAGCCGGCTGTGATAATGACAATCCACGTGCCTGTAAGGGCGGAGCGACAACGTCATGTACAGTCTGGACGCAGTCAAACATGAACAATAGACCGATGGGTTTTCAGTGCACTGCTGTCTCTACGCCAAAGCTTGGCACCCGCCAGGCTGGGGTCTAACATATTGCCACGAGCGCAGCTGGCCAAGTACGCAGCGCGTCCGTGGCCGAGCGGTTATCGTGCTTGGCTCCCACGCTGGAGGGCCGAGGTTTGATGCCTGGCTGCGGATGCACCTTCTTGTTGTTTCTTTAAATGACGCGTTCTGGCGAATTCGAGAACCCTGTCGCTTATCGGAGGTTCGAACGTTCTATGCGACGAACCTTCTGCGGCAATTATTCCAGAAGCCCCTGCGTGTACATAAGGGGCTCTGCGTGGCGAGCCGGAGTAGCCTCGCCGCAGCGCTCGTTCCTGCTGTTTCACAGACATTGATGCCTGCAACGCTAACCTTCTATTTTGTTTTGGGCAAAAGTTCACTCCATAACACGTTTCGTTTCTCCAGTTATTATCCCCTTCATTATTTGTCATTTCGATCAATATCCTACACTGATGTGTTAGGCCCTCACTCGGCAGTAGGCACATCCCAAGCTTCATCGTAGTGCCGACGGTGCAATGAAAACCACTGGCCTAATTTTAGCGTTTTATTGCAAACATAATGTGGGAGTGGTGGTCGAAACTGATATTGGAGCCGCCTACTCTATGGAGGGCAAGTTCGTCTGCTTCTTGTGCAGGGGGTAGCGGTGATGTCAGAACGCCGAGCCCTGATTGGCTGATAGCGACCCTTTATCTGAGCATAGTCTGCTCCTTTGCAACGTCGTCTGCATCTGTCTTACCTTTCCTGTGACTTTCGGAAGTGCAGGTCTTTACGAGCGAGCTCGACTTCGCCTTTCAGAGAGGGCAGACGAAATAACTCAAGCGGTACGTTTTTTTGTCTAGCAACTAGCAAACACGCATCAGGGAGAGAAGTTGAAGGACTCACTGGCGACGAGGCGTGCCGAGGCGCCGAGGTTTGTTTATTAAGAACCAAGAGTGAGGGTGTCTAGTGTGCGCAAGTTCTCTTCCAAATACTTTTTCCCGCCTTTCGTGTGCGGCGAGACTCCACACAGCGGTGAATCTCCGACAGACGCAGGAAAGGTAAAACAGCCATCGCTTTAACTAGCAGACGTAAAGCAGATGACGTTAACTGCGCCAACCATGCCAACCCTGTCAAAGAGTGGGGAGTCTCGTTGCACACAAAAGAAGGGAAAAAGTATTTGGGAGGGAACTTGCGGATACTAACCACCCTCACTCTCGGTACTTAGCAAACAAACCTCGGCGCCTCGGGACACCTCGTCAGGGAGTCCTTTGACCTCTCTCCTTGATGCACGTCTGCTAGTTGTTAGACAAAAACAACGTACCACTTGAGTTATTTTTTTCTGCCCTCTCTGAAAGACGAAGTTGAGCTCGCTCGTAAAGGCCTGTACTTCCGAAAGTCGCAGGAAAGGTAAGACAGATGCAGACGACGCTCAGATAGGGGGTCGCAATCAGCCAATCGGGGCTCAGCGTTCTGATGTCACCGCTACCGCCTGCGAAAGAAGCAGACAAACTTGCCCTCTGCATTAAAAGCGATGCTGCAGAGGATAAAGCGGTTCTTCCCCACTCCCCAATAGTTATCACCATGACCCCCCCCCCCCCCCCACCGTCTTTGTCGACCTAATTTTTAGTTTATAGTTGCTGTTCCATTTCAAATTTGATTATGACTTTTCGTGTTTGTTCTAAAATCACTGACAGGGTTTACGAATCAGAAGTTTATTGTATTGCTCTTAGGAGTAGTGCCTTATTAACCACGTATGACGTGTACCTAGATGGTCCAACGCATTTCCCATGTGGGCTGCCTTATGCCAATGATTGTGGAGCTTCTCTGATAAGCACAAACCTAATCTAAGCATCAAAGAAGCACACAAGCATGAAGATGTATTTCTGTTATTGCTTTACAATGTATCAGTATCAGATTAAAAGTGGGAGTGTAACAAAAAAAAACAGCGCCTTGAGTGGCCAGGTTGTGCTGGCAGATGATGCATGCAGTCTCTCCAGCCGCTGCTCGCACATTATATTTAACAGTTGAGCATACTGTACCTAGTGCCTCATGCTCCTGTGTTGGAGGTGGTTCAGCGATGTCACGTTTAGGGTCGTGTACCTGCACTTGGGACGAAAGGCGATGTCACGAAAGGGTCTTGTACCTGCACTTGGAACAGTTGTTTGGCCAGAAATGTTGACACTTGTGCTTGCCATGTATTTCTCTCTGATATAATTGCCCGGAACGGAATCCCCTCTTTATGTGTCTTGGCTGAGAAAAAAACCGACAGTTGGTTATTCTTCGATCCTTTTACTTTTGTGACGAGACTGCCTAGCAGGTTATTTTCTAGTATCTTCAGGATGGCTTTTTTTGTTGATGTAGTTCTTTTTTGATCCACTGGAATAAAATTCTCTTTAATGGCTTGATCAGCTCTTTCTCCGTATTTTCCTTTATCGAGGACGACGAACCCTCCCTCCTTGTCTGACACGCATAGTATTAGATCTTTGGTCCGCAATTCCTGCACTGTAGAGTCAAAACTCATTTTCTGATGTTGAGGGCTCCTTAGGCTTGCAAGGCAAGCAATCCCTTCACTAATGATCTGCGATGCTTTTTCTTCTGGAGCTTTGGCCGCGATGCGTCTTACTAGTGCAACCTTGTCTACGATCTAAAGCTTTGGCGGTACTGCAAACTTTGGACCCTGTTCCAGTACCTTCTTGGCTTTTTCTGTAAGATTGACGTCACCAATGACGCGAAGCGAAGGCCTTTTAGTGTTTGCTGTGGTTCGTCTTGCTAGGTGCTGTTTCCATGCTGGGAGGAAATGTTGCGTCCATATCCATTCGGTTGTGTTCCTCGTCATTTTCAGTTGATCTAGGAAGATGTTGCGGCTGAGGCATTTTACTCTCAGGAAATCTGTGAGTAAGCTTGGTACGTTTCAAGGTTCCAAACTCAGAAAGTGTGATTTCCTTTCTGCAAGAAAATGGGTCTAACATCGCCTCTGGATTTTCCCTTGACATAAAAGATATGTATTACTCCATCCCCCATGCAGGCCTCCTAAACATACTTCGAGAAACAATTGAACAGCAAGGTCTCGCATCATTCCAAAGTGCGGCTGGCATGTCCCTCGACAGCTTTTTGGAATTGCTTAGTACTTACCTGAAGGCGACGGTGGTGTCCTATCAAAATCAGCAGTATGTGCAGAAAAGGGGCGTTTGCATCGGGTCTCGCGTGGCTCCCTACCTCAGCGATGTGTTTCTCGCATCATGTGGACTTGCTATCCAACGAAGCATGAAAGATCCCCGGGTTGAAGTCATCTTCCGCTACGTTGATGATTTTTTAATACTTTGTAACACGGAGGTAGAAGAACAAGACAACGGTTGCCGCGAGCATGTCATGAGGTGCTTTGAACAGAGCTGCTCAGGACTTGAGTTCACTCATGAACTACCCGTAAACAAATCTATCAGATTCCTCGATCTAGCCTTAGACTTTAAAGAAGACCACGTCTGTTGGCGATACCAAGCTCGATTCTGCAAAGCGTTCCTTCCATTCGAATCCGGACACTCAAAGAACGTGAAACGTGGGGTCGCCACCACGGCACTAACATCTGCTTTAAAGAAGTCTTGCGAACACCAGATCCAGAAGAGTTTTGACACTCAGATATCCAGGCTACTTGATGCTGGGTTTTCGGAAACGCTACTGGTATCAATATGTGAAAAGATCTCCCAAAAGTTGAAGCGCGGACAGGAAGGCATCAAGCGAACAACAAAGAAAAAGAATGCAGGTCCCATAGTGGTAGCACCATATCTCCATGGCATCACTCACCGGCTAAAAAAGATCGCAGGCCGGCAAGGGGTCCAAGTGATAAGCTCCGCGCCAAACAAAGGGTATTCAATGTGCGGCAGGGTAAACGAAGACCAACGTAGGCACCAAGAGGAATGTAACATCGCGCACAAAGCAAAGTACGCCCAATGTCAAAAAGAGGTCATTTATAACATTCCATTAACATGTGGAAGGTGTTATATTGGGCAGACAGGGCGCTGTATCAATGATAGAACCAGAGAACATGCCACAACTCTACGAAACGTGACAACAGCAGGACACCTTGCAGCCCATTGTCGAGCATGCCCATGCGGGGCAACCTTGTGCAACCTAAGCATCGTGGGGCGACATAAAAATCAACTCGCCCGTGAACTCCTGGAAGCAGTAGCCATCGAAGAAAAAGGCGAGGACTGTGTTGTGCACCTTCCGTCGCACTACATAACTCTGAGAAGATTTTCCTGCGGAGTGACATGAAGACCAGGCAAAGGTAGAAGAAGAGGAAGACCGTTTAAGGGAGACAGAAGAAAAGGGATGAGAACATTCCGAAGGCAGAAAGGACAATGCGTTTAAGGAAGAGAAATTCCGAATTAAGTGTATAGAAAACGAAAACGTAAATCAAGTGAAAAGAATTAAAAAATCTAAGTGTAAAGAAAAAGGAAACCGGAATCAAGGATTAGCAGAAAAGGAAAAATGGGCATCATTAAATGTTGCTAGTCCAGCGGTGCGAATGTCATATTTTTTCTCTGTGTGTTTTCCATGTTCAGCTGGCCCCATTCACAAGCAATGAACCAACATGCTCAGCTTCAGCCAATAACACGATAATTTCATTGGTTGGCGCAGGAACAAAAAAGAGCCCGCAAGTAATTTTTTTACTGCGTAATTAATAGGCTATTCTGCCTTCTAAAACTGAAGATACTTATTCACTGACACTTCCTTAACGCCATCGCACCAAAAAGTAGCTTCCCCCAAAACCACTTGAGTGCCCCTCTAAGCTTTTGATCAAACTGCGTTTGATCAGTAATAGTTATTTCAGTTTTCATTGTATTAGAGTCCTTGCCCTTGTGGCTCGTTGAAACCTGGCCGGTTATAAAATAATGATCTGCTAGTTTTTCTAATATCACAGCCGCCAGACTTTTCACCTCCCGGAGGGGGGGGGTGGGGGGGGGGGGGGGGGGCAGGCTGCGAAGTTCTTCCGGGGGGGGGGGGGGGGGTTCCGCGTTTATTTTAGTTTATTTTAGGGGGTACATTTTACAGTGTATGTATATCGCCATGTGTCTGTCGCTGTGTGTCAATGTCAATCACCGTGAAAGCGTAGCCGTGTGTTCATCGCCGGTACCACGGCGCATGCGCCGGGGAGCACAAATTTGAAAAACAAAATGCTTCTGCCGGCTTCCAAGTTGTGGGGGTAGAGCCCAGATTCCTGTGCTTCTGAAATATTAATCCACCCGACCACGAGTCTTTATATTATCTTGAATACATGGAAATAAAACCTGCGACTGCAGAATATCAGGTTAAACGCTCTTTAACAAGACAACTAAGGACCATGGCCCTGCCCCCCTTCCCCCCCGGATCTCACGAGGGGAGCACTACCCCCGATGCCCCTCCCCTCCGCTTTTACATTGTTGTGAAAACATGAAAGTTAGCAGGGTCAAGCAGGAGGACACAAATATGCCTCCTAAATATTCTTCTCAAGTAGGAACCTGTATAACGCTGTCGATGCCATGAGTTGCCCAAAAGGTTTAAATAATCACACACGATATGTCGCGATGAATCCATGATATTTCGGTTGAAGTCGCCCACAAAACACAAGTCACCGGTCGGGCTGAATTCCGATAGTACGTTTGAAAGTTCTTCCAGAAATTAATTGGTAAATTGGCATTGCTGGACGGAGGGCGATATATTGCTATCATGTCCACTCCAAAATATTGGCAGCGAATATGCAGATAAGCATATTCTGCATGCGTCATCACTATCTCAGCCCCTGAGTTACTTTTTCAACTACTCTTCAAGTACACTCATATTTTTCCTTCCCTTCCATGTGGTCTTGTAAAGAGAAGCGATTGTAGCCAAGAATAGGAAATAGAGTTGTCATGTCCTCAGTAGCATTTATTTCCTATAGAATAAAAGTTTTCATAACTCCGTCCAAATATCTAAAATTTACCATAAATAGATCGCAGGCCTTTCGCGTACGTCGAATATTAATGTAAAACAAAACAACTAAACTTTAAGTCCGACGGTTTTTCCACATTATTGTTAAGCAACACAGAATTTAAAAAAAAGACAAAAAATATTTCGGCACTCTCCACGTGACCAGCGCAAAAACTAAGTAACTCCCGGATATCACCTGACAATCCCTTTAATTGACGTTATGAATACTATTTTTATTACTTTGAGTTAATATTAATTCAATAAACCTTATATCAGATTAAGTGAGATATCGCCAATTGTCTTGATTACTCTGAGTTATTATAAAGCAAACTCAACTCAATTCGAATCATTATCACTATTTTGTCTGAGTTCGAGTTACTTTTGGTCCAATGGACCTTAATTCGGCCGAAATAACTTTTTAATATTTTTTCATTACTTGCGGATGGAAGGAAGGCACATACTGTCACGGGCGGTGACCAATAAACAAGAAATGAACAGGACGAAATAAACGTTTAATGTGGCGAACTTGTTCCAAAAATAAAAGGGTACAAAAGATAATAACAGAGCGTCGCGGGCGTCGAAGTCGGCGTAGCAGCAGAGTCGAACGCTGGGGCGAAACTGACCCCGGCTTGCCACGCGGAGCCGCTTTTGTACACGCGTTGGCTTCTGGAGCATTCGACGTAGAAGGTTCGACGCGTAAAACGTTCTAAACTCGAATCAGCTGGACGGTTCTCGAATTCACCAGAACATCATATTACAGTGTCAACAAAACGCGTAGCCGCGGCCAGGAATCGAACCCTGGCCCTTCGCGTGGGAGGTAAGCGCGATAACTGTTAGGCTACGGCCGCGCGGCCTACTTGGCGCGCGGCAATTCTTTATTTACAGCAGCTCATTGCCCGAGCCGCGTTTTTACTTGCGGCTAATATTTATCGAAACGATTTACTATGAACTCAATTGACATTATGATTACACCTTTGATAACTTCAGGTTTCTATTGACCCAATGAAATTTAGTTTGACCTATTCGACATTTTGGTGGCTCTCTTTATTACTTCGAGTTATGTTACAATATATTGATATATTATGGGCTCCAACTCACATTACCACTACTTTTTTTTGCCTCAAGTTAGTCTTGACACTGTAGAATTCAATTTGGCCTAAAAAACATTGTGATGCCTTTTTTATTACTTTTTCAACCGATTGATTTAATATAAGCTCTATTTAATTTATGATTACTCTTTTGAATATTTGGGCTACTCTAATGACTCAGTGGACCTTAATTTGGCCTATCTGACACTTTTGTGACTTAAATACTTCAAGGTATTAATACCAACAATTGATCAATACCGAGGTCAATTCATATTAAAGAGTTTTGATTACTTCGAGTTACTTTTGATACAATGTACTTTAATTCGGCCAAATTAACACTGTAATTACTCGAATATTTTGATCAAATATTGAACCGATAGATTTATTTTAGGCAGAATTGATATTATGATTACTATTTTGATTACTTTGGGTTACCGTTGACGTCATGGGCTTTAATTTGGCCTATTTGATACTTTGGTGATTCGTGAGTCCTCGGAGTTGTTATAGCACCAAATGATATACTTTGAGCACAAGTCACCTTAATAGTAGTGTTTCGATTACTTTAAGTAGCTCTAAGTAATCACACACGTAATAATATTGTCCCTCGAGCTTATAATAAGTCAAATGGTTTAATATTTGCTCAAAGTAATCGAAAGAGTCACCAAAATGCCAATTAAGCTGAATTAAAGTTAGGTTGGTCAATATTAACTCAACGTAAACAGAAGTGGAAAAGCCATGTCTATTAGGCTCATCATAAATCAATTTGTTGAAAAGAAAAAAGTAATAAAAACCCTCATCACAATGTCAATTAGGCCAAATCAAAGTCAGTTGGGTTAAAAGTCACCCGAGGTAATTAAAACAGCAATATTAATGTGAAATGAGTTCATAATAGAGCATATGGGGTATGGCAACTCGAAATCATCATGAGGTGACCAAAATGTTAATGGACTTCTTCCAAAACCGACGCGCCGCATTGCGGCGAAATACCACGCAGTGCACTCTGGGAACTAGTTGGCCACTCAGTTTCGGTTTCGGCAGAGCAGATTCATCTCATGCTATCGCACCGCGACCGAACGCGCTGCTTGCGTTTTTTATTATCTGACTTTTACGAATGGAAAATACACTCATTCTCGAGCGATACAAAATGAAGGCCGGGGCACTTTCCTTGGTTCCCGAAACACCGGATATTATGAGTGCGTATGCAAACGCAGAAAGACGTGGCTTAGTCACCTCATCTTTGATTTTAATTTCAATAATTCTGTCTAGTACCAGTGAACTACAAGTGAAATTCGGTCACCTGGAGCATTACACGCATTTTGTTTTTAAAACGTCCGTTTCTTGTTACTTCATGGGGCGAAAAGCAAGCCGCATCTTCACAGGAGTATCAAAGTTGAGTCCAGCCTTGACTCATGAACTTTTAAGGGAACGCAATAAATTCTACCTCACTACTGCACCAAAGATACTATGATGTCTTCCTCGTATCATTATATATCTCCCACTCAAGTTTTAGGCTGATAGAATATTAAGCTTTCGCAAACGCTGGGATTGGCTAGCTACGACGGAGGCCTTAACAAGCGTCCCCTACCCCTCGCTAAGCCTTTTAGGACGAGCTTATACTGACGCCCAAGATCTGTGTCTGAACGGTGTGTCTGAAATTATCTCGGTATACTCAGGCAGGAAGAAAGTAAACACATAACAACTATGATGGCCATTAGCAACCGTCAAATGCACTTTCAGTAATTTCGTTCGTTTGGCGCACCGCATAGGGGTTGATGCTCGTCCGGCGTACTTCTGGCGAATGGTGCGACATTTTCCACACAAGTGCTCAACTTTTGCTTTCTTAAAACGGTTTGTATGTGCGAATGTGCCTATACGATTGCAGGACAACTTTACGCACATGCGCGATGCTGAATATTAGTAAAATGCAAGTGGGTGGGGACTTCGCTTCGTGCAGTGCTGCGGGTCAGTACAGATAAGAAGTGTGTTATAATTGAGCTTTTCAATGGCGCCTCCGAGTTTTACTTCGCGTACGGAGGCGTATTGAGAAAAGAGTAATTGCAAAAAGTAATATTTCGTCTATGGACGCACGAAACAAACAAACTTCCTGATCAACAACACTAATGTAAAGGCGCGAGCTCGATGTATGCATACTTAAGGGTTGCAGCATACAGCTTGTTGATTCGTACGTAAGCAAGATCGCCGGGCTTCGCAGCGTCCAGATTCCCAGCACTGGCTCGTCCTCGTACTTCGAAACGCTAACAGAAAGGCTCAAGTACAAAAATACAACAAGCATGAGTTAAGACAAGCTATACGTCTCGGGCTTGTGATAAAGCTTTGAGGTCTGGCCATTTAGGTTAGTTTCGAGACCACAAATGACGTTCTCGGGACCAGAAAGCATGAGGTAACGGCCGTTAATAGTCCACGCTCTGTGTGTGACCTCTTGTCGACGTGTCGATCGAAACCGAAACCATGCCACTCTTCTCCCTGGCCAACTACAGGGTGATACAAGGAAACGCCAAGCTCTTTAAATCGACCGGAAAATTCGGTTTCTTAACCTATCGCGCTACGACTTTGTGCAGCGTTGCCCACAGGTGGTGCATTCTTTTTGCAAAATTTGCGAAGAGCAAACTTACCTGAGGAAAAAGTAAAGAAAGAAAAAGTCTTAGCTCCTATGGAAACGCAGCGAAGCCACCGGTCTGCAAACAGCACGGCGCCGTTTCTCACGGGAGACAAGAGATGGCGCAAGCGGTCGCGACGCCAACTTCCGCCAACGAACGAGCAGACGACGCCGAGAGCCGGCGTATTTAGCAGACAAGGAACTGCAGTTCCCAGCTCTTACCGCGCCTGTCTTTTTTGTTTCTGCGACTGTCACCGCCTCCGGAACGCGCTCCGCTTTTGAGTCTGAAAAATCGTCTGCTAAAAAGGCCTGCCCTCGGCGCCGTATGCTCGTTCGTTCTCGGCGTTCGTTGCGTCATCTCTTGTCTCCCGTGGGAAACGGCACCATGTTGTTTGCAGACCGGTGGCGTTACTGCGTTTCCATAGGAGCTAAGCCTTTTTCTTTCTTTACTTTTTCGTCAGGTAAGTTCGCTCTTTGCTATTTTTACAAAAAAAAAGAAAATAGATGCACCATCGGTGGGCAACGCTGTACAAAGTCGTAGCGCGATAGGTTAAGAAACCGAATTTTCCGGTCGATTTAAACAGCCTGGCGTCTCCTTGTATCACCCTGTAGTTCCCAGAGTGCAACGCCCGCCGTGTTGCATGCAGGGCTTTAAGGAAGTAGTCTATTAGGCCGCATGAAAGTCCATTGCGTATAATATTAATAATTGACAATTCCAACTGGTGGACATATGCCAACTGGAATAGCCAACTGGCATATTGTAGCAATAAGCATGAGAAGAGGAGGAAAAAGAGAAGCGGGCTCTCGAGCGAGTGAGCCAAAAAGAAAAACGTCGATCGGTCGGATAATAAACAGTCACAATATATATATGTCGTGCTTTAAGGAGAGTCGCCCGTTTATTGAATAATTTGGAAGTTATCGTACCATTTCAAATAGGTAGAAAAATTATTGTTCATGCTCCAGCTTATAGCCTTCCAAGGTGCGGGATTACGGTGTTTGCACACTGCGGGGCTGTTGCATATGCAAGAGTGAAGAGTATGTTGAAGAATGTTCTAAAAAGCGCAGCGTGCAACTCAACGTTCTCAGACAGCGAAATATTTTTCCATGACCTTGAAGTGGCAAACTCTTTTTTCTTTACTTCGGCAAACGATAATATTACGTTATTACTGGACACACGATTTCAAGCTATTGAACGAACCGTCTCGGAATCTGAGAAAGACAAACCGTTTCAAGCGGCCTCGCTGTTTCACGAGGTACGGGATGAGAACCCGTGATTACTATGTTCCGAATATCTTTAATGAGCTTCCTGAGGACGATTACTCTCGTATACGAGAAGTAAGAAAAAATGGCTCCGTTCCTTTATTGCCTACAAAGCGTAGTCTTTTTTTTCTTCGGTGCATAACCCCCCAAAGGTTAAAGCGTACGGATCTCTTGTGTTTGACTGTATGTGCATGTGTGTTTTTTTTATAACCCGCTACTGTGTTTTTGTAGGACCTTTTCACTATCATTTTGCTTCTGTAGGACCTTTTCACTATCATTATTTGTGCAGGTGGTTGTATTACTTAACTGTGGATATTTTGTTTTATGGTAACCTGCCACCGACGTCTTATCGGTCCTTGTCACACAAGCCACAGAGGTTTCGACGGACCCGTTCAAACTGTGCTGAATGTGCTGAATGTCCTACTGTAACAAATTTATTGTATTTACAATATGTGTGCATTGCAGATGTCTCGCTGCTTCGCATTTACTTTGCACGCTTCAACTCTCCTGCGAACACATGATTCCAGCACGTCCACAACGTACTTGGGGAAGAGTGGCAAAGCTATATTGGGAGCGCCGGACTAGGCGTGTTAAAATAAAGATTTTTTTTAGAGCGCAGCTCTTAGGGACCCGTTCCCGGCTTGAGCGGCGTCGCCGTCGCAGTCGGCGTCGCCGTCGGCGTAACCAAGGTCATCCCAAGGTCAATTGACCCCCAAGGTCATCCCAAGGTCACGTGACCCCAAGGTCACCCCAAGGTCACGTGACCCCAAGTGCACGTGACTCCCGGGGTCACGTGACTCCCCAAGGTCACCAGAAGGTCATGTGACCCCTCCCCCAGGGTCACGTGACCCCCAAGGTCAAGTGACACCCAAAGTCACGTGGCTCCCCAAGTCACGTGACCCCCGATGACGTCATCAGTGACGTCACTGATGACGTCACCGGCATCCGCATCGTCAGCGTCATCATCAATGATGACGTCATCAGTGACGTCACCAGCATCCCCATCATCATCACCATCATCACTGATGACGTCACCGGCATCCGCATCGTCATTGTCATCGTCACTGATGACGTCACCGGCATCCGCATCGTCATCGTCATCATCACCATCCGCATCGTCATCGTCATCATCGCTGATGACGTCATCAGTGACGTCACTGATGAAGTCACCGGCATCCGCTTCGTCATCGTCATCATCACTGATGACGTCATCTGCGACGTCACTGATGACGTCACCGGCATCCGCATCGTCATCGTCATCATCACCATCCACATCGTCATCGTCATCATCGCTGATGACGTCATCAGTGACGTCACTGATGACGTCACTGGCATCCGCATCGTCATCGTCACTGATGACGTCACCGGCATCCGCATCGTCATTGTCATCATCACTGATGACGTCACCGGCATCCGCATCGTCATCGTCATCATCACCATCCGCATCGTCATCGTCATCATCGCTAATGACGTCATCAGTGACGTCAATGATGACGTCACCGGCATCCGCATCGTCATCGTCATTATCACTGATGACGTCACCGGCATCGCCATTGTCATCATCACTGATGACGTCATCAGTGACGTCACTGATGACGTCATCGGTATCCGCATCGTCATCGTTACTGATGACGTCATCGGCATCGTCATCGTCACGTGACCCCCTTGGTCACGTGACCCCCCCCCCCCCAGTACCCTTCCCTCCTCCTCCTGAAGAGCTGCGCTCTAATTCAGCGTTACAGGGAGTTGTAAACGGCTTTCACTTTTTTTCTCTCTCTCTCTCACCAGCAGAACTCCTAACTTTGTTACCGCCGCATTTGTTGGGTGTTGTGTAAAATTGTGTTTTTTGTGTTATTTATTAGTTTGTAGTTTAAAATGTGCCAGCATCGAAACTGCGAGGTGGTTCCTGGAAGCTGTTATAAACACTGATTGATTGATTGATTATTATTATGGCTTTGTTTGTGGCAGGTTGACAACAACTAATGTGGTCACTTAAATGTCAACCGCTTCATCTGTCGTGTGTAAGCAGGGCCAACTCGATGTAGTTTATTTTGATTTGAGCCAGGCCTTTGATCAAGTTGATAAACAAATCTTGCTGGCTAAGCTTTCTCACAATGGTGTTGGTGGTGAATTGTTTGGAAGGTTTAAGAGTTATCTATTGCACAGGAAATGTTTTGTCCTAGTTAATCATACTGCCTCCAAGCCCCTACAAAACAAACTCCGGGGTGCCCCAAGAACCTGCTTTGGGCCCTCTCTTACTCTCTATTTTCGTGAGCGATGTATCGTTAGTTATTTCAGACTCGTTCTTCCCGCTGTATGCGGATGGTATTAAAATATACCGAGAAATTCGAACTACTGACGACTCCGCAAGGCTACAGACCGATGTCAACTCCTTCAACGCTTGGTGCAAAGAAAACAAACGATTAAGAGATTCGCCCTAATCGTTCAAACACAAAAGCAATAACTTTTTCACCCAAAATGCCAAACGTATGCTTCCCTTATCGCATTCACGAAGAATTATCGTGATGACGCGAGAGGAGGGAACGCGCAGTGCTTTGCATTTCATCGTGTGGCATACTGTGTCGTAATGACGAGCGAATCCCAACATAGAAAAAGGAACGGCGGTTTATGGCCTGCGCAGCGGCGGTCGACGGACGTTCCTGTGCCCCGCGTGCGTGAGTAGCGCGCCGCCGTGCTTTTCCGAAGCAGACGACGAGGTGAGGGCTGCGCCAAAATGTTGGTGATTGTGCGTCACCACAATCGTCTAGGCTTAATAAAAGCACAACGTGACATACACTAATGAGGGTAGTTTACATTTTTACTTTCTAATCGTAAGAATTCAGTATCTCATTTAATTCTGGACTATTTGGTGATTGCCGCGTTCGATGTCTTCTTTTTTCTTCTCAAGAACTATACACACGTACGAAACAGTAGATGGGTGCCGCCAACGCTACATAGCTCGGCGTTCTGACGTCACCACTGGCCCTGGAAAAGTACACAATGCATGGGAAGAACAGAATAAAATGCCGAGGATGTGCGGGGATACAATTGGAACTCTGTCTTATGACGTAAATCTTAAAGTTATAAGGACGTTCTCGAGTATATTTGTTGCAAATTCCCTATAGACAGTAGACACACCCGCCAGAATCCAAAGGTCGGCATGGGAGCGCCCAGGCACAGCTGCCGCAAAGCGTCTATTCAATTCGAATACTCGGAATGTTTACTTGTTATTAGTTTAATGTTGCGTTATACGCTTGTACGATGCTTGCTTTTAGTTGAAAGGTGGGCGTGTGTTAAAACTTACCAGATAAGTACACGTGGCTTACGAAATAATTCCAAAAACTGGCGAAATAATTACGCACGCGTTAATTCTTCCAGTTTTTCCCTGGCCTCCACCAGCAGTTTTCTTTTACTCATTTTAAAGATAGTAATAAGTACTTCATAATTGATATTTCATCCTTTTCATCTTGTACAACCCACAATGTTCAAGCTTTCGTATAACATGTTTGCAAAATTTGATTTCATTAACGTAGTATTTATCATGTGGCAATCGTATAATGACGGCACGTTATTTCACGCTATTTCGAAGATTCATATTCAAAAATAAAATTTCAGGTTTTTTTTTTGCATGGCACAAAAAGATAATTTTTGAATACCTTAATAGCGTTTTCAGCTAATCATACTGTCGCCCTTTCACCGGGGAGGCCATCGCTCGGTTGTGCTAATCTCTTGTCTGACTGAACAACAGTGTTACGGATTGGTCACTCCGGAGTCGGAATGATTCCCGAATCAGTACGCACTTCCGCGACGACTCCGGATTGGGATGGGAATGGAAGTATACCCCTTAGTTTTCATTTATTTGTTTTCACCTATCTCCACCAGAGGGCGTTAAGGTGAAAAAAAGGGGTGGGGCAGAAATTGTAAAAAAACAACACAAAAACAGCAAACTAGAAATGATGAGATTGAACAAGATAAACTCTCGAAATTAAACATTTCAAACACACTACAATAACATAATTTCTTTAAAAAAATGAATTATCGGTAGGAAAATCAACCAATGAATCTGGTATGTTTCACTCATAATTTGAGTATAGAAAATTGTATTTTTTAATGCGCCATTAAAACTTGGGTTTGGGATAGTTGGTTTATTACTGAATAAAAGGTTAAAAAGCGCGAACAAACGAGGACAATAAAGAATCACGGACGACAGGACAGGCGCCTGTCCTGTCGTCCGTGTTTCTTTATGGCCCTCGTTTGTTCGCACTTTTTAACCTTTCATTTAGTGCGCCAGTTCTCGCAAATAGTTCCCGTACTTTTCTTTCGTTATTTATTCTGCTAGAAACAATTCGCAGCCGTGATATATTTTGATATATCCAGACTAGTGTTACCGCAATAAAGATTATAAAAAAAATGTAATACCAAGCCCTCTTCGCTTTTTCTGTATGGGTTACCAACCGAATTATTGCTTTATTTAAGAGATACTATTGCTGATATGGAAGTTATTGAATACATCTTTCGCGTCTTGGTTTTGGATTCTTTCGATTTAACTTATACACTTCCGCGTATGCAGGACCCATTCAATACAAGCGTAATTTAAAATCGGCATGACGTACGAAAAGTACAAAAATTTTGTTTTTAGGCTGGGTGAAATCTACCTAAAATTGTTACGCACAAAATGTACTATGCCGCTAGCATTGGAACACAGAATTGTAGCGTAATTTTCCACCCTAAGTCAGATGTCAGTCGCACCCTCAGGTAGACTGCCTTTGTGCAAAGATTCAAACTAAGGTTCTTTAATATAAAAGATGTCGGAACATTTTACGCTTCCTATTAAATCTAACACGAATGCATTCGATACATTAAGTGAAATTTTCCATTTTCACATCACTCTGAAATGTTCTTTAAATCACTCTTAAGACCAGTAGCGTCGTCGTCACTGAGCACTTATTTATATGATTATATCAGACACAATCATTTGCGTACAGCCTTGTATTGGATGAGATTCTGTTTGTAATATCATTAATGAAAATTTAAAAAAAGAAGGGTCCCAAAGACTCAGCATTGAGTCACTCAAGACGTTACATTTACATAGGATGAGCTAATGCCGGTTATGATAGCACGCTCTCTTCTGTCATCGAGGCAATCACCCATTAATTCAAAAATGAATTCATCAGTGTTTAGGCTACGCAGTTCATGAATTAAGAGTGCATGGTCAAGTATATCACAAGCTTTTCTGAATTCCAAAAAGACTCAATCAGTTTGGCTTCTTTTATTAAATGCAAAGTCAAGATCATGCTAAAATTCGAGCAGTTGAGCTCTGCATGACAACCGTGTGCGAAATTCATGCTGAAATGGTAAAAAAAAGGTACTATTATACGGGTGACTCGCCACCCAGGTAACAATTTAGGTTGCGAAGATAGTCAGCGCAACAAAGCCGCGCCAACATCAGAACAGTTTTATCGCAATCGCGCAACAATGTTGTAGCAGCCATCATAACACTGCAGAGGTGTCCGCTTCTATAGCACTGCGGCAACCGTGTCGGTCAACCGTTGACTGTTTCATACTCGCAACAGTTACCGAAGCATTGCTTTTATCTAGTAAAATGTGTGCTGTCCTGATGTTGCTAAATATTCCGGGAACGACCAGCGCAGCTGTAGGCGAAACATTATCACGCAATACAAGCTCCGCCAGCATATCCCAAAAACGTCACGTTTGCATTAGCGAGAGTGCAGAACTGTTGTTCCGCTACTATTTGACGAATGTTGTGGTAGCGTCGGGCCCTTTGATTCGGAAATGTCGCAGCAACGTAAGTTCTTTTTTGCTTTTGCGTTTTTTGCAGTCAGCCAACTGTTCCCGTGGCAGATTCAGAAACAATTGCACTCTAGAATGCAGCCGCCGAACATTACTTTTCAAAAGTGTTCCAACCGTACGACGTCACAGTTTTGAGCTAGGTTATGATAGATGTTTCGAGGAATCGCTGCGGAAATGCTGGGCAGCATTGTTTGCTGAGTGTTGCTTAAACCTATTCGGCAGAAGTTGCATGCCAGAAAGGGAGTGCAGCTATACATTAGTTTCTGCCAACTGTTACTGTATGCATGTTGTCCACATTTGCGCTGAATGACGAGGCAGCGCTCCTCGCGGCAGAGCTGCCCCATGACCGGGGCAACAAAGTCTTATTTTTGTTGCTGGAGTCTGTCATACCACAGCTGCGTGGCATAGTTTTGCGGGTGTTCCTCGCTTGTCTGGCAACAATTAGAAAGCAATTGGGCAGCATTTTGGCAAATATTACGGGCACCTCTACACGGAAGAGTAGTACACCGAAAAAATGGTATTGATCCGTACACGAGATGTAAGGGCGATTGCAACGCCGCCATTTCTTCGCCTCGGCCACTCCGGGAACTAAAGTCTGAAAATATATCTCCAACCAAAAAATGAAAGGCAACCCGACGTTTGAAAACCAACACGGTTTCTTCTTCAGGGGTGACTGAAGGCGCGCGGACACAGCAGCAGCTCCCAACCTCTTCGTCTTCAAGACCGAAAGACCGTTTACCAAAGGAAAAAGCACAGGGCGTGGTTTACACCATTCCTTGCGCAGAGTGCACCGCAACCTACATCGGCGAGACGAACTTTCCCGAGCGTATCCGCCAACACAAGAACGACGTGCGGAAGTTTGACAGTGAGCGCAGCGCCATCGCCGAACATTGCGATACCCTAGACCATCGCATCGACTTCGCGAATGCGCACGTGGTGGACAAAGAGCCCAACTTTCGAGGAAGACTTTTCTTAGAATCGTGGCACATCCAGCACACCCCAGGAAACCTAAACAGGTCGCTGGGCGCTCTGCCCTCTGTGTACGCACATGGCCTCCGTGACCTGACGGAAAAGCTGAAGAGATGACTATCTTCATAACTAGCAAGTTATTTTACAATTTTTTTCCCAATTTCCTAACTTCTCTTTTTAATTTTTATTTTCTCTTTCTTTCTTTTCTTTCCGTTTTTGAAGACGAAGAGGTTGGGAGCTGCTGCTGTGTCCGCGCGCCTTCAGTCACCCCTGAAGAAGAAACCGTGTTGGTTTTGAAACGTTGGGTTGCCTTTCATTTTTTGGTTGGAGATATATTATCAGACTTTAACTCTCACCCAACCAGGTAGATATCTGTCGAAAATGTTTACTTTCCAGACTCCGGGAACTGCACGACTGCTTGTATTGGTTAAGGTGTACCGCATTCAATAGTGTCCGTGGTTAATCTTCTATATATGCTTTAACCGGCCATCTCAGCTGAGAAGTATACACGGTTAAAGGGTTTCAGCGTAAGAAAAATTTATTTTACACCATTGCGAGGACACCAATCCCCATCTCACAAGCGGACGCGCCGCGCATTATTACCGAAGTTAGCCAGCGCCCAGGTCGGGACGCGCCACCTGAAATCACCGGTGAGTCGAAACATGGTTCTTTACGAAAAATTTTAATTATTTTGCGAGACCTTGATAACTAAATATTTTAGTAAACATCACGTGCCTGCTCTTTGAACCAATCTCCAATAAAAGTTCCTACAGACAGAGGTCTTTTTTCGTTTGTTTTTACGCAAAAAAAACTTGCTCTCGAAAGTCTCGTGCTGAGTAGAGTCCAGATGCTGGCCGGAGAGGTTACTCTTTCTGTGGATGCCCGTAGAGGGTGCCACCGCCCGCCTTTTCCTAGAGTTCTCCGGCCCTGCCAGCACCGCTCCGTTGACTAATGAGAAGCTCTTTTCGACGACCGCCGTTTTAGTGGTATTTCTTTTGAATAGGATATTTCCGAGATCATATGTTTGAAGAGTATCAAAAAACTTTCTATTATTTCCGTGCCGTTACGAGCGCGGGAATAATACCTGCTTGTGGTTCTCTAATTGGGTAAGTGGTGCAGAAGCAACTTTCGCGCCGTTACGAGCGCACTCACGCTACAGTGCCGCTGAGACAGGAATTAATCATTACCCAGCTGAAGATTATTGATTGAAATGGATTATTGAACATGACGTGGATCATAGTTGACGAGGCATATATGTTTCGTCTTTGGTTTAAATCAGATTAAACCTCAGTTGCAAGTGCGCTTTACTGTGTGTTTGTCTCCTTTACTGGTTCTCGTTTTTTTAGCGCTTTTAATCCTGAAATGTACCAACAACTAGCCCAAGTGAATGCACTTTTAAAGTTCCTTTCTTCTACTAGGGCCCTGTTCTTCGTTCGCCATGTTATCAACCAGACATATACTTCATCAACACCATTGATACTACGGAGGTCAAGGCTAGATATTGTGCCTCCGCCATCAAGAATGGAGTGTACCCAGTGGAGATCATGAACTTGCTCCGGATTCCACCGTCGACGGGACATGCTGAAAGGGTCACCAAGATTCTGCGTGCTGAAACCTGGAGGCAGGCGAGACTTCTTCAAGACGGCCTCAAGGTATGGTGCTATTCCGTCTATAGGGACGAGAAGGTGGCGGAGAGGAAGCTCAGGGAATGTCGTCGACATGCTGGAAGAAGCACAGAGTTTTTATGGCAACGTCTACGGACGGCGTTGCACAATCCTACGAGAGAACAGAAGGGTAGCGTGTGCGACGTGGTGTTAATGGGGGAAGCTGAGGCACCTGAAGCGATCGTAACGACTTTGGAAAAAGGTCCCAAGTCAGCCTGTGAAGAGAACCTCCAACCATAGGAACTGCTCACACTTGTCGAAAATTTAGGCGAAAGAGTAGCACAAACGGATAGAGATAGATGTATTTTAGACGGAGTGGATGTACTACCCCGGGAGATACGGGGTCGGACCTCAGAAAGGCATAAGGCGGAGCGGGTTGTCTCCTACTGTTTGAAAGAGCAACTCAAGCTACTGGTGGCTGATAAGAAGGGTGGCTTGTCCTTGTCCCTGAGAGTGACTTTCTATAGTCGGTTACAAGTCAAGAAGGTAGGAGAAGCTCCTCCCACAAGTGTGATGCGCCCGTTTCAAATCTCTCCGCAGTCGAAAGAAGAGTTCACAGGAAACGCTCCTTGTTCCGCTTCAATGAATTCCAACTCGTCTCCGATCCCACTTTTTAAGAAAGCGACCTTTGTATTCATCGGAGAGGAAACCGAGCCCCTGAAAGCAGCCTTTGTATCCATCGGGGGGGAAGCTAATCCCCGAAGGTCGCATTTGTTTCCATCGGTGGGGAAGAACTCTAATCTCCCTTTCGTGGCTTCCACAATGCTAAGTCAAAGTCGAAAGATAAAACAAATATGTACAGAAAGGCAAGACCCTCCTCGCGCGTTGGCCGCGACGTCACGGAAACGGTGGGACGCTATTGGATGCGAAGGTGGCGGAGAGATATCCGATTCCCTTTGAGGGGCATTTGCCGCTACCTTCTTAACCTGTAACTGACTATAGAAAGAAGTAAACAGGCGGTTATAAAGAATTTCAAAGAAGTGAGAAAGATCTCCCTCACGAAGGTAAGGTATAGGGCCGTTGAAATGCTTCACAGTCTGGGCCTTGACAGGCTAAAGTCCTCAATAGTACGGAGACACATAAGGAGAGTATGCCATTCAGGGCTATAGCTACACAGAGGGGATCATGGCAACTACAGATGTCATCTTATCTTCAAAGACACCTGTCACGTCTTCACTGCCAGGACCCCTTCAAGGTGTGTAATTCAGGGGGCGTGGTTCAATTTCCGAGAGACTCTAACCCAGCTTCCTGTCACGCGGTTTCCATTGATGTGGAAAACCGGTTTTACGCGACACCTCATAAGCCGCTCTTCAAAGTGTACGAGAAGCAGTCTTCCAAAATGAATGTGGTATCCACGGAAGGAGTTTCTCGGAGATGTTGAGCTTTTGCCTGACGTCCACCTATGCTGCGTTTGAAGGTTCGAAATTCATACAAAAGGAAAGTATATGTATAGGGACGAACGTGGCCCCAGTGCTGAGTGATTTATTTTTGGCAAAATGCGACAGAGATATTGAAGCTAATCTAGATGGTAATATCAACCGGATATTTAGGTATGTAGACGACTACCTGGTACTGCTACACTCGGGGTAAGAAAATAAAAGAGCAAAGTTTATTTTTAAAAAAAATAAAACGTTGGATGTGTTAAGAACTGCGCCGTCGGTTTGAGTTTCAGTACAGACGATCCTGTACAGCGATTTTTACAGTTTTTGGACCTGAAACTGATATTTATGCCGTCCCATGTATGTTGGATGTACTCCCCCAGAGCAAGGAAAGCGGCGTTACCCTACGACTCAAACCACTCTAAAATTATTAAGAGAGGTATTGCCACTACCTGCTTGGGAGCCTCGCTGACTAAGTCGTGCTCACACAAAATGGTGGACGGCTTTGGTATACAAGTGAAGAAACTAGAAGATGAGGGTACACTCTTACGCTTATGAAACATGTGGCAGAAGGAATTTTACGAAAACTTCGAGGAGGGGGAGGGGGTAGTCGAAAGGTCAGGCGGAACGTCGGAGCGACCGTGATACTATATGTGCACAAATTTAGCCATAGGATGAAGAAATTGGGCGAAATACATGGAGTACCGGTACTACTCTCAGCGCCTCAGAAATTGCGTAAACTGTTTGTAAGAATAGAAAGGGGAGATTTGAGGGTGGGTATATGTAAGAAGAAGCATGGAACTAAATATGTGGAGTGCAAGGAAGGGGGGGTGTAAAGAACAGCTTTAACGTGTGGGAGGGTTTACATATGACAAACCGGAAGGAGCATGAACGACAGACTAAGGGAACACGCACTTGCAGTAAGATCTTCGCCTTTGGGTAATCTTGCGGTACACTGCAACCGATGCGATTCTGGCCCAAAGCTTCAGGAATCTGTTATCCTGAGCAGAAATCGTAACGAAACGACTAGGGAAATTTCGGAGGCGTTTTTCATAAGGAAGTGCGACGACGACACGTGCATCAGCGCCCCCATCGATAGCATTGTACGATTCGGAGGTAGCGTACCTTCAGTCCTTTGTTAGCTCAAGCTAAAAAGATTACATGTAGATTATTAAACAATGTGTTTACATGACGTGGATGGTTCTTGACAAGTCATATATGTTTCTTATTTGGTTTAAATCAGATTAAACCTCAGTTGCAACTCCGCTCTACTATGTGTTGGTCTTGGGAGCCTCGTTTTTAGCGCTTTTTTTCCTAAAAAGAGATATCCTTGAAGATTAACAGAGCAGCCAACTCACGTAATACCCACCTCCCTTTGCATTTCTATTTTTATTGTAATCCGCTTAAAGGGGTCATGAAATTATTTTTCGTTCCTCCTTAGGTTTAATCCTCAACTCAAAAGTCGATTGAGAAATCAGGTGGTCGTGATCTGCTTGGGCACCAGTGCGATGACTTGAAGCGTTCACCGCGCTTTTTAAGCTCACCATAGAACTTCTCATTCGCAAGTGATAATAAGTTCCGTCAGGGCACTCATTGATCACGAACGCGAATCCAAATATTTGTTGACGAGCACATGGCGCAATTCTCGTGTCCAATGCGTGAGCTTTGATCGGCTGACGTAATTTTGTACCGCTGACGTACTTTGCGTACCGCTGGCGTGCTTTGGGCACCCCTGACGTGCTGACGCATATCACAGTAAAAAAGCGGAAAGCTTTCAAAGGAAATGACGTGCAAAATAGTCCCCTATAGACCGTTTTATCTTGGGTAGCACCATTCTGAGTGCGAGAGAGAAAAAGGCAAAAGCTATCGGCGCTTTTTCCCTTGCTGATTGTATAGAAAAAGTGAAAGTCCCGGATGAGAGGCTTCGCCGGTGTTGGGTGTACGCATTTCCCGAACATCGTTCGCGCTTTCTTTTCTGTTTTAAACTCCCAAACTTAAGTAGAGCCACGGGCTTGAATGGCGACCATCCCCCGGTCATCGGGTCACCATTGCTCGGTCATAGGGTGCACGAATAACGACAGAAAGTGTCGAATACTGTCTGAAAACCTATGTAGCTTGCATGGAACCCGGCAAGGCGAGAACGGCTGCAATTTCTTTAAGCTCCATCGCTTTCCACATGATCCAGACCTCCGGAGGCTTTGAGTTGCGCCCGTAAATCAAAAAGTCGTTTCCTCAACGCCATCCACTCGACCGTTCTCGGAACATTTTTTGAATGGAGCGCGCATCGAACGCTGGTACCGCCGATGAACATAGGGTACGCTCGAAAGGTGCATCCAAGTTTTCTCGTAATAATTAATGTTTTAGCCTGTAACTTTGTGTAACTGAATCTACCTTAATATTGATACTTTGAGTGGTGACGCTGACTCAATTTTATCATCTACAACACATAGTTGAAGGTTCATTTCTGCCGCCGTGTGCGGCTGGGAATTCTCGAAAAGTAAGTTCTATCGAATTTCCTCAATCGCGATGTCCTGCGCGATACCAGAGATCCCTGAACCTATGTTGACCGTAACAACGCGACTAGATTCTTTTTATTTTCAAAATTAGCGCACAAAGTAGCTGGAAAGAAACCTTAATTTTCTGTTGCTGAAAGTTGAAACATGCCCATGCATCATTTGCGAATCGTTGAATCATTGATTGACTCGCTCCGGCGAAAGGCCTATCTCGACTTCGGTATTTTCAGTTCTTGACAAAAGACACACTCATCTACACAGGATTCTCAAATAAAGCGTTTATAAACATTGTTTGGAACCATCGAAGGCAGCTCACTGTGGCCTGAAGGTGTTTATAAACGTTTTATTTTAGGATCCCATGTCGACAAATGTGTCTTTTGTCGACAACTAAGAACAGAAAAGTCGAGATGAGCCTATTGCCGGAGCGAGTCGATCAATGATTCAACGATTCAAAATTGATGTATGAGCATGTTTCAACTTTCAGCAACAAAAACTGAAGGTTTCTTACCGGCTACACTATGTAAAAATTTTAAAAATAAGAAGAATCTAGTCGAGTTTGTGACAGTCAACGTAGGTTCACAGCTCTCTGGTATCGCGCAGGAGATGGTGAATCAGGAAATCCAGTAGAACTAACTTCTCGTAAGTTTCCAACCACACCCGGCGGCGTAAATGAGCCTTTGCTGTAAATGATAAAATCGAGTCACTGTCACAGCTTGAGAATATAATTATTAAAAATATTCATTCACAAAAAGTTACAAGCTCAAACAGCAATGATCACGAGAAAACTCTCACGCACCTTGTGAGCCTACGCCATGTTTATCGACGGTACAGCATTCGGTGCGCGCTCCATTCAAAAAATGTCCTGAGCAAAGTCGAGAGGATGGCGTTGAAAAAACTTATTTTCGGTTTAGGGACGCAACCCACTGCCGCCGGAGATCGGGGTCATCTGGAAAGCGATGACATTGCAGCCGCACTTGCCGGCTTCCATGCAAGCTACATAGGTCCTCGGACAGTATTCGACGCTTGCTGTCGTTATTCCTGCACCCTATGTCCGAGCAGTGGTACCCCGATGACCGGGGGACTCTCGCCATCCAAGCCCGTGGCTCTAATTAAGTTTGGGAGTCTCAAACAGAGAGGAAAGCGCGAACAAAGTTCGGGCAATGCATACACACACCGGCGAAGCCTCTCATCCGGGACTTTCATTCTTTCTACAGAACCAGCAAGGGGGGAAAGCGCCGGTAGCTTTTTCCCCTTTTCTCTCTCACCCGCCTTCAGTGAAACGGTCTCCATATTCAGATGTTCATACCGCGAAAAGCTGGCTTTTGACTTTTCACCCTCTTTCGTTTGGCCCACTAAAAAATATGCGAATAGAAAACTACAAATGTAAGATCACTTATCACAGCCCAAGATTCATTTTATGTCGATCAAAAGGTTAAAGGGCGCAAACAGAACAGGACGAAAAAAGAAGCACGTACGAAACGGACAACCGTCAACGTCCAACTGATTTTAATGAAACTCGAAACATTCTCAAACTGTCGATTCCTATCTCCTAAACAGATGCAACAGATAATGGTTCCTATCGCTCATCATACGCAGCCCTCAAAAAATACAATTCCTTCGGTTAGCAGATAAAGGAATGGCTGCTTACGCATTTGTCAGCCACTTTCTGTATACCGAAAGTTTCGATTAATCCCCTTTCCATCTTTTCATTCCCCCTCTTGAAGGGCAACTCTGCTTCGTTTCGAGTAGTGCAAAACTATACTGTTCTCTTTGCTATCATCTACAAAGCCCCCATGGCAAATATTTCGACGGAATTCCGCCTAGAAGTTCATTAAAATCGCTGTCAAAGTTTGACCAGCACGAATCCGCTGGTTTAGGATGAGACGTGCGGGCCAGACAACACTGCCCGGCTGCATTTCCCCTTCCTCCAAATTTCTTATCCCAGCACGTCCGTGACGTCATCAAGCATGTACAGCTTCTTTTTTTTTTTTTTCAATTTTGTTTTCTTTCCCGGGGAGAGCACGGGTGGCACCAGCGCCGTGAGAGACGTAAGTGACGCGCTCGGCCGGCCCGGCGCTCGACTATCGACACAACTCATTGGCCCATCGCCTCGTTGAGCGCGGCTTGTGTATTCAGTGCGTATTGACGTGCGATGGCACGTGCTTTGTAGACAACGCGACGATGACCGCAAACCCTTGTATATCACGTGGGTTTACATGCTTAGTGATGCCGAATATACAATGTTGTCCGGCTTTGCCACCGTTTCGGTTTCGGTTTGCGATCATGGGTAAAGGAAAATTACAAGAAAAATATTTTATTTTTTGAGTGCTTCAAAAAGCAAAATCGGCCACTATATCAAAATTTTTTAAATTGAGCGGAGTTGCCCTTTAATAAAGCTTGTGTGCTCTAAGAAAGGTTCATTGCCACATCGTTCACTGTGCTCCGCAAGATGCCCACCCGAATTATTGCGTCCGGCTTGCTTGTGTTCCCGCGCGCTTTCATTAAAGCATCGGCTGGTCGGACCGTTGTAAACTTGGCCGCAACTAAAAGGAATCTCAGAAACCACCTTAGTCACGCCTTTTAGCCTTTAAATCGATATGTACCAACTAGCCACAACGAATTACATTTCATGGCCCCTTTAAATCTGGAAATCAATAACAGTAAAAACACATAGAAAAAAGCCTCGCGGAAAGCTGGGGTTTCGCAAGTTCGCAAGTTCGAAACTAAGAGTCTAATTTTTGACATTCCCGTTTTTGTTTCGTGAGGCGGTCATGACAAATGAACATGTCGGGACGACACGAAATTTAACGCATCCCGGTGACGGAACCTTACATTTCTGGTTACATCCCTGTTTATGTTCGAAGTGAAACGGCGTCAGCTATCTCATCCAGAAGTCCGTTTTGAAAGCAGCACTAAGAAAGGATTTTGCAGCAAACTCTTCTTCTTTTATCTACGCGAGAAACCAGATGCGCGGGAGCACAATCCCTATTGGAAAACCCCAATATGAACAGCGTATTATGGATATTGGTAAACAATATCTTTTTATTGTATTACAATACAACATGGACAGTGTATTGGAAAACATTACATTTACTGTATTGTATTACGATAAGGGTTTGTGATGGGATTCCAATATCCATAATACGCTAAAACATTGGAATCCAATACCGTATAAACCCTTATTGAATCCCCATGTGTCGTATGGGGATAAAATAAGGGTTTAGGATTCCTGTGTACTTAACATATTATGGATATTGGAATCCAATATATTATATCGGCTACCAATAAAACTATATACAAGTTGGAATATCTCGTTCAGCACGACATTTCTTTGCAACGCAGTCTCGTCTTGTGTGTATTTCTGAGTGATAAAATAAAAAAAAAATGTTGCTGCTGTCAAATTATGAATAAAGAAGCAAAACACTGGGCTTATTCATACCAAATATATTTAACATATTCCTGAACTGGAGGATCTGGCATTTACTGCAAAAGAAAGTTAAGTGTTTAGGACCCTCATTCGAAAACTTGATGTTTAAAAACAAAATGTGAAATGCTAACCTTTTAATGAAAACAGCACCTGCTAGCTGTAGCCATATAGAAACTGCAAAATAAAAATTTGTGATTAGGTTGCGACAAATAGCAATCCTTCACTAAGCCGGATAGATTCAAAATTATGTCTGCGTTTGATGGCGGAAAAATAAGCTTCAATGCCACTGCCACAGGTCATTCTGAGCTCGGTCAATTAAATATACCTATCCGCTCGTCTGGCTTCACTATTCCTGCTTCGCACCTAACTAGAGTATCTGGAATGCTCACCTTTGAGGAAAAATGAAATGGTGCTTGCTTGCTTGTCGGCCGTGGAAACTGGAAGAGAGATTTGCGGTTAGTTGCGTCCAAGTAGCAGTTACTTTGAGTAGCCACGTAAAGTACACTAAGTCTGAAAGATTCCAAATTACATGCGCGGGACATAGATATCCTCTTGCGACGTAACTGGGCACGTGCCAATGTCGCCCGCTTGTATTACAGAAAAATAAGCTTCAATGCAGGAGCTCCCAGTCGTTCTGAGCTCCGTCAATTAAAAATGCTGTACCGGTCGTATGGCTTCAGTATTCCTGCTTCGGGAATCTGGAATTCTCACCTTCGAGGAAAAGCAAACTGGGACCTGCTGGCTCTTAGGCCGTGGAAACTGCCAGAAAGATTTGAGATTAGTTGCGTCCAAGTACCACTATCTTTGATCAGCCACCTACAGCACACCAAGCGGATAAATTCAAAATTACATGTGCGTGACATAATATGCCTCTTGTGACAAGACTGGGCCCATGTTTTGTCGCCTACAGCAACACTAAAGTCGGACATACAAGCGGTACGGCATATTTAATCAGTGTTGTGCCCGTTACCGAAAAAAAGTAACAAAATAGCGTTACTCGTTAATTTGGAAAAATTAACGCGTTATTTAGCCAAGTTACTTTTTTTACAAACGTAACGATATACCGTTACCGTTATTTTTTGGAAATAACGAACATTACGTTTACGTTACTTTTACGTTACTTTTGCGTTCAAGTACATATGTTTGGCAGCATGCGAACGGGGACCGCTGGAACACAACCAGCCAACCAACACCCCTCATCTTTACGCCGGTTTTAGTAACAGTCCGGGTCATACCATTACCAGAGACTGATTTACTTCACTATATGGAACCGGACACCGGTTACCAACACACTTTTTACAGGTTTAAAACTTTTTTTAATATTTCTATTATGACCTTAGGGAAGTAAAGACTAATCACGCGAAAGATTCTTCTGTGTACAAAAGTGGGTCAGGAACTTTCAGGCAGCGAGGGAGAGAGCGAGAGTAAAAAATACCATAAAAAGTGTTTCTTTTCTTTTTGTTACTAGAGAAACGAGCAAAGGTTTTAAACAAACGTCTCTCTCTTGCACCCCCCCCCCCCTCTCCCGCTGTTCACCTCTGCTGCACAAAGCAGAGGGAGAAGAGGAGGGAGAGGAGGGGGCTGTGACGCAGTCGTTCGTTCAAACTTTGGAAGTGGTGACACTATGAAAAAAAAAAGGAGGACGAACGGAATTAGCCGGTAGCCGAAGGTTTTTTTCGCTTTCGAGAAGCGAGATAGTGTCGCATTTTAACGGATGTATTTTTAGTCAGAAAAGTTTCTTTTTTTTTTAAGTTTACTGCGACGGATGCTGGTTCCGTTCAGCGATAAGCTTGTGCAGGATTTTGAGATGGATTGGTGATTAGATGGACTGATAAGTGGAAACCACCGTTTTAGGAAATCGAAGTTTCATAAGTTTAAGCAGCAAGATACGGCATCGCCTGGGCATTGCGTGCTCGAGCGAAAGTAGTTTTATGCACAAGATTGCTATTCTAAACGTTAGATCAGGCGTCGTGACCTTTTCCCAAACACCTAATTCATTTCATTAGATTTGGTCAAAAGTAACGAGTAACGAGTAACGTAATTTGATAGCCGATAACCTAAAAGTGTAACGCAAATACTTTACTCGTTAGCCATTCAGAAATACTAACGAGTACGTTACTGCGTTATCGAAAGATGTAACGCGTTACCAGTAACGCCGTTACTGGTAACGCGTTACCTCCAACACTGTTTTTAATTGACGGAGCTCTGAACGACTGGGAACGCTTTCACTGAAGCTTGTTTTGCTGCAATACACGCGTGTATTGCACGCGTGTATTGCAGCAAATTCAAATTCACAAAATAATTCACCATCACATCACGACTTCATTCACCATCACATCACGAATTCATTCAAATTCACGATATCATTCACCATCACATCACGACTTCACGACTTCATTCACCCTCACATCACGAATTCATTCAAACTCCCGAATTCATTCACCATCGCATCACGATTTCATTCAAATTCACAAAGTCATTCACCATCGCATCATGACCCCCCTCCCCCGAGATCACGTGACCCTCCGGGGTCACGGGACTACCCGCAGGTGACGAGACCCCCCTCAGTACCCTTCCCTCCTCCTCCTCAAGAGCTGCGCTCCAATTCGGCATTACAGGGATTTGTAAACGGCTTCCATTTTTTCTGTTTTTTTTTTCAAATGGAACTCACATTCTGAGTTTCGGTTTCACTTGTAGAGGCAGGTGGATACTTTTGTAAAGCTTCCTCCCTATGTGCTTCTGAGCCAACATTTTTGCAATGGCCAACCCCCGGGATTTGATTTTGCGCTCCTTGACAAATGCTGAAACTCATATAGGCGGACAATAGCTCGCCTTGAAAATAATTGCTCTTGGTAGCGGAGAACGAACTCGTGTTCCCGATTGGCAGCCAATTGCTGCAAAGAATACCTGCACATATCCTAAAGAATCCAGTCCTAATCTAACACGGATGCTTTGGCCGGACAGAGACACAAAAGTCTGATACAAACCATGAAAAGCAGGAAATAGTGTCTGCGAGAGATTAAAACAGACCCAGGTGGACAGGCTCGTTTGGTTTCACCTTAGTGAAATAGTGTAGCTCATTTTGCTAAAACAATGCATATTTGCTAAAAAAACGTAATATACATATTTTGCCCCATTTAGCAGAGTTTACTGCCAAGGGTACCTGCACACCAGAATAAGCCAGAATTAGTCTTTTTTTTTTTTGATGAGCGACAACAGAATCCTAAACGAGTGATGGAACAAATTATGAGCTTAGCAAGACAAGCTAGTTTCCTTTGATGCAAGCACAGTGCCTCGGCCGACAAATGAGGGTCTATTCTTGGTCACTTCTCATATTTGGTGGGAATAGCAAAGTAAATGAAAATAAGGCAATCTCTCTTGCAGCAGACAGCTGCAAACGAAATTTATATACCTCGAAAGACGACCTGGAAATAAAATTGGGTGGTGGCCGAGCGGTTTAAGGTGTCAATTTTCAAACTTAGACTGTAGTTTGGGTTGAAGTCCTCCTGGTGGATATTTTAGAGCGCAGCTCTTAGGGGCCCGTTTCCGGCTTGAGCGGCGTCGCCATCGGCGTAACCGCAAGGTCACGTGACCGTCCGAGGTCACATGACCCCCAGGTCACGTGACCCCAGATCCCGTGACCCCCGAGATCACGTGACCCCTCGAGATCACGTGAACCTTCAGGTCACGTGACTTCCGAGGTTCACGCGACCCCTCACCCTAGCAAGCCTCCATGGGATCTTATTGATCTCACGCAACATGCCCGGCCTGTCCCGCGAAATATGGATGCCAAGCGCCACGCCAAGCGTCGGGAGCATTATGCTCGTCAACACCAAGCCGAGGTCACCGCATTATCTCAGGACCTTGCGCAGGTCATCGTGTATACGGATGCTGCCCTGCACACCTCCGGTTGGTCTGCGACAGCTGCGGTGTTCCCGTCCCATGATCCTGCACAGTGCGATCCTATCGTTGTTGCAAACACCAACATGACCCATTCATCGCCCGAACAAGCCGAAGCCCGCGCCGTCCTCCTCGCCCTCCAGACGTATGAGGTCAGGAATCCAGGGCCCGGCACGCTTACTGTGTTCACAGACTCTCAGAGCACGATTCGCGCGCTTAAAACGCATCTACTCACATCAAGTCCGACAATTGCCGCTATTTACGACACTGCACTTCGCCTGTACCGCCATCGAAGAGTCCGAGTCAGCATACGCTGGGTTCCAGGACATGCGGGAATTGACGGCGACGAGAAGGCCCACAAGGCTGCATTGGAGGAGCTGCATAGAGATGTCCCCTCCTCCCAGCGGACCTTACCGGTGCCTCCCGCGTCGCCCAACGATGACCAGTTTCCCGAAGACGAGGCCTACGTCTACGACCCAGTCGATGCTGTTCGCCTTGTCCGTCGGGAAAGGAAACGCCGACTCGACGCCTCTTGGACCCCAGAACAGTTTCCAATACCCGAAAACACCTTCCGAAGGCACCAGATGGTCCTGCTTCGACGCATTAGGACAGGTAGAGCGGTCACGCCTCATCATGTCTATCGCTTCGAGCTGACCCAGCAACGTAAACTCGACCCGTACTATGTCCCACCAGACCCTCGCTGCCAGCGATGCAAAGACCCAGATGCCCTCCCGAAACTTCACCATCTCATTTGGGAGTGCGCAGCTCTGGTTGCCCAGCGTCAAGAAGCCTGGGCTACTCTTCTTCCTGAAGACCTTCCAACGACCATGAAAGAATGGGCGCATCCTGCCAGCGACTCCGAGCGCCGGACGAGGGTCCTGGCTTCCCTCCTCGACTTTGTATGGCGGAGCGGACTTGGGCCCTCGTTATAATGAAACACATCATCATTTTACGCCGCCAAGGACGTAGACGCCACGCTTGAGAACGACCACGCCGCGTCGGTCCCTTGGGCCGGGGTCGCGCTGCTCAATCATCGTGGGGGGGATGGCCTGCGGACGCGGTTGCGCCGCGGTGTTCGTGGTTCGGGTGGCGCGTGCCGAGTTTCTCTTTGAACTTGTTGCCCCGCACCATTCGGGGCACGGATTTCGCGGTGGCTCGCGCCCAAATATGTCTGGGGGCTGTCTTTTGTGTGGTGTTGGACCGGCGTGGCCCCCGCTTTGGGGACTGGCGTTTGTCCTTGGTTTAAATAAACGTTGTTCTCACCTCTCACCTCACCCTAGGGTCACGTGACCACTTCACCCAGGGTCACGTGACGCCCCCTCGGTGGATATTGTATAATGAGGGGAGGAGGAGGAGAAGGAGAGGGAGGAGGGGCCTACCCTCTTCTCAATACCCTTCCCTCCTCCTCCCCCCCTCAGTACCCTTCCCTCCTCTTCTCAAGAGTTGCGCTCCAATTCGGCGTTACACGGAGTTGTAAACGGCTTCGACATTTTATCCTTATAATTAAATTTAAATAGTTTTTTTTCTATTTTTGAGGCACAAGCACTTAATTTATACGCTAATTCACCTTTAAAAGCATTTTAATTACACTCCGTGGCTTTCTAGTGCTCGTAAAAGATTCTCAGTAAGAGCGGTTTTAAATTTTTGATTTCTTGCTGTCGCTGCTGCTTGCTTTCTCACCTTTAAAATGCTGACAACTCGACACAAAAGTAATAATAATTGAGTTTCAAATGTGATGAAGATCAGCATTTCCAAGTTGTACCCCTGCCTCATGCCCCGACCATGCCACCATACCATAGCTGAGTGCAGTGACGAATGGTCTCAGGTACTGTGACCCGACCGTATATGGCCTTACGGTGTGGCACGACTCATGCAGCACCTATGCTTCGCGATGGAGCCAGTGAGCGAGGTGCGACATGCTAGAGCTGTGCAAGCCACAGCTTTACAACCTTCAAAGCGTGGGAAGATGCCTCTCCCTTTGCAGAGCTGGCATTAGCTCACCGAGAAGCTTTTGTAAGCGCTAGAAAGCCACAGAGTGTGAATAAAAGCGCTTGTGAAAGTGAATTAGGGTGAAAATTATGCGTTTATACGTTAAAACTTAAAGAATATATATATATATATATATATATATATATATATATATATATAAGTACTAAAAAAAGGGGAAACAAACAAAAAAAACGTTTCCAGGTGGGCTTGAACCCGGAGCTCCACCGCCCTTGAATTCAGTTCCCTAAGGCCCGCTTCAGACACGATAATTTCGCCCAGCAACTTCGTGTCGCAAAACCAGCAACACGGGCCGCCCGCGTTCACACGCAGCAACCGAATTTCTACAACTTGCCAGCATCATCATGAAATTTTATTTTTCTTGCAGTATTTAGACGCATAGATATATCCTAAAAACATGTTTTTTTTTATATCTTTAAATTGCGCTGAAAATACTAACTCATAATTTTAAAACAGTTTATTTCCAAAAACAATCCATTTCAAACCAGAACTAAGTCTTCAGTTGTCATCATCACCACCACAGGGGTGTCACTTGAAGATATCGCATTTCTGATTGACAGCTGCCGCTTCAAACATCTGTGAGTAGTCAGAGTTGCTCGTCCGCTTCGAGCCGGACCCAATCTCAGCAATTCGTGTCGATCTAGGGAAACCCCGAAATTGTGGGAAAAGTTGCCCCGTCTGAAGAGGGCCTATACTCCGTTTCCAGTCAAAGATAGCGCACCGGTTTGCATTGCTGACTGCGCCTTTGTTCGCCCCATAAAATAGTGCGTCCCCTGCAAAAAGAATATTTAAAAAAGTGGAAAAAATTTGCCTCCTCGGGGCCAGTAACTGATAGTGGCGTTATGATTTCGACAGAGCACAAGTGTTTATCAATAAAAAGGAAAAGATAATGTAAACCACTTTAAATTTTTGTTTTGTTTTTGTCCGTGCGGCTGCCGCTGCGGGTTTCCGGGTTGTGTGGCACTGGCTGGTTTTGAGAAGATGGCATCTTACGCAGCAAGCTCAAGTACCTCTCCTGCTCGGATGTTTTCGAAGATTCGTTGTGCGAAAATCTTGGAAGAGTGCAAGCAGATGATCGCCAATGTGTACGCGAGAACAAGAACACGTTCCCCGGAGAATTCGGTCGTGAAGTCCTGGAGACGGCCAGTAACGACACCGGTGTGTTCTCCCGTACTGTCTCGAAGTGCAAGGCGCGGTGCCCATCTGGCGAGGTGGCGTCCCTCAAAGGAAGACCTCGCAACATGAAAGTTTCGAGCACGGGGACTGTCAAGCGTGACGAGTTCACACACGCCATTCGCCTGAAGGTGCTTCGCAAGTACTCTGAGAGGCAGATTCCAACCCTTGACAGCTATTTCAAAATAAACTGTTCAGGCCACAATTACCGTCGATGAATGTCTTATTATAAACTTTGGGAAAAGGCTGCTATCTGGGCGATTCCTCATTCCACACTGCACGAGAGAAAACTACAACTCTGTGCTGGAGGCAAATAACACTTGCAAAGCGGTAGAGCAGATTGTAGCAATGTGGCCCCTCAGCGACTTATAAATAAAGAGCAAGAAGAAAGGAGGAATTCAAATATGCACTTGGGCAATGCGCACAATCTTGCGCAAAAAGTATGTCTAAAAAGTAAAAAGAAACTTTGCGCGCGTCAAGTGGGTTCAAACCGCCGCCACCGAGGCGTCAGTATCGCCAGAGCAGCGACTTCTACCATTCGTCCACGAAACGCGCGGAGTAACGCATTTTTTTCCTATTTTTTCATGCGCACCACTTCAGTACCTTTGACAGCGTTGCACGCTATGTATGAAACGAAGTATAAGACACCCTATTGTCTGGTACAGAGACCATTTATGAACGCCTGGGTGTTTAAACGATGTACTACACATTTTACAAAAAGGAAGAAAAACAAAAAAAACAAAAACATTGGGTGTTTAAACGTTGTGCTACATTTTTTTTCAAAAGAAAAAAGCAACAACAACAACGATAAAAAAAACATATTTCAGAGGAAAAAGTTAAGGAAAGGGAATGTACCATTATGTTCAGTGAAGTTCGGTGACAAGACTCGGGACTCGAGCAGGAATGCCGTTATCCTTCGTGTGACCCCATGAGACTGTCCTGCTGCCTTTGCTGGGGTTTATCTAACTGAAGTGCCTGTACAAAAAGTAGAAGAAACAGATGTCCATAGCACTCATTATTCACAAGAAAATTTGTCAACGTCCAAAATGACCCTTGAAGAAAATTATGTCAAAGAAACATCATGTCTCCTTCCTCTCCTTCAGTGTTCACTTTGATCTGTGTTTACCAAAGCACTCAATGCTGGAAGCAATAAAGTCGTTTATACGTACCTTTCCCTTATCTTTATACGTATTATACGTACCTTTCACTTACCTTTATTTTTTGAAAGATGTCCTGTTCCCGTCCTCGTTCTCTCTGTTCTATACTTTCAAGTTTTGTATCTATTAACCAACACGCTCGTTTTCAACAGTAACGTACCTTCCGAAGCGATTGAAAGTGCATTGGTTTAACTTGGAGCCCACAAGGAAAGTGCGCGACGAACTTGACGAACTGTCATCCGTCGGTATCGCCGTCTCGCCGGGTGGGTCGCTGCGCAGCTGGCGTCAACGTAGTGCGCAATCTCGGGGGCTCGGCCAGGCTTGACTGGGCCGCTGGGCTCGGCGGCTCGCTGGCTCGATGGGCTACAACGGAGGCAGCGCATGCGCGCAGGCTCGCGGGCTCACTGGGCTCGCGGCCTTAGAGATCATGCATGCTGACTCCTCGCGGCGAAGCGAACTGCCTCCGAACGCTCCGAAGCGAACTGCTTCCAAAGCTAGATCTTTCGCGCGCGCTGGTTGACGATGGAAACTTATCTTTTCAAAAAACGAGTCAGTAACGTATCGTTTGATGGCGCAAATGCACGTATTTTTCACGTCGTTTTTTACAGTTTGTGAATCTCGCGAAGCAGGCGATGAAGAGTGGTGGGTGAAATGTGCTCGCATGTGGTCGTGGATTTTTTGTAGGACGTAGGATTACCCAGAAAGGTGGGTCAGTATCGATAAGTGTGCGGGTAAGAAGCAACTACATGCACGTGAACTTTCAAGCCTATTAACCCTCATTATTTTATCGTGCGAATTGACATTGTCACGTATCGTGTTCGATTTGGGTTCCAACACCGGGATCCTAACTTTTGTTGCGTTACAGCAACTGCAATGAACATTTGTGTGAAAACGACCACTCCAATAAGCACGTCGTTCTTGGGCTTCCTCGTTGAAAGGTGGGTCGCCGGTGTTCCAGCTAGTTATTCTGAATTTGGTTTGGTGGTTGTCTAGCATTTCAAGCGCGCGATGCTGTGTGTACTGTGTGCCGTACCTACAGCCGTACGTACTTGCGCTTTCGATCAATGTGAATATGTTTGCAACGCGGAACGTTCGTGTTCTGTGTGTATCCACCTCCAATATCGTTCTCTTTCGTATTTCCGTATGGTAACTCCTGCTGTTTTACGATATCATTCACGCGATGTCGAATATGTGGGCATACCGATATCCGCATGTTGCTTCACGGACGATCAATATTGTGTTAGGTTTCCTCTTAGTCCGCGGTATATGCCTACGTAATTCATGTTCGTAACTTGGAATTCGTTCTGAGAGTTATGCAAGCGATATCATATTGTATTCTTCTGTGGGCCCGTGATCGACGACCGATATTTATATATCCTGTGGCCAGTGTAGCTGCACAGTATGTCCATGTCGGTCAACAATATGCACGCGATGTCATACTCTATTCCAATAAGCGTAAGTTCTCTCGGGATAATGTGCTACGATATCCTGTTGTATACCAATAACCGCATACTATATCGGGATATTGAGCTCCCATATGAATTTATATCGCGCGTATTGGGTTAATCGGATAAGAATAAGTTTTTATTGGTTTCCACCAACTTCAATGGAATACAATATTTCCAATAAGCCGAGTTCATATTGGCGTTTTTCAATAGGGATATTTAATTTTGAAACACTTTGGGAGCTTTTGTAGTTGAACTTCAAACTGTAGCCAGCTGACATTCTAATTAGGGATGTCGCGAACCACCCTAGGTTCGATTTCGAAAGGTTTTGATATTTGCGAAGCGAACCTAAGTTCGATTTCGAAAAATCTGATATTTTCGTACCGACCGAGGTTCGAATTCGAAAAAAATTGAAACTTTCGAACGCAGTAGTGTTTTGAATTCGAAAAGTTCGAAGCTTTCACGGTTTCTAAAATTTCGGGTTCGAATATTTCAAATATATTTTTACTTGAGGCTCGATAAATTCGAAGGTTTCGAACTTTACTAACTTGAAATTCGAGATATTCAAAAAATCGGAATTTCTTGTTGTCTGAAGGTCGAAAAGGTCGAATATTTAGAAATTCTTTGGAAATAAAATTTGAAAACTTCGAACGCGTCGAATTTTTATAGACATAAAGTTCGAAGGATTCGAAGATTTCGAATTTCTTTCTGCATAAAGTTCAAAAAGATCGAAAGTTTCGATTCCATTTTAACGCTGAATTCGAAAAAAAACAAAAAAACTTTGAAGATTTTGAATTCCTTTCAAGTCCAAGTTTGCAATGTTCGAAGTCCGGTTTTAAAGTTGCTCCACAGGTTTCAGTTTCAAATGACGTTTTCATGACTCACTGGTTTTCACGAAATCAAGTTTAGAAAAGTTAGGGTGTGATATCTGGTCTCTTCGAAGCTGGTCAGGCAATTAAATGAGACGACAAGTGTCCCGGATGTGCTGGAATATTTGCCAGTGCAGAGAAACGTGTGACCATAGATCAGTAAATGTGACCGCCAGCCGGGGGGGGGGGGGGGGGGGAGTGGGGGGTTTAACGTGCATCACGCAGTAGTGATTACACGAGCACACTGTTTTACGATACTCATCCAGTTCGAAATGGTCAGGAGCGGGCAGAAGGTTGCAGCTCAGAAAAACCTTGAAGCGACCTGGCAAACTACCTCCCCACCCCCTGCACACTCGTAGTAATCCGATCGGACGCCGCCCGAGCTACGCTGGCGTATAGTAAGTTAAGTTTGTAATATTCCTGGAGCTTTATTTTCTGGGACGGAGGAATCGCCTCGCAAAAAGTACAGAAGCCGACACAACTCGAGGTCGAGGAGCGTTCTACCATACAAGTGGCGTCGGAAGAGGAAAAACGGGGGAAGGGGGGGGGGGGGGAAGAAGGAAGGGGGAGGGGGGGGGGGGGGGCTTCAGCCCCCCTTCCAGATATTTCGGACTGTTAAAGAAAACAATACGGGGAAAGAGGGCGTGGTCGAGCTTATTTTAATCTGAAATTATTTATGCATATGTATAGCTACTGTCCCTTTTCATTGCATAAAAGATCGCGTAGATGGTCATTGTTAGAAACTCGTTGTCAGTAGGCAGTACTCGTCACATGCTTTATGGTTCGGAAGTTCAAAGCTATGTCTTTACGACCTAAATAGCTGTGCCAATGGTTAAAAAAAAATGAGGATAAAAAGCTGGAGAAAAAAAAAAAAAAAGAACTCTCAAGAGCTCGCAGGAAGTGTTGTATTCTTGCATATTCAGAGGTTCAGAACTTCGAAAGAACTTTCTCCTACCAAAATGTGTGCAGGCTGAAAAAACACGTCCCAGGAACTTGAAGCAAAAAAAAGTTTTCTTTAATGACGTACTGAACTTGAACAATATTAGAAATCTTCTGCCATGAGTTAATTTATTCCTTGGCGTGAAAAACCAATAAATACATTATTTTGTATTCTGCAGATGGCAATGATATGTACTGACTGTGGTGTTATTTAATTGCGATACCTAAAACAACTTAGACGAAAATAAATACCAAGTTGAGGGTATAATTGCATGTAGATACATGTTTGGACATTTCTGCAAAACTCACCTTGAATAGCAATAATCATATCTTAAGACAACACTTATCCAGGCTATAAATAGATTATTCCTAAAAAGTTTAACGCCTTTACCATAAATAGCTTCGGCCAAATCGCGCTTCAAATCTGGCACAAACGATAATCGTCAAAAACCCGTCGTCCTTCCTTGCTCCTTCGGGAATTTATTTCTTTATAACTAGGCATTTCAGAACATTGAAATAAACGACATTGTCTTTCATTAAGAACGCAACACCGCATGTAAAAGTTCGAGAAAATATGTACAAACGTACCTCACGTCTTGAATTCAAATGAAACCGTCCGCCGGTTTTCCGAAGTTCGACGAACGTCCAACTTTTACCCTAAAAGTTCGAAGTTCGTCGACCTTCAAACTGAGTTCGAAACGTTTCGAATTCTCTTGATAAATAAGTTCGAAAGTTCGAAAATTATCGATTTTTCTCAGCATAGTAAATTCGAAAGTTCGAACAGCTTCCAACTTTTTAGTGCAAGAATTTCGAACGTTCGAAAATCATCGATTTCTTGGTCAGTCAAGTTCGGAAATTCCACAATTATCGAATTTTGCAGTGTGATAAGTTCGAAAGTTGGAAAAGGATGGAATGCTTTAGCGTAATACGTTCGACGGTTTGAAAAGCGTCGAACTTCTGAGCTTAGCAAGTTCCAAGATTCGACTTCCGTCGAATTTTTCGATATAGAAAACCGAAAGTTCGAAGTCTTTCGAACCTTCCGAACCGCCTCCTTCAATCATTGAAACTTCGATTCAAAAAAAGTTCGCGGCATCCCTAATTCTAATCGCTCGTTTGTTACTATGTACACCTCAGGCACAATGAGTACGGGTATGCTTTAGTGTATAGGGGCCTACGAATGACGGACACGTACTTTGACGAGCTCTGAGTAGGCGCTACGCACAAATAAAATATTGCTTGCATGCTTTCCATAAGACGAGCACAATGCTTTATCGCTGCCCATCAACTGTATCCCTTTTCAAGGGGAAGATATTTCATCGTTGCCCAAACTCGTTCGCAATTCCCGTTTCGCTACTAGAATATTTTTAGCACAAGGCTTTTTCATTAAATATAGTGTTTGCATTCAACGGGACCGCTAACAATAACCAATTTACTCGGTCTGGAACACGGTCATGGACTTGTCCATCCGTTACCCTTCCAAGGATATGACGCCGAGGAGATATTTCAATTCTCAATCTGGAAAGACGAATTCCTCAGATCACTCAATCTGTCTAAAGAATCATGAAGAAAAGTGCTCCGATCTTCTGGGGAAGAGAGCAAAACCGACACGTTTGCGTGGCGAAAGTGCCTTCCAAACATATTGAACCGTGTAATTTATGTGTACGTCCCGCTTTACGGGGGACATACTCGTTGGTATAGTTTATTTTAAGTTTATCTATTTCTCTTCATTGCCCTGACTTCCGGTTTGGTGTAAAGTGGACTGTAGCATGAAGAAAATTACGGGGGTTCAGTCAAAAGTAGGAATAGCTCTGTTACTGTGGGGGATGTTTCCTTTTTGGGCATTTGCGTGCTCATTTTCCGTCAAGTGGTATGGTGAACCTTGGAGGGCATTGGGACGCGTTTTTCCTTTCTACCTTTTGCTGGAATTTGTAGCCACTCGCGCTTTCTGGCCAATAAACCCCCGCTGCGTTTGCCTTGACCATTTTTGTTTTAATTTCTCGTCTCCGTTTTCATAGTTGTGTATTCGCAAAATGTTTGCACCGTCAAAAAGCGGATGTATATTGAATTAAATGAAAGGCCGCGAACTCGGAGCGACCGCAACACGCTGGCAGTTCACTGCCGGTGAGACTGTTCAGGGAAAGTCGACTACAGCGCTATACCGCTACCACGCAGGGGGCACCTGTGAAAACAGGTGTTTTGGAGAGTGGCGTCTCCACGGACCCCGAGCCCCGCGGGGGGCGCCTGCACCTTAGGTGCTAGGTACTGGGTGAGTAGCGTCACCACGGAGCTCAGCCACGGGGGCCACCATACCCGCACGCAGGGGGAACCTACTTTTGTAGGTGCTTGGTGAGTGGCATCACTACGAACCCCGAGCCACGTGGGTTCGCCCGCCCACTTCTGGCTGTGCCTGGCGTAGGCGTGTCCGGAGAAAAGCGGACCTTGGTGGTTGAGCTGAGCCGGGGTATGTTTGGACCCTTCGGGGGCCCCCGGGCCAGGCAATACACCGCTTCGACCCCTGGTTCTCGTAGACGGGTGTCCTGGCTTGGCCTGACCAGGATGATTCAGTCAGTCGCCTCTTCTAGCCTCTTCTTCCTTCTTTCACTTTTCCCTCCACCTCTTTCTATTTTTTCTGCACTCTCTTCCTTCCTTTTTCACCTTCTCAGGCGGCAAAAGCTAACCTTGAGTGTAAACAGGTCCTGTCCCTGCATCCACACTTGGTTATAGTGCCCGGGCAGCACTGGTAGAGTAATTGTTTCAGCCGAGCCTTTCTTGTTATGGCACATTACCTACTCTCTCGTTGGGCTCCGTGGTGGGCGGTGCACCCGGGCACTGAAATTCCTTCCCATCTTTATGGGTTCGAAGACTAAACCAACTGATCGGGCCCTGAAAAGGACCCGCACCGAAGCCATTGACATTTCCACTAAGACCCCTGATCTTTTCAAATTTCCTAAGTTTCTTGTTCTGAGGTCGAAAAGCCACTGGCTAAACTTTCTCCTTTTTTAGTTTCCAAAGTGCTCTAAGGTGTCATCGGTGCGAACTTTAGCGCCAAAAATATGGCATCAGGCGACCTACTTGTAAATACAAAAAAAAATACCAACAAAGTGACTCACTTTTAGCCCTGAACTCAGTCTCAGACTACAAGGTCAGTGTGACCCCTCATCGAAAGTTAAACACCATCCAAGGGGTCATCTCTGAAGATGACTTGCTCGACTTGCAGATACAGAGCTAGTTGAAGGTCTCTTTGGACAGGGAGTTGTAGCAGCATGACGCATTACCATCGGTCAAGACGGCGTAGAACGAAAAACAAGGCCTGTTATTCTCACTTTCGACTCCACGATTCTACCCACTAATGTAAAGGCAGGCTACCTTCAGTGCCGTGTCCGCCCTTATGTCCCGAACCCTCAGCGCTGCTTTAAGTGCCAGAGGTTCGGCCATGGGTCGCGGAGTTGTCGGGGTAGCGAGACCTGCGCCAAATGCTCCAGTAAGGAGCACGTCGCTGATGTGTGTGACAACTAAGCTCAGTGCACTAACTGTAATGGAAAACATCCAGCATACTCCCGATCTTGCCCGTTAGGGAAGCAAGAAGAAGAAATTCTCACCTTGAAGGTTAAAGAAAACATTTCCAACATTGATGCAAAAAAGCGTTTTGCGTTTCTCTCCAAAGGCTCTTATGGCCAGGCCGTACACAGCGGACCGGTACGGCCAATGGTTTCGACTGGAACACAGACGTCTACGGACGATCTGCGCCTCCCGTCGAGGTCTCCTGCGTCCTCGGGAGCGGTGCCAGTGACACCGCTTTCGAATCGCAAGGTGGATGCTGCCTCATCGGCATCCACCTCAGGGCAGGGCCCGACCCCCCCTGCTCCACCTGGCCCTTTGGCCCCTAAGGGCCGAGGCCTAACCCCTCGCACCTCTGCTCCCCAGATGAAGCCCGGGGGCCACCGAAGCAGTCGACCTCCAAGGGTCAACTGCCGGCGGGAACAGACGAGCCTATGGACGTAAGTGGGCACAGGTCCGAGGAGGATGCTCCCCTCTCAGGATCGGAGTCGTCTCTTTCTGTCGCTAGTGACCCCACTTGGAAACAGAAAGATCCGCCTGAAAAGCAGAGTACCCCACGTGTTCAAATAGATTTTAAACCTTAACGGATCTCCCTTTTAGGTCACTTTTGTATATATTTTTTGTCTCTAAATGGCAAAGAACTATAGTATTATGCTGTGGAATATCCGTGGTCTTTTCCCTAATATTGATGACATAAATATTTTTCTTGATCAGCTTCGGCCTGTCGCTATATAAATACAGGAGACTCATCTCAAGGACACACAAACTAATGTTCTACGTCGTCATAAGGTTTTTAGAAAGGACCGTGCATCCCATAGCAACTCCTCTGGTGGAGTAGCTGTGGTGTTGAATATGTGGCATTGCCTGTGCTTCTGTTCCTCTCACAACCTCTTTAGAAGCAATGGCAGTTCGTATCTTCTTGACCGCCTTATTACGCTTGTCTCACTTTACTTGCCACCAAATATTCCACTGCATTTACATGACCTGCATGGACTTGTAGCGCAACTTCCGCAACCTTTTTTTAATTTTGGGGGATTTTTACGCCCGCCACCCCATTAGGGGTAGTGCTCGCCAAGACTGCCGTGGTGGTGTCATTGAAAGATTTTTATTGTCATCCGGCCTGTGCCTTTAAATGGACATTATCCTACATTTTTTAGTGCAGCTCACAATACTTTTACTTCCATTGCTTTGTCTCTTGCGTCCCCAACTTTACTTCCTTTTTTTTTCTTGGATGGTTTTAGATTACCCTTTTGAGAGCGACCATTTTCCTGTTTTTTTAGAAAGTACGGTAGCACCCCCCTCACTTTTAACACGTATCCCCAGGTGGAAATTAGATAAAGCTGACTGGGCTCTTTTTGCATTGGAAGCAGTGCTTGACGCAACTGAACTTTTAGCTATGACTCCGGAAAATGCCACCTTGTACGTTACTGACCGTATCATAAATGCTGCTTCTGCCTCCATTCCACAAACATCAGAAAATCTTCCTAAGCGCTGCAAGCCTTGGTGGACCAAAGACTGTTCTGTTACGCTTAAACGTCAGAACAGGGCCTGGGGCACTTTCTGCCGCTACCCAACGATCTGGAACAAGATAGAGTTTCAAAAATGTAAAGCAAAGGCTCATTGGACAAGTAAACGAGCTAAGAAAAGCTCATGGACGAAATATGTTTCCAAGGTGAACAGTTTTATTACTACTAAGGAGGTGTGGGACCGAATGAGGAAAATTCGGGGTAACTACCTCTCGTTTAGGACGCCTTTTTTTCCCTCGGCTTCGCCAGCCTTAAAAGGCTACGCAAATGTTCTTGCGGAACATTTTTGAGAAGTGTCTAGCTCATCTAATTATTCGGCAAAATCTGAGAAGTTCAAAGCTGTAGCAGAAAAGCAGCCAATTGCTGTGTCAGGATCGCACACTCTTGTATACAACCAGCCTTTCACAATGCGCGAACTAGAGGTGGTCCTTGGGTAAAAAAAGCAGTCGGCACCTGGTCCTGACAAAATCCACAATGAAATGTTGCGGCACTTATGTCCTGAATCTTTTTTTAGTCATTTGTGGATGGCTTCTGCCTTTCCTCAGTGCTGGAAGCGGGCACATATAATTCCTCTCCTAAAACCCGGTAAAAACTCTACTCTACCAGCAAGTTATCGTCCCATTGCAATGGCCTGTTGCCTTTGGAAAAACTTATGAAAAACTAATAAATAGACGATTAGTACACTTTTTAGAGACTGGGGGAATTTTAGATCCCAATCAGTGTGGGTTCAGAATGGGGCGATCAACATTGGATCATCTTGTTCGCCTAGAAACTTTCATACGTGAAGCGTTTTTTTATCGACAGCACTGCGTTTCAGTATTTTTTGACCTAGAGAAAGCATATGATACTACTTGGCGTTACGAGATTTTTGAAAGACTTATACACATGGTGTCCCTGGCCGCATGTTGCGCTGCATAAGGGAGTTTTTGACTAACCGAACCTTTCAGGTTAGGTTTGGTTCCACACTTTCGGATGTTTTTCCTCAGGAAAATTGCGTCCCTCGAGGGGCTGTATTGAGCGTCACTTTGTTTTTGGTGAAGATAAACAGCCTTGCTGCAGTGATACCTCCATCAGTTTCATATTCATTATATGTAGATGATGTGCAGATTTCCTTTTCGTCCTGCAATCTCTCAAGTTGCGAGCGCCAGGTTCAACTCTCAAGAAACAATATGAGGAATTGGGCCGATGAAAATGGTTTTAAGTTTTCATCTGAAAAAACAGTGTCGTGGTCTGTTGCTTGATCCTTGTTTGCAGCTCACTAGCGCTGCAATACCTGTAAACCACGAGCACAAATGTTAAGAGGTTATTTTCGTCAAGAAACTTCCATCGCTGGCTCACGTCAAGGAGCTGAAGCAGAAATGCTTGCGGTCGTCTAACATTCTCAAAGTGCTTTCCCACACATCCTGGGGGTCTGACAGACGGTGCCTCTTACGACTTTATAACTCCTTAGTGCGGTTCCGCCTGGACTATGGCGCGATTATTTATGGGTCGGCACGTTCGTCTGCCCTTAAAATGTTGGACCCCGTCCATCATCTGGGGCTCAGGCTCGCCACGGGAGCATTTCGAACATCACCTGTGCTTAGCTGTGCATAGCTTGTATGCTGATTCACATCAAATGTTCTTGGAAAGACGAAGGCACTATTTGAGTCTTTGTTATGCTTAAAATATATAAAGCTATCCTCAACATCCCACTTTTGATGCACTTCAACCTTCTACGTCCTTCCGACTCTTTGAAAACAAGCCGAGCATTGTTCGGCCCCTGAGTTTCAGAGTGCAGAGCATGGCAACATCGCTCCATCTCCCCTTTAGTGAGGTTGCTGTACTGAGGGGCAATGAGAGAGCTGCGCTTTGGGACCTTCTGCCAATTTCTTGTGACTGGTCACTGTCTAAGTACAGAAAGAGAGCTATTTCTCCACTCGTTCTTCAGCTGGAGTTTGCCGATTTAGAACAGAAATACAATGATTACTCGAATTTTTACACTGATGGATTGAAAACATCAACTTTTGTGGGGTGCGCAGTTTATTCCATCACCTTCAGCAAAGTTCGACAACTCCACACTGTTGCAAATATTCTTACTGCCGAATTCTACGGTATTTTAATGGCTGTGGAGTACTTATTAGAGAACAATATCATAAAAGCTATTCTGTTTGTCGACTCCCAAAGCGTTCTTCTAGCCGTTTCGTCCTTAGCAGACAGCAAGAACCTTCTCACGCAATGTCTTCGGGTAGGGGTTAACTGAGCACTTCAACTAGGACACCAAATTAAATTCTGCTGGATCCCAACCCACGTGGGTATTTCCGGCAATGAAAAAGGAGACTTGCTTGCTGCCTCTGCGAAAAAAAAAATACCCAAAACTGCCTTTTGGCCTGCCACACCAAGACCTGAAACCGATCATACAGAAATCAATTATGAAGTCATGGCAGTTGGATTGGGATTTGGAAAAAGAGAACAAGCTTCACAATATCAAGCCCTAACTGGGGGTATGGGAGAGTTCCTTCCATAAAGTCCGTCGGGTTTAGGTTCTCCTTTGCCGTTTAAGAATTTGTCATACCCGTTTGACTCATTTGCACGTGCTGTGTGATGAGGATGTTAAACTTTGCGACAAGTGTGGCAAAGATATGACTGTTTTGCACATCATGTGGCATTGCAAAGCTTTAAACCAAGACCGCCGAAAAGGTTTTCCAGAACGTTTTCGAGATCACCTCCCCTTTCATTCATATTTCCTGCATGGCGATCAACCATTGGTACCATTCGATCGAGTTTTAAATTTCCTTCATAACACTGGCCTTTTACACCAGCTGTAACTTGCATTTCTTTTAGATCACACCTCTAAGCCCTTTGGGGAAACCTTTGTTTGGCGCAATATGGCCTAAGTTGCTCTTGCGCCATAAAACCCCAAATCATCATCATCAACGCTATACCGCTATCCTCTGCTTTTTTCCATGTTTGATGGTCCCCTCACCAAGACTGCTTTCGCGGTCCAGTGGACAAACTACCCTTCTCTGGGCAACTATAATCAGAGTAAAAAAAAAGAAAGATTGAGCCGCCATTTTAGCCTTTTAAGCCTGGGTGTTGCGGATTCTGGGAACATTCAGTGACTAGCAGGAGCCATTTGAAGCAACTTTCATGTTTCAACTCGTCGCTGAAGGTTGGAGCTGTTATGGTATTATTTCGCTCTCGGTGGACGCCAGCGGCCCAGAGGGTGAGTTTCCCAAGCCCAGAAGGCCACGCGCTCCCTCGCCTCGCCTGCCTTTTTTCTTCGGCTATATCGGGACACAAGAGAGCAAGAAATCTACATCCGTCCGTCGTTTCCGACAGCGTGTCCCATAATGCCTCTCAGCGCCGGCTGAGAGCGTCGTGAACGTTTGCAAGGGGTATTTTTATATGTAATTACAGGCATCTGTTTAACACTGAATTGATCACACACAAAACAAGTTCATCAATACTCATTGTTTTATTTCAGTCATATACTCCACTTTTTAAGCACAACGTGATGATCCGCATCAATGTTGACCGCTCAAAAATAAAAAAACCCGCAGCACGAATCTTGAAAAACCCGAACACCAATAGAGAATTCAACGCTGTACTAAATGACTGAAGCTTTTTTTTTTTTTTTTTTTGATGTGGCGGAAAGAAATATTAACCTCTCAAAATAACGCTAACTTGGTTTGGCAATAGGGAGTTTTAGTACACCGTGTTTCCCCATCCGCTATACCCTCCGCAATGAAGAAACCGCTACTGCGCCTGCGTGCTGATGGCTTTGGTTGTAGAGTTCCGGGTAGCGGAGGGGCTTAGCGGACGGAGGAACACGGTCTACTAAAACTCGCTAATATTTTCGCAGCGTGATGCTTGTCAGCCTGGGTTTTGCATGAATTTATGTTAACACGACATAAAAAAAGCTAAAAAATTGCGCCGCCTGCAAGATGACACAACTACCATTACATTGGCAACACCTTTCCTTCCTTCTGCTTTCCGCGGAACCTAGGTCGTTTAGATTGAAATATATATATATATATATATGTTACGAATTGGCAGAGCCCGTTGCGAGTAAGACAGGCGTCCGGTGGTGGCTGAACGACTCCGAGGTTTATCTCTGCTCTGCATAAAAACATGGTTCGAACGCCACATGCCAAAGCGAAAAACCACACGTTCAAAACAAAAAGAAAATATACGCAGGTGCTTTGGCACGTAACGAACATGATTACAAAATACACAGTAAAACGTTCATAGAAAACAATAACATGGGGCTGCCTTTTCTACAATATATGACATTTTATCCAGCGAGAAATTAGGCCTAACAGAACCTCACAATCGCCACAACTCCCACCACACACAGACTCACGACGTCTCCCGCGGAACGACTCAAAATCACAATTGCATTTAATATTCTTTATCATACTCTTAAAGCGGGGGGAGGGGAGGGGAGGGGAGGCGGGGGGGAGGCATGCAAACATATTCAATTAAAACAAAAACATAAAACAAATGTTAAAAACGTGACAACACTGCTCCCACATGCTTGATCCTGGATCACGTCTGACCCCAATCCTCTACTCGCTCGCACTTCCTTTAGTATCCTCCTAAAACAGCAAACAAAATACTGGTTAAAATCATAAAATCTTGATGCAATATCGGCTACCATTGTTAACAAATCAAGTAAACTCGGGTATTCTGCTTGCCTGTAAACGGAATTACGATTTTGCACATCTTTGTGCTCCACTGGAGAACGAAAAGGTCTCTAATGGACTTTTAAGAGATCCTGTTTCTGTACTTCATGCAGTGTTGTGCCCGTTACCGAAAAAAGTAACGAAATAGCGTTACTCGTTAGTTTGGTAAAAAGTAACGCGTTATCGAGCTACGTTACTCTTTTACAAACGTAACGATATACCGTTACCCTTACTTTTCAAAAATAACGAACGTTACTTTTACGATACTTTTCTGTTCGAGTACATATGTTTGGCAGAGATGTACGATAAGCCTCCTTAACAAGCTTGGATAAAGATAAAAATTTACGCAGTGGTTTCATAGTGTTTTGATGCGCGAAGCAGCTTAACTTTCGGCATGCAGATTAGGCAATGAAACTGTAAATTACCTGATTCTGTCTCCTTTAGTTGATACATTTCATTCAGACCTGCTGGCCATGGCGACGGACTTTCGTTATTCATGCCCATCTCACGCGCAGAATGAGTCGGAGATGTTAGTCAATTGGTTTTTATAAACTACAGAATGGGAACGAGGACTGCTGGAACACAACCAGCCAACCGGCTTGGAGCCAACACATCCATCGTGCCATTACATCCATCGAGCCAATACGTCCAATTTCAAGCCATTACATCCATCGTGCCCGTACATCCATTGTGCCAGCACATCCATCGTGCTATTACATCCATTTTTGGCCAGGTCATTCAACATACCATTACATCCATCACGCCGTTACATCCATCGTGTCATTACATCCACGGCGCCATCACATCCATCGAGCCACTTCATCCAAAAGCGTGTCATTACACCCACCGTGCCGTTACATCCATCGTGTCATCACATTCATCTTGTCATCACATCTAACGTGCAGCTTCTTCCAAAAACGACCCCCTTACATCCATCAATTACGAAGGTTTATTTCTTTGTTTAACTATGCCGTATAATAGTTCACAATATTTTGAAGACTTATACGCTAAAATGAACGAACTAAAACGAGTGAAAGGACCTTCTGTGCGTGATGCACTTTCTGCCGGCCTCGGCGTCTCCAAAGTCGAACATGTTCGTCGGCTCGCTGTTCGTTGTTTCCACAGTGATCACACTTTAGTTGCTGCTTTTTTCACCCTGAAATATAAATAAATATAAACTTTATTATGTAATTAGGACGGTACACACAATCACACCTTTTCTTTTGCTTTGAAACAAAAAAATCTGAATGTATTATAGAATTTAATTGTGGTATACGAACGTTCTGGGGCTTACCGTTTGTTATGTCCCTGTGGCTTTCGAACCAATGCGGAGAGCAAGCTCGTTTGCTTCTTGCGTAGGAGTCGCGGTGACGTCATAAAGACGCCGAGCTTTGATTGGCTCTGAATGAAGGATAGTGGATAGACCTCAAAGCAAGCTGCCTTGAGCTCTAACCACTATCGTTCAATCAGAGCTCCATTCAGAGCTCAGCGTCTTTATGATGTCACCGCGACCCCTGTGCAAGAAGCAAACGAGCTTGCTCTCCTCCTAAGAATGCGAATAATGCAAAAAGCCCAATGGCGGCCATTTTGGCTTCTGTGGATGCGCTAGCGCGATGGATGTAATGGCACGCTAGGCGTCGTAACATAGGATGAGCAATTACATCCATCGAGTAACTACGTCCATCGAGCAACTACATTCAAAGAGCAACTACATCCCTCGAGCAGCTACATCCATACACATGTCAACACATCCAACGAGCTAATATATCCACCGTGCCATTACATTCATCGATGGATATAATGGCTCTGTGGATGTGTTAACACGTAATCCAGCCAGCCGACACCCCTCATCTGTACGCCGGTTTTAGCAACAGTCCGGTTCATACTATTACCAGAGACTGATTTACTTCACCATCTGAAACAGGACACCGGATACCAGCACACTGGCTATAATCACTTGCTGCCTCTTACCAGCAGTAGCTCTTAGTTCTTCTGTGAAGAAAAAAAAAGGTTTCGTGTTTGTAAGTTTTCTTTCCAGGTTTAAAACTTTTTTTTTTTTATCATGACCTTAGGGAATGAAAGACTAATCAAGCGAATGATTCTTCTATGTACAAAAGTGGGTCAGAAACTTTCAGGCCGCGAGGGGAGAGCGAGAATAAAAATATTCCACAAAGGTTGTTTCTTTTTTTTTAAACTAGAGAAATGAGCAAATCGCTTCGCCACCAGTTGTCCACTGTTGTAAACGGATGTGTCTCCACGGCTGCCCCCCCCCCCCCTCCCCCGCTGTCCTCTTCTGCTGCACAAAGCGGGGGGGGGGGGGGGGGAGAGGAGGGAGGGGAGGAGGCTGTAACGCAGTCATTCGTTCAAGCCTTGTGGGTGGTGACACGATGAAAAAAGAAGAAAGAGGATGAACGGAATTAGCTGGTAGCCGAAGGTTTGTTTCGCCTGCGAGAAGTGAGTTTTTTTTTTTTTTTTCCATCTTTACCGTGACGGATGCTGGTTCCGTGCAGCGATAAGCTGGTGCAGGATTTTGAGATAAGCTCGTGCAGGATTTCACCAGTTTTGGTCAAAAGTAACCAGTAACAAAATTTGACAGCCGATACCGTAAAAAAGTAACGGAAATACTTTACTCGTTAGTCATTCAGAATACTGACGAGTACGTTACTGCGTTAGCGAAAAATGTAACGCGTTACCAGTAACGCCGTTACTAGTAACGCGTTACCTCCAACACTGCTTTCATGTCAACATAAAGAACCAAGTCTAGTGGTTATTGCCAATTTAGGTTAAGTGTCGTAAATACCGTTGTAACTTCCCAGGTGGTATAAACATCTCCTAAAACCAACAATTATAAAATTTGGAGGCACATCATCGTGTGCATGAAGCTACGTCGTCTCATGTATGTAGGCTTGCATTTTATTAATTGCAATGAAGATACAGCTTCTCCTGCTGCTGCATTTTTTTCTTCTTTAAATTGCGACTTTTGTTATATGCACCTTATTACATTCAATCCACAAGGTATGGACTACGGCCCGTTTACACCTCGAGAAATGTTAAAAAATGTCGGCTCCAAGCGAAAAATAATAACCCCTTTATGCAACAAATCCAGATGTCCATGTTTTTAAGGCATGATGCATCATTCACACAGCCGGTGTTTGGCCACCCCGTCGTTGGAAAAAAATTCCGGGCGGTTTCTCGCCGGGATGTGACGACTCCGTCATGTTCCGGCGAGAAAATATTGCAAAGTTCTCTCAAATTACGGGAAAGCCGTCGTTTCCAAACGACGGGGTGGCGAATCGCCGGCTGTGTAAATCAGGCCTCTTGCTTTGTTCATTGTTCTTATAGTAAATGTATAAGAAAAATTCCAATCCACACATTGTGGATGGAATGTAATTGTTTTTTTTTTCAGCGTTGAATTACACGCAAAGCTCGTTGTCTTTTTCTCTTATGGTGCCAACGGTGTAGGCAACTAGACATTTTGTTAATAAATTTTAAGGCAAAATATGAAAGAAAAATTTGAACAAAAATTGCTTTCTTTACTTACGCGTCCTCCAGCTTTTTCAGGTTTCCGCGCACGTTAAGGAACCGGTTTCCGAGGTGGAACGCGCATTCCATGAACTCGAGTCCTCGGAAGTTATCGATTGCAGCACCTAAAAAAGGGTGTAAAAAAGACTACTTTAACATCCGTGTTCTCTCAAACTTTCAATTCCGCCTGATATTGATAGAAGTATCTTACTTTTGAAACATAAAAACAACACCATGCTAGGTTTGCGCTCTATCTTTTCTATACCTGTAAAACCTGGTAGAGCGAGGACTGTCATTCCAGCCGGAGAACAAAAGATGTGAGCAGATTTTGTGACATAATGATTAAAGTCTACTTTTAAAGCTATGCAAGATCATATTCTCGGAGTTGTCGATTCTACAAAATGTTATATTTTTTTGACGTTTTCTATAAACATTTTGTCATGAAGTTGCTAGCAATAGGGGGTAAGTACGTTTTACTTTGGAACAAAAAAAGTAAAGCTAACATGTCATTGACTACACAACAATATTAAAACCAAATAAGCATGTTCAACTAAGCAGGAAAGGCATAACATCTATCATTTCAGAAAAAAAGGTTCTGAATTAAATACTTTATTCGCTATGTCGTTTTTTCTGATGTATTTCTCTCTTTTGCTTTGGCACTTAGAGCAACATAACTTTCATAAACAGTTTAACTCTTTATGAAATGTTAAAATTGAATTTTATTACCTTAGATATATGTGACAATTTTCTTGCTTTTTATTCATGGCTTGATACACAGGAGCATTATATGTAATGATCTATACATTGGTATTACGAACTCCTTGGTTAATCTAAAACGTCGATATATTCTACATTATTGAATACGTCGTTCTTATCTTGTTCTCCTCCGCTTTCCCGTGCTCGTCGTTGTCGCCGCCGATCCAATCCGAATTCACTTCATTCTAAGTCATGATAGCCTTTCAAACTCCAGATTACCCTTCACTGCTTTCAATAGTATTTAATGTGGGAGTACTTACGACGGACGGCCTTCTCGGCTGCCGTCCCTTCGAACACAAGCTTGCCCGTCGACCTCTGGTAGGTGTAGGTGACGGAGAACTCCAATGAGAACGAACTACTCATCATGCCGTTAGCCTTCTATGCAAGTATTGAGCCGTCAAATCTCTTAAGGTGGGAAAGCTGCAAGTAGAATTGCCATGAAATGAGTTTTTAAAGTATGCAAAATACAGGTCACAGAACACAAATGAGAATCGGGATGTTCACATTGAAAAACTGAAAAGAAAGTACGCATTATGTAAAATGTAGACTTTACCCAAACTGGGATTGGATGCCTACGTGTCAGAGATTATGGCAATAGAATATGAGGTCATAAGCAAAAAAAGGAACACCTGAGCTTGACTGGGGGAAAATGATTTCCAACCAGAAATGGAGATAAACCGCATATACGTTCTGCTAGATCTGTCGCATAGTTACACTCTAAACATTCAGGTGCGTTCCTTTCCCATGAAATACTTAATAGCCAGTCACAGCAATCAGCGGAACGTGCTCGGTGAGTAGCGGGGACGAATACGTGTTCAGACCCAATAATGAAGTCTTCGTTGGGACAATGAGCGTGACGTTTCGCGTTGCTTAATGTGCCAGTGCCGACTTTATTTTTAGGCCTAAACACACGTTCGACACCATGATCCAGCGAGCTCGAGCCACATTTTGTTGCGATTGGCTATTAAGTGTGTGATGGGAAAGTGGACACACGAGTATTTTTTAAAGTGCGCATGCAATCCTTTTTTTTTTGATCGCCGTGTTAAAGGGACCCTGCAAGGACTTTTTACTGGTTTTTAATTTGCACCAAACCTGAGCGCACTGAACGTATGAAGCTTTAATTTTCTCGAATTTCGCTTTCTTTTAAAAAGTTATAGGCAAATTAAAAATACAAAAACAAGCAAAAAATAACCTCCTTCAAGACGCCCTTGGTTGATCTTGTGAACTAGAACGTGAGCTCAGCGAGCACTCACCGCTCCCGCACTCCGTGTCAGCGGCGCGAGAGGGCGCCACTAAAGCCTGTTCTGGACAGGCTATATGCAGCGTACAGCCAGAGCGGCTCTCATTGCATGTGCTGCGCGATTAAACACTAATTCAGCATGACACTTCATTGGCCACAAACGACAGCAGTCACGGGGTAAAGATCAGTTCAGAATGGGAGCCACTTCGCGCTGCCATACCGCGAAATGGCCAAACCGCAAGACAAAGCTGCTCGCCGAAGGCCTTCGGAACGCTCGGAGCCGGTCGGATCCTCCGGTCCATACGACCGCAGCGTCGCCGCGTACATCCGGGACCTTTCCGTGTCGGCGCCTGATTCCACTACTCCTTTCTACTGGGTGATGTCAAGGAGCGGGCAGGATCTTTAGATCAACTGCAAAATTCGGTTTCTTAACCTATCGCGTTCCGATTTTGTACAGCGTTGCCCACAGGTGATGCATTTTTTCTATAAAATTCGCAAAGAGCGAGCTTACCCGAAAAAAAAGTAGAGAAAGAAAAAGGCTTAACTCTTATGGAAACGCAGCGAAGCCACCGGTCTTCAGACCTTTGGGCGCCCTGTGGTTTGAAGACCGGCGACTTCGCTGCGTTTCCATGGGAGCTAAGCCTTTTTCTTTTTCTACTTTTTTCTCGGGTACGCTCGCTCTTTGCAAATTTTATAGAAAAAATGCACCACCTGTGGGCAACGCTGTACAAAATCGGAACGCGATAGGTTAAGAATCCGAATTTTGCGGTCGATTTAAAGAGCCTGGCCGCTCCTTGAATCACCCGCCAGTATGCGCCGCCTTTTCCACCGCTTGGTGGCGGGTATGTCGACGGGTCATTTCTTGTTTCCGCACTTTATAAACTGCATTCGTTTCTTTTCTGATCTAGAATGCGGTAGAAAAACTACCTTTATAAATAATTGAAACGGTTCGCGCCACTTATATTTTGTATTTCGACTAAAAAGAAGCTTTTAAGCTATAAAAAAAACAGTGTAAAATGGTGTATTGTTTTAACCTTTGTCCCATATAATACACCCCAAAACTTCAATTCGACGTACAGCGCCCTACCGTTGAACAGACGGCCCGAAATTTTACTTGGGGCTTGATAGCCATGCGGTACATTTCATTAAAATATCTAAGGTACGTCTTACTGACTACAAAGAAAATAATCGTGGTTTTCTTGGCCATATTGTAAAAACTCGGTGTTTTCTTTATGTTGTCTTTGATGCGTACTTTAGCTATTTGAAACGTTGTACCAGACGCCTATCAAGCCTCTCGTAAACTTTTGGGCCGTCTGTTCGACTGTACGGCGCTGTACGTCGAATTGAAGTTTTGGGGTGTATTATATGGGACAAAGGGTTAACGATACAACCTTTTACACCCTTTTTTCTTGAGAGTGATGGCGGCTTTGACCAGTAGTAAGCCCAGGACCTAAGACGTCACATATCACGCGATTTGGGCAACGTGGGTCCCCCCGTCGGTGGGGGAAGTTTCCGCGTCATCCGGTTAAAATATGACGCACTGACAGTTAGTTACTCTCTCCGTGCCCGCTGGCTTGCCCGAACCCCAACAGACGTAGAAACCGCAAAAAAAGGTAGACGCTTAAATATGATTGCAGGGCCCCTTTAGGTGGTTCGAGGTAAACTTCTTTGATAAAATTGAAGGTCGAAGTTTCAAGTGGTATCGTAGAATAGTGGGTTGTCTCAAGATTGAAAGAAGTAAAACAATGAAAATGTGGCAAAAATAAAAAGCGTCCTTTTCGGCGCAGCCGTGACAATTAGGTTTGTCATTGTACCAAACCTGTTCCTAGACTCTAGACGACGCAAAAATGACACCATCTGTGCCAATATCTGACATATTAACCAGCTACGTGCTAACTTTGATAGAATTTTTAAATCGAATAGACCTACATTGCTGAATTACCCAAGCATTAAAAAGCATGCAGGGAGTGGTGTTCGACGCGACGCACGCGCACGCCTTCCCCGTATAAAAGATTGAAGTAAATAACCAAAATAAAGCGATGATGAACGCGCGTGCAACATGCCTTTTGCTTTCGACTTTTGCTTTAGAACAGTTACGGCCGCAGACGCCAGCACGTTCGTCGCGTGGAACACCATGCCCTGCATTCTCCTCGGTACATCGGTAATTTAGCAATAGGTCTATTCCTCTGGTTATCTCAATTTGACGTACGGGGAGGGGGGGCGGGGAAAGAAATGATGACTGAAGGGTACACAGCTGGAATGCTACAACAGTTGTAACTGAATGCGAAATTTCCGTCCAGTTGAGAAATTTTAGATGAGAACGAGCAAATTTAGTTACAAATATATCAAAGCACGTTGCTTTTTTTTTTTTATCTGAGTCCTTTAGCCTTCCGTGGTAATTGACTTCAAATTGTAATTGGAACCTGGGCCATAAAAACTTCGAATTAAAAACTCAATTAGCGCGTTTTGTTAATTAGTCGCTTGATCGTGGCAATTAATTCACCACCTAATGTCCGCCGAGCCCGATAAACACGGAGTGAAAGCAGTCTCTTTGTAAAACGCACTCCCTTTTTCTAAAATTCTGAACTGCCAAAAAGAAACAAAAAAACACCCGGCATATTTATAAGACGACGTTTTGTTTTCATTCAATTTTGCGGATATAGAGGTTCCTTAATTTGCTTAGGTTTAAAACAATCGAAACTATTGGTTTGAAAATGACTCAACTTTGACTGATTTTTTTTTTACTTTTGGAAGGTATCATGTAAAGCAACCATGTATTCAAAATTGTTTTCGTCTGCCAGAAACGTCTCCGGGGCTGCAAAATACTCCGATGTCTCCATCGGCAGTTTGGGTAGCACAGGAGGGGGCGGAAAGCGGCAGGGGCTGCAGCACGCACCTCTCTAAGGCGGATGATTTCTTGGCGAAGGCGTCCCACCTCTTCGTAGAGTAGTTCAAGTTTTCAGTAAACTTTCTTGATGGAAGCTAGGGAAACGTTTGTTTGAGACACTTTTCAGAATGCGAAGCTTACTAGGTCATGGAATACTGTTTTCCTGTTTTGCGATTCTAAGACTGCAGAACACCAAAATGTTTCTTAAAAGAGTCAAGTTAACGACACGCACATTCCTACAGTTCAGCTGAACCCGTGATTGAGTAGGAGGCAAAGTTACGGGCCGTGAGGTCACATCGCGAGCAAATAAAAAGACGTGGTGTATTGCTCCGATTCGATCCTCACGTTTAACGGTATACCACTTGGTTTACGTAGTTTCAAAGTATATAGTCATTGGGAGTGCTGGTCAGTAGCTTTGGCTTGTAGTTCATCGTAGGGTAATACAAAGTATAGGTCTGAAAAAATTCTTATCCAATGAAATAGAAGAATTAAAAAAATCAACTTGCGGTAATACAATCGTGTGGGATCTTTCATGTTCCAAATAATACAAAAATCTGGCATACCGCGATTCATGGGATCCGCGGCTCGCGCTGAAGAGCGTTCTTTGAGGTCTAGTGAAAGCTCGCGGTAGCGCGGCGGCGGATCACGGACGCGGTAGGCTAAAACTCTGCGATAGAGGATATCAGCATACCTCTTCCGCGATCAGCCACCGCGCTACTTTGAGCTCGCACTACATTTGCAAGCACACGAGCAGGGTACACTCGAAAAAAAAACCGTGCGTTTACTTTTCCGCAGAACGCTCGGAGAGCCAGTCACTGCAGTTTGCGGAGGCAGCTCAGCGAATGACAATGCCTAAACATATGTTCGGACCAGAAAACGAAGTCTGCGATGTAGTATTAAACAATTCAAAACGTCACGCTTGCATTGCCTAATGCTAGATCGAATTCTTCGTTTTTCGGTCTAAACATATGTTTCGCCATTGTCATGCGCCGAGCTGCATGCCTCCGCAAGCTGCATTGTTTGGCTCTCCGAGTGTTCCGCGGTAAGCAGACACACGGGCTTTTTTTTAGAATGTAGTGCCCCCGGAGCGCTGCCGTGCCCGTGGGAGCCAGTGGTAATGCTAGGCCGAAATTCTCCAATACTGCGCACATATGATTGAATTGCCAGGAAGTCGCGGTTCTATAGTAGTCTAATCGAACTTATAGAAGTCAGGTGCTCCTGCCAATAAACGTTTTTACTACAATAATTTACAACCTAATCCCTATTCTAAATTTTTATGTAATTTGTGATTGCTTTGCAGCGTTTGGGCACCTTTTGGGAAATCTTTGTCGCAAGTAATAAAATTTGTCTTTGCTTTGCAGCCGGGATTATTAAAGTGCTTTATCTGACCTTCAATAAGTCGCCAGGTATTCCATAGATAGGTTTGAGAAATTGCAACAACATGCATAATCAATCGTACATACACAATTCGTTGAAACATGTATCATGAGCCAAAAGCGTGTAAAAGTAAATTAGGCTAATTGCGAATGCGCACCGATTAACTTCTCTGTCAGAACATCACAGTCAGGCACGAAGGAAGAATACTAGAGCGTCAACAGGCCCTTTCGATTTACCTCCTGCATCGGACCAGAACAGTGTAGGGCGGTGCACTTCCGGTATGTGTATTGCGATAAGGCCAGGTATACACCGCCTTACACTTTTCTGCACCGGTGCATGGAGGGGCAGGTAAATCAAACGAGCCTTTTGATATCAAGCGTCTATATTTGAATCGAAATGGCTGTGCCATCAGTGCACCTGATAACCGAAAAAGTAAGCAATTTGTAGAATTGAAACGCAAGGAGCTTGTTGGTAGACTTGAAAAAACAGCAGAAAGAATTACCACAAAGAGGACAAGAACACAGACGGGTACGTATCTTTCAACTCACAACGAACATTTATTCATGGTTGTACGTTCGCCCACTTGCCGGCTCCCATGCCGGAGATGGCGAGAGACGGAAGGAGTGAGGGAAATTCGAAGGAAGAATAAGAAAGAGGGGGAGGGTGGGGGGGTGGGGGGTGACCCAAAGTGTAAAGATACGAAGAGAGCCGACAGGGCAGGAAATGAGTTATACACCAAGGTCGTCTAGCCCAAACTAGAAAGCTCGGAACGCAAGAACGCGATCTCTCGATGGCAGGGTGTCAGCGCGAGAGAGAAAACATTTGCATCTGAGCCCTTTATGGTGTAGGATTCTATAACCTTTCTTCCAAACCTTTGGCTGTGAAACCCCAAGGCGTGCACGTGCTCGAACCTAGGCGAGCGCACACCGCCCGCACGCCGATGCACCACGATCGGGTGCGCCAAGGCCCAAGTCCTCCCCGGGCCCCGCCACCTCTCTGGAATGCCCCCGCAGGCGGTCGTTCATACACCTGCCTGTCTGGCCTATGTATTCTCCGCCGCAGGTGAGCGGAATAGAGCAGACTTTTTTTTTTTTTTTTACATGGAACGAACTGATGTCTATGCATATTAGAGCAGGTCGTGTTTAGGGGAATGCAATTAACCACCTTACACAATTGTCTCAGTTTAAATTTTCAGCTGAACGCCACCCCTACAACGAATCTGGACGCGAGCGCTACTAGCCGATGCACTGTGTTGTGCGTAAAAGTATAACGGCCAGCCCCTTTTTTTGTTGTCTGGGTACCGGTTTTGAAGCAGCAGGGGCGGAAATTAGGCTTTTGAGCGAGTTTTCCAGCAGGTCATTGGGAAAGCCGGACTTCCTCAACCTCTGCGTCTTTAGCCGGACACCATGCTCCGTGTAATGAGGGCAGGATCTAGAACGCGCTGACGTCAGAAGGGACCTCACGAGTTTGACGGTCTTGAAGTGAGCGCTAGCGAAATGCAGAACTGGCTTCTTCCGTCCTTCGCCTAAACTTCCAGCAGATTCCCCCGGGAAGGATCGCCAAACGAAAGTCTAAGAATCGGAGGGTTCCGTGGGAGGGGAACTCCCTTTGAAAGACGAGGCCCGCGGGGCCCGACGAGAAGGCTTCCAGGATAATCTCAAGGTCCGTCTGCTTTTTATGTATTATTCACCTTATCCTCGTACTCCACTAAGGTTGAGCGGAGGTAAACATCCAGGAGCTCCACGAACCACTGGCTGGAATACCGGAGGAGTCTTGGAACTGACATGTGCCTTGTTCGTGGATGGCGTGGTTCACAGAATGTACACGCAACTGTACATCTAGGCTATAACATGTCCTCAATGTCCAGACAGAACAACCCGAGGGGCGCGGAGGAGACATGGAGGGGATCGAGATGGGAGATCAGTTCTGAGGCACTAGTCACCCGGAAGGCTTGAGGGAGGGTCAGTGAACACACGTTCCTGGGCAAAATGGACGCCGAATACTTCTGCCAGCACCCGTTCTCCGAAACAAAGTTACAGAGTGGACCTCTGCTTTATAGGTTTTTGCAGTCAGTGGCTTTCTGGAGCTCTGCGTTATGGGTTTTACAGTGGATTCCTGGAGCTCCTGGATGTTTACCGCCGCTCAACCTTAAAGGGACACTGACAGGGTATTTATGCTCGCCGAGGTTATTAGTCGTACGTGGCATGTGAGATCCCAACTACCCAGAACACCATTTGCGGCTCGAAATTCGGTTTCTTTCCTCCCGGAAATCACCGATCAAGAACTGGCCGGTTTGAGTCGCGCTCACTCTCTTTTCCGTAATCATGGGCCGTTTTCTAAGGTTTAGACACAACCACCAAATTTAATCAAAGTCGTTGGTCACTGAAGGCGCACACACGCGATAATAAAAATAGAAAAAGAAACATGAGACCCATTTTTTGCGGCTTCTAAAAAACTACACTGTACGTTGTTTAAAAAAAAATCGTTGCACAGAGAACCGAAATCTTTCTTTGCGTTCAATGCGTAATTCTCAACATGGCGTCGTTTCGCGTAACGTGGGACTCGCAGGGACGGCGACGGCAGCAGGCGACGGGCGTCAAGCCTCTACTACAGAACCGTCATTCGCGGTACCAGAGAATTCTGTCTTCCTTTGAAAGAGAAATTTTGGACCGATCTAAAGAGTTGGTATTCATCCCGTACGACAGGCCCGACCATGAAGCCGATTTGCACGAAGACGTCGCCGAGCCGTCGCCCCCTTCTCGTGGCTGGAGACACCGCTCGCGCAAACGTGAAGCAGGAGGTGCGTACTTCGAGTTGAATATGCACGCGTACGATTTCTTTATTAGGCGCGAATGCGGCATATGCGTGGTGCTGCCCGACTTCAACCCGGGAGTGCATTTGCTGGTGGGAAATCGGCAGCAAACTTTGCAACCTACAGTGACCGGCTGCATTATTAAAAACGAAAGTGTTTCCCCAGTAGCTCAGTGGAAAGGTGTCCGCTTCACACTCGGCGGAACCGGGTTCGATCGTGTGGGCGTACGTTTTTTTCTTGTTTTTTTTTAACATTTTGCGATATTTACATTTCTTTTTTTTTTTTACAAGTATCACTGAAAAAAACAAAAGTTGTGTACGAAACGTCGCTGAACTAAATGGTATGGGATTTCCTTTTTGACACTTGCGAACTCAATGTAATCCCTTTCCCCAAAATGCGAGGAGCAGATAAATCGTATAGAGTCCGCTTGAAGTGCCCATAAATGTTCTAGAGGAATTGCAGCCAGCCATTGGTCCCGCTACCGTTCATCGTTCGGAAAGTTGGGTAGACTCTGCAGCACAATGCCACCGTTTTAGGACGCAGGACATGTGAGGCTGCTTTTCACGCAAAATCTTAAGGGTATAGACGCTTTACACACGCGCCCAATCACAGCCGCCATTGCTGACCTTCTCTTGTCTTACCGATATGCCGAGCAACTGAAACGGTAGTTGACGATCCTCTACAAAGGCCGATGCTTTAGAAAAGGACACAGTTGAATCTAATATGGCAATAACCTGGCCTGCTATAGTAATGATGAAGTGAAATAAACGAAATAAGAGGAAACGAAAACTGAAGGTCAGTTATGGCGGCGTCCATGCACAGCTGCTGCAAAGCGTCTATACTTTTCGGAGCCGATCACGGCAATTCACCACGGGCACTCACTACTCATCTCCACCTCTTGAATGCACAAAACAACTCATCTTGAAGTGCAGAACAGCGAGCGGAACAAACATACCTGCAAAGGAATTGCACGGCAAACGGTTCCCCGCGACACATGTGGCCTGCTGTGCAGAAAAAGAAAGAAAAACGAAGGGAAAAAAAAAAGCGCATGGTCGGGTGTTACGTGATTTCCACCACTCACTCCCTCCTCTCCACTTTTCCGACCTCTGCGCGCAGGTTTTGGCTTCGGTTTCGAGCAGTAGCGTTTTTTGACTAAAAGTATATGTGACTCTGTTGCGAAACATTATTTGGGTAGTCTTGCGACACCATAATAAATCGCCTGGCAACAAAGTGAAAGCTGTTACAACTCCCTGTAACGCCGAATTAGAGCGCAGCTCTTGAGGAGGAGGAGGGAAGAGCACTGGGGGGGGTTAAACTAACCAGGGGGGGTCACGTGACCTTGGGGGGTCACGTGACCTTGGCCGATGATGTCATCACTGACGTCACTGATGACGTCAGTGATGTCATTGACCCCAATGCCGATGATGTCATCACTGACGTCACTGATGACGTCATCAGTGACGATGACGATGCGGGTACCGATGACGTCATTAGTGACGTCACTGATGACTTCACCAGTGATGATGACGATGACGATGCGAATGTCGGTGACGTCATCAGTGATGTCGCTGATGACGTCATCAGTGATGATTACGATGACGATGCGGATGTCGGTAACGTCATCAGTGATGATGACGATGACGATGCGGATGCCGGTGACGTCATCAGGGATGATGACGATGCGGATGCCGGTGACGTCATCAGTGACGATGACGATGACGATATGGATGCCGGTGACGACATCAGTGACGTCACTGATGACGTCATCAGTGATGATGACGATGACGATGCGGATGTCGGTAACATCATCAGTGGTGACGACGATGACGATGCGGATGCCGGTGACGTCATCAGTGATGATGACGATGACGATGTGGATGCCGGTGACGTCATCAGTGATGATGACGATGACGATGTGGATGCCGGTGACGTCATCAGTGACGATGACGTTATTGGGGGGTCCCGCGACATCGGCGGGGGTCACGTGGCCTCAGGGGGGGGGGGGTCACGTGCCCCCCACGAGGTCACGTGACCCCGGTGGGGGGCTCGCGCAGTGCATTATGGGACATTTCCCCTTGATGCACCGGGGTGACATGACCTCGGGGGGTCACGTGCCCCCCTACGAGGTCACGTGACCCCGGTGGGGGGCTCGCGCGGTGCATTATGGGACATTTCCCATGATGCACCGCGCGGTTACGCCGACGCCGACGGCGACGTCGACGCCGACGCCGTTAAGGCCGGAAACTGGCCCCTAAGAGCTGCGCTCTAAAAAAAAAAAAGAAATATTTTGTTTTGGGGGGGTGTCGGTGTAATTTTGGGGGTGTCAGGGTCATGTGTATATTCAGAGAGCGAGGGTGCGCATCGGGTCGTGCCTTGCACTGGTTCTGAATGAGGTGTTTCTCATGTATGTAGATCGGGCCATCAGGGAGCGACTGGCCGGGCTGCCGGGTGTACCGTTATGTAGATGACTACCGAATCATACATGAAGAGCTGACAAACCCTGAGACTATCCTGGAAGCCTTCTCGTCGGGCCCCGCGGGCCTCGTCTTTCAAAGGAAGTACCCCTCCCACGGAATTCTCCATTCTTAGACCTTCGTTTGGCGATCCATTCCGGGGGATCTGCTGGGAGTTTAGGCAAAAGACAGAAGAAGCCAGTTCTGCATTTCGCTTGCGCTAACTCCAAGTTCGTTAAAGGGAAGCTGAAGCGGTTTTAAATATGAGAAAAGCACCCGAGCATGGTCGATTAGACCTCAGCCATTACGAATATCAAATTGGTTTGGTAATTTTATACGCGGATTAACCGGAAAGGCGCCTTCAAAGTAGAATCGTAAGCAGTGCTAGAGTGCAGCCGAGCTGGAAGGGAATCAAGATCTTGTAAACCCTGACATGGGGAACAATAAAAAAAAAAAAAAAACGAACGAAGACAACAAAATCTCAACCGCAGCGGAAATTTATTGATTTCAGTACAGCACTAAGTCGACTTCCAAACACATGGAGCAAGAGAAAAGAAAAGAAGGAAGTCGAACGCATGAACAGGACGATCAATGAGTTCTACCCGGACAGCATAAGACACTCCCGGCTCCACACTTTCGAAAAGGTAACCGCCACCCGAACAACAATAACGCCAAGGTCTACCACACAAGGCGACTTCCGAACCGCCAAAGCCTAAGCACGATTTCCTACTTCCAAGCAACCGCTTCCCGTCCCTCCCCCCTCCCCCCAAGTTTCCCAAGCCCCACTCAAACAAGCAAAAACTCTTTCATCCGATCAGTGATAACCGAAGACGGCCGGTCGCGGACGCACAGTTTCTTTAATTAGCCTTCTACGCAAATCTTTTTCGTTCCACAGAACGGAAGTTTCATCCCAAAAAGGGGAACACAAATTACACGAACCAACGTGATTTCACAATTCAGAACTCTGTGCCTTATTCTTTACACTCCTTTCAGAAGCTCATTTAAAGGAACACTGACACCCCCCCAAAATTTTTTTTTTTTTTGCCAGGTGTTTTATTTTGGTGTCGGAGGACCACCCAATTAATATTTTGCAACAGAGTAGCTTACAATTTTTAATAAAGGGCAAATGAGGCAACTGCTCCAAACCGAAACCGAAACCCGCGCACTAAGGCCGAAGAACTGGAGAGGAGAGAGTGGAGTGGCGGAAGGCACGTGGCTACACCCAACCGTGGACTTTTTTTTTTTTTCTCCTCTGCGTCGCAGACGATATGCCTGGCGCCGTAGCGGGAACTGTGTGCCTTGCGATTCTTTTGCAGTTATGTTTGTTCCGCTCGCTTTTCTGCACTTCAAGATGAGCTGTTTTGTACATTGAGGAGTTGGAGATGAGGAGTGAGTGCCCGTGGTGAATTTTTGTGATCGGCTTCGAAAAGAATACTCCCAAGATGTTGCGTGAAGGGCTGGCTCACATGTCCTGCGTCCGACAAAAAGTGGCATAGTGCGACAGAGTTTCCGAAACATAAACGGGATTGGGACCAATGGCTGGCTGCGATTTTTTTGTAGAACAGTTACGGGCACCGCACATTAGCGACATTCGCACCTAGTAAAGAAATCGAACGTGTGCATATTCAACTCAAAGTACGCACTTCGTGCTTGACGTTCGCGCGAACGATGTCTTCTGCCACGGGAAGGGGCAACGGCTCGGCGACGTCTTCGCGCAAATCGGCTTGGTGGCCGGGCGTGTCGTACGGGATGAATACCAATTCTTTTGATCAGTTCTAAATTTATTTTTTAAAGGCAGAAAGAATTTGCCGGTACTTCGAGTGACAGTTCTAAAGCAGAGGCCCCACGCCCGTCGTCCCCTGCCATTACGTCCCCGCGAGTCCCACGATACGCGAAACGACGCACGCACAGAATGCTTCCGGTTCTCTGTGGAACTTTTTTTTTTTCAATCAACGTATTTGCAGCTTTTTAGAAGGCACAAAAAATGGGTTTCATATTTTTTCTATTTTTAATATTGAGTGTGTGCCTTCAGGGTCCAACGACTTTGATTAAATTGGGTGGTCGCGTCGAAATCTTAGAAAACGGCCCGTGACCAAGCAAGAGTGTGAGCGAGACTCGGACCGGCCAGTTCTTGATCGGCGAGCATAAATACCCTGTCAGTGTCCCTTTAAGCAAAGCCCTGTCTGTCCAACATAACACCTCGGCGACACAGGAGCAGTGTTGGACAAAATAATCAAGGAAGTATTTAAGTTAAGTTACTAAATACCTGCGTCATAAAGTATTTAAAATACTACTCAAATTACTTTCACTGTAAAGTATCTTGAGTAGAGTACAAATTCTTAGAACTATATTTCAGTTACTTTTGAAGATACTTCCGCATTGCTTAATATGTATCGACGTCATTGACAACAACAGTTATGCAGCTGCGCAAATCTGGATTACCAGAATGGTTTATTAGCGCGCAACAACACAAAACGGAAAGAAAAAGCCTCGTAGGGCTCTTTTATGCAGTCCGACTCTAAAGAGCAAAATATTGTCACGAATGATAAATGATGAGGCGGAGAATAACTGAAGAAACTAAAGGTTTAATGGGGCGAACTTGTTCCCCAAAACAAAAGAGAGAAAGGCTCTGCAGGCGTCGATGTCGGCGAAACAGGAGGGTCGACCGCTGGGGCGAGACTGACTCCGGACCGCCTCTCGGAGCGCCTTTTGTACCCGCGTGGGTTTCTGGGACATTCGGCGCAGAAAGGTCGGCGCGTAGAACTCGATCAGACGACAAAATTCTCGAACTTACCAGAATGTCAAGTTGAAGAAATAAATAAAGAAGAAGTCAGCTTTCTGGTATCGAGCCCAAGGACTCCGCGCGAGAGCCGAGCGCGGTAACCATTCGGCCACGCGCTCGCTTCGCAACGCACGTGGCAATATCACTGATAGATGTTACAAAACATTTCTGGGACAACAAGAAAGAGGTCGCTTTAGCTATTGGGAGGAGATCAGACCGTGGCGCCCCAAGCGGTTAACTTTAGAACTAGATGGATGGAGACAACAAATACAATGGCTGAGAGCTCGGCTGACTTAACCGAACGCGGCGTCAGCGTTCGGCTGGAGTTCGTGTTCTCCGGTGAAGGGGAGGGGGGGCTCTTTCGTTACCACTCCGGCCTGCATGAACAATGAAGCATGCACCTTGCCCAGCTCAGCACAACAGCCCAAGTGAGTCCACTTCGCATACTCTGACGACTGCTTTCGGGGGAGATCCGGCGCTTAACGTTACTTCACTAATTGTTGGTATTTTTTCCTTACCCTATGCCCCACGGTCTATTCAAAAAGATGACACGAACGTGCCCACAAGTCCTGTGGGCATATGCAAAGGCCTTGTGTTGGGTAAACACCGAGGTGGGAAAGGGGGGGGGGGGGGGTGACAAACGGGTTAGAGCGCTTCGCCAATAGTTACATCGCTGAGTATCACATCTTGCGGGGCACCTTAGACGCATCGTTTAACTACAATCCATATTCCCTGCAGGGGGAGTTCACTATAAACGAACTTGGGACACGGATATGAGTGAATGGATAACAAAGAGAACCCACATAATAGCCACGGCCGCGGTCGCACCTTTTTCAAGTAGGTTGCTTTCAGAAAAGCACTAAACTTGGGGGACACTTTGTTGGCATTTTGGGAGGTCACCCAGCTCCTAGTTTGTTACCTGTTCTGTTCTCCGCTTATCACTCTTCGCTTACTGACTGTGTTCCCGAAAGCAATAACTGACGAAGTGACAAAAAAAAAAAAAAACAAAAAAAAAAACCTTGACGTTTTGCTTTAGCGGGGTCAAATATACAAAAAGCAAAACAAAAATGTCTACTTCTTTGTGTGTGTCCACTTCTCATTCTCTTCTATTTGTTATTTCTTGACACTTAAGTCTGCATTGTTCTCGAAGGTCGCATCCCGGTCTGCTTGCGCTTCAGGGTGGCATCTTTACTTACGTAAAACCACACCTTCGGTTTGAGGATCATTTGGGGGGAAACTTTATAGAAACAAAAAGGCACCTTTGGGAAGGCGAGGGGAGAACCTTCACTGTACGAACTTAAAGCTGAAATATGAGTAACAGTTGGCAAAAAAGCGATATTTTTACGAGCTCATTTAAAGTCACCGTAGTTAATCGAAGCTAGCAACAGGATTCGGTTGCTCGAAAGAATATTCACGTTTGCCCGCTCCACGCCCACCCTACTTCATACCGAAAACTCGGAAAATTGCGAAGTGTCAAAAATGTATTTAAGATAATGAGTACAAGATACTCAGAATTGTTATTAAGGTGGAGTATTAAATACTCTCCATCAAATGTATTTGCATATTACCAAGATGCTCCAAAAAGTATTTAAGATACAGTATCTTGAGTAGAGTATTTGAGATAGGCACAGGTCTGCAGATTAGACAGGGGGATCTCCATGTTTTTTTCCCGCAACGTTCCTCACGTCCGCAGGCGAACGGGGTGAGCTTGTCCAAACGAAAGTCCGTTTTAAAAACCGCATTTACGTTAAATTTTGCCCCAAAAGCCTTTAGGCTGTGAGGAATTCCATGAAAATAAGAAATCACCGCAAAGGTTCCGCCTTAAACTTCCTCAGCGGTCCCCGATGCGCGTGCAAGCTGTCTACGTACACTTGAGACGATAACTCTAAACTGTACTCCGGCCGCCGACTGTAGACGTTTCATTTGAACACCGAGAGCGTTCCCCACACAATGAAAACAAGATTTCTTCAGTGCATTTTCCAGTAGTTTTCTTACCACTCCCCAGTTTACGAGTTTCTTTTTTTTATATATATAGAAACAACCGTCCTCGCAGTTTCCTTTCCATGAGGCCAGAACGCCCCTTTTTATTCAACAATTGGAAGTGGAAAAACTGCAACTCTCCATCTTTCGCTGACTCAGAGGTGACTTTTAATTCCGGTGTAGTAGTCAAAATAAAGCTCTGGATCTCAGTAGCGCAATGTTGATTCGGAGCCCAAATCAAGATGTCATCAGCAAACCTCCGAACCAAAACCCCACCAACACCCGAAAAGCTAACAAAATCTGTTATTTTTCTGGCAAGAGTTTTGAGAAAAAACTCCGTCAACACTGGAGCCACCGCCGAACCAATGCACACGCCTTTCCGCTGTATGTAACAGTCCCCATCAAAGTTAAGCACCATCACCTTCAGATAACACGTCAGAAGCCACGCCCCTCCGAAGCAGACGGAAAGGGGAGAGAGGGAAGCCCGGTCAGCTGACGTCAAAAAAGGTCCGGCTGGGGAACCCGCCGTGGCTGGCCACGCTTCCCTCGTAGGCTATACTGACTTTTCGAGCCTTCGTCGTTCTGCCACTACATAGCGCTTGCTTTTATCCGTTGTCAGGTCCTGCTCTTCGCTCAATCGCCTGACGTGTTGATTGTTCTCTTGTTTGTTCACGGTTTGCGGAATACTCGAAGCGCCGAAGCAACTGACTCGCGCTGTTGCACCATGCCGCACTCATGTGTAGCCGTCGGCTTTCACGAACAGCGCTCGTCGCAGCTGTTCCTTTCGCTTACCGCCCTTTCCCCCCGCAGCGAAATTTCAAAGGGGTGGGTTCCCGCTATGAAAACATACGAGTTTGAGCGAATACCTTGTTGTGTGCTGGGAACAATGTATGTACGTATGGGTTTGAGCCTGAAGAAGGCTCGCCTGACCCCGACGCTCTGCCGAACATCTTTGAAGGCAAGAACGCAATGGACCTTTTCCGAGAAGCGTTCTGCGCACGCGCGTCGGACGTCGTCTGACGACCCTCAGTTCGTGTCACACTCCTATCACGTAAAACTGGCTTTTTTCCCACTCACGGGTGTCGCTGTCACCGGTCGAGGCGGGATCATTGGTGTATATGCAAAATTAATGTGTGTGGCGCGCAAGCAGCATGTCCTGGTAAAGCTTCGTCAACATTACCTGGAATACATCAATTTCAATCGCTAAACCGAACTTGGGAATTGTCTTTGTCCCCTTCAAATTTGAGTAAATTGCTTTGGTTGATAAGGCCCAGGAAATCATTCAATTAAATCTAGTGAAAACCGCAACGAATTTAGAAAAAAAAAAGAAAGAATATTTGGGTTTTATGGACGTCTAACCAACACCTCCCAGAGAAGAAGGCCAGAGCGCTCCGGGAGGTTACGTCACAATGGCGGAGGAAGGAAGTCCATGGCGCAACTACGTGAGAATACGCTATCGACGTGAAAAAAATGTCCCTTGACAAGCGGCGCGGTGGTGTTCGTTCATGCGCGTTTATCCGACATTAATATACGTTTTAAAGGCGCAGTCTTGTACAATTTATTATATATATAATATAAACGTATTATATAACGCGCTACCAAGGTTGAGAGTACCAAAATTATATTTATGAGTATTCCCGTAACCGCGGGACTACGTGCAGTTCCGCAGTCCCCCGCACTTTTCGAAAGGACCGGCTGCGATGCTGCTGATGCCACATGGCTCCGATTCTGGTAAATTTACGTTGTGCGTGAGCTGCTGACTGTCTGAAAAGGAACGCTGAGACATCTCAGAAGGGAAGCAAACCGAAAAGAAATCTAGTCGTTGTCGCAGGGAGCGCACACCAGCAAGAGATGGGTCGACAACGTTAAGCCTTTCGTCGCCGCTGCTCTCGTGTGTGGTACTTTTGAGACTTGTTTCCCGTCGTATTTCTGTCATCACCGTAGTCTCGGGTAGTTTTTTTTTTGTGTTCGCTTGATACTACGGCATTTACGTGCATTCGTGAAACAAGTCCTGCTACGGTTTGAGTGACGTGTGACAACCAGCCAACGAAAACTCTGGTCGACTAATCGATAGACCTCTCTCTCGACAAAGAGAGGCTTCTTGGAGTTCGTGTTCAAATGTGTTCGTCACGGATATTGTGGGACGTATGGATACGATCGACAGGTGAGAAACAACTTATTTATGGGCTTTCTTGTTCATGTAGGACGCAAGTAAGATGCTGCAATCGTTTTTTTTTAATCGCATGATAAATTGCAATTTGGTTCCTTGTCATTATTCGTATGCAGTTGCGTCGACATTTGTAAATATGCGCGCTAATCTAGTTTTCACTTGAAGATGAAAATCAAGTTTGTGTGATTATTGAAAATGAGTTGTTTGTGGTTCTGTGTTTATTTATACTAAAGTTATTTTATTGCCTTTTCCGCGTTTATACTAGAATCTTAACTGCATTAAGGTGATAGTATTATTATATACAAAATAAGTTATGTTTTGTTCTAAGGCAGCTCGAGCCCATAGGGAGAAGTAAATTAGTAGACTAAGTAGTAAGTTTAGTACCCCTGCCACAGGGAAACGTTAATATATTTTCATTCAGTTATATAGGATTTAATCAGCTCGCGGTCTCGAGTGATTATACGAGCGCCGCAAGCGGATTTGTCGGCCCTATAATGTCATTCGATCGAAATTACATTAATTTTGCCATGTGGCCGGGGTATGATGCAAGAATTCAGTGACTGCACGCGATAACGTCGCTTACATGATCGTGAGAAACGCTTGTCTTGCCTTGTCCGCGTTGACTATGTCTACCTGATTTTTAACTGTTCTGTTTTGCTGTTTCAAAATCACTGCGTGTCTCGCCATTTTGTCAAAGTATTTTTGTATAAAATATGCATTCCTACAACAATAATTGCATGACTCAATGTTTTCGACTTAAAACAATCACATTTTTCGATAGACGTCTTGTACGCATACCTCGTGCCATTTCGTACCGATTATTTAGCGGTGTAACATTTTGCTCGTGTAATTAAATGTTTTCTAGACCCGTTGCTATCTGCAGCTTTCATTTTAGCTAATATGACACGCGTATGTGACTAAAAACGCGTTACGACGGTCGATCTACGCGCGTTGCATTCGCTTCGACGCGCGCCCCCGATGGCCTTCCTTTGCGACGTCATGAGAAGAGCACTACGGCCTTGTCTTCTAGGAGGTGTTGGTCTAACCCCTTGCATCATTTCGAGAGAGAGGGGACGGTGGGAGGGCGGTCGATACGGAGTGTAGGTTCCCGCACCTATAATGTTGTTATGCTTTTTAGGTCAGCGGATCCGGTCAAAATGGTCCCGGTCAAAATGGTCCCGGACAAAATGGTCCTGGACAGAACGGTCCCAACTTCCAACCTGGAAAAAATGGTCCCTGCGTGGCATTATTTATTCGCTGTTGCAGGTTTTCTATATTTTCTACTCTTGATGGATATTAAAGACTTAGAAAATAGTTCGGGAAATACTCTTGAAGCACAACGCTAACTCTTTTTTATTTTAACTAAATTGCAGTCAAGTGGTTCGGCCAATGTGCAATGAATCAATACTTGTATTCAATGAAAAGCGGCACGAAAAAAACGTGCAACAAGCACGTGCTGTGTACCGGAGATGACGCCACCGGAAGAGAACGCTATTTTCATTTTCGCCAGAGCACATGGCGAAAAATTTAAGAGCTGTCTCTAGTGTCCCTTTATAAGGAGAGCGGCGTCTTTCGCCTGTGAATTGGCATGATGAATGTACTTCCTTCCTTTGGACAACATCGCACGTGTCATTGAGTTTTTGCGGAAGATAGCTCCTCCAGAAGCGGGAGATTTGCTTGATACGAACTTCGACAGTACCCATGTCACCGGTACGTTTCGCAGAGTTCTCACAAGGAATGGAACGGTGAGACTCCGAAGATGTGCACCTAAATTTTCTTCAAGGATTTGGAAGATGCACGTTGCAACGATGACTGGCGACCACAGGACTAACAAACTCGCGGAAGCCTGGAACGGGAACTTTTCAAGCATGGTTGGGCACTGCCATCTTACCACTTGGAGGGCGATCGACGCTGCAGTCTCAACAATCGTCTGTCACTTCGATTATGACGGAGAAAAATGTCAGACATCCACCAAAGAAGAGGGCAAAAATAATCTACAAAGAGTTGCAGAAGCGGCTTGTAACTCTGTGCAAGGGCTCCGTCCCTGAACGACTTTTAGAGGGGTGTGGGTCAAATCAATACAATTTTTGTATTAGGCCTCCGCTTCAGAAGCGTCGACTTCTTGTCTCTTAAGTGGTTTATGTAATAAATATGCTCATACTTGCTAAATTAATTTTTGATTTCTTTAATATACATTGTTCAAGCCGAGCGATGTTGTTTGTCAAAAAAGGAACACAGTGGTATGACAGGTTCATTTCAGAAAACCACGTCAAGAACCTGTAGTACGTGCATAATAATAATTATCATACCGAATATCGTTTTGAAGCTCGATAGCGCTAATTTAAAAACAGGTTCTGGCGATAGAAAGATATTTATTGCAGACTGAGAATGCATCGGTAGAAATCAAGAACCTTTGAGAAATGGAGCTACATGGTATAGATAGAAGGGATTACAAATTTTGTTTCAAATGGTTATAATGAAAACGCTGATATCCTTGAACGTGTGTCGAAATAAATTTCAAAGTACCAAAACATTTTGTCCTATTAAGAGCTCTCGAAGTATTAATAAATTCACTGGGACCATTTTGTCCGGGTTGGAGCTTGGGACCATTTTGTCATTGAGCATTTCGTCCGGGACCCTTTTGTCCGGGACCATTCTGACCGGTACCATTTTGTCCTAGACCCGTCACTCTTACACTCTCAAACAATCTCGGTCGTGAAGGCGAAGCGGATCCATTTTTCCTCCACGCGTCCGGAATGCCGAGAGGGAACAAGTTGAAAGGACGTGACTTCTGCTAAATCGCGTCTCGCGGCTTCAATTGCTCTAAATTTTTTTTTCGGTGCAAAATTAATTTTTTGACTCGCGTGTTCCCACTAGTCTGTTAAAAACGTTTTATTGTTCTTTTCGGGGACTCTTTAAGGACTGGCATATATTAAGTCGTTCTAAAATATACGGACAAGGCGGCTCAAAGTCGTGAAGGTGCGCCCACGACGCCTTCGGCAGACTTTTTATTTCTATGACGAACAAGTGAAAGTAAGCAAATATGACGGCCCAGAATTGACTCTATCTTTCCACAAAAATTGAGGTATTTAATATGCATACATGTAAGCGCGACGAAATTTTGATCAGCAGAAAAAAGTCTACATATGACTTAAACCACTAAAAATCAAAAGAGCCTGCAAAACGGCCATTTCATTTTTTTTTTTTCAAGTAGACGAATGAGAAAACCGCCAATTTTAGCGGGAAAACCGCTAAACTGGCAACACTGCTCGGACACTCTATCGCCCGCCACCGAAGGACTCAACGATGCCCTCAAAGCTTCAGCGCAGGAGATCAATTCCGGCGCATTCTATGTGCGTGATTGTTTTTTTTTGTTTACAAAGAAACGCTTAAGAACGACTATCGCCGTGACGATGCACTTTCGGGGTTGCTTCATTTGCTCCATAAGGTTGTAGCGTAGTCTGTGGTGGGACTCGAAGGAACTACACTGCCCTGCGCGATACGGCTTTATCTCGAAGGCCACCCTGGGTATCTCTGGCGATAACAAACGCTTCTCTATTCCTGCATAGTCTGATCCTTTAGAAAGTGCACACAGCGTAGAATAGAATGTTTTAGAGATAAATCGTGCTGTTGTTTCGAAAAATACTACAAGAACTAAACATGGTTGAAGAAATAAAATTACGCAAATGCAAATGTCGGTAAAAAAACGGAATAAGAAAAACAGATATTTTTAGACAAAGATTGTTTGTTGTATTTATTTTAAAGGCGGGAAAACGCTCCCCGAATCGAGTGTAAGGGCAAGGTCTACAGGTGGCGATCTTTGTCTGCTCTCGCCTGCTTCAAAAGTTTCCATTGGCAAGAAAATTCTCATGGAACCGCCCGTTCCGAGGAACACGCCTCCAACCTGGGATATAAATAAGCCACCAAACTTTCCAGACCTCAGACTAGCAATCGCCTCTTGAAGACTCTTGAAGCAAGAAAGCCTTACGTAAGTTCTCCTCAAAATTGCTACACTCTCGTATTAGTTTTTGTCGCAATGCCGCGCTGTTAGAGTCTGCAAGAGTTCAATGTGTGCTCGTCAAATGGAATTCACAATACCGTTCGTTTAAATAACGGACTGTTGTAGGTGGCGATTTTGAGATCCGTTTTGATGCTTTAATTAAACATGAGGAAAATACGTAGAAAGAAGGGACGGACAACGAAGACTTCCATCGTTCCACTTTCTTCGTTGTCTTCGTTGTCCGTCCCCCCTTTCTATGTATCTTCCTCATGTTTAATTACAGTTTAAAACACGCTCGTTTTGTACTTAATTAAGTTTTCATTCTGTTTCTGCCGTTTTGGGTCATATTCTTTTCCAACGATAGACAAACAAAAAATAATGTTTCTAAATTAGCAACAACGATTACGTGCTCACGCGCCGTATCTTTTCAAGTTGTTCTCAGAGAAAGCTGAGGAAATAAAGAGGCAATTTATGCTAATGAACTGAATGTAAGTGTGCAAACGAGCCGGTATATATTTAGTCATGATCAAAACCCCGATACTGCCAGTAAAAGTGCCGACACAAACTTCAGACATTTCAATCTTGGTATTGTTTTTTACCTGCTTTCTCGAGTGTTTTGTTCAGACATGTTTGTGACGGGTTACTAGGAACGAGTTACGTCTACATAGTTACTTTTTTCGGTATCGAGTAAGATATTTAGTTACTTTTGTAGAAGTGGAATGAGTTCTGTACTTAGTTACTTTCAAGACCAAGTAAGAAGGAAGAGTATTTTGTTACTTTTGAGGAGCAACGTGTAGAACAACGTTTAAGCAGCCTCATTTCAATTCTAACCTGAGTAGGCTTCTATCGCGACAAATACGGGTGGACAACCCGAAAAACAACGAAACAGTATGAGGGTATAGCAACGATTATAGCTGGACACGTCAGTCTCACTCTATAGCTGGGAATGTTCATCACCCAGTGAAGACAATAAGGTTCGTTTGTTAAACTTTCTCGAATCGTGTGCAGACCGAATGCAAACCCGGAAGTTGTCAACGCAAAAAGGCACAAAACCCAAAGTCAACTTCGAAACTTTAGAAGCAGAGGGAACAAAAGAGACCAGGGAATCCCAGATTCACCAGCTCTTTCTGAAGCACAACACTGCCGTTCCTTCGAGCGCGTCAGTAGAACCACGCTTCAGCGTTGCCTGACATCTTTTGTTAAGGGAGCGGGTAACGACTGATAAAAACTCCGGGACGCAGCTGCTTAAGTTTAACGGCTACGAATTATAAAACAATGAACCATAAAAGCAGTTGTGTATTTCGTCGTCAAAGTAATTAAAAAAGCAACTCGCTACTTTTGAAATTAAGTAACGCCTTCCTTTTGATAATGGGTAATGAGGAACGTATTTATATACTTTTTTGGGCTAACGTGTAATGTCTGATGTTGTCATGTTGAACCTACGTTACAAGGTGCTGCTTAATAAAACAAACAAAATATTTACTAGGGTGGTATGTCAAAACATTGGAAAATAAATTTTGCAAGTGATATTTTGTTCGCAGTTTATTTTGCTAGCGCCATCTTAATATTTCTTTGGTGTCTTTCTGGCTTAAAAAGAATGATCGATTCAATATTGGGGTTGACGTCCACAAAAATCTCCTTCGTAAAATATTACAAAAATCTGTCGGTCTTTTTCCGCCTTGTTTCTCATTTTAAACAAGGCTGCGTATCAGAATATCACAATATCAATATCAGCTTTACCAGTCCGCCATCATCTTGCCTTGGCATCAGATGTTCTATAAAAATGAGCACAAAAGGGAAGCTTGAGCCTGCCTCGCCAAGCGTCAAAAGCCGTCGCGGTCGTCCGTGGAAAACAATGGATTAAGCTTCGTCAAGCTTTTCTGAGAAAAGAAATGGCCAACAAATGTTGCAAGTTCAACACGGGGGGATTTTAAACCATTCGCCATTCGCATTTTATCCGCCGTTGTATAACCTCCACATGTTGCACCCCACCCGCTAAAAGACGTATGGAAAGGAGAAAAATATCAAACATCCTGAATCAAAAAAAAAAAGAATGTCATGAAACAAACTTACAACGAAAAACATATTTTAGTGCTGCGTTTACGGCGTCAAACGAATTTGTAGTTGGCGTTGGGGTTGCGCTCTTTCGAGGGGTTGCTATGGACTGTAAAAGCTACTTATTATTCCGCGTTTTAAGTGCAAAAAAGAAAAAGAATAATAATAAGTAATTTTGAAAGCACATAGGAAGCACCGGATAGAGGGCAAGCACCACGTGATAGACCTGTGCGCCTGTCATAAATTGACGGTGCCGGCGCGTCGGAATGTTCCCTTCGGGCGGCGGCGCGGAGAACCGCGTTGTGCCGGCCCCACGTCATGCGTGCAGCGCCGGCCTGGGGGTTCTGGTTCTTTGGACTTCAGCGGCGGCCCCCCCCCCCCTGAGTGGCTCCAAATAACTTCCTGCGGCGGCGGGGACAAAGCCACGAGACTATGCCAGCTACCGCAGGCGCCAACTACGAATTCGTTCGAATAGCCCAAAAATTGTTTCTCCTTTTGTTTTCCCTTCAAGCTTGTTTCAAAAATATTTTTCCCCTTTGCATGTGTTTTTGAATGCCGCATTCACAATTCGACAACATGTAGACCAAGCTGCCGCTTCAAGAGCAAAAGGGCATCGAAGGTTTTATTCGCTAATCGGGCGCGAACTATTTGCTACCACGAGTGAACGGTGAGAGCCGGCGTACACTTCGCACTAGCAATGCTCACTTCCATCTCAGACACTTGTCTGCGATGGACTGCTTAGGTGTCACTCTGCTGCAGTCCTTCCCAATGGTGTAGTACCCCCTAGCAGAGTGTCAACCCCCTCTCTACATCACAAGCCCGACACAGCAGGCAAAGCTAACTGGAGCTCATTATTGAGAGCGTGCGGCACCTAGACGGGGCCCGGGAAGCCATACGGGAAGCCAGTGGTTGGCAGCGCCATCAACGACAGCGTCGGCGTTTTGTGAGGCTGATACCATGGCCTCCGAGATCCTGAAGCGCGCGTTCGGGATCTTGGAGGCCATGGCTGTACCCAATTGCACCTCTGCCCGCAGCATCTAATGACAACTTTTTGATATGTTTTCTCAGCAACCACCGAACCGATTGAATTGGAAATGGCTTGATTAGAAAGATTATAAAAAAACTGAATAAGATTGTGGCGCTACATTTCCCGATCTAAACGTTAAAATTATTCTAAGGGCACTTAAACTTGCTTGTAAAGGCTCCTCTTTTCGTTCCATTCTTCATGAACATTTAAAAGTAAAGCAGGGCCTAAATACAAATTCAGGCGCCACAATATTGAACACCAAGACTTTATGAATATATCTCTTACAAGATTTTTTTGCCTGAGATTCTCATTGTGGTAAAATTGAACTAAGTTTGTGGCCCACCAAAATGCCAGAAATCGAGCTGTCAGCTGGCGCCATCTATGAGTGTGTCGCTAATACTACCTCTTGAAATTGCGCAATGTGTTATTGCGCCTCGGACTACTAACATCTTCAAGGCCGTCGGGTTGATGGTCGGAATTTCGAGGAAAAGTGCTTCTCAAAACTTTTTTTTTTTCGGGTGAAGTTATTTTGCGGTTTGTCGCGATAGTGAGCAGTAGGCCATCATACAGTGTGAGTTACGCACACAATAATTTGTGCTCGCTGCTGGAAAACAGACCTTCTACAAGATGCCGCGCCTCGTACATCGTTTTCTTTTCCATCGATCCCAATTCGAGGTAGGTTTGAGCGTGATAAGCCTTTTTTTTTTTTGAAGATGGAATGTTTCGTGAAGATGTAAGTCATCCTTACATATTCAAATCACCACATCTCGCGCATGTGTGTTGAGCTTCTTGCTCAATTGAGCATATCTATGAAACGTTCCCTCATTGGGTGCGGGGATGCATCGCAGCTCCCAAGTATGCGTTTACTTTGCCGCGGGCTAAACCAAAGAACTTCGACAGCTCAAATTCAGTGACTGCGAGGGCGCAGCCTTGCAGCTCCGTAAAACCTACCCCCGAGGGGTTAGGCTCGGGAGCCTTCACGTGCGCTTTGCTAGGGTGGTGCCACCCTTTGTAATACCACTCGCCGACAAACCAGCAGCCATTTTGGTCTCAGCGATAATCTGTGGGGCTTATAACCCTCCCGGAAACAAGCACCTTATCTCACAAGTTCGGAGCAGCGTTGTGGAACCCACGGAGGGAGGATTAGCATTTTCCTCCTCGGATAGGAGGACCGGAGGACACAAAGTCCACTTTCCGGCGCACGGGGAAACAATGAGAGGAACAAAATGGCGGTAAAAGAGGGTGTGGGAAAGAGAAACAGGCAGTTGGCATCACTCTATGCGAAGCGCACATGAAGGCACCCTAGCTATGCCAGTCTGGTCGCGTTCAACACGAAATGCTTCTCCGAGGAGCTTCACCGTGGCGCCACTGCCGTGTCGCACACTTCCAATTGCTACAACGAAAGGCCCGTTCACATACATGCGTCCGTAGCGACCAAAACGACTGGAACAACCGAAACGACCGTTGCAAAAGTCTGCAACCGTCAGTTGCCATAGCGCGCGCACGTGTCGTTCACGACGCAAGGAGTTGGAGCGAGCCCAACCTTCCCCGCTGCGTTGGAAACAACCGAAACAACCGCAACAAAACACCAATCACACGTCGAAGTGAATGGGTAGCGCGCGTTGCATGCCGGTCGCGGGCCGGCTCCTTCTATTTGCAAACATGGCGTCGGTGGTGATCGTCGACGTGGACGGCGTGGTGAAAGCTCTTCATTCCGCGTAAAAGCGCTGTCCTTGACTGTGAATTTTCGTAGTGAGTCGCTAGATAACCCAGCACGTACTAGAAGGGAAGATCCACCTATTCTTGCGGCGATGTCGTGGCGGCACTCTCAAGACAGCAGAAACGCCCGTGCCGTCGTGTTTGTTTACTTCGACTACGGCGGTGCTTTCTAAGCATTTGTGTCCTCGAACATTGCCCGGATTTCTTATTTGGCGCATTTCATGTGTGTGCCCAAGTTCAAGGTATTACTGCCGCGTACCATATAAAGGATGCGAATTTTCACGCGTTTTCATCACCGGAGAAAAGTGATTAGCGTTAGCAGTCCTGAATGCTCGCAACGACTATCTGATCACCAAATCATATTTCTACGATGCTATATTACTGATAAGATTACGTCTTTTTTAATCGTAGAAAAGGCGTGTGGTGAGATTTGTACTATCGGCAAAGTCGTGTATTAGAGCCGTGATCGTCCAAGACGGCGTACTCCATCTTTTTTTTTTTTTTTCATCCACAGTACCCTGCAAGCCTATCATGAAAAAAAATTAATAAAGCTCTAGGCTATAGAAATCTGTCTGTCTATATTCTGTTACGGCATTGAGTAACAGTGCGTCCCCTTTTTAGAGGCACCGCTGAAACAGCTGACGCAGGCGTAGAAGCGGTCGCCGTGCTGCCGATCCGCTGCGTTTGTTGCAGAGGTTGCAGGTGTGTGTACGCGCGGCGCAGAGCGGTCGTTCCGGTCGCTCCGGTTGCAACGGACGCATCGCGCTCGTTGTACATGTCTCAACCAACCTGAAGAGGAAGGGACTATTCTTTGATAAAACATTTGACGTCAAAATGAATGCCGCCACTGCTCAGTGTTGCCAGTAGAGCGAAAGTTAGTGATTCGGGCGTGTAAACTTCAAATTTTGTTTTCTCAAAAGAAAATATGTATTTTGATGATATATTTCATAGACTTATTTAGGGGTAATTATAGAGTTCACGCTGAATGCTTTATGAGAATCGATGACCATTAATATTTTGCAGGAGCTCTCCTTTAAACACGTCCACTCAACATTCCGAGAAAAAGATTGCGCTGTCGAGTTTCGAGGCTGTAGTCATGTTATTCTTTCTCTTTTAGGAGGACGTTTCCGTTAGACTGTGACCGCTATATAAGCAACATGCTGTTCGTACTTTTCGCCGCGGTTCTTATTCTACCAGCATTTCAAGGCGGTAAGTCGTATGAAGATAGAGGTATTTAACAAATATGCCAATTTTTTCTGCTTTCTTCCGAAATATTTTTGTGCCAGGTTTACTTTGAGAAACACCATTCATTAAATGCCGCCACTGCTCTCTGATCGTCGTTGGATATAGCAACCAATGCTTTAGAACACGAGGTGTCTGACGAGGTTGTAAGAAGCAGTGTTGCCAACTCAAAAATTGAAAACCCGCACTCGGAATCCCCAAAACCGCTAAAAACCGCCAAATCCAAAACACAGCGCAAAAATGACTCTTTTTACAATTTTTGTTTTGCTTTAATTCCTGCCCAAAGGTATAATAAGAGTATAGATAATATCACTGCCTTCTGAAAGGAATCTTTCCTTTTGTTATGACTAGAAATCTGTCACGACACGTCAGGGTTCACCCAGGTGACCCGAAGCCAAAATTATCTAGTGAGCGCATACGAACATGGCAAGGGACCCTTCAGCAGTGCGTGACTGGTCAGACTTCCGTTCAGCTCGTAGAGTCATGTGCCTGCCAGAGGAGAAAGATGCAGCAACCGAAACATGCTTCTTTGTTGCAGCGTGCGCGACGAAATCCACGTGCTTCGCAGATAGTTCAGTTCTGCGATAGCAGCACCTGGCTCGTCCCCTTCACCAGGAACCTCCAGTAGCCAGTCTTTAAGTTTGGGGTCTTGTAGCCAGTCTTCTCTAAACTTTTGAGCGGACTTCTCCCGGCCCATTTTAGGAAGCAGAGACAAAAACGTCAAATGAACATTGGAACATTCATGCTGTTCAAACGTGCGCGCACAAAACAGGGAGGCATGTTCCGATATTTGACGCCTTAATGTTTTGATAACGTCACAGGCGTTACTCTCATTGACCAGAACATTACTGATAGTAAGCAATGACGACTGTGGCTGAAGAGGGATATGAGAGGTGCATAGTTGACATTATATCGGTATAAAACTTCTACACCTCTAAAAAGCCGCCAAGATTACATACAACCGGCTAAAAATCCCGCTGCCTGCAAAACAATTATTTATTCCGCTAAACAGAACCAACAACCGCTAAGTTTAGCGAGAAAACCACTAACTCTGCTAACAAGTAGCGTTAATACACACCTCACCAAAAGGAAGACTAGTGCATCGCATATCATTTAAAGGTATCTTGAGGAGGTTTCTGAGATCGCCTAAATACGGCGATAACTCACTCTGCAGACTCTAAGCATCCTAGAAATTCGTAAATCATAGCGATGGCCGATTTCCCTCTTCAAAAAGCGAAGATTGAACCAGTGTGTCGAACCGAAAAGAATACGGGTTCGGTTACGGTTCAGGTTCAGGTAAATTTATTTTGTTCCGGTTCAGTTCCGGTTCGATTAATTCGATCCGCGAACCGGTTCGGGGCGCTGAACCGGTCGCGAACCGGTTCGGCACTTATAAATGACAAATTGCAACATCAAAATAAATTACAAATAAAACATCTGAAATCAGCACATACGAAACGGGATACATCGTAGTGTAAGGCTCAGGGATTTCTACCAGGAATGGTTTCCTTATGTGCACTCAAAGGTTACCTCACCGACGTTTACGCATTCGGACTTCATCTAATTGGGTCCGACGCAGTAGCTGCAAATCCGCGACCTCCTTACAAACCCACTTACAAGTAGAACTCGCTAACTATCCCGCCACCTCGGCGTGTAAGCAATTGAAGGAACAGTGTGGAGAAAATACAGCTTTCTTTATTTGAACTAGCCTTCGGTAACTCAAATTAGACCCTTAAAGAAGTTTCCATTAAACAAGATACGGAATATGAAAAACACTTCACCGAACGCAACGCCAGAAGGACGTAATAGGATAAATATTAAAATAGAAGAGTTCGCTGTCTCACAAATATGTTAGCTTCTAAGTGCCTATACGAAACCGGATGCATTATTATCAAACTCACAGCCTTTTCTTTTCTCATTCCGATGGAAGCAAGCTTCAAGAACTCGCGCGTTCTAGAAACGTGTTATGAAATGAGCACACAGCAGCATTTAGGATTTACGAGATTGTAGGAAAATAAAATCCCGTGACGCGATTTTTTTTTTTGCACAGCTTTTTAATTTTTTTTTTCCGTGCAAGCCGCGACCAGCGCAATACTGGTTCCTAAGTCAAGATTCATGGATGCAGCGTTTGTCAAGATTCATGGATGCAGCGTTTATATTCCTAAGACTGAGTGGAGAAGAAAAATATGTAAGCGAGGTGTGTGTCAGTTGACGGCACTTAAAAAACAAATGGCATTGATAGCACATTCATTGTCAACAGCGCGTGGCCGAACCGTTTTGACATGAGCCGGTAACCGTTATTTTTTTCCGGTTCAGTTCCGGTTCGGGTTCATCGCGATAACAATATAACGGTTCGGGTTCGGGTTCAGTTCCGGAAAAAATACCGGTTCGGTTCCGGTTTTCGGTTCGGTTCGGTTCCGGTTCGACACCCTGGATTGAACACACCCAAGTCCTCTCCGAAGATGAAAGGAGCATTGTTGCGGCAGCCAGGACGACATGGGACCAATGAAAACGCCACATTTCATTGAGATTGCAAACGCTGTTATTACAAAATGTGTATGCTTTTGTAGATGATAAAAGCGAATAAGAGAGTAGTCGAAAAATGGTAGCTTTCCGCCGAGAAGGAACATATTGCAATAATCGCGTGAAAAACAACGCACTATATGTATATATATATATATATATATTATTTTGTTGTCTTCCGCGGGAGTGATGTGTCCGGTCGTCAGCTCCCGAGCGCGCGCGCTGCGTTGAATCGTAGTTCGGGCTGTAAGGGCAATGAGCCGCGTACATTGGAGATATCACTTGGCGGTTCCACCGGTCGGTAGGCGCTAGGATCCCTCGCTTGCCATTTGCTGACAGTTTCGGTATTGGTTTCGGAACGATCCTCCTTTCATCGCCGAAAAGAACTTCGGTGTGTTGCGATGTTTGATTGGATTCTTAATAGGGAAATAGGCCGCGTATCCTGATGCATTAGGAATTTCTAGAATGCTTAGAGCCAGCAGAATCAGTTAGCGCCACACTCAGGCTATCTTGGAAACCTCCTGAGGGCACTTTTAAGAGCCTCATACAGGCTGCACTGTTACACTGCTAATCTTTCGTCTGCAAACGCGTTCGAGGAATTGGATTATCTTGGACGTAGGAAATGAAAGCGGTCACGACTCGCCGGGATTTTGTGATTTTGTAAGCTGTAAGAGGGTTAAGCAATCAGTTATTAAACGTTCAGCTAATATGTAGTGCGAAAAATAGCGGATGATAATGTGTATCGATATATCTACGGATGCTTTGTGCAAATCGCCTAATTTGCAAATCTGACATTAACATGTTTTATTGAATAACTTGAACTGAATTTTGTTACGAATAGAAATGACTCACGAAAGTAGAAGTAAATATCAAAGTTTAATTAGGAAAATTTGTGGATACAGTACTAGGAAGGTACCAGCATTTTACACGATGCTCACGCAAACGCACAGAGCATGCTATTATAATGAACTTATTGCAAAAGTGCAAGCGAGTTGGAAAAAGAATATCGGTAACAACCGCTGAAGAAGGCAAACAAGGGAACAAAGGACAAACGCCAATCTCAAAAATTTGTTTTGAGATTTGCTCTGTTTTGTGATTTATGTTTGTCCTTTGTACCCCTTCTCCAGGGATTTTTATTAGTGCTTCCGTTTGCTCGTATAGGTGATACTAAAACTCACAATAAGCACCTTGCCTGCTTGTTACTTCATAACATTTTCTTTTTTCAGAGAGTTTTGTGTCTGCTATTTCTGGGTGCTTGAATGAACTTCTACATGGTGGTGGAGAAATATATTGCCAATTCTTTGGATATAGTGTAAGTCTTCCGAAAAATCAAAAACAAATATATTTCTAGATAATCCGATGGGTCTTTCTATTTTTTTATAACGCGAAGATTAATTATTTAGTACCGTTTTTACTAAAATCCTTGGTTTAGTTTGAAAACCAGTAATATTTTAGGAAACACTCAGAATGTTACCAAGTTAGTGACACATCGCGTAAACACGGGGGTACATAAGGCGCAAATACACGACGATATTTCCATGTCGTCATTTCTATTGGCGTCAGGTGGAACAAATAATTTAACAAGCTTGAAAGCAGGAGGTATTCAAGAGGGGAAGATTCCTGAACTGAAAATGTTTGAGGGTCTTTATTTTAAAAACCTTTCCTTGGCATAAAATATTTTAAAATTCTGAGCACAAACGAGTACCTGTACCTGAGGTTTCTGGTGGTCATTCGTTTTTTCGCGCTAATTGGTGACGCTTGTTCCTTCACTAGCATAATATCACACATTAACAGGTCATTTAACACCTAGCGCAATCTCACAGAGCTCTACGGTGCGCTTGACGACCACCACCGTCATTGATCAACTCACGCACTAATAGCCCTTTCCTGTACGCCAACAGGAGATGACGTCACGCAGCTGTGGTGGCGCTGCAGTCGTCATAGCCTCGTTTTGACGTCACCGGAACTCGAAGACGATACTAAGGGGGGGGGGGGGGGGGGGGTGTTATGTACCGGCGCCACCGGCAGGTGGACTAAGCAGCCGATGCCGCGAGCCTCGTGACAATCGCGTGCTAGTGAGAGCTCGGGCACTTGTTCCTGGACCGAGAACCGCGATGGACGCACCGTCCACACTCTAAAGCTGACAGTAAAGCTTGTATTTATCAGGGGGGTCGTCCCCTCTAAAGCTTGTTCGCTCCTTTTTTCTATTTGTTTGAAGAATGCGAAAGCAGTCTTGTTCAGTGGAAGTGGCAAGTTGACTTCAACGATGTACACCAGCCACACCTCACAGATTATTTCAAGTTCTGTCATCTCTCTTAAGAGGAGAGTGTTAGCCGTCCGTTTGAGTTCTTTTCGGTTTAGACGGCACCACGTGACACAGTAGCGACGGCCGCCACGTAATATCCTCGGCTCCGTCCTCCGCGGATTTCATGTTTCATGGTCACTCCCGGTGCCTAAATTATCCCCCCCCCCCCCCCCTCTCCTTCCCTAAAGTCCTAGATCCAATGTTGGGGACCGCCTCTGCCCCAACTCCTGCGCAAGAAGCAGACGACTTGCTCTTCCTCATATATTGTGCGTACCACACGGTGCAGCGTTTTGCGAAATTAATTTATTTGGTAAATATCTAAAATAACAAAGCCAAAAAGTGTCGACGACTGTCACGTCTCGAAGATCGGACGGAATCCAAGATTACTTCGTTTTGGGGCTTGTTTTAGGGAGGGCTCTTTATATTTTAATAATTTTTAGTTTAAAGAAAAAAAACAAGGCAAAGTTACGGACGCGACTGGTTTGTACTCCCTCCCAACCCGAAAAGCTATTTTTGGCCATGACTGAGAAGGACTCAACGCGGATTATTTCTGGGAGGGCGGAGAACGGTTTTCCTTAGGGCTGGCATCGATTAAAATGTGAATGCGATGAATCGGCACCCATTAATATATCATCTAATTGATTAATCAGTCACGTTAACTTCCAGGCATAGAAGCGCCAAAATAGCAACAGCAAATATTTTCTTTTATGTTTTTTTTTCCATGATAAACGCTGCAAAATGCATTTTCAGCTGTGGATGAGCATGCGGAGCTGAATAGATTCCAAATAAACTCAAAGATTAGTTTTACACTAGCAAAGGCATAGCAGAGGGATATAGTTTGTTTTTATTCTCCGATATCAGCGAGTTTCCGGCTTCTTGACAATCATACTTGCGGCACTAAGTAGAGGCTTGAGAGGGGTTGAACCAAAATACACATAATTTTTTTTTCACTACCGACACTGCATCAGGAAAGACGAAGCCCTGCGATTGCTACTGCAGTTCGCCATTTGTCACAACGGCTGTTGAATGATAGAACGACACTCTCAGGCTTTTTCCGTTGGCCCGTCGACACCATGGCAGGACGGGCGGCTGGCCCATTGTGAAAGCCGGCTGCTTTGAGAGGACTGACAACGTCCGTAGACCAACCTCAACGCCGGATTATGATAACTGTGTTTTAAGTGTTGCCTTGAGCGCCCCCGAGTGGAGGTCGTCGACGACAGAGGAGTCAAGGTCAGCATATGTACCGGGGCAGTAATGTCGAAGGTCAGCATATGTCCAAGGTCAGCTTATGTACCAGGGCAGTAATGCTGACGCATTAAAGGGAAGCTGAAGGGTTCTAAAAAAAGAGTTAGAGGTGAATTTTGCAGTGTTTTTATCCCGTGAATTTGAATAGTTCGCTTTCCCGAAGATGTTACTAAACGCGAGAAAACACAAAAACCTCCGACTAGCCGTTACGTCATAGAAGCACCTATCGGCCGCCAAGCCCGAATCGCTCGTGTAGGCAGCGCGTGCAAAACGTCAAGACTGACAGCAGTCGTGACGTTTTTTTCTGACGTTTTTGAAAATAGCAAGATTGCGCGTGCATAGCCTTGATAGGCACTGAAGATAGCGAGAGTGGATACTCCGAAAACTTCTTATATGACGTAACGCTCCGGGGAGGGGCTTCAGCGGTACTTTGAGAATGATTTCGTGCAGCGTCCGCGCATCAAATAAAAAAAAGAGAAAAAAATTGGGGCTCTAATTCACGCTGTAAAGGTGGTTGGTCAGCGAAGCGGTGGCATCACTGCAACGATTGCTGCACTATACGAAATGCCGCCGCCGGTCGCACCACGCCGCCGCTGGTCGTATTGCCATTTCTTTTCCCCTTGCCGCTCCTAGGATTCACGCTGCTCCTCGGGAGTCCTAACTGTGCGTGGCCTGTTCATCGCGGTGCTGCACCAACGATGAAATCAGTAGCTGTACTCCGTTTCGTCTTACGTTTAACTGCAGCAGATGTTACGAGCCATCGCAGCCAATCGGAGGGCGTGTGAGTGTCATGTGACCTTAGAGACGGGGCACAGCGACGCGCGGAAAGCGTATCACGGGCCACGTCCACAGAACGGGATCGGTATCAGATAGCCCGTAGCATTCGCTGCGTCCGGACAGAAGGTGAAACGGGGTACAGGCCGGGTCTTCTTTATATATGAAAAGCTACTGACGTCACTCCCCACGTCGCAAGCTGCCGTCGCATGATTAGGATGATTGGCAAACAGTAATCTTCACCGGGAACATATGTGGTGGGCGCTACGTGCTTCGCATTGTTTTCAGGAGCTCCTTAACATTCAATATAGGGTCAGGATGCTTGTTTTGTGCTTATTCTTCATTCAAACGAATGTTGTGCTGTATGTTGTATGCTGGTGTTCGTACTTTTCGCTTCAATGTTCTAAAGTCTGTTGTTTTTTTTTCGTGAGAACGCCGACACGAAAACAGACGCGGGGAGAAGGAACGTGTTTCGCGATGTTCGCAGGCGCCGTTATCATTCATTATTTGGTTTGCACTTCACACGAGGGCTTCGAATGACGGCAACCCCTTTCGAAGCTCCTCCAAACTTAGTCTTTACCAGAACGCGTTGGAGGGTGTTCCTATTGCTCACACGCACCTTATCATCCATCATGTGGTTGTGATGCTTCTTTTGCGGTTTTCTTTATCGAAAACGGATACTGAGCTGTATGCCGTAAGCCTGATTTCAAAGGAGATATGCTGTTTTGCCTTCAATTGTTTGCCGGCAAATTTTTGCTTACAACGCCAACGACACGAAAATTTCGTCGTCTGGTAGAGGTATACAGCTTTGCTGTAAAAATGAAGTCAATATTCCTGTATCTGACGGCCAAATGAAGATGTTTTACTCAAATAATAAAGCGCTTTGGTTTTTTTCTGTTTTTGTTTTAAACCCCAATTTAAGGGCGCAGGCAGATTACCGAACGTGAAGCAGCGGGACTTATTTCCCTTTGGGGAATCTCCGTGTGCCCGCAACCTTCTCTCCTTGAGCAGCTCCCTCTCTTCGCAGGACGTCGTGCTCCTGTGTCGCGGACGCCTAGAAAACCTGACGGGCTTCTCGTAAATTGAATACGCCTTCGGACTGGGCTTAACCATGATTAATCCAGTCGATATTTGGGAGCTTCGCTCTGACGGAGAAAATATCGTATGCGTTTTAAAGAAAAAAGGCACTGAAAAAAAAAGGAATAGTAAATTTTCATTTTGTCTAGATTTACTTTCAAACTTTCATTGTACCCACCCCACACTTTCACAAAGGTATTGAGCAGGTGGTGAAGAAACAAAAGAACAGTCGAAAACTGTCGAGGAGAAAATGCGAGGTGATTTTCTCCTTTTATGTTATGGGAGGTTTAGCGAAAAGGAACGTGAGGGTCATGTTCCTTTTGTCTGCTTGAGGGCAGGCCTTTAAATTCACATTGTAAAATTTTTAAAGTTGTACATAGCTTTAGTTTAATTTTTATTTAACACATTATATGTCAATGCATTCCAGCGTTTTGCTGCTTGGTATCCTGGCTCGTGCAAGCTGGGATGCGATAATGGTAGCAAGATGGTGCCTTTGCCAAGGACAGTTTGCCCCAACGGTAGCTTGGTAAGTCACGACAAAATGTTCTCGCTTCCTTCGCGCTCTTTTTTTAGGGTATCAGGTATATGGCAGCTGCCCTGTTTTATATATTTTTGAATAATTTGTTTATTGTGCACATTTGCTTCACTAAGGACACGCCACAATTCTGTATAAAAAGTTTACCATTCGTCTTTTTTTGTAGACAAAACCCTAGTGGTACTAATTATCTCTCTTTTTATTTTATGGAGAGTGAGTACACGAACCTTTTTTTACATTTGCAAGACCATGCGTAATTTCCTGGGCAAGAAGTCATCTTTGTTACGTATATGGAGATGTTCAGATATTTTCCTATATCCAGTGTAGTGACGGTACATAGAAGAAAATAATTTTAACGTGCAACAACTGCAAACATTGCTGACATTTGTTTCATGAAAATGAAAACGCCTCTATATTATACCCAACTCCACATGATCACTTCGACTACTAAAAAGGCTGGAAGGAACAAAAAACTGGCAGTCCAGTCCAAGCCTCTTAGTGTTGCGTTTAGGCAAACAGCCATATTGACAATGACTGGTGGACATAGATGGGGAGGCAATGAACACGTGCAATACCGTCCGTCCTTCAGCCTGGTGATGAGTCGAATTTCCGCTTAATATTTCAGACCGGTCATCCCAGCTGCTTTGCTGGAATAATTATTAGGATATCAAAATATATTTATCGAAAGCATTAACTGCCTCATGGAACGAAGCCGGCGTTATCTCATATCTGTCGCAGCGAAAAACGACACCTAAATACCCATCGGTTGAGTGAAACGGCACCTAAATTTCCATTTTGGCTGAGCGAAACGGCATATAAAGTCCCATTGGCTGCAAAGCGGACGCGCCTCAGAAAAAAGTGAAACACAGAAACGCTCAGCAAGGTAGATGCGTCGTCATGGAAGCCGTGGAGCCGGCGGAGGTGCCGCGCCTGCGCAGTGGGGGAGCCTGATGTCACTGCCGTCGCGCCGTTTGAAAAGGGAGGACGTGGCGCGCTGACCGCATAGAATGCTTTCGCATTCCTACAGGTCAGCAGCTTTACGTGTCTTCGTTTAATTTTCTTACATATTAATATAAGTTATAAAGGTCTTTGCATATTTATAAAAAAATATAAGCAGGAATAAAAACAAGAGTATTAGCAGTGGTAGCAACATTAGCGAGAGTATAGCAAGCACGTAGTAACATTATTATTTGAAATACCTTGGAACGATAGTGAAAAAACTATGTAGGGACAGAATACATAAAGTATATTTTTTATGAACGTGCTGTTCGTGTTCTGTTTGGGTTTTCATTCTTTCTCAAGTCTTTAGACTAAACCAACGCGCTCACCTCCAAAGGAACGACATATGCTTGGGACGTTTTTCTTTTTACACACATATATACTGGCACTTTGCCTCTCCTAATGTACTTGCACGCAACGCCACTGACCAAGAAGCGTCTTTGTCGCTGTGTCATTTCGACGATACGTGTGGATCTTTCCTTCTAACTTCTCTCTCGCTAAACATAGTGACGAAATAACGGGTATCGTATCGCTGTCGTAGTCGCAGGATTATCTTTAATAACTATATTCAAATGCAGCTCCTAGATTGCACACGGGTACTGCGGGAGCACACGGCTTTGTGTCATAACAGTCAATGCTTCGAGAAGTACTCGGCTGGGGACAAGAGTCAAATCGCTGCAGCGACGGGAACAGCCGACCCCTAACACTGTCTGCAGCTTAGCACGTGCGATGTGGTTGCCAACCTGAGTGCACGGCTGGGATGAACTTTGAGCGGCATACAATCGGCACGAGATCATGTGGCCGCTCATTCTGTCTGCAGCTTGAGGAAGTGAAGCCATTTGTTTACCTAAGTTTGTGGTGACTGCCATTACGAGATATAATCTAGCCCATGTTTCGAAGGTTGTGAACGTCAATGACTAATGCTGCTCCTTATTTAGTGAAAGCCCTGAAGTAGTGGCACGGCACCATTATTAAAATAGTCAAGAGGATAAAAGTATCTCTTTTGGTGCACGTACTAAAGCGAAGTCTCTTTCCAAATACCCAATTTGATTTAAAAAAAAAAAAAATACGTTTACAAATATCGATATTGCGAAACAAAAGCGCAGCCCTTGAGGAGGAGGAGGGGAGGGTACGTCCTCCTCCTCCTCTGTACCTTCCGCTCCTCCTCCTCGGCCTCCTCTCCTCCTCCTCTTGCTTTCCTTTTCCTCTCCACCTGCCGCTAAATTCGTTCATGGGTGACGTTACTGGAAGTCGTAACGTGATTTCCTCCGCTAAATTTAGCGGGCAAATTGAATTGGCGTTGAGGTCACGTGACGTGAATTTCCGCGCTAAATTTAGCGGAAAATATTTACCTGCTAATTAGAGCGGAAAACTTCTCCCGCTAAAGTTAGCGTAAAATTTCCCTGCTAACTTTAGCTGAAAAACGTCCCATAATGCAATGCGCGCGATTACGCCGACGCCAACACCGGCGCCGCTCAGCCTGGGAACGGGCTCCTAAGAGCTGAGCTTTTAAAGTACATGCTAGCGCGTCTTTTTGGGTGGGTTTTTTATCACGCATTTCGTTAGACAAAAATTGCCGTGGAATTAAAAAAGCGACTAGCAGCAAAACGAAGTTGTTCGAACGCTGATGTTTGTGTTCTGATTGTTCTGAAACCCGGATTGCATTTTCTCTCTCAGTATCCCTGCACTGAAACAGTGAAAGAAACCCTCCGAAATTGGGGTGAGAAATTGAAGAGGAAGAAAAATAGCCTTGTGCAAAAATGGTGCAATAAGGCCTAACAAGGGAAGCAACTTCTGTTTCGGCGACTGCGACAAATAAAGCAGTGTCATGTTCCCTTCAATCGTATCTATCATTTATTAAAATGTATATCTCCTCTTTAGTTTTTCATGTTGTGATGTTTAGTTATTACAAGCTGGGCTGCATTGCGGTACAGGTCTTTCCTGCTGTATCCTTCGATATATTTGTTTTTAGGGCATCTACTCCAATATGCAGCAAGATAAAATTTGCAAACGGTATTTGTAACTCAGTAGTGAAATGTATTAAAAATTATCAATTTGATTTCAAGATCTTCCTTGTCGTACGCATTGCGCTAGATATGGTTTCAAAAATCAGCGTTCGTAAGTCAACGAAAACAATAAACGTGTCGCAGTGTCTACGCAAGAAATCTGGAACATGTCCTCGCCGAATCACAAACAAGAAAAATATTTAAAATAGAAGAAAAGACAAAAGAAAAGTGTCTCGAAGAATGGCTGCTTGGGAACTCGGGTGGCTAATTTATTTATGTTTTACCACATAACGGTGTCTGGAATGAGGTGATACGAAATACGCTCTGTATTGCATTGCTGGCATGTCTGGAGGGGAAAGGCGTTCGAACTTCCCGGAAACGATTGTTTTCTGAAGAGTTCAATCTCTAGGAACTTCACTTTTATTAATTGGACTGTGGCTACTTTTCCATGAATGCGGTCGTAGCGAATGGAATAGATCGGAGAACAGTCACACGCGGCCTGCCTTCCTACTTCTTTCTCTTTTACCCGTCTGCTATCCATCAAAATAGTCAAATTTCGATTCGACGCGCTAAGTAAATGTAAATGGAGCCATGTAAATGGAGCTCATGTAAATGGAGCCCATGTAAATGCAGCCTATGATGTGGGCGGTATTATGCGGCTTGGAAGATGCACGTGCCGTGCACCTGCCACGCACGTTCTATCGTGCGCGGGGGTGTGCGAGATCGACGAGAAGAGTCGTTCGAGTTCTTCGGAACTTCGGGCCACGCCGGAGGCAGCAGGGAGATGGACCCTATCTCTCCTGACATCCCCTTGGCTTTGCCTTCGGCCCTACTCAGTCCCAAACCTGTGCTAAAGGCTTGTGTGTGTATTCCTGGGCCACCAATAAAGACACGGCAGTGCCTTCTCCCCGAAAGCCGATGTCTCCACACTTCGAGCCGCCACCGGCACACCCTCGCCCCGCTGCGTGTCAGCACTCCCTCCGCTCAAATAGGGTGCCTACATTTCTGTCTCTCTCAGGGTAAAGGCATCCATTGTTACCCTGAATGGGCCAGCGCGTGATGCTCTCGCGCAATCGGGGCGTGACTGGGGCGGCAAAATGGCGTCTCTGCATTAGCCAAAGCTACGCGCTGGAGCTGAGTGACAACGGATTTCGCGCACTTCAAAATGCATGGAAAAACAATTGGAGGAAAAAATGGCTGAGATGTCACCACTCAAGGAAAAGCGCGCGTGTGTATGACGGAACTCTACGCTCAAGCACCCTGTCATAAAACAGTGGGCATAGGACTGAGCATAGCGACGGAGGACCCATCTCAGCCGGGGATGGGTCCTCCGCGTTTTTCGTAGGTTCGCTCTGAGCTACGCTCCCTTCCCACTCTGAAGACACCTCCTGGGCTTTCAAAAGCGCGATCCTTCTTCTAAACGACAAATCTTTCTGCGTTTTCTATACTACTTGAGGGGTGTCCTTTCCATTGCCGGGCACTTGCATCGCAATTCGCGGTCTTCCCGCTCCCATTCTTTCCCTACTGAAAAAAAAAAAAAAAAAATTCAAACGGGTGGCAAATTCGTCGACCCGTTTGAACCAGACGGACGGCATACTTGTCGATCCGTACAGATCAAACGTGATTATGGGATATTGGTACCCCTTTGAAAACGGTACCCTTTTGAAAAGATACCCGTATGGAACGGTGTCCCTTTGAAGTTGTATCCGTTTGGTGCGTACCCGCTTGGTACAGGTGCCCGTTAGACCTGCCACGTGACCACACATTTGAGCGCGATCTTCGTACAGTCAGCCAAATTATTCGCTAGCCTTTAATGGGTATCGTCTGGAGGGTTGGTTAGCGTAAACTTATTTAAGACATCCCGAAATTGATAAACCTACAAATAACATCCAGGGAACCCGTAGAAAAATGTGTTCGCACAGGAGCTTGCAAATAGGCGCAAAAACAGAGAGATTGTTCTTAATTATCTTAGAAGTTTAGTACGTACAACCTATTCCGTAGACAAGTACTCACGTGCAAGCGGTCTTTGACATATGAAGAGGCGCTCTTAAGTTTTTATTCAACTAAGAAGATTGCAAGCAAACAAAAACCGAGGTAATTCTATGCTACATATTTTTCTCTCGGCAGCTAGAAAAATCAATTCTCCGAACTTCTACCGGCGGGCGCCTCTCATTGGCGGTGGCAATCAGTTCATCGAGGGACGTTACATCGGTAGATCGCTCCATTGACATGCTGTTCTATCGACAAATTATTTCATTGACAGCTATGGTTAGCATTCTTTCTAACAATTCACCCCAGACTGTCGACGCAAATAGCGTGTGCCGGTGGGCCAGTTATGATAACATTTTTGTAAGGAGCTGTCGCAGACTGTCGCCGCGAAACTGCGTGAACGTGTCCGCCGGTCAGTTATACAAACGCGACGAAATGTCCCAACAGCCTGCAATTTGCATAACGAGTATCAATGATATGCTAGTCTAGACGAAACGTCTAATGAAACGTATCCACGAAAAGTTGTCTATGAAACGTGTTTCCACGAAATGCCGGGAGAACAAGAAAGTCAGTATTCTAACGGCAGTTGTCACCTGATATCTAATGGTAGCTGACGTCCAGTAGAATTTAGTGGAAATTATTCTCCCGGCTTCCGGGAGAATTGACGATGCCTAATTCTATAGATAATCTGGAAGAGTGCGCGTAGAAGAATGCTCAATCGTTGCAAACAAGTAGGTTGCACTGCACTTACCATTATAATACCAAACTTGAAATATGTAATGCGAGATATATGTCGATACGGGCACTGCAGGACAACACACAAACACAAAAAACGCGAAGCAACGGCGCCGTGAAATAAGCGTATTACTTTTCGAACACTGATAGCTATGGCAAACATCGAATACGTTGTCGAGAGACGTTCTGACGGTCACAGCCCAACTAAAAACAATTATATGAATCTATATAAGAACTCATATGAATTATCCAAAAAACTGATATGCGACACATAAAGCTGATATGAATTATCCGAAAACCGATATGTGACATATGAAACTGATACAAAATACTTAAAAACTAATATGCGACATATGAGAACTGATATGCAGCACATGTCAACTGATATGCAGCATACAAGTATATATGTAATTCAAATGGCAACTTATGTGACTTTCATATCAGTATTCGTAATGTGTTCAATAAGCATATCAGAAATATATTCATATTCTTTTTTTCAGCATATGACGTACCGACTGGGCAAACAAACACGTGGCTTGCAACCGCAATGAGGTGGCTTGATTTATTGGCTTTCAAATAATTACGGCATAAATGTTTACTTTTTACTAAGAGATTGATTCCCTGAGCCGTTCAAAATACACTCAGGGGTATGATATTACTAAAAATAAATCAACATGTTGAGAATATTATATAGTGCTTAGGTGGACACCGAGAAAATTCGTACCTTCAAAACGACCAGTATAAAAATCAGAAACGCAGACTTTTGAAGTAGAAAGGGGAAGAAGTGGCCGAGTGGGCTAACGCGTCTCAGCTCAGAGCGTGGAGCGAAAGCTTGCGCTGGGAACCTCATGGGTTCGAGTCCCCGCCGCCCCTGCCCGTTTCGATCTGGATGAGTTTCGTACCGGCATGCGTTCGTGTGATCACTACTGTGTGATGCACGTTAAAAACCACAGGTTAGCGGTTGTACTGCACTGGCTAAATTTCTCATCTACAGCTAAGAGACCGATTACCCGTTGAGGCGCATCTCCATCAAGGCTGTATAAACATAAAGAGCAAAATAATTTTTTTTTTTAAAAGTAGATATCGGGTTCGGCGTTGCTCAATGTGTGTGTATTGCTCAATGTATATGTTCAGCTGACGGTATTAGTAGTATGTGCGATTTTTCTACATGGTGACGCGCGAAAATAAAAATATTTTTGTAGCACATGAATTCGGCGGTACCTAGCGCCCCCTAGCCTAGCTGAAACAGATATGAAATAATAAGTTCTGATATGGAAGGGTCCGATAAACATATCAAACATAAATTCGTATAACTTTTTTCAGTAGGGAGGGTCTCTTATATCATCCCCAAGACGACTTAAAGGCGAAAGCCCAAGCGCAAAGGCATTGATTCCTCTTAATTCGCTTTGTTGTCATCCTTCCTAATTTTATTGCCTCTAATTCACCGATCCTTCGAATACAGCGCGCTCTCTCACGACACACTTTTGGCGCCGTTTCATTGGCTCAATCGGATCGTGGCGTTGGCTGTGGTCCCGGTGATAGCGAACCTCCGACGACAGCGCGCTCTCTGACGGCGCACCTTTGACAAAATTTTGGCGTGTTTTCGTCGTTTTCGTGTCGCCGATATGTTTTCGCTCAGGGAGTTTGAAGGTCGACTGAACGATGAGACATATAAGGCTTTCGCCTTAATAAGAGCGCAGGGTAAGGCGGCAGATCGAAACAGGAAGGACGAATGAAGTTTAAACTGCAACGGACACAAGCAGATAAACAAACACGCAACTGCCAATGCGCGCGCTTCCGGATTTCGGAAACCATACTTTGCAGAGTGTAGCGTTAGCGGGTTTTGCTCACGTCACGCAGTGCTGAGACTTGGCTGTTGGGCAGGGAGCCCGACGGACGATTCACATTCCCCTTGTGCATTGGATGAACCAAGACTCAAGGAAGAGCCACTTTCTCGAATTCTCCTCCAGTCTTTGTCCACCAGCAGTCCAGTGCTCTTGGCTGTATTCGTTGCCAGAAGTGCTGTCTCGGCAGACGAAAAACTCCCGGAAAGAACGTGCCTATCAGTAGGCGAGGTCTTCCGACTGCTAGAGCCCTGCATGAACAGCACATACTTCTAATTTAGCGGGAAGTGCTACAAGCCAACCAAGGCACATCCTTGGGGGCAACCATATCTGTGACAATGGCAAACCTCACAATGGAAGACATCGAACGCAAGGCTCTCAATGCCTTCGAGCCCAAATCCAGAACGTTCCTGCGTTACGTGGACGACTGCTTTTTGTCTCAATACACACTCATAATGTAGTATTTTTGCTGACAAGTAAGATATACTGTACAAGTTTATCTCAAACGCAAAGCTAGCATATACAACCAAGAGCCGGTCGGTACATAAGCTTTACTGCTTGATATAAAAGCTATGTGCTCATGACCCTTGCTTGTATTTATACACATAAACTTGTGCTCTTTCCTAAGCCATGCAAGCGTGTCTGCGTGGCCTATGCGGTGTTTCGGGAAATATTAGAACGTCCTAATGTGGGAAAAGCTATTTTGGTAGGAATCCGCACGGCGTACACAGAGTGTGCCACACATATAATTAACTCTTTGATGCCTAAAATACCTGTGTCCTCTTCCGTTAGACAAGGGTCTCCGATGTCACCACTCGTGTTCGCGATGTACCTGGAACCCTATTGTCTAAGTGTCATTCAAAGTGAAAGCGTACAAGGTTTTAAAACGGATTCCGTCGAGACAAAGGTACTGTCTTCCACACTTGTACACGTTACTGAAAAATAGCATGGAATTACATTTACAATTACTCAAGGCTAAATTGTAGTTTATCGCGATTACAATTACCCTCCCATAAAAGTAACTGACCGTTACCCCGAAAAGTAATGCTATACTTTCGTGGCGTTACTTTCAACATTAGGGTCCTCAAGTAAGAAACAAAGGGAAGGGGGTTATTCAAGTTCCTATTGTTGCAAGCTGTTCCATTTAATGGCCCTGAGTATTTTGAGCAACAGCTGGCTCTCGAAAGTCTCGCCAGACATTTTGGGTTATTTCCTACTCATTATGTCGACTGCTACGCTGAACACACTCTGAACTGAGGCACTGGGTGGGACTGCCATATTGTTTCTCACGAATGCTTTATGCTCTGCATTGAGCTTCTTCAGCGAAGCAATGGAAGTACAATTTACCTCGAAGATAGAACAAAGCTTCGTCGTTGCAGCCGTTGCTTGATATACGGGAGTTTTGGTAGATCATTCCTATACCTCCGATGCCCCCGATAACAATATGATGCATGCGCAAAGCCGGCGACGGGGTATCGGGTATCGTTATCGGAGTCATAGGACCGATCTACTAAAGTTCTCCATTGTCTAAATCGCGAAGCTGTGGAAGTCATCATACATCTAGCCAAAACTAGAATAGGAACTGATTTATGTCCATCTTACTATACCTCCATATATTGTAAGACAGTACCAAAACATAGTTGTAACAGTAAGCTGATAATTAAATAATAAATAACGTTTGGCTCGATATTCTCCTTCCTTTGGTTTTCAACAGGTCGAGCCTCGGTTGAGGCTTTGGTGAATAAAAACAAAGTTTCCAGTACATAAATATAAGTACTAAAAAAAGGACACTCATAACAATTAGAACGTCGGTTAAAACAAGGAAATGTAAACGCACGTTTGCCGTGTGTACCTTTCGTGGTGCCATTCAAAAACGCATAGAGCACGGAACGACTGCAGTTTACTCCGGTGTTCTCCAGGTAGACGTCCGCTGATGCCACGGGCAGCGAAGGGCAGAGTACTAAGGAAGCCGCGCTATGGCCCCACTCGCGAGTTTCACTCTCCCCTCAAGCACAGAATATCAAGTCTACGTCCAGTCATCATTATATTTTATTTGTAAAAATATCTGCTTGAGATGAGATGCGTCCTCCTGGGACAAAACAGGAAAACGAAGAAAGGAAGACTATTACCATTTTTCAAGTGCTCGCAAAAAGCTGACTCATAAAAAGGGTGACTGGGTTGCAGATAGCCTGGCTGGAATTCACAAATAAAAAAGGCCAACCCTAGAAGTTGAACTGCGAAAAAGTAAGTAGCTTTTAAAACAGGACCAAACAATGTGAAAGATGCAGAAAAAAAATACATCCTGTTTTCCAAGAGAAGTGTGCAGCAACGAACGGATGCTTGTGGCAATAACACCTTTACATATTATCATATCTCTTTTAATGGATTTTAGGGCAGTCGGAGAGTTGTCTCGTGTTATTACATTATGAGAATGGTCTTAGTCACTATAACCGAGTAGGACATTGCTAATTATTTTCTGTGCACTTTACCACCTCGAGCTTCTCGAAGAGGCACCCAATCACTTGGTGTCCTCCTCTCCCCGTCTTCGATCGCAAAGAAAAAAGAAAGGGACTAAAAAAAAGCATATATAACTTGCCCCCCTCCCTCTTTTTTGTGTAGAAATGTTTATTTGGATTTCTTGACATAGTTGTTAGGGTCTAAAAAAATAGATTCAGGGGCTTTGTGTTGCAAAATAATAGGGTGATTTCAGATAAGATCGACCAAAGGATGGCTAGTCGACATTTTCAAATCAACTGATGTTTTTATATGTTATTGTCTAGTGTCTGGTATGAACGAATCCAAACTTAGTTTTGACTAGAAAAAATACTTGGGGACAGGAAAAATCGTAAGGCATGAGGTGGTGGACAGTTGCATTAACGCGCACTGATGGAGGGGCCCGTTTGAGAGTGAATAACTAAAGCGATAACATTAGGAGAACTCTAATACATTTTAGGCGCAAACTATGGGTATAGCTTGCTTGTAATATAAAGTAATCATATTTATTTAAAATTTATTTATTTTTCTAAAAATTGACAAACATGCCTGCTCGAACGACAAATGGCAAACTTTGGAGGTCTGTATCTCATGAAATAATTTAATCATTATGATATAGATATAATTTGCAGATATTATTCGACTAATATATAGCTAATATTTAAAAAATAAATAAGGTATCTGAGTGACACAATAGTTACAATATATTTAGGCAAACATGGGAAAAAATCAAACAAAAAAAATCCAATGCGAATAAAAAAAAAACACCACCTTCGCTTTTTTTTAAATTTGGGTACCCTGTTATACTCTATTTCGGCATTCATTTCTATTAAAAACATGTTGCATCATTCCACTGTGAAAGAAGAAACAACTCCCCAAAGTAGGGTCCTTTTTCGAAGCCTACACTTAGCACTTGACTACACTACACTTGACTCCGAGTTCCAGTTTCATGAGACTTGCACAAATCTTTTATGTACATTTATTTAGATGAGGTCATTGATAAAAAGAGCGATCGGTCACACAGTAAAAGGGAGGAGAAACTACTGTGTACAAAGAGGTATCATATTACGGACTAGTGATCCGAGAAAAGATCATGCAGCCATCGGCCACTAGGAACTTTGTTTACTTTAATCTCCTGCGACACTATATGCTATTCCCTCTTCCGCTCTACCTTCATCTCTCTCTCTCTCTCTCTCATATATATCCCTGATATATATCCAGAACAAAAACATGTTTAAGCATTCCCTTTCTGCGTGGTAGTGTTCTGTGGCTAGCAAAAATTATTTCCTCGCTAAGCTCACGATTATGGCAAAATAGTTGCCGGAAACCGCAGACGACACTCGTCGCTAGTTCTGGCAAAACGGCCAATACAATCTTTTTTTCGCATTTCCCCGCTCGCTGTCAAGGACAAGGGGGTTCGCTTCAACCAGCAAAACATGGCCGCCGACGCCTGTTTACTGAGCAGTCATGCCTGTCGCCATCTCACTCGCTGGGGTCAGGGGCGATAATATCAGGCACAAAGGGGCACACCAACCGGCAGCATTATCCCCAAATACTCGAGCCTCGCGTAAATACATAGAGTGTAAACGCTGTCGCCATGTTATCGTAGTAAGACCGCCCCCCCCCTCCCCCAACGGGGGACTGCAGTACGCGACGGCGTACTAACACAACGGCGACGATATCGACATCGCGGGCTCCGAATTTTCCCATAGTTCTACTCCACGGGCATTTCTCGAAACGCTTGATATTGTGTACGCCCGCCTGGAAGGATTTCAGGCGCGTAGTTAAGATAAGGCGGTTCTCCGCGGCAAAAGAAAGCAATTTCACAAAAGCCTAAAAGCGGCGGCGACGCGTGTGCGGTGAACGCTTGCAGTTTTGGTGTAGACAGGGTGTGTGTGTTCTCGTTGTTGACACCAGCCGGCGATAAGGCACTGCAGGCGGTAGCTCAGTACAGCAAGGGCTAATCCGAGTGACCATCAACGTAACCCCACCGCCAACCCCTCGCGAACCGGTCGCCGACATGGCTCAGGCTGTGTCATGAACCACGTGGTAGAAGCTCGGGTGCTTTCATATCAGCGCGTGGAGGGACGACAGTGCGATTCCGGAAAGTCTTTTTCGAAGGCCGCTGACCACAATTTTTTGTCTGGAAACTTTCCCTCTTTCTTCTTTTGACGTGGATCAAGCTTTGCCGACAGCCTCAGTTGTGACCTCTCTTTTCAAATGTACGTTTGCAATGAGTGAGCTCCTCAGCCTCGGACTTGTCACTTGTGCACCCAGTAGTTCTTTCACTTGGCAATTATATGCCATAGTTTGGGTTTAATTTCTATTATTTATGTATACATTATGAAGACGTCCTGGAGCTCCGAACGAGTGTTTTGTGCAGATTACTTTTGCAAACATAAAAAGACTATACAAAAGCAGCGGAATTTTCGAAGTGTTGGCGAGTTGGACCTAAACTCGTTGAAGCAAATTCTTCCGCCTCACTGTTCCACCAAAGTGAGTGCGACGGACTACCTGTGCTACCATTGCTTCATGCACATCACGAAGGAGATCTCGATGCGAAGCTCAGAGCAGTGCCCTGACATATTTGTGCCAGCTGAAGAAGCAATTGAAGATCTAAATCGCAGCATACTACCTACAGATGTGTCGCCGCTGAGACAAGCAAGCGTCGTAAGAAGTCGGGACAGGCCTGCCTATGTCAAGAGAAAGCAGACAGAACTGGAGCAGGTTGCTGTCAAGAATATACGCTCAAGGCTACGTATTGCGTACGACAGGGACGCACCATCGGGGTCGTCCGAACCAACATGCTCCACATGCACTGAGTGGGTGGACAAATTTCGGCAGGCCTTTGAAACCGCCACCCCTCTCCGGGAACGTTGTCAACTGCTTACACTCCTGCCGTCAACACTGACGAAGAATGAGGTTCAAAAGATGATTCCACAGGCCTCAATGTACCTCATCAGTAAATCCCGAAAACTCAAGGAAAAGCATGGCGTGTGGTATGAGCCGGATCCTTACACGAGGTGCAAGGTGAGCCCTGAGAACCTGTCTGCTGCCCTAGAGTACTTCACGAAAGACGAGCTACAATGTTCGCGCCAAAGTCCCAACCAGAAGGACGTCATCTCTGTCATGCTCAACGGAGAGAAAACGTTCGTGCCAAAGCGCTTCATGACACGCTCAATACGAGAGGCCTTTCGTATATACAAAGACAAGCATCCCGATTCCGGCGTTGGGCTAACGAAATTTTATTCGTTGCGCCCTAGATGGGTCCAATGTATTCCACGCCAGGAAGTGTGCGTTTGTGTGCGCTGCGCCAATTATTATCTTTGTATTGCCGCTCTAGAGAACGTTACAGGCTCAACATTCAACACTGGTGAAATGAACTCGGCATTTCTGTGCGACCCAGCAACAGAACTGTGCCTTCAAGGAGACTGTGATCACTGCCCAAAAGGCCAGTTTCTTACACTCCAGGAACTTGATATCTCGGAGGATGAAGAGATTGTGCTTGCAACATGGGAGTCCGGCGACCTTGTGAAAAAAACTTTGGAACCTGAGACTTTCCTAAAAGTCATCCAAGTGACGGTTGGAAGTTGGGTACTTCACAACCATATCCGGCAAACGCAAGGTAAAGCGATTTACGATGAAAAACAGTGCATGCAACGCGGGAGCATTGTCTTTCATTTTGACTTTGCTGAAAACTGGACCATCGTGCTTCCTGACGAAGTGCAAGCATATCACTGGAAAAAAAAAACAAGTTTCGATATTTACATGTGTAGTAACGACAAGAAAATCTACAAAGAGCTTTGCCATCATCAGTGAGGACCTGTGTAACGACGCCGCTCACGCTTGCTTGGCTCTAGAAAAAGTGAAGCAGTGGGTTGACGACAACGTTGCGGTATACTCGTACGTGACGTACGTAAGTGACGGCGCCGCCAGTCATTTCAAGAATCGCTACCAGCTTCACCAATTTGCAAAGGACGATTGCCCACAAGCCCAGTGGTTATTTTCTGCATCTGGACAAGGGAAAAATGCATGTGACGGAGTTGGCGGACTCGTGAAGCACCAGGCCACGCTGAACAACCTGAGAGAACGTTCAGTAAGCGCAATTCAGACGGCCAGGACAATGGTGAGCGTTCTATCAAAGAAACTGAAAGGCGTGCATCTTGTATATCTGGACGAAACTGAGGTTGTTCGGTATCGTGAACAAAAAAAAAAAAAGAAGAGTGGCTGACGGTGCGCGCCTTCCCCGGCATTCAGTCTTGGCACGCGTGGCGGCTCAGCAAGTCATCAACAGAAGGGACCTGTGACGTATATGTAGCACGGACAGTCGGATCTGCTTGGAAGCAACTTTATTAAATGGGTACAGCGAGGAAAACCTTAGCGCAAAGTGCCGAATTTGATTTCCCAAGGACTGCTCATTTTGAATGCAGGGACATCTTATTTATCACATTTTTCTTCACGGGGTATTTAACCTACTGTTTTTGTTGGTGGTTACTAATAATTTTTATCTGATCACTATAAAAAAAATCCCAAAATGTTATTCTCGAGCAGGATAAAATATATCGGCTTGCCACGATTCATTCATACACCGAGAGCATCGAAGCTGCTCCAGTTAGGCACTATGGCATCCGTCACCTGAAATTGTTTGTAATCGTAAATACACAACCAACCTAAATATCTTACTATTATATCTTTGTTTTTGTGTGTGGAAGTAAAGTTATTTATTTTACTCTAGATGTAAAATATACCGGAAGGTACAACTTCACACTGCATCATCTTTTCTCAAATCATGAGTCTCTAATATGATACCACTTTGTACTCTTATGTAAAATGCTGTGTATAGTTTCCCCTCCCTTTTACTGTGTAACCGATCGCTCTTTTTATCAATGACCTCATCTGAATAAATGTATATAAAAGATTTGTGCAAGTTTCATGAAACTGGAACTCAGAGTCAATTCTTGTATAGGACACTGCTAAGTGTAGGCTTTGAAAAAGGACCCTACTTTGGGGTGTTGTTTCTTCTTTCACAGCGCAATGATGCAACATGTTTTTAATAGAAATGAATGCCGAAATAGAGTATAACAGGGTACCCAAATTTAAAAAAAATCGAAGGTGGTTTTTTTTTTTTTTTATTCGCATTGGAATTTTTTTTTGATTTTTTTCCCATGTTTGCCTAAATATATTGTAACTATTGTGTCACTCAGATACCTTATTTATTTTTTCAATAATAGCCATATATTAGTAAAATAATGTCTGCAAGTTATGTAATAATGATTAAATTATTTTATGAGATACAGATTTCCAAAGTTTGCCATTTGTCGTTCGAGCAGGCATGTTTGGCAATTTTTAGAAAACTAAATAAATTTTTAATAAATATTATTACTTTATATTACAAGCAAGCTGTACCCATAGTTTGTTTGTAAAAAGTTTTAAAATTCTCCTAATTTTATTGTTTTAATTATTCACTTTCAAACTTGCCCCCTCCATCAGTGCGCGTTATTGCAACTGTCCACCTCTCCCTGCCTTACGATTTTTCTTGTCTCCAAATTTTTTTTTCTGGTCAAAACTAAGTGTGGATTCGTTCATACCAGACACTAGACAATGTCATATAAAAACATCAGTTGATTTAAAAATGTCGACGACCCACCCTTTGGTCGATCTTATCTGAAATCACCCAATAAAAATAAAAAAAAAGCTTTGCGGATCTGAAGAGTGCCAAGCCTTTCTTTGCGGTGGTCAATTCGCGTGACAGTGTCACTGCGCTTGATTTTACTAAAATAAAAACAACCCTTTCTCTGGAAAAAAAAGGGGAGGGGGGTTGGTCCTGAAAAAAAATGTAACGAGTTACCAGAAATCCGTTACGTAAAAATACAACGGAATTACATTAAAATTACTCTAGGAAATATGTAATTATTCCGTTACTAAATTAGTGATAAACCTAAGCGATTACAAGTAATTTTGTTACTTGCAACGGATTACGTACGAGTCTTCTGTCTTATGCAGACGACATAACTGCATTTTGTAGTGATAAAAAAACCGTACAGGAGGTTTTGCAACTCCCCGAGGCAATTTGCAAAGCCACTGGCGCAGTTGTCTACCTTGATGAGTGTGCTAGCGTCTGGCACGGTACTTGGGCCATCGCGCCTTTAGTGTACGAGGGCTTACGATGGGAATGCACAACATGCAAGTACCTCGGAGCCCCATTTCAATATCTGGCAAAAACAAAGTCCTACTGGGAAGCTGTCACCGAAGACATTAAGAAACGTACTGCCTCATGGCATAATCGTGAGTTGATCATTTTTACACGGGCAACCGTCCGTAATATCTTTTTGACCGCGAAAATTTGGTATGTTCTTCAAGTGATCTGCTGCCCACGAATTTGTATTGAGAAGATGCACCGCGTGTTTGCATTGTTTATCTGGTCGTCGGGAAGTGAGCCGATGCGTCGTGACAACTTTTTACGACATATGGCCAAGCGCGGAGCTAGACTGTCGCACCTTTTTATCCGTTAAACTACGCTTCGATTTTTTTGTTTCTACGTGACCAACGACACCCTTTTTTCGTGTGATGTTTCAGAAAAGGCTCAGAGACGCCCTACCTTCCTTTCTGGTGGTGTCAAACTCGGGACATCCGGCTAAACCCACTGGGTTTATAAAGGAATTTATGCACTGTTAGCGAAAATGTAATATTACACCCTGTTGACACCCTATTTTCCCTCATTAGCATAACTCTCACACGCTCTGCGAGTGATAAATCGTCAAAAAGTACTTGGGGTAGTAAAAATTAGCGTTTCGGTTTCGTATTACACGACTAGGCGTGTAAGCAACACTGAAAACACTCCAGCCCAACACCCCAAAACGTCGAGCGCCATGTTGCTTTTGCCTCGAAGCGGTACGGCGGTCGTAGGAGTCGAAAGTGAGTGTTTGATTTTTTTATGATATTTGTATACAATGTAGCGCATTTCAAAATTTTATTACGTGTCATTTAAGAACGTTAGATTTGCTTTGAGCAAGCCGGCTCAGGTCTCTATCGTGTATCACGAAATAGCCTTAGACCCGATTCACACAACGGCGTTTAGCCACCTTGTCGGTTACTTGTCGGTGTTTGCGCGAGCTCAGGCGGTGTGAACCCTACGAACTGTGGTGCGCAAAGCTAGCACAATTAGGCACGGCTATCGTCCCGGTGGAAGATGCAGAGAACGGAAACTAAAGACAACGTCGCATAAAACTGACGAAGCCGCAATCCAGCGCTGGTCGTTGTCCCGCTGCTTTCACCGGCACTATCAAGACTTAGCTGCTGGGTATCCAGTATTTTGACGTTGTAGAGAAACTAGGCAAGCGCGAGGAGTCTCTATATCGTTTTCTCCGTCGCCTGCGTGGAGGAAACACGGTGGCGATAGAAACATATGCTCATGTAGTCAGTCAGTCAACTTGGACAATCCCCCTGTTGTCCCTGAATCCTATCGCCTTCCTTCACTGCGTTTGTGACAAGAACAACGTTTCCCCAGTGTGAAAGCTTTCAGTCAAAACGGCTACAAACTGTGTTGTGCATTGCATGTAGCCCTGAGGGAATTCTTCGCCGGAAACACCAGCACATTAGTCTCATTGGTAAGGTGACGGGCCCCTAACGTGTTTGGCAAATGAAGCGATCACAAAGTAATTAGACATTGCAAACAATGCTGAATGAATATTAAGGTGATCGTAGCCAGAGCCTGGCAGCGATATAGAACCAAGAACCAAGCAGTATCAACGGCGGTCTATACTGCTTGGTTCTTTCGATCACGACCTCGCACAGCTGAACAGACAAACAAATCATGGAAACACATATCCTGCGCTGGCTTGCAAATCACAGCACGCAAGCATGGTGCATAGGAGAGCAGAAAACACTGGCAATAAGCACATGGAGGCATGCAACTTCCTTTCTTTTTCCCTCGGCGTATGATTGGTTTGCTGCAGCATTCCGTAAGCACGTCAACATTCACAAGTTCAGCCTGATCTGTCTTGCAGTGCCTTGCTGAACAGCAAGTATAGCCCACCGTTCCGCAAGGCACTGTAGGACTCGCAAATGTGTGAACAGTGGTTTGCAACAAAGGCCATGATCGGACAGCTGGTGCCCATCTAAAGACATTTAATATTGATTTGCATTGAACTAAGCTTTGGGCTTCATTACGTAGCAAGCATGGTGAGGAGTAAATCTAGAAAATTTAATGTTGGACGAGTTTAATACCTTGTGGTGCTTTCCCATCTGTTTCGGTGTGACAGAGTGGGGGTCAAATTAATAAAAATAAATCAATAATCCACTCTGAGGATAAGCGAGAAATTACGGGAAAAGAACAAAAGAGCTAAGTTCGACCAGTGACTATCGCTAGGTCCACACCTGGTGTATAATGAGAAAGACGATGACACAGGGAGGATAAGCAAATAAAAGATTAGATTTAATAAAGTGAAAAACTAAGCTGCAGGGGGCAATAGAGCACTCAACACAAACCACATTCCAGCTCAAACTCTATGGAGCCCTGCAAGCCAGAAAATAATACTGAAAAGACGACGCTCATAAAACAGGAAGAAGACACACAAAACAGTGACGAAAATCCGACACTAGCTAACAACGAGACCAAATCAAGATGGAACTCGAACGTTGCCGTTACACACATGGGATAATTTCCAAAACAGTCGTGTCAGAATGTAACACTGCGTAAAAATTGTCCCAACGTTAAACAGTTCGTACTTCAGAGCCAGGGGATGAAGTAGACAAGTCGTAGAAAACCAGGCTTAGCTTTCCGGTAGGTGCTGAGACCAGAGCTGTCCGTAGTCTGGAGTTGTCGGCAGAGGAACGACGTCTCGGAGTCCGGCGGTCCGGTTGGAAGCTTGATGAGGTCGACAGCGCGCACCACACAGCCACGCGTGCTTCAGCGCAAAAAAACTCGAACGCTTGCCCGGCAGACAGGGCAGAAGCCAAAAATTAAACGTTCCAACACTCATGTGCAGGGTGTAACCGCGTCGAGCAGCTACCCGGTCAGCTCCGGGGTTCGACTACCTTCTTTGTTCCCAAACCCCCTCTTATAGGCTCATCTACCGACAACCTCCCGTTTCCCCGCTTTTCAGGTCAGTCAACTTCCCAGAAAAACAAACCTACCCGGCATCGACCAAAATGGCAAAACCTATTACATTTTTCCGTCAACCAAAGATACGTGGCCATCCGTTCCCCCGTACGAGTCCGAAAACACCAATTATCGCCGATACAGAGAACACGACGAACACTACAGGTGGCAGACTGGGCAAAGTCGCCGCCTTCAAAAAGCACGGTAGCCAGCGTAAGCATCTTTGTTCCTCAGCGGCACCCCTGCGCGTCAAATCGGCACCATACGCGAGCCAGCACAGGCACCCCTTCGTCCGTGAGGTCAAAGCCACAAACTGTGCGGCGGGATGATCCGCGTTGCCCGTCAACCAAACTCATCCCGCAAACAAGCAAACCCGTTAGGGACTTAGAAAGGAACTACGACGGGTTCGAAAAAAATATCATAAAAATATCTAAAAAATAAAATAAAGAAAGGCCTGAATTTGTGACACCCCTCCACACTTCAAGAATTTTCACGCGTGAAAATTTAAGCGCAGCACGAATTCAGACACATTGACGCCAAAGCAGCCGCTTCAAACTATAACCAGAAAAAAACAACCACATACGTCTCCAGGCGGTAAAGAGCACACATACAAATGAACAAGAGAGTGCGCTCCGACGCTCTGAAGTCAAAACCCTACAAAAAAACGAATAAAAAATGACAAAAAGAAAAAGAAAACTCTTAAAGCCGACCTAAATAATCAGCTCCAACGTTTTCCTTGCCCTTTATGTATTAAACTTGCTGTTCGATGACGCCTCATAGTGTATATGGTAGCGGGTACTGCTTCGTTCGCACTGGCATATCAGTAGAGGTTTTTGGTTCATATCCGAGGAGATCGGTCCTTCTCGAAAAGTCGGAAAAGATGTTGTGGAACCTCTCTACTACTGCCTCGGCGTCCGTTCTCTGTTGAGGGCTAAGGCCCGCCCCAAACACTACGACTTTCGAGCTCTCGCTTCCTTGCACTAGTAAACAGAAATCACGTTCGCGTTCCTCTTCTTCGCAAGTTACTATGTTGCAGGCATTGGTCGCCCCCTCCGTCTGTCCCTCTTCGTACTTCGTCAGCAGGTTGCCGCGAAACAAATTTGTCGAGTGCCCCAGATCCACCTTCTTGATAACAAACTCGCAAGGATGTCTCTTCTTCTTGAAAGTCGATTCCTTGCCCTCGCTCAGGAAACAGCTCCGGAGGCCCTCGTCCTTACATTGCTCTCCCCACAAAGATTCGGGAGTGAGGGTTTCGTTCTGGATTTCCGGGACCTTTAGTGGCTTAGATCCAGCCGTCTGGCTGCTCTTCTTTTGAAGCCTGGTTTCCACTGCGGCACTCATGGTAAACTCGACTTCATTTTTCCTGTCGGTTTCGGCGGTGATTCCGTCATCAGCTGCTTCGACATCACACTCGGGATCCGGATCTCCTGCTGCCAGAGCCCTGGGAATGTTGCCCAGAATTATGTCGTATAATGGACTCTCCATGCAGAGTGCTGTTACCTCGCCGCTGAAGAAGGGAGTGCGCATCGACAGCCTGGCTTCGGGGAGTACCCTGATCGTGCCAATTACCAGGTAAACCGCTTTAGACGTTCCAGTAAGGTCCTCATCTGCGATAAGGCTCCTCCAAACGACAACGGTATTGCACCCGGTGTCGCAGAGGATTGTGACGACCCGTTTTCCCACTTTCCCAGTTCGTACTAGTACTCTTTCCGTCAAGTGCTTCGTTTCGGCTGCAATGATCAAACTTACGATCGGTCAATCGGATCGGATAAATTTCATGCACCCGTTCTGAATGAGCCCATCGGTCATCTGGGCGTTCTCAGCAGCCAGGCAGCTGAAAGCTTGAGATCGCCCCCGGGATCCTTCTTGGGATCCTCTCTGGCAGGAATTGGCGGTGTGGCCCCTATGACCACATCTCCAGCAGGAGGGAGTCTTCGGGCCTTTCTCTCGGCAGTCAGCTGCCCAGCGTCCCATACGGTCGCAGAGGAAGCATCTCATGGGAGGCCGTCAGTCTCCCGCAGGTTCCTTGCTGATGTCTCGTGGAGCATCAGGGTTCGGTTTCTTCTCTGTCGCCTTGAATCCAAAAGACTGTGCCCCTTGTGCTTCCAAAAACCGATCGGCCAAGTCGGCCATGTCGTCCAGAGCCTTAGATCTTCTCTCGTTGATGAAGATGGCGAGCTTCAGCGAGCACCCCTTTATGAATTGTTCGGTGAGCACTAGATTCCGGAAAGTGTCGTACTCCTTGATCGTCTCGGCTAGTTCGCTCCTACGGCCGAATAGGCTTGCCAGGCATGCTGGAAACTGTGCTTTCGTTTCTCCGCTTTCCGGTTTGGCGTTCCGATAGTTTCCCGGAATCCCTCTGCAGGCAGACGGAACCGCCTCATCAATGCCTTCTTCACGCTTTCATTGTCAACGGAGTCCTCCGGTGTGAGTCGAGAAATTACTGACAGGGCCTCGCCCTTCAAAGCACAATGCGAGCATCGTAGCCCATTGGTCGCGAGGCCAGAGTTGTCCCAGGGCTAAATGCTCCAACCTAAGAAATGCGTCTAAGTCGTCGTCCTTCTCATCAAAGGCCGCCATCCAGCGTTCAGTGTTTGTTAGGACGGCGCTGTGAGTCGCCAGAGCCCCATTCGTAGGGCTCACATTTTCGACTACTTTAAGCTACATCTTCAAGTCTATCATTTTATTTGCCTTGACTTGCCGCTCGTCCACCCGATTCATCTCATTTCTCACCCAGTTTCGCACTTTCACCCACTCGTAGCCCAGCTGTCTCCCAAGCGTGGTTAATTCTACTCCCGAGATGGTAGCACAAAAACTCTCACACTCAAAGCAAGAATCAAATCGCCCACCCTTGTTCTCTCTCGTGGTCCTCCTCCGCAGTGGGGTCATCTTCTTAACCTTACACCATGCCACCGGTCCTGTTGCGGACGCCAGTTTGTCACGGAGGGGGGGTCAAATTAATAAAACTAAATAAACGATCCACTCTGATGATAAACGAGAAATTACAGATAAACGAAAGAAAGGACAAAAGAGCTAAGTTCGACCTGTGACTAGCGCTAGGTCCACGCCTGGTGTATAGTCAGTGGAGAAAGACGATGACACAGGGAGGATAAGCAAACAGAAGGTTAGATTTAATAAAGTGAAAAACTAAGCCAAGCACGGCAATACAGTCAAACCCGTGTATAACGAACAGCAGGAAACGCTGCTATGGGTTCGATATAGCAAAAACATTTACAACGAACTTAGACGATGCGTTTGTTGTAAGGCGAGAGCTTCATTTCTTGTAAGGTTGTAAGGCGAGAGCTTCTTTTTTTTTTGAGACGTTCTCTTCTTCACTTTTCTCTGTCCCTTCTACTTTTAAGTTTCTGTTTCTACCCCAGTCTCGGGTTAAGTTCCATCATGGTAAATATCCACCAGCTCGCCTGTACTTTAGCCGTTTTTTCATTTCTCTCTCATCTTTTCTCTTCCACCTTGTAACAAAACCCCAAAATGTTTTTTTTTGTTTTTTTTTTTAATTTGTTGTATGCTTGCAGAGTTTTTTTTTTTTTTTTAGCTTATCTCCCCTTCCGAATCACTTCTCTGCGTAGGCAACCGCTTTAAGATGAATTTTTTTTTCTTTGATTGCGTGCAGTTCTTTCTTTTTAGCTTTCTCCCCTTCATAATCGCTTCTCTTTGTCAACTTCGTTACCGGCTTCAGCTTTAAAAATTTACTTTCTTTCCTAGAATGTTTGTGGATTGGAAGGGACAGGCTAGAGGGCGATTGTTTGCACGTTTTTGGAAGTCTTCCCGGGTGGAAAAAGTTTGATATAGACAATATGTTGTTCGTTATAAAATATACTTTTTACCTGCAGTTCTATTTATATATTCCGTGAGTTTGATATCGACAATAATTCGCTGTACCTGTGCTCATTCTGAACCGGTCTCACAATAGAGCACTCAACACAAACCACACTCCAGCTCAACGCTACGGAGCCCTGCGAGCCAGAAACTAATACTAAAATGACTCACCACTCATAAAACAGGAACAAGCCAACAAAACAGCGACGAAAACCCGACACTAACTAACAACGAGAGCAAACTAAGATGGAACTTGAACGTTACCGCTACACAAATGGGATAATCACCCAAAACAGTCGCGGCAGAAAGTAGCACTGCGTCAAAATCGTCCCAACGTTCAACAGTTCGTACTTCAGAGTCAGAGGATGAAGTGGACAAGTCGTAGAAAACCAGGCTTAGCTTTCCGGTAGGTGCTGAGCCCAAAGCACTCCGTAGTCTGGATTTGTTGGCCGAAGAACGACGTCTCGAAGTCTGGCGGTCTAGTTAGAAGCTTGATGAGGTCGACGCCGAGCACCACACAGCCACGCGCGTTCAACACGACAAAGTCGAACACTCGCCCGTCAGACAGGGCAGAAGCCAAAAATTAAACGTTCCAGGACTCACGTGCAGGGAGTAACCAGGTCGAGCAGCGACCCGGCCAGCTCCGGGCATCGACTGCCCCCTTTGTTGCCGAACCCCCTTTTATAGGCACGTCTACCGACCAACCTCCCGTTTCCCCGCCTTTCGGCTCAGTCAACTTTCCAGAAAAACCAAGCTACCCGGCATCGACCCAAATGGCAAAACCTATTACATTTTTTCGACAACCAAACATATGTGCCCATCCATTCCCCCGTACGAGTCCAAAGACATCAATTATCACCGATACAGAGAACACGACAAACACGACAGGTGGCAGACTGGGCAAAGCCGCCTTCCAAAAGCGCGCTAACCAGCGTAAACATCTTTGTATCCCGGCGCCGCCCCCGCTTGTCAAATCGGCACCATACGCGAGCCAGCACACGCACCCCTCCGCCCGAGAGGTCAAAGCCACAAACTGTGCGCCGGGATGATCCGCGTCGCTCGTCAACAAAAACCCATCCCGCAAATGAGCAAATCTGTTAGGGACTTAGAAAGGAACCACGACGGGACGAACTGAGATTAAAAGCGGCACCGCACTCCCCCTTCCTAACCGTACCGATACTTAAAGTAGTCCGAAAAAAAGACCATAAAATATTTGTAAACAAAAATAAAGAAAATCCCGAATTTGTGACACCCGGTTCCTGCATCCTGTGTTTATTTTGTGCTTTTTCTATTTCGAAGCAAGACATTATTCCAGCCGTAGGCACCAGATGTCATTCCCGTCTGCGATCATAAGACTATAGGATCCTAATTGGCCGGCAGCGAAGTGTCAATTACGTCCGGCTTGTGTATAGAGTGCAACATCTTTTGCTATTTAACCGATCATCACTTTACAGCCTGGGTATCTGTTCTTGTAAATAAAGTAGTGCCACATGTTAACCGGCTCTAAAGCGGTGGAGCAAACTTGCATCTCATTATATTTTAGCTGAATAAACTGTTTGTTTGGCTATGCTTGTTATCCAATCTTTATGTTTTAAATTTATTTTCTCATATGGAAACCTTACATTACAGAAAAAAAAATAATTTCCTTAGTACGGAGGTGTCGATATTAAGAAGACATGACTGTACCATCTTTGGAAGTAGTTTTCCAACGCGCGTGTAATAATATGTAACGACTTTTATGCAGTGCCTGCCTTTCTTTGCCCCTTGCGAGGACAACTGAAAAAGCGACTTTGCACCAGAACGACGAATGGCAAGTATTCCAAGTGTCGTCACCTATAGTGGTCATGTGCTACGCGTTCGCAGCATTGTAGGCCGTCCGTGGAGCACTTTCAAAATTGAACTTTCGCCGTGTGCACAGTATGACTCTCTACAATACGGGGCACGTACAGTCAGAAGAATTATGAGAGGGAACATGCGGGCGCTTGTCACTTGGTACAGGCAAAGCAGCCTAGCAAGTGTGACGCATGCGCACTGAGAGCCCTGGTTGAAGAACCAAGGCAGAAGTTTCAGCGGCGGTGTCACCGCCCTGGCGGCTTGTCGCCGAAGCAGAAACGGGGCTAGCCATCTTTGCTGGTGGCTGGGTTTGTGTAGTGTGTGTAGACCGGGAACGTAGGCTTATAAACTTCGGCAACAAGAATTCCACGTGGCTTTGGTGTTTTGGTACGAGCAACAAACGTGACACAATCTCATACGACTAGGTGCGACCACCCACCGCAGTGGTGAAGGCATCAAAAAAGCGCAACCTGTGTACTACGCCGTTACCGTGACCCAACAGTGCTGATTTGTCATGGAGGGCTTTCCGCGCAGAGACTTCGCTCGTCACAGAGTGTTATTTCCCGTGTTTCTCTTTGTGTGCTCAGTGGCTTGACGGCCCTCATACAGCAGTTCTTCAGGCTCAAAGGTGACTAAAAGTTGAGGGTGGATGGACTTGGAGCAATCCTCTCGGTTGGTGCGTGTGACAGAACCATTGTAAGGCATCATAGGGAGGACACCGCTGTAAGTTAGCAAGTTGTCCAATTGTATGTTCATTATGCTAAAATGTGAAAACTTTGTTTAAAAAGATGCCGGACCAAAATTAGGGTTTCATAAAATAACGCCGCGGAAGCTTTGAATGGAGCACTGCAAACTTCGAAACATCACTCATACAGTAATTTCCCAAATGAATGGCCATAATCTTGGAAAAGAAAGGGCGAAAACAAACAAGAAATGTGACGTCGTACTTCTCCTGCAACACAAAGGACAGAATGAAGGAAAGCGGCCTCGCTTTTGTAAAAGCGTGGGTATCTAAAAATTTCTGAGCTCGAACAAAAAAAAAATTCTCGAGTTATCTCATCATTTATCATTCTAGCCACGCAAACAAAAGAAAAATAAAAATGACATACGCTGGCGGGGTCAGCGGCATGAGAGTCGATCGCGCTGCTGACTCAGATATTTTCACGCGGCATTACTCTCCTCTTCTGAACGACTCATCGTCTCTATGCAACACAGAATGAAATTAACAGCTTAAACAAGGCTAGGTCAAAATACAGAGTCACGTAAATAGTATTTTCACAGTCCTATCGAGCATACCTAGTTCAGTTGAGTCGGAAGACGTGAATCACCTTCGGGTCGCAGAGGGCGGCGTGACAATGTTGATGTGCCATTGGCCAATGACAACTTAGGTCTCATGTAGCAAATAAGCTTGAGGTCGAAGCACCACTTTAACAGTTGCTTGCTGCGACGATGAATTGTTTAGATTCACACTTGGTAGCAAGGCTAAAAGTGGGCGTCGAGGCGACAAAGATTGTACCAGTCATCGTCGGGAAGATGTGGCTTGCATCAAATGCGACCAAGCTGGCAAACTTCCTCCGTTCGTTGAGTGACAAATCAAATGTCGTCGTCCTGTTCGTCTTCGTGGCAGATATCACACTCTTCGTAGATATCGTCATCGGGATCATTATGAAGGTCGTCGTCAAGTTTATGGTCGGGGTTGTCGTTGAAGTCATCATCCGTATTGTCCTTGGGTCGCTGTCAAAGCCGTAGTCGGGATCGTCTTCCATGTCAATGTTCGAGTAATCGCCTGGGTCAGCATCGGTGTCGTCATCAGTCTCTTCATCAAGGCTGAAGACTGTTTGTCATCGAGGCCGTAGTCAGGTTGGTTGTTGACATTGTAGCCGGGGTTGGTGTATGGAATCGTTGTCCGTTTCATCATCGGCTTAGAAGTTGTCATCAAATTTTCGTCTAAGTGTGGGAGCCAGGGGCTTTGTCGAGTTCATTGTCCGCGTCGTTTCTGAGGCCATAGGTGAGGACGTTGTTGATGTCACAATTGGAGTCGTCCTCGGATGATTTCAAGGACGTCGCCTTCACGATCGTCGTTTTGAGAGTTATAGTGTTCACAGATGGTGCGCTTCATAGGCATAGATTGCGTTAACCTGCACATCCAAAAATATGTCAGTAAAAAAAAAAACTTGAAAAATAAAACTTGAAATCAATGCTTAATGCAGCGAACTTGTGCCGAGAAACATAAAGTAACAAAGACCGCACATACTTTGGCGGCGACGGAAGGACGACTGACTCGAGCAGCCATGCGAAGCTCTTTTTGTAAGCCCGTAGGTATCTAGAAGGTTCCGAGCTCGAACAAACAAGGTTCTCGAGTCATCTCAGACATTCTAGGCACGCAAACAAAAGAAAGCTTATCCATTCCACCCAACCTCATTCCAGAGAATTGGATTTTTAATACTAATTCCATTCCTTTGAACTCCTGGAAAAGAAAACTGGGCCCATCCCCACGCCTGGAATGGCTGAGCTGCTCCATTCCATTCCTCTCAATCCCTCCCAATTGTGAAACATGGCACTTGACACCTAGTACTAAGTCTCTGGAAAATAACGTCGGCATAAAGCTGGCATTGTGAAACGCGTAGAATACTGCAAAAGTATACAAAACCCTACCCGCAATCATTGATTTTACTTAGTTGAGTGGTGGTATACTTTGTTTCACCTTGTGTTGTACCGTTGGAAAGGCTACAAGCGCGAACTCCTTGTTCTAGGGCACATCTCGGCGGCACAAGCTCTCGTGCACCAAAAGCAGCTGCCAATGCTATGAGCTCGCGCTTCTAGCCTTCGCTGCGGTAGAACTTAAGGTGACATGGAGTATAGCACATAGCACTAGTGGCAATTGGTATGGGGGCACTGCAAATATCGATCGCACCACCAAGCGTGAAACCCTCCTAACAGCGAGAAAAACTAAGTCACCCATCTTCTCCACAAAAGAACCGTATATGTCCTCCACTTTTATGAGATATAAGTGAGTGGGGAGTCACGTGTATTAACGAAATGCGGGCGGTGTGACATTGTTCCTGCCTGGTGGCCTGCAAATGGTGCTGCAATCACACATGGTCCCAACAGCCTTATGGTTGCATCTCACAGCGCCAGGAACGACACATTGTCCGCTTACAACTCTACAGTTTGGGTTGCTTCACTCGGGTTGCCACTTTCATCCTCGGAGGAACATAAGCAGTTAGATAACCAAACCGCCAGTTACCTAACTGCAATAATGCCGTTTCGAAAGCCCCTTTGACGGCATCGAGGCCGCTCGCATTAGAACAAAGCTTAACTCATTCATACTCTATTCTGGGCAAAATGAACCTACTAATTTCATTCCCATTTCATTCCGGTGCTGCCACCATTTTATTTGCATTCCATTACTGGGTTGTGGAAGTGCAGAATCGTTTCAACTCGGGAGTGGGAACTCCACAACACTGGTGATAGTCACCAAGGCACCCAGTTCAGTGAGAATACTGTCCTCACAGCCTATCCAAAGCTGTTATTACTGTAGCAGACTCCAGTACGACGAAGTAGTTGAATTTGGAAGCCTGTTGTGCAGATTTGTACTTTGCATTGTTTCCGGTATTTTTTATTTCTTCTGTATTTTATAACGGAACGCTTTTTTTTTTGTTAAGAGGGTAACAAGCGTTGTAATCTCGGTATTGTTGCCAAACCTACAGGTACCCGAAGGAAAAATCCATCAATGTAACCCTGTTTGGCAATCAATGTTTTCTAGTGGACCGCTGACTGTACCTGACTGTACGTCAAGCATGTCTGATTGGCCAACAAGTTACTCTGACCGACAGTTAAACTGCAGTCAGACTCCACTTGTCGGCTTTCTGATGGTTTTCTGGTGGCAGTCGGCCGCCGCGAAATGCCATCAAGATGTCTTGGTGGCGATTCTGATTGTACATCGATTGTCTCTGACTGTACGTCAGAAAGCTTTGACGTGCAGACAGACGTACGGTCAAAGGACGTAAAGTTCGTTCGGATACCACTATTTCGTCAAATCTATGAATACGAAAAGTAATCTATGCACGAGAAAACGATTTTGGGACGTGAGCCCATAAAACCGCTGACGTTAGAGATATGACACGCAACCGACCGACAACCTTGATCAGAAGCCCGCCGAAGCGCCGAACACGACACTTCGCACTTCGCTTCGCCCATAGAGGCTTCGCCGAGCTTTCATGAACTGTAGAAGGGTGTGTACTTGGGCTAGTTGGTTATTCATGAATAGGAGGTAAAAGCGCTAAAAAACGACGGACAAGTTGAAGAATGACGAACACCACAGAGCGCTAACTTGCAACTGAAGTTTATTACTGAAAACACGTACACATATATACACCGTGACATCAAAAAGACAAGTGGCAATAATGCCGCTTCATCTATCTAAGGTCTAAAGACAAGCGGCATTATTGCCACTTGTCTTTTTGATGTCACGGTGTATATATGTGTACGTGTTTTCAGTAATAAACTTCAGTTGCAAGTTAGCGCTCTGTGGTGTTCGTCATTCTTCAACTTGTCCGTCGTTTTTTAGCGCTTTTACCTCCCTTTCATGAACGATCGCTCTTGACTCGTTTTGTTTGCCCGCTCGCTCCAACCTGTCGATCCTGCCCGGGCTCTTGAATGTCTTATGTTTTAGTAGAATTTCTACTCGAAAAGACCCAGCCTGTTGTGAGTTCCGACGATGTAAGGGACTTTAGCAGTGTAGTTGAAGACGACAGGGTGTACCAGGTCTACTGGGCCGGTGATGCGCGAACAAAAAGATCGTTCTACGACGCGAAAGTACTCTACATGGCAGGTGAGTAGAACTGAAGTACGGGTGCTTTGCATAACATGCTGACGGCTTAACTGCATTTGCAGCCAAAGCTTTTCGTATAAAGCGAATAGTCAAATCGAGTTTCTCTAACGGTGGCTTGGCATAGCGGTTAAGGTGTCCGATTTGTACGCATGTGGTCGAAAGTTCGAAACGCGGTGGTGCTGCTTTTTTTTTTTTTCCCGAACATTTTGTTTTATTGAGGCATTTGGCGATATTTATGAGTGCGTATAGCTTTACTTTTATATAAATGCTGCCCTTGTTGATGAAATTCCCTTGGCAGTGGCAGTCAGACGTCATCTGATGGACCATCAGATGACGTCTGATGGTCCATCACGTTCCACCAAGGCTGCTGACTGGCAGTCAGTGTCCCAAATTACGTAGCTTGATGGAATTTTCAATAGGGGTGTTGGTTTAAGTCATGGATGAAGAAAATAAAACAATTAAAACAGGAACAACACAACCACATCTTTCACGGTGACAACACAACCACGTCTTTCATGGTGACAACACAACCGCATCTTTCATATGAAAGATGTGGTTGTGTTGTCCCTGTTTTAATTGTTTTATTCTTTTTTCATCCATGAGTATAGTTTGGCTCCTTCAAGAAATCTCTTCAACTTAACTGTGTCGCAAGCATCTTTTCTGCAGAGCTTTATGGCATTTTACTATCCGTTGATCACACACTAAAAAAAAAATACAAGGAAAGCTATTCTCTTTGTTGATTCTCAAAGCGCACTACTGGCTTTGTCCTCACTGCTCCCTAGAAAGAATCTGCTTACCCTACATGTACGAGGTAAATTATATAAATCCCTCCGACACGGACATGTCATAAAATTTTGTTGGGTGCCGAGTCATGTCGGGATTCCAGGGAATGAGAAAGCCTATAGCTTGGTTGCTTCTGCCAAGGATTTAGTCGCAACTTGTGGATTACCTCATCAAGATTTGAAGCCGTTTTTTGAAAAAGTCACTCTTGATGTCATGCCAGTTGGAGTGGGACAGAGAGTACGACAATAAGCTTCATGTCATCAAATTCATTTTGGCCCTGTGGGAGAGCTCGTTTCACAGGGAACGGCGTGTAGAGGTTCTGCTCTGCCGCATAAGAATTGGCCACGCACGCTTGACGCACTTGCACCTTCTTCGTGACGAGAATGTGAAGCTTTGTGCCCATTGTCGGAAAGGTCTTACAGTGTTACACATTTTATGGCATTGCCCTTTTCACCATCAGTTGCGCCGGTCTAGCTTCCCTGAACTTTTTAGAGGTTATCTTCTCTTTCGTCCAATGTTTTTATTTAGTGACTGCCCTTTAGTGCCTTTTCACCGTGTTCTCGACTACCTAAAGAAAACTGGCTACCTACACCAGTTGTAAATTTTTTTTATACTGTTATCTTAAACCGCTTTGCTTAATGCCAGCTAAACAACATTGAATTGGCGCAGTTTAATCTCCGTTATCAATGCGCCACTAAAACCCCAATCATCATCATCATCATCATCATTTGCAGCCGAAGCATCTCGTATAAAACAAATTGTCCAATCGAGTTTCCAAAGCGTTCGGATAGCGTAGGGGTTAAGGTATCTGATTTGTACGCAAAGTGTCGCGGTTTCGATCCGCGGTGGTCTTGCTTTTTTTTTCTCTTTTCCTGTCTGGAACATTTTGTTTTTTCGAGGCATTTAGCAATATTTATGAGTGCGTATAGCTTTACTCTTATATAAATGCTGCCCTTGTTGATGAAATTCCCTTGGCAGTGGCAGTCAGACGTCATCTGATGGACCATCAGATGACGTCTGGAGGTCCATCACGTTCCACCAACGCTGCTGACTGGTAGTCAGTGTCCCAAATTACGTATCTTGATGGAATTTTTAATAGGGAAGGCAGAGCCGTTGCGATGCCCTTGGCCACGAAGGACATTCACCTTAGTAGCAGGCGCTCGGACTCGATCATCATGTCCAGGTAACCAATTTGTAGCACTTTCGATGTTGAGGGCGGAAGAGATGGTGCAACCGACTCCGAGTTTAACTGTGAAAAAATTCTCTTTATTCTCGTACCGTCGAGCTCGTTCCGATGAGTAGCTTGCTTTTATACACTGCAGTCATTAGCATTATAGTTGACCTAAGTGTTTTGCAACACTATTAATACGGCAGATTGGGCGAGTTAGTAAGGCATAATTACGAACCAGCGCACAGATAGAGAGTTACTCAAAATCCAAATACACAAAAAATATACACTCGCACAGCGCTTATGTGAGTATTTTTTGTGTTTGGATCTTGGGTATTTGCCTACCTGTGCGCTAGTTCGTAATATTGCAACACTGCTGTCTTTAGGTGGTGTGGATACTGAACCGATGGACTGCCACAGGCCTATATCTGTATCTGTTTCATATACTGAATCCCTTTTTGCACGGCTCTGTGTTTACCTTTGTCTTCCAGATTTTTTACTCCTCACTTTTTTATATATTATTTAGAGGATATTACAGGCCATTGAAAGCCCAAGTAGGTGTGGGGTACAACATATGCATTCACGCACATACAACAACAAACAAGTAACACGACATTAAAAGGTTTATAACAACTAACCATCAAATATACATGATATATATATATCCTGTATATTACCTGCGGCTGTCTGTGCTACCTCAGACAGCCGCAGGGCTGTCTGAGGGCGACAGCCCTGCGGCAGTCTATCGGTTCAGCTTCGGCACCGCCAAAGATGACAATGCTACTCATACTCGTTGCCACGAGCTGAACGACATGTGAATAAACATAATGTTTTTATTGCTCGGAGTTGGTCGCAGCATCTTTTCCGTCCACAACATCGTATACTCTATAGGTAAAAGCAAGAGACACACTTCAAATGAAAAGAACAAATGGTCAGATCACACATGCCGCGGGTGTCCAAAATTATGCATCATGTCGAATACTGTTTTGGTTTTTTTAATTCTAACAGAAGACGAACACCATTATCGCGCAATCAAAATGAATACTTACGGAACCCCCAAGTCCCAGGGTAAGTGCTCATTGCTGATCCGCTGCTTTGGCATATATTTATTTAAAAGTAAACCGACGGTAACACCCGAAGGAAAAATCCATCAATGTAACCCTGTTTGGCTGTCAATGTTTTCTAGTGGACCGCTGACTGTGCCTGACTGTACGTAAAGCATGCCTGATTGGCCAACAAGTTACTCTGACCGACAGTCAAACTCCAGTCAGACGCCGCTTGTCGGCTTTCTGATGGTTTCCTGGTGGCAGTCGGCCGCCGGGAAATGCCACCAGGATGTCATGGTGGTGATTCTGAGTGTACATCGATTGTCTCTGACTGTACGTCAGAAAGCTTTGACGTGCAGACAGACGTACGGTCAAAAGACGTAAAGTTCGTTCGGATACCACTATTTTGTCATATCTATGAATACGAAAAGTAATCTATGCACGAGAAAACGATGTCGGGACGTAAGCCTATAAAACCGCTGACGTTAGAGATATGACACGCAACCGATCGACAACCTTGATCAGAAGCCCGCCGAAGCTCCGAACACGACACTTCGCACTTCGCTTCGCCCATAGAGGCTTCGCCGAGCTTTCATGAACGATCGCTCTCGACTCGTTTTGTTTGCCCGCTTGCTCCAACCTGTCGATCCTGCCCGGGCTCTACAATGTCTTATGTTTTAGTAGAATTTCTACTCGACAAGACCCAGCCTGTTGGGAGTTCCGACGACGTAAGGGACTTTAGCTGTGTAGTTGAGGACGACAAGGTGTACCAGGTCTACTGTGCCGGTGACGCGCGAACAAAAGGATCGTTCTACGACGCGAAAGTACTCTACATGGCAGGTGAGTAGAACTGAAGTACGGCGAGTGATGTACGAGTGCTTTGCATAACATGCTAACGGCTTAACTGCATTTGCAGCCGAATCATCTCGTATAAAACAAATAGTCAAATCGAGATTCTGTAGCGGTGGCGTAGCATAGGAGAAAGAAGAAGACGCCGTTCCGAACGGACGCGCTTTTTGTTCTCCAAGGAAAACACACCGGCCACTGGCCGGCGAAATGCTGAGGCTCCGGCCAGTTCTTCGGAAACCATGACAACTAAATACCGGACCGTCTTACCTCGTCTACCCACAGGTAATTTGAGCCTAAACTCTGTTTTCCTGCATGCAGATCTTGCCGCGAGACCCTACCGCGCACCTGACTTCCGTGATGCCTTACGAGGAGAGGCCAATTCCAAATGAGCCACGTTTGGATGGTAACTTGTACTAACGCTTTGGCGAAAGCCAAGCTCGTAAACAAGGCCGAGCTCTGTGTGAAGGGACACATATGCATAGTCATCGACCCAGACACCAGAGACGTTAAACTAAAGTTGTTGTGGCTGCCGGTCCACGTGGAGAACAAGCGAATCGAAGAGGCGCTAGCGCCCTACGGTACGGTACGTTCAATCGTTCGAGAGAAGTGGAGTTGCCCAGGGATGGAGCAAATGGAGACTTTAAACATGGAAGTAACGTTAACACTCCGTGAAGGGATGAACAGCACCCAAATCTCGCACCAACTCACGGTTTTCGGCTGCCGAAGCCTCGTTATCGTTCCTGGTCGCCCTCCGCTGTGCCTTCGATGCAACCGAATGGGGCAAATACGTCGAGAGTGCAGAACTCCTCGGTGCGGCGAATGCCGCCGCTATTGACACTCTACAGACGAATGTGTATCGACATACGCCGACAAGCTCCGACAGGCGGTAACCCCTCTTGATTACGTTGTTCAAGATCACCTAATGGACATCAGTGGGATGGTTGACGCTACAGGAGAAGTAATCGATTCTATAGCACCAAGGACAGAGCGGGAAACTGCTTCCCAAGAAGCACAAACGACCAATCCCGTCTCGCATGATGTCTCATCTGAGCCAATCAAAGAAGACTCTACGATAACCACTACAGCAACCACGCGAAACTGGTCGGAAGACGAGTACCCCCTCTTGGAGGTAACAGAGGAGCCGTCCTGCAGCCAACAGCCACTGCCTCGCCGGGAGCGTTCCACCACATTGAATGGAGCATCCGTCAAGAGACCCGCTCCTAAGGCTGAGTCGTCCCAGCCCTTTGGAATGGGTGCCAAGGAGAGCAAGAATGACGAGGGAGGAGAGGCAAAGCGCAAGCCAGCAGCGCTCCTAGAAGACCCTTACAGCCCGGCTCCACAGCCGGACAACGAGATGAAAGACAATGATGTTTTACCTACATAACAACTAGTAGCCCATGGCACGCCCCCCACTCAGCTTCGCTACCCTCAACGTCAGAGGACTGTGTTCACGTGCGCGACAGTCCCAAGTATATAGGCTCCTCTTAAAAGAACAGATAGACTTTGTTGCCATTCAGGAAACAAAGATATCGTCTCATGAGGACACCGCTCGAGCACTGAACCCTTTCCTCTTGACATACGAGGTATGTGTCAGTCATGCTGATGGCTTGTCGGGAGGGTGCTTTTTGTTTCTGAAAAAAAGCCTGGGTTATGCTTCATTGTCACATGTCGTTGGCGACAAAGGAAGGTTTATATGCTGTGATTTTCTGTTACGGGGCATTTCTTTTTTGTTTACTGTGTATTTACGCTTATAACGGCGAGCAAGAGAGACGTTTTTTCTTTGAAAATCTTGCCAGATTTCTTGATACTGACAAGCAGATTGTTTTGTTCGGAGACTTTAACTGTGTGTGTAACGTTAGCGACAGATCAGTGCCTTCTACAAGGCGTGATAGCAGTGCCGAAATTTTGAACAGTCTCACATTGGATTACTACCCTTTTGACGTTGGGGCTTCGCAAAACGTTTCTAATCGATTTACCCATCTTTATGCAACGTGCAATGCGAGACTGGATCGCATTTATGTATCAAGTCCCCTTTTTGCACAAGTGAGTGCCTACGACGTAAAGCCAGTTTCCTTTTCGGATCATTGCCTTGTAAGGGCGTGCATCGGTAGAGACGTACAACGTCAATCAACACCAAATTGGGCTTTATGGAAATTTAATACGAGACTATTAGAAGACAAAGAGGTTAGCAAGCGAGTTCGAGAAAATTTTAATAAGGCGAGTACGAACCACCTATTCGGCATTTTTGCCCAGTGGGACTCGTTTAAACAAGAAATTAAGAATGAAGCAATTGAATGCTCGTGCATAACAACATTCCATGCAAAGAAAGACAAAAACCTTCATTTACGCAACCTACAGACCCTCCACGAGCTAGAGTGTGAGACGCCTGGTCTGTTTCATGAAGAAATACTACGAGTGAAATGTCAGATACAAAGTAACGAACAAAAACGGTTCCATGGAGCACTAGTACGGTCTCGTTGTAGACGATTTCTATCCTCAGAGACACCCACTCGACGAGCACTTGACGATGAGACTTGAAATAGACAGTCAAAAAGAATACAACTTATGAATTGTAACGGGGCATTATCATCTGACGAACTTGACATCATGAATGCTTTTGAAACACGTTACCAGAGCCTCTTCGGGCAAACCCAATCGATAAATATAAAGAAAAAACTCAATATCTAGTCTCTTTGATGCCCCAGGTTAGCCAGCTTAAGAGCGATCTCCTTGGTAGACAAATCACATTGGAAGAAGTACAATGCGCGATAGATGAATTACCAAATTCAAAAACACCAGGGCCCGATGGACTCCCAGCAGAGTTTTATAAAGAATACAAGGACCTCCTAAGCCCGTTTCTACTTAAAGTATTTCTGGAAGCGTATGAGGAGGAAACACCACCACCTTCTTTTTATAAGAGCCATACAGTTTTAATTCCAAAAAAGTAAAGAGGCAGATAAACTCCTAAATGTTGAAGGGTACCGCCCTATTACACTCTGCAATGTGAACTACAAAATCTTTGCAAAAATTCTGAAAAAAACGACTTCAATACATCACATCCAGCGTTGTTGGCAATCACCAGACTTGTGGATTTAAGGGCAGAACGATACAGACAAACATACACGTAGCTCGTACAATAATAGAGAGCTGTTGTGCTCATGCAGATCAAGTGGCTATGGTTCAAGTGGATTTAGCAAAAGCTTTTGATCGCGTCTCCCATATTTTTCTATTCGACATACTCCGCCACGTAAACTTAGGACCAACACTTTTTAAAGGAATAAAGATATGCTACCGCAATTGTACCACTAGGCTTATAGTTAATGGCTCTTTGTCAGGTCCAATTCGTCTGGAGTCATCTGTCAAACAGGGATGCCCCTTGTCCCCCCTTTTGTTTGCACTATACTTAGAGCCCCTATGTCTAAGCGTACTAATTAGCCCTACTGTAGAAGGATACCGTTTCTAGTCCAGAGAGATAAAAGTGCTGGCATATGCGGATGACATTGCGTGCTTCTGTAAGGACAAACGAAGCGTAGACAATGTGTTCGCTTTAGCTCAAAACTTCTGTTCTACGACTGGGGCGCTCATCAACAAGGCAAAGTGTACAGGCTTCTGGTGCGGGCAATGGGCCACAACACCTTCAAAGTACGCATGCATTCCATGGAGCTGCATTGCCCCTCAGTACTTAGGAGCTCCCCTTAATTGCGTTAGGAACAATCGACATTGTTGGACAGAAAGGGTTGAAAAGATGAAAACTCAAGCAGCAATAATGAAAGTAAATCAGTGGTCTATTTTTGGACGGGCGAAAGCCTGTAATATCTTCTTAGCAGCAAAACTTTGGTACGCACTTCAGGTGATTTGCTGTACTAGAGGCCACATTCAGAAGTTTCACAGAGTGTTTGCAACTTTTGTATGGGGTTCCACTTGGGAACCCATGAGACGAGATAACCTGTTTCGTTCCGTTGAGCAAGGCGGTCTCGCGCTTTTGCACATCTTTTTAAAACAAATTATATCACGCTTCTTGCTCTTCAGAACTGCGTCTCATGACTTCCTTCGAACTTACATGCAGGCAGAGCTTTCAAGTGCGTTGCCGTATTTGGTAGTAACAACAGTGCCTGCGAGCACATCTCGTCCATTGGGATACCTCGGAGAGGTAGTGAGCTCAATAGAATTGCTTAAAGCACGTCTTTCCTTGGAACACTTATTTAAAGTATCGCGGAAAGCTTTATATGATGATCTCATCGATGCATTATTTCCTATACCCCTGTACCGAAGTATGTTCAGTAATGGCCCGGGACAAGACGTCCTGAAACGTGTGTGTAAGCTACATGTCTCACCGACAGCGAAGTCATTCTTTTATAAGCTCCACACTTCAACGTTGCCGGTAAAGCCTTGGCTTCGCGAAAAAGGTAAATTTGTTCCTTGGTCAGTGAACTGCCGTTTGTGCAACCAGCCTGAAACAATAGAACATTGCTTTATTTTTTGCACCGACGCCTATTTATTTTGGGTTGTCCTACAAAGGACACTGAAGAAAGATTTGAATATCTGTGCATATACGATACGTTTTTTTGCCTTTAAACCAAAATGATACTTTTCCTTATGACCTGTTCACATTGACGGGCCTGCATAGCCTTTGGAAAACAAGGATGATTGATAGAAATGCTGATCCTCCACGCTCTACAAAGTCCAATTTCATAGAAACTGTGGCACATGTACGTAATGTGTACGACCACCTCAAGAAACGCCCAGAATGGTATACCCTTCTTGAGAAATGTGTTCATCTTCCCGACTTTTAGAGATATGACCCCATTCGAAATATGTTACCATAGCCCTCTTTCTTCGTATTTCCATGTGGCCATTATCAGCCAATTTGAATGTAAATAAGGGATAGCTCTGTTAGAGAGTGTCTTGATTGTTTTTACTGTCCTTTTTCCATGTAATAAATACAAAAAAGGTGGCGCAGCATACATTCTTCTTCCGGCACTCGTTGTGTACGGACGGCGAATCATGGCTCCGTCGGAGCGGCGATAACGGCCCAGCCGGGCCGCGGTGACAGGAACGATTCTGCAAGTCAGGAATATAAGATAATTTTGCCTCCCCTGCCAACTGGGCCTACGGTGCTAAACACCGCGTTTCTTCATGCTGATGTTCGTGGCCGTCCGTACCGCGTCGAGGACTTCCGCGACACTCTGGGCCACCTGGGACTGCTCCCCGAGGTTCTCGCCTTGGGGGCATACCAAATGAACCACGTCTGGGCCGTAACCTTCAAGTCACTCGACAGAAAGCGGAAGATCCTTGCGGCGGGAGACCTCGACGTTAAAGGCCATCGCTGCGTCAGCATTGACCCGGGAAACCGGGACATTCGAATCAAGCTGCACTGGCTGCTTCACCACGTGCCGGACGACGAGGTAAGGGCGGCTTTTGCGCCCTACGGACATGTGAGTGGGGTAGGGACCGAAAAGTGGAGAGTGCAGGGAGTTGTGGGCTGCGGGTCAATGACTCGCACCGCTGTCATCCGGCTCAAGCCTGGGCTGAGTTTAGACAAGCTGCCTCATCAGATACGCATCGCTGGTGGGATGGTACTCGTCGTGGTGCCGGGCAGGGCTCCACTCTGCTTGCGTTGTGAACGGACGGGCCACATCCGCCGTGAATGTCGGGTGCCCAAGTGCGGCAGCTGCTACCGGTTTGGCTATGACGCCGAGCATTGCGTGAAAACGTACGCAGCTGCTACGGGTCCTGGAGGAGGAGAGGCCAATAGTGAACACCACATGGACGAGGCAGACGCCTAAGAGGCGGTCGAAGGAGTGGGTTCGTCCGCCGAGGTGCCCGTGGAAAAGGCTACAAAGGAACCTGACCAAGTCGCATCGGGTGGACAGCCGAAGCCCGTGGTTAACCAGTCGGCCGTTGTGTTTGCGGCAAAACCTGACTCGGCGACAGGGAGCAAGGGAGGTGTGACAACGAAGGCTGCGTCACCGGGCGAGAAGTCGACGACGGCAACTGCAGTGCCGCCGGTGAATGAGGTTGACATGGTGGACGCTAGTGTCAACGCGCTAACGATGAAGCGGCCTCGGAAGCAGGAGACCGACGCAGAAAAGATCCGGGGAGACTTGAGCGCGGCAGAACCTCCCGTGAAGACAGCCCTGCAAAAGAAAAGGCCATTGCGACTTCCTTCCAGCCCTGCGTCCGATCGAAGGGGACCGGACAAGCCGGCTGGTTGATGTTGTACAGGTGCAGCGCCTCTGGGTCTCTAGACGAGGTGAGTCTCTGACTCGCGAGGACGACTAAAGTTGCCGATATCCTGAAGGTAGGAACGCTAAACGTGCGAGGTTTCGCCTCGCGTCGTAAGCAATACCAAGTTCAAAGGCTTCTCATTGATAAAGGCATTGACGTCCTCGCGATTCAGGAGACATAAGTTCACAGTGATGAAGAGACCGTACGCCTGTTGGCGCCTTTTTTACCGTGTTTTGAGGTTTGCGTGTCACGCGCAAATGGTCTGTCAGGAGGTTGCATGTTGTTTTTAAGGAAGTCGTTAAACGCGCAAGTTGAAAATCTGATTGCCGACAGTGCAGGTCGATTCGTTATTTGTGACTGCAGTGTTAATAACGTGGAATATCGAATAATCAATGTGCACGCGCCAAACGCTTCAAGTGAAAGGAAAATATTTGTTCAGAGTATCGGATCATATTTAGATTGTCAAAGTACTATTCTAATGATAGGTGATTTCAACTGTGTTTGTGACGCGCGAGACAGATCTAGTACAATACGTTATGACGATAACAGCACGAAGGTGCTGAAAGATTTGACAATAAATTTCAGTTTAGTTGATGTCGCGACTTTTCAGAGGAACAACACGAGTTCGCGTTACACGGATTACCAATACTCTTGTCACGCTCGCCTCGATAGGGCATACGTGTCTATTGGTCTCTTGTCAGGGCATGACGGTTACAATGTCGCCCCAGTTTTCTTTTCGAACCATGCATTGGTTTCATTTGTTCTCGGTGGGAGGGGAAAAAAGAAGACCAACTTGCGGTGGGAGATGTGGAAGCTTAATAATAGCCTTCTCGAGGACGATGTGTTTAATGAGACCGTTGAGGAATTATTTAGTAAGATGGCTGGAGTAAGTGAAAGCGCGAGTGAGAGATGGGAATGGTTTAAGTGTGAATTTAAATTGTGTGCGATAGAACCTTCCGGTATTCTCGCGTACTGGAAGAAAGCGGAGGAAAAGCTACTCATAGAATATCTTCAACGGATACATCGCCTTGAATGTGAGAACCCCGGCACATTCACAGAGGAGCTTAAATGCGTAAAGTCCAATATCGCGTATTTCGAAACTGAAAAATATAAAGGGGCACTTGTACGAGCGCGGGCAGAAAAGTATGTTTTAGGTGAGCAACCAACCAAACGGGCATTAAGTAGCGAGGCTCAGTATGTAAAAAAGAAAACCATTGTCGAAATAGAATATGGTGGTCTTGTAAGTAGTCGTCCCGATGTTATAGAAAAGGCGTTCGTCGATTACTACAGCGCAATGTTGCAGCGGTAGGACGGTGGCAATGACTCGCAACTCGGCGATTATCTGTCGGTGCTGCCGCGTGTAAACGACGAGATGAAAGAAAGATTAGAAGAGCCGATAAGCGTCGCCGAAATCGAGCGCACCATCGAGGAACTGCCAACGAAAAAGTCTCCGGGACCTGATGGTTTGACAGCGGCACTGTATAAAAAATATAAAAGCGAAATTTCTGAGCAGCTTTATCAAGTCATTCGTGAGGCATACATGACAAACAAATTGCCGCCGTCTTTTCTAAACACGCATACCGTACTCATACCCAAGAATGATGACGCCCAAAAGCTAAGGAACGTTAAAAATTATAGACCGATTGCGCTTAGTAACGCTGATTACAAAGTTTTAATGAAAGTTCTAGCCCGTAGGTTACAGAATGTTATTACTGAAATAGTTGGGGAGCATCAGACTTGTGCTATTAAAGGTAGATCCATTTTAACAAACGTGCATATTGCTAGAAGTTTATTAGAGCTGTGCGACGAGGAGGCGGATCAGGTAGCTATGCTCCAGATTGACCTGGAAAAAGCTTTCGACCGGGTTCAGCACAGGGTAATGTACAAAATCTTAGAATATGTAGGAGTGGGTGAAGTTAAAACTAGCTTTGTCAAGATGGCGTACACCGAGTGTACTACACAACTCATAATTAATGGGAAGCCGTCTGCGCGCATCAGCGTACAGTCGTCCGTCAAGCAAGGCTGCCCCTTGTCGCCCTTGTTATTTTGTATTTATTTAGAACCCTTTTGTAGAACTATATTGAAGAATAGATTAATTTATGGTTTTTTCCTCCACGGAACCGAAGTCAAACTACTTTCATATGCAGATGATGTCGCTATTTTCTGTAGAGACAAAGCAAGTATTGTACAAGCCGTTCGTGACCTAAAATATTACTGCGACCTGACCGGTGCGGCAGTTAATTGGGAAAAGTGTTGCGGGCTTTGGCATGGAACGTGGGCCACGAAGCCTCGTGTATTTCAAGATATCAATTTTATGTCAACGCCTACGCAGTATTTAGGAGTACCGTTGCAGCATTATAAAAGCTCGAAGGCGTACTGGTCAAATGTTGTCAAGGAAACACGCGATAGGTGTAGTAAGTGGGGTGGGTGGGAGTTGTCTAAATTTACGCGCGCCACCGTCTGTAACATCTTTTTAATTGCAAAAATTTGGTATGTGCTTCAAGTCTTGGCGTGCGCGCGTGTAAATGTGCAAAAGCTGCACCGGGTTTTCGCTGAGTTCATCTGGCGGTCTGGATGGGAAAGGATTTGTCGGGACAATTTCTTTCGTCACGTCAAGAACGGCGGGTTGTCATTGTCACACATTTTTGTCAGGCAAGTTGTGTCACGTTTCATGTTTCTTAGGGACCAATCAAATCCATTTCTTCGAGCTGTAATTCAGACCAGACTGCCAGAGGAAATTCCTTTGTTTGTCGTTTCATCTTGTTGTCGGAAACAGCGCCACATTGGTAGTTTTCTTAGAGAAGTTGTAGAGGCGTTCCGTTTTCTGTCTGTTCGTTTTTCTCTTGAATACCTGTCAGGTGTCACGCGTAAGCGCTTAACGCGTGATATCATTGAAACTGTTTTCCCCGTCCCTTTGTACCGGTCCATTTTGCAGGCAAGTCCTGGGCAAGACGTGTTATCCCGGGTTAAAAAGATGGCAATCCCACCTGGTGTAAAAACTTTTTTCTTTTACTTACACACAAACACCCTCCCTGTGAAAGTTTGGCTTGAGCAGAAAAATATTTTTGTTCCATGGGGTGTTCATTGTTTTCTCTGCAAGAAATCTGAGACCATAGAGCATGTATTTTTAGACTGCTGGGACGCTTTGCTGCTCTGGGATGTCCTTCAGAGGACTATCAAAAAAGAGTTACCGTTAACGCCCCAAGGCATTAGATTCCTTCCTGTTGACAAAGATGGTGAAACTCCTGTTGATTTTATTATGGTTTTGGGTTTGCACGCGATTTGACAAAGCAGAATGACTGTGCGGAATGCGGATGTCGACGCACGTCCTGTGTGGATGTATTTCTTGGAAACGGTCCGCAGACTGAACTCAGTTTATGCCACGCTGAAGTGTCCACCTGAGTGTGTGTCAGTTCTGAATGTGTTAGAAAATATGAGAAATTTTTAACCCTCATGCACGTCGGCCATCCGTCGTGCATGTGTTTTATCCATGTGACTGTTTGTGTTCTTGTCTAAGCAAGCAATAAAAAAAAAAGGTGGCGTAGCATAGGGGTTAGGGTGTCCGATTTATACGCATGTGGTCGCGGGTTCGATGCGCGTTGGTCCTGCTTTTTTTTTCTTGAACATTTTGTTTTATTGAGGCATTTGGGGATATTTATGAGTGCGTATAGCTTTACTCTTATATAAATGCTGCCCTTGTTGATGAAATTCCCTTGGCAGTGGCAGTCAGACGTTATCTGATGGACCATCAGATGACGTCTGATGGTCCACCACGTTCCACCAAGGCTGCTGACTGGCAGTCACTGTCCCTATAAATTACGTAAATTGATGGAATTTTCAATAGGGATACTTCACAGTCTGCAGAGCTGAGGGCGACAGCCCTGCGGCAGTCTATCGGTTCAGCATCGGCACCGCCAAAGATGACAATGCTACTCATACTCGTTGCCACGAGCTCAACAACATGAGAATAAGCATAATGTTTTTATTGCTTAGAGTCGGTCGCAGCATCTTTTCCGTCCACAACATCGTATACTCTATGAGTATTAAGCAAGAGACACACTTCAGATGAAAAGAACAAATGCTCAGATCACACATGCCGCGACTGTCCAAAATTATCCATCATGTCGAATATTGTTTTGGTTCTTTTTTATTTTTAACAGAAGATGAACACCATTATCGCGCAATCAAAATGAATACTTACAAAACACCCAAGCCCCAGGGTAAGTGCTCATTGCTGATCCGCGGCTGTGGCATATATTTATTTAAAAGTGCTCCGATGATAACACCTGCAGGTTTGGCAACAATACCGAGATTGCAACGCTTGTTACCCCCTTAACAAAGAAGAGTTTTCCATTATAATATAAAAAAAGAAATAAAAAATACCGGAAACAATGGAAGGTACAAATCTGCACAACAGGCTTCCAAATTCAACTACTTCGTCGTACTGGAGTCTGTTACAGTAATAACAGCTTTGGATAGGCTGTGAGGACAGTGTTCTCACTGAACTGGGTGCCTTGGTGACTATCACTAGTGTTGTGGAGTTGCCACTCCAGAGTTCGAACGATTCCGCACTTCCACAACCCAGGAATTGAATGCAAATAAAATGGTGGCAGCACCGGAATAAAATGGGAATGAAATTAGTAGCTTCATCCTGCCTAGAATAGAGTACGAATAGATTAGGCTTTGTTCCAATGCGAGCTGCGTCAAAGCGGGCAAAGCGGCTTTTGAAACGGCATCATTGCACTTAGGTAACTGACGTTTTGGTTATCTGACTGCTTATGTTCCTTCGAGGATGAAAATGGTAACCCCACTGAAGCAACCCAAACTGTAAAGTTGCAGGCGGACAAGGTGTCGTTCCTGGCGCTGTGAGATGCAACCATAAGGCTGTTGGGACCATGTGTGATTGCAGCACCATTTGCAGGCCACCAGGCAGGAACAATGTCACACCGCCCGCATTTCGTTAATACACGTGACTCCCCACTTACTATTTATCTCGAAAAAGTGGAGGACATATACGGCTCTTTTGTGGAAAAAATGGGTGACTTAGTTTTCCTCTCTGTTATGAGGCTTTTACGCTTGGTGGTGCGATCGATATCTGCAGTGCCCCCTACCAATTGCCACTAGTGCTATCTGCTATACTCCGTTTCACCTCATGTTTAGGGTTTAGAGTTTTCGGTTAAAACCGTTAGAAACCGATAAAAGTACGCCGAATCAATTTTCGGAAATTGGGTTTTAACCATAAAACGTCAGTTTGAAGGTTCCGCGTTTTCGGTTTAAACTGATAAAAACCAATAAAAACTCGTGTAATCCGTCTTCTAATATGCGGTTTTAACCGAAAAAGGTCAGTTTTTTTAGGGCAGCGTCGAGATTGGTGGGAGAGGGAGGGGAGAAAGAGAAAGGGCTTTGCAAGTTCAGATGTGAGATTGTGTAAGGTTTTTCGCTTCATGCACTTCAGAGGACATTAAAGAAAGCCGTTCATACCTTTCTTAACACCCTCTCTCTAAAAAATTTTTTTTGTCATCACGCTGGTTTTTGTACGGTTATCACCTCAGACAGTCAAGTCGTCAGAATGGGAAGGAAAAAGAAGCGCGCTAAAGATTATGCCCGCGTATTCCTCCATTTTGAGGTGTCTCCTGACGGAAGTTGTAGCGAAGACCACGCATATATAGGTGTTTGCAAGTACGTCCCCTGGGCGCCGCCATCTTGCTGGTTGTGTGGGTCGAGCGATCTGATAGTCAAGCATTGCTGAGGCGTCTCCACGGTTTCCAGATTGGCAACCAGACAAAGCATTTTTCTATCCACGGTGGCCAGACTCTAGCTCTAGCCCAAGTAGCAATTTATTTTAGTGTGTAGTTTCTGGAATCTTTTATTCAGACCGGTCACTTCTTTTTCAATATGCTTGTCGGATTTAGGTTGCACTAGCTTTGAATGCTCATAAAATTTACTCTTTTGTATAGCGTAAACGTAGCAAGCGTTCAAAACAAATACAACCTAGCGCATCAGATACACAGAGAACACAATATTAGTAAATGCTACTTTTCTGAACACATTTGGAGATTCTGTTGCATACATACATAACTGTGAACAAGTACACCATGCTTATTTGAAAATAAGTTTCCCACCAGTGAAATTTCTCAAGTTGGAGAGCCTTGTTGTATGTCAGGCAGCACCTTAAAGGGTTAGGGAAACGAAATTTAAGCGATCATCTTTTAGCTTTAATGTGTTGCCGGTTGCACCCTAACCTCAAAAACACCAGTCTTTCGTTGAAAAGCACAAGAAAACTAATTTTAAAGCTAAATAAAGGATCTTCAATGTGCACCTGGTGGATGCCTGCGGAGCCTATTTGGGAGGTAGAATAGCAACGTTGTGGAATCTGCTACGTAGTCGTGACGCAGCAGATTCCTTCGGAGCAGCACCGCTCTTTGGCATTTCAACGTTTTCCTTCTTAGCTTTCCTCCTGAACTCACAAATCGCGCATTGTACCAAGCGGTCCAAGAAGACGAAACGGAACGACTCCCCTCTTTCTCGCACCCTCGTTCGTGCAATCGGAAACAGCCATTCTCCCCCTAGAAGATTAGCCCGTCGCTCAAAACTCGAACAAAAGTTGCTGAACGAGGTGGGGAAAGTTGCTTTCCCCACCTCGTTCAGCACTAAGCTGACAGTGTTGTGGAAGCTACCTGCTCCTTGGGCCAGCCACACGCTCGTCACCCCACGGATACTTCGAACGGCTCGGTTGTAACGCACTGACGCTATTACACCATCACAACGCTGACAACGCCACCAAGGGCAAAGCTCATAACCACGCCTGCCTTGCTACTCCACGAACGCGAGCAATTTTTTTTTTCTGTTTTTGTTTGCGCCGGATATCCCATGACGCATCGCGCTCTCCGCTCGCTTCTCTTCGAGCGCTTGCTCGAGTGCACCGTTTGGAACGAAAAATAGAGCCAGTCGTTCAAAATACAAACGTGCAATTATCATTTACGGTCATTATCCGTCATGCTTGACTCATTTACGAACGAAATCTGAATATCTCAATTTTTGTTTCCGTACCCCTTTAAGGCCACGGTCCCACTGAATGTGGCAGTTTAGCTAGTTTTTGGCAGGTCATTACTCATCTCCTTTTAAATACTGTTTTGTGGGATTGATGTCGTTCGAAAGGCAATGCAATCCTCTTTCATTTGATATTATGTATGTATTGGTTTTTACTGTTCATGCGCGTTTGTAGCGTTGCGAATATGATGGCGCGGACCCTCACTTGCTTCGCTAGTTCATGCTTTATGAACGATCCATTAAAGATAACACGGTTCCAATAAAGCAGTTTTGTTAAGATGATGTCGGAGCAGAATGTAACGATACACTTTTTCGGTATTTGCACTACTTTGTTTTTTTCATCCCTCCAAATATTGCCCTTAAATTGACATTTTTCAGCACAAATATGTTTTTAATGAAAAGTGCTAGGGCAATGAAATTAGCTACGGATGTAGTGCTTATAATTAGTAATATGCATGCAGAAAAAAATATAATGTTGTGTAAACTTTTTTGTTTAAATATTTTATATCAAACGTAGCACTTTTTGTGCTTCGAGTCATGGTACTTCAAATGCCGCTGAGGAAATAATTAAACTGTGATAAAATCTTTAATACCATTTAGGGCTACGATGGTTGCCCAAGAGGTGGACGATGGTTTTTTTTTATATTCAAAGTCATAACGCTTTAGGAGCGTTTGAAACTTACCTGTTTTGACGCATATCTTTTTTGGACATCAAACAGATTTATTGGCATCTAATAATATTTATTGTTTGGAATAGATATACATTGCGACGCATTAAATTTTCCCAAGGATCTTGCTTTGGTTTCTTAATAGGTGTAGAGCTTAGCTAATTTTAAAAACAATTAAAACTGTTTGGGTGTTTTGTTGCGCTACCTGGCGGATGGCAGACAAACTGCTGATTTCTAATGTTCAAAAAATTTCCGAGGGCGGCGTTGGCGTCTGTATCATCATCAATCTCCGTGTCTTTTTACCCTCACATTTAAAAAATATATTGGAAGATTTACTATCGATAACTGAATGGTTTAAGTACTGAGTCAGGCTAATAACTCTAAGACAAATAATTACAGAAGCGTAGAGTGATATAATGTGTTCATTATTCGATATGATTGAAATCAATAAACAATAAAGACGCAGAGAAAAAGAATACAGCCGAGTTCACTTTACGCCTAGAGTCACTAAATAAGCTTTAAAGTAACGGCACTCCATCTCCCAAAATTGTTTTGGGCGTAGCCATTTTGGGTCTTGCTCAGAGCAAACGCAACTGCCGATCATCATGATCCAAAAGTACGACTTCCTCATCATTAGATGCGGTGCTAGGAAGTTGATGCAATATTGCAATGCTCTGTCGCGGGTTGTTTAAACATTTGTGAGGGACGGAAAAGCGTTTCCTGTGATTTTAGTTAAAGCTTCATATAACTGGCAACCATGATTTTAAGCCACAATATGGCCAAGTGCCGTTACTCTAAACCGTAGCTAATTTACTGGCACAAGCGGGAACAATAAAGAAGTGGCAGGTGTCAAAAGGTAGTGGCTTGTGGAATCCACGAGGCTTACGTCATGGCCCCTCCAGGTATTACAAGCCTCTTGAACAAGAGCATGAATAGTGTCATTAAATAAGCTATGCTTCAGAGTAGCGACACTTGGCCTTATGGTGACTTAAAATCATGATTGCCAGTTATTTGAAGCTTTATCTGAAATCACAAGGAACGCTTTTTCGTCCTCCACTTTAAACAGTTTGCGACAAAGCAAAGCAACATTACATGAGCTTCCTAACACCGAATCTAATGCTGAGGATGTCGCACTTTTGAATCATGACGATCGGCAGTTGTGCCTGCTCTGCACAAGCACCAAAATGGCGGCGTTCACAACACTGTCGGGGAAGAGAGTGCCGATACTCTAAGCGCAGCCCATTCATTGGCTCTAGTTCCCGCGAAACTCCTTTTCCCTGACTGAAACTGAAAGTAAATATGAATAATACACCATTATTATAGCTTATTTAGTTATAACCAAATACACATAATAAGAGGAGGAAGCGGGCAGGTAGGAGAAACGCGGGTTTTATGTGCGACCGTTCTAACCGTCTCAAAAGAGAGAACGCACGAGCTTGCGCTGGTTAAAAAAAAAAAAAGGCATCCAAAGAAAAAGGCGGCGCGCTGTGTTCTTTGTTATTATGCGTCTAATTGCAAATTGTTGTGTGTATGTTTATACAGCCGGAAGTTAGTCTGCCTTAATGGGCGTCGGGTGTCTCAGCTGTAGATGAGCAATTTAGCCAGTGCGGTACAACCGCAAACCTGGAGTCTTTAACGTGCACCACGCAGTAGTGATACACGACCGCACGCCGGTACGATGCTCTTCCAGATCGAAACGGGCAGGGGCGGGGTGGGTTCTGAAGCGCGAGCTTTCGCTCCAAGTGCTCCGAGCTGGTGTGCGCTAGACCATGCACTCGGCAACCGACCCCCACCCCCCCTTGTGCGTCTAATTTATATACAGGTATAAGTATTCGAAGATCGACGATGGATGTCGATCGTCTCGAGGTAATGTAACGTAATAACATTATATAAATAATAAACTTGTTGAAGGACTGAACGACTAACTTTTTCAATTCTTGGATTGTAATATGGCGGTAGCCTATTGTACTTACTGTTGATGAAGAGCAATATGAGGTGACCAGGTAATGATTAATTGATGAGGCTCTATAAGGACGACGACATTAGTGGGTGTCTAACCACAACGTACAGTGCCAGACTTGTTTCAAGTATCGCGTACCCAAAGACATTCTCACCCGCAACAGTATATGGTAGAATCAGTGATGATGCTGCTTTACAACTGTACGTGGAACAGGAAAACTGCACTGTGCAGAAGTGCGGCTTATTCGTTAATATGAGGGACGGATTTCTAGCAGCATTCCCTGATTGACTACTTAGAAAAAATGGCCTCGTTGACATAAGGTGTCCCCATTCCAAAAGATTCTTGAAGCATACTTAAACCGCAAGGAGTATGAGGCGAACAATAAGAAAATGGAGCCTGGTGTGAAAGGTCCAAATCACCACCATAGCTTCTTCTATCAAATACAAGGGCAGTTACACAATACACAAGGAGAGTTTTGTGATTTAATTATATTTACACTCAAGGGCATTGATATCCAACGGTCAGCCAACATAGAGCCTTTTCTACTAAAGTTTTACATGGAGGCCCAACTTCCGCTGAAATTCTTCAAGTAGACGAGTTGTCCGACCGAATAAACTGCCAGTACTTCCGATCTGGGAATATCTCGATCTTTATTCATACGCCATAGTATCATGAGATCGAGGGGTGTCGCTCTTCGTCCGCCGAATATTGCTTCAGCGGGTTTTTTTCCGTGTAAGATGAGACCGTCGCGTGCTGCCGGAACAAGAACCTGGTGATTCTTCACTGAACTGCTTCTTCCGTAAGCTTCATATGGGCTTTTTTTCGTTTCGCACACCATCTGTTCTGCTTGCCCGTTAGTTGCAGGATGGTATGGTGCACTAATGTGATGCCTGATGCCAGTTTTCTTTTTCTTCAAAAGTTTGTTTATTTCATTTGAAGCAAGATTTGGCGCGTTATCAGAGAAAAGTATTTTCGTTAGGAAAAAAGTAGGTAAAAGAGACGGCAGAACGTCAATGACGTGTTTGGACGTCGTGGAAGGCATCGTGTAAACTTCCAGCCACTTAGAGTGCTCATCGCCCATGACTCTGCAGATGTGGATACGTTTCGCCAACCACCGACTGAATAGTGGATCGTTTTCAGTTACTGTTCATGATGGCGTTGGAGTCAAGGAAGACTTCGAGTCTTTTCACAAAGTTAGCCCAGGTGCCAGGACTTTTGTCGAAAGCGGTAAGTGTTCGAAACGTCGAAAACGTCGGTAGCCACGTGTTGGGCTTGACACTGGACACTTACCATTCGCTGAGGAGAAACTTCCTTGTTCGTCGTCCATGAGTCGTCCGATATCAGGTCATCTTTGCAACACCATCTCCCGACAAAACTGGTCTTCATTGTCCGCATGTCCATAGTTAGCAATCACGTCAACTTATAAATTCCCGAACGCTAATGACTTGCCGTCGCTAAACGCCGTTCATTCATAGCGTCTGATTGCAAACAAGCGACTTCCTATTTCTTCTGATGGTTTTCATCACACTCCTCCTAAGCTGTACTTTCAACATTATGTGTGTCGGTACTTCCGAAAATATTGCAACGGCGTTTGTTTTCTGGGAACCCCCCCCCCCCCTCCCCCATAATGTAAGAGCCTTTACAACACCTTCCGGACCCCGTGAAACATAATATTTCATTACCTTTTTTTAGTCGTCATTAAAATGGTGAGCTTAGTATCGTAAATCCCAAAGCAGTTTACTAGACGTCCACTTCCACTGGTGTCTTGGAAGATTGAGTCTACTGAGCGTGCATTCCTGCAGAGGAAATTTTCATTGATAGAATATTGACACCTCGATCAACATTTGACTCCATCTTGGTAAGATGTTTTGCGAAAGCCTGTTACCACCGCCGAACGGCATGTCCCTATATCAGAAAACAATTCATAGCCGGCCTGACATTCTCACATACATCCGTTTGATGGGCCACGCTACTTGAGGTAGCTGAGCACAGCTGGTGGCGGCGCGAGCAAGGCCACGAGGGGAACGTGATGGTGCTCGAGCCATCCGACTGGTAACCAATGTTTCGGTCACCCCACTAAAGCCCCTCGATGTGTTTGCGTTTGTTTTGCTTTTATCTTTTATCAAGGGGCTTTACACCCCACGGGTTCGTGTCGCCATCTATTGGTTGAACTAACGCCTTGTTCAAGATGGCTGCCGTGGGAGCACAGCCTTAACCACTCGGCCACGACTGCGGGACGAGTGGGGGGCTTTAAGATGTTCTAATAACTCAAGAGCTAGGGTTTCTGTCATGGATGAAACGTTGCATGTAGCCGCTCAACATCTATGCAGGAGAGGGCGCTGTGGTCAAATGCGTATATCATCGCGTTAAACCTTGCATTCATTGGCTCAACGTCTATAGACGAGAAGGCGCTGCGGTCAAATGCTCAAATGCATTTATAACCACGTTCCATACCATAGATTTCTCTTTCTGATATGGACCGTTGAATTAAGCGGTGGAGATGCGTTCCCCCGGCTTCTAGGGGATCCAAGCTGATCCGCTAGAAGAACCACTGGCTCTGCCTTTCACCGACCATAAAGCAGTAGTAGTGAAGTCGAAACGCGACCCGGAACTCAGCACTACCTATGAGCAATAAAAAAAATCAGCACCATCAGCACTACCTATTAACAATAAAATCAGTATCGTCAGCACCACCAGAGCTTCGCCCGAACCAACATCATTCACCACGTGGAGATGCGGTCATTTTTTTTATTGACGGTACCGAACAAGGTCAGTTTCGCCCAGATAAGCAAGATGCACCCAGTTTCTCAAATAGAATGCTCATCATTGTCATGGCCTTCTAAATTGCGTTTATTGAACGTTCTTTCAGGTTGTTCAGGGGGGATCAGTGGACGAGTGGGCTAGCGTACTGTGTTGTATGTACCGGCACACGGCCGGCGGGCAAGTCTGCGAGCGCTGCGCACGAGCGCGTGGGTTTGTCTCGAGAGCTGGCTGCGCTCTCGTGAGACATATAAAAAACAATCTCAACCGTTTCGGATGCTTCGAATGACTGTCTTGTCATTACCCCAGCTAAGGTCGTATACCTAGCTAAGGTTGTTCTACACTGGCGACGAGGTAGTGAATGAACGAACACGCATCTTCGGACGTCTCCACGATGCCAGCTACCCAGGGTAAGCTGGAAGAATTCGACGGCGCCGGGTGGTCATCGTGGGCAGAACGACTGAACTTCTACTTTGAAGCGAATCGGGTAACTGTCGTTACGAAGAAGAGGGCACTTCTCCTCACCTTGTGCGGCGCCAAGACCTATGAAACGGTGCGAGCATTGGTGGCACCTAAGAAGCCTGGCGAAGTGGCATACGACGACATAATGAGCATGCTGCATACCCATTTCGACCCGCAGCCGTCCGAGCTCTTCAGGAGAAGCAAGTTTCAGCGGAGAGACCAGGAGACAGGCGAGTCCATCAGCGATTATGTTGCGGCACTAAGGAAGCTCGCCGTCGATTGCAACTTTGGAGTTCCGACAACCGCAACAGCCAGCACCAGCGCCAGCACCAGCACCAGTGCGAGCGGCGATGAGCCGGTCACCGCATCGTCCACAACAATGCTACCACTGGGGGTGATGCTACGGGATAGGTTCGTATGTGGGATTGCGGACGAACACCTTCAGCAAAGACTATTTGCAGAGCCGGACCTAACATTCCAGAAGGCGCATGATTTCGCATTGAGAGCAGAGAGGGCTGCAAGACAGCAAAAAGATGTCAAAGCTCAAAAGACCACCATTAACGCCGTAACCAAGGGTCAAAAATCAACAGTACGTGAAAACCGGAACCTAGGCGAGCAAAAGAAACAGGACTTCGTATCAAGTGAACAACGATGCCATCGCTGTCACGAACAACACGTCGCAGCTACATGCAGATCCCGCACGGCACGCTACAATTTTTGCCGAAGGACCGGACACATTGAAAGGGCGTGTTACCAAAAGACTGAAACAAATCAACGGCGGCGATCAACACACGCGGTTAGTCATGATGAGTCGGCACCTTCGAGTGATGACGAGGATGCCCAAAACTTATACGAGCTGAACAGCGTAAATTATACCACGTCGGTGAAGAAGTTTATGGTCTCACTCAAAGTCGAAGGACGACCCATGGAGTTCGAAGTGGACACCGGAGCTGCGTGTTCCATCATCAGTGAAGACACATACAGGAAAACCTGGCCTAAGAATGCCTTTTCACTGAACAAAGAACATATCACGCTCCGACCATGGGCAGGAAAACAACTACAAGTTCTCGGGTCGGCAGAAGTGCGCGTCCGACACAAGTCAAAAGACTATCTGCTCCCGCTAATCGTGGCCTCAGGTTCGGGCTGCAATCTGCTTGGGAGAAACTGGTTCCCGGCACTCAATATCAGAGTCAGCGGGATATACCAGCTTGAACAGGGCAAGACCCTTCATGACGTGTTACTGACACACGAGGAAGTTTTTGATCCAGAGATAAACGGGCACAAGGGCCACGCGGTACATCTGGAGCTGAAGGAAGATGCGACACCGCGCTTTTGAAAGGCTCGACCGGTTCCTTTTGCAATGCGAACCGCAGTGCAGGCAGAACTGCGGATGCTCCAAAACCAAGGCATAATCGAGCCGACGCAGCACTCCGACTGGGCAACACCGGTGGTGATCGTACGAAAGAAGGACGGCACTATACGGATGTGTGGAGACTATAGAAGCACGGTGAACGCGGCTGCAAAACCAACGGAGTATCCAATGCCAACGGTAACGGACCTCCTGGCAAGTGTGCAGGGAGGCACCATATTTTCGACGCTGGATCTCACTCAGGCATATCAACAGCTCCACGTGACAGCAGAGACAGCAGATGTGCTCACCATTAACACTATCAAGGGACTATACAGGGTTAAACGAATGCCCTTTGGAATTTCAGCTGCACCAGCGATTTTCCAACGCTACATGGAGACAATCCTGGCAGGACTACCCGGCGTGGGAGTCTACCTGGATGATGTTATTATCAGCGGAACCACAAAAACAGAGCACCTTGAGCGTCTCGAGGCAGTTTTGAGCAGGTTGGTGAACGCCGGGCTTCGCTTAAAAAGGACAAAGTGCCATTTCGGTGTCGAAGAAGTGAAGTTTCTGGGACATAAGATAAATGCAACGGGAGTACACACAACAGAAGAAAAACTGAGAGCAATCAAAGAGATGCCGGAGCCGACCAGCCGGGCCATGCTTCAGTCTTTTCTATGACTCCTGGCATTTTATGACCGCTTCATTCAGAACCGAGCATCAATAGCCAAGGTGCTGTACATGCTACTTGAGAAAGACACTCCATGGCAGTGGGGTGCACGACATCAGCAGGCGTTTCTGCAACTGAAAAAGCCATCGCGGAACGTACAGTTCTAGCTCATTATGACGACAATAAGCCGCTGGTATTGTCGTGTGACGCATCGCCATACGGCATCGGTGCGGTACTGGCGCACCTAGACAAAGACGGGAACGAGTCTCCCGTAGCTTTCATTTCTAGAACATTGGGAAAGGCCGAGGAAAACTACTCCCAGTTGGACAAGGAGGGTTTAGCTATAGTTTACGCTACAAGCAGGTTCCACCGCTACATTTCCGGTCGACATGTTACCATCACAACGGATCATCAACCACTACTGGGAATTCTAGGTCCACAAAGTCCGGTTCCGCCCATTCTTTCGCCACGCATGAAAAGGTGGTGCGTTAAGCTCACGGCCTATAACTACGATCTTGTCTACCGACCAGGAAAACGGAATCAGAATGCAGACACTTTGAGCAGACTACCTTTACCGGCAAGCGACGACGAGCCACAGCCTCCCGGAGATGTGCTCATGCTGGAAGCGTTGACCAGGCCACCGATTACTGTCGAGAAACTAGCAGGCAAGATAAAAGAAGACGCTACTCTTTCCCGTGTGTACGACGCAGTTCAGAGTGGAAATTTCAGGAACCTTAAGGAAGACATTTTTCAACCATTCAGGAACAAGCACATTAAACTAGCGACACAGCGAGGATGTTTGATATGGGGATCACGTGTGGTGATACCAGCGTCTCTGCGGCCTGAGTCTTTGACTCTTGTACACTCAGGACATCGTGGAATCGTGGCCATGAAAACCTGTGCCAGAAGTTACATGTGGTGGCCAGGAATTGACAAAGATATTGAATTATGTGTGGCGGAATGTGCCCAATGTCAAACAAACCAGAAAACCAGGATAAAAGTACCGATGACAAATTGGGAACGACCATCAACAGCCTGGGATACACTTCACATGAACTTTGCGGGTCCAGTGGAAGGGAAAGTATTTATGGTCGTTGTAGACGCATACACCAAGTGGCTGGAGGTGCGAGTAGTTAGCAGCATGGCATCAAGCGCTGTAATCAAGGAGCTGCGGGGATTATTCGCCACATTTGGAGTGCCAAAGAAGGTTTGTTCAGACAACGGGGCTGCGTTCATCTCAAAAGAAATTGCGACGTTTTACCGCATGAACAACATCATCGCAGTCACGAGCGCACCTTACCACCCGGCAACCAACGGGCAGGCTGAGCGAATGGTACAGGAGCTCAAACAAGCTGTAGCTAAAAAAGGAAGGGAAGACCTGTCGTGCGTGTTGTCACGTTTCCTATTCAAGCCAGCGGCGTAGAGTTTCCATTTTCCCGGGGGGGAAGGCAGACCCGGAATGTGGCTCAAAAAAAAAAAAAAGGGGGGGGGGGGCGGGAGGCTGCGGGGGGGGGGGGGGGAGAGGAGGAGAAGGTCCTGGTTTTATTTGTTCCGTGGGTTCTCCCCATAAGGGTCACCTGCAGCAGTCGGAGCCTTTACCGAGCATTTTGGTAAACCCGAGACTGGAGAAAAAGGGACAAGGACATAAACAAACGGACACGGACATTGTGACAGCTAACTACCTGGTGTCCCCAAATAAGACGCTCCGCAAAAGAATGACCCGGAAACTTCAGCGGTTTGACGCATCCAGTAGAAATTTCTCTGAATACGTGTTTTACTGGCCACATTTATGCAAACATATTGCAAGACTAAACTACCAGTAGAAAAAAGCGAATCTTTTTTTTTTCTGCAGGGGTAGTTCGGGTCTAAAATTTTGTTGCATAAATGTGACCAGTAAAACACGTATTTCAGGAATATTCCTCCTTGTTGCACCAAGGATCTAAATTTTGCGGGCCATTTTGTGTGTAAAGTGTATTTTGAGATGCCCATATAGTACCAAACTCCGCGAGTGGATACGCAGGCGCACCAAAAGTGTTAATCCTTTGATCCCTAGCAGACACAAGTTGCCGTCGGCAGGGCTTGTCTACGCGCACTCTCCGCCTGGAGGCACGCTCCCCACGCGGCGACCTTGCTGTCCGGGATGCTCGTTCCTTTCGGTGCGCCGCCTCGTGTAATCACTTTTGAACGAGCTGGACTTCGCTTTTCAACGCAGGGACCCATCGGAGAGCCATTCGTCTTAATTTTTACACAGGATACCGGACGAACTGTCACGTTCTTAGCCGAGTCGGAACTGGGCGAGTCGACTTCCTATGAGAACGGCTTACGTTTCAAGAATGTCAATGGGTTCTGAGTTTAGGTTTCCATTTGCGGTGTTCGTGTCGGCTCACGGTTTAAGTTTCAATTGAACTTCGCTTGGCCCCGCTCGTTATTCCGGGACTCCAATCACGATCCTTCAGTTGCTTCCGTCTCTTTGTCAAATAAGCCTCAACCCAGGGAATTAATATAAAATAGTTTCCACAGGTAATAAGCTCCGGTGACCTTGCCTCAAAGGAAGTGATCAAGCACTTGCTATTCTACTGACTGTTTGAGGCGTATATGTATGAATGCCTTCCCTGGGAATGATCGTGAAGCCTATTCAGAATAAAACGGAAAAGGGGAGCGGATTGTGCCGCCTAGCACCACACTGTCCATACAAACGTTTTAAAAATGACAAAAGGAACACGTATCGGGCATGATAATTATTCTTTCCCCAAAGTTGGCCTTCGTAAAGACTCCGAAGGCCCAATCGCTCTCTTCCCCACAGGCATTTGTTTCAAAGCAGTGTCCCTTTGTTTTTGTTGTGTTTTGCGATGCTGTTATTTGGCTTCTGGTGTGTATTTTATTGTCATGTTTTGTTTATTTTGTTAACACATGCAGCAGGGGAGAGTGGGGTAATGGTGGCACAAGAAGCTTTAATTATATGACTGACTTCAATTTTAAGAGGGCCAAAAATAATTCTCAGACGGTAGCAAAGACCATTTGATACCACTATACCTTGTGCGAAGCTGGGGTTACAAATTTTTCCGCCAAAAGTTGTTTTCTGGAAGAGTATTCGAGTCGCTGTTCGGTGACAAGACTGGTAGTAAAGCCCTTCACTGACCAATCAAAAATGTGTACAATATTTTCTTGGCCGAAAGGGCATTCATTTGTAGACGCGCAAGAAATTAAAATTTTTTTCTTGGCGAGCAGATCTGCAGAATCAGTCACTGACCCACTGTGTCGGGGATGCTTCCTATTCTCAGAAGCATTTTTGTTGTCTAAAAACCGACAGAGATGTCGCGTCGCTTTCAAGACTTTTTTAAGCCTGTCATAGCTGAAGCGGGCACTTCAGCTGTTCATTCAGACAACATATTCCGCGCATCTAACTCCGTCTGAGGGGAATTTTCCACTGAATGTCTGACCTGTCACTGTCCCGAGATCCACCATCTAAAAGCCTGAAAGGAAATAAGAAGCGGGAATGAACAGGCCCCTGTGAAATAGCTGCCAGTCAGGACGGCCAACAGTCCACTGTCGATGGGCGCAGACCCAAGCCAAGCTCTTTAAAAAAAATCCCGGGCCGGGGCCGGGGGGGGGCTCTGCCCCCCCGTGAAGCCATCCGGGGGGGGGGGGGGGGGGGGGGGCACGAGCCCCACTGCCCCCCCGTAGTTGGCGCTTATGATTCAAGCAACACACGACAGTGCACGCAACAACGGGCAAGACTCCTGCGTGGATGATGTACGGCCGAGAATCGCCTTCTGCACTGGATCGACTCAAGTCATCCCTCTTCAAACAGTTGCCTGAAGAAAACAGCGATATCCACAAATTTACTCGTGGACAACCCGTGTGGATTCGACAGTTCCCGAACGAGCGAAAGTGGATGCCGGGGTCCATCGCACGCCGCGCCGGACCACGATCCTGGATGGTTGACACAGAGCGGGGTCAAGTCAGACGACATCAAAACCATATTCGACATCGCGCTCCGAATTCGAGCTGCTGGGAGACACAGCCGCCACCACCAGTTTGGGACATGTGCTTACACGACCGCCGGGGCACACATTCGGGCGCGAATGGTCCAGAACAAACAACTAAACAGCACAGCACAGACGACGACGTTCGCCCATTACCAACAGTGCGATCTGCCTTGTCAACCGCGACGCGGGTGAGCTCCCGGGCGCGTCGACCACCGGACAGATACGGTGCCCACGTCTAAGGAGGAAGGGGTGTGATGTATCTACCGGCACACGGCCGGCGGGCAAGTCTGCGAGCGCTGCGCACGAGCGCGTGGGTTTGTCTCGAGAGCTGGCTGTGCTTTTGTGAGACATATAAAAAACAATCTCAACCGTTTCGGATGCTTCGAATGACTGTCTCGTCATTACCCCAGCTAAGGTCGTATACCTAGCTAAGGTTATTCTACACGCACAACAGCTCGGAGCACGTGGAGCGAGAGCTCGCGCTGCGGAACCCAGGAATCCGGGGCTAAATCCCCACCCCTGCTCGTTTCGATCTGCTCGGTTCGGTCCCCACCCCTGCTCGTTTCGATCTCGAATTTCGATGCATGTTAAGGACCCCAGGCTAGCGGTTGGACTGCGCTGGCTAAATTGCTCATCTGCAGCGAGTGACTCGTCGCAAACTTGAAATGGCTGACCAACTAAACGCTGTATAAATATCCACACAATCGCGATTAATATTATCTCAGGGTGTTCAGTTTGGCCTGGTGCTTCACGAGTCCGCCAACTCTATCGCATGCATTTTCCCATGTCCAGATGCAGAAATTAACCACTGGGCTTGTGGGCAATCCTTCTGTGCAAACTGGTGAAGTTGGTAGCGACTGTTAAAAGGACTGGTGGCGCCGTCACTTACGTACGTCAAGTGCGAGTATACTGCAACGTTGTCTTGAACCCACTCGTTCACTTTTTCTAGAGCCAAGCACGTGAGAGCAACGTCGCCACACAGGTCCTCACGGATGATAGCAACGCTGTTTGTAGATTTTCTTGTCACTACATAGGTGAATATTGTAAGTTTTTTTTCTTCGGTGGTATGCTTTAACTTTTTCAGGGAGCACGATGGTCCAGTTTTCAGCCAAAATAAAAGGCAATGCTCCCGCGTTGCATGCAGCTGCTTTTCATCGAAGATCGCTTTATCTTGGGTTTGTCGGACATGGTTTTGAAATATCCAACTTTCTACCGTTAGTCGAACGACTTTTAGGAAAGGGTCAGACTCCAATGTTTTTTTTTCTTTTTTTCTTTTTTTTCACAAGGTCGCCGGACTCCCATGTTGTAAGCACAATCTCTTCATCCTCTGGGATATGAAGTACCTTGAGTGTAAGAGACTGGCCTTTTGGGCCGTGATCACAGTCTCCTTAAAGACCCATACTTGTTAGTGTGTCCAGTGTGTCCAGAACGTCCATTGAACAGCCTACCGAAGGTCACTTTGGCTCGCTTGCCTACTGGCCTGAACCGCCGCCGAACCTCCAAGGCTCGTGCGGCGGATCAGAAGAGCACGTCGTCCTGAACACCATCAAACCGCAAGGGCTTTCCCAGCCGCACGGTGAAGCCTCCGGACAGCACCCTTTGCCCAGGCACTTCTTACAGCTGGTAGAAGTGTCTTGGCAAACCTCGAACCTTCAAGCAACGGTGCTTGCGATGTTGAGAAGACCGCGTCGTCCTCCCCCTTGTATATATCATCTCATAATCATCATCACTAGACGTGGCACCGCGGGCCTCCATGGTACGGGCTGTCGCCTTTCCGCGGTGCCACGGCTCTCCTGAGCCAATAAAGATTACGATTAGGATTACGATTATAGTGGGTCACAGAGAAATGCTGAGTTCATTTCGCCACTGTTGAATATTAAGCCTGTAACGTTCTCTACAGCGGCAATACAAAGGTAAGAGTTGACGCAGCGCACACAAACGCACATTTCTTGGTGTGGAATACATTTGATTCATCCAAGGCGCAAGGAATAGAGTTTCGTTAGCCCAATACCGGAATCAGAATGCTTGTCTTTCTAAACACGAAATGCCTCACGAATTGAACGTGCTAGGAAGCGCTTTGGCACGAACGTTTTCTCCCCGTCCAGCTTGACAGAGATCATGTCCTTTTGGTGGGGACCTTACCGCGAACATTGTAGCTCGTCTTTCGTGAAATACCCTAGGGCAGCAGACATGTTCTCAGGGCTCACCTTGCGCCTCGTGTAAGGATACGGCCCGTACTACGCGCCATGCTTTTCCTTACCTTAAACGTAAACACTGTCGTCATGTTAACCTTTCCTAGGTTAACATGGCGACAGTGTTTACGCTCTATTGTATTTAGGCGGGGATGGAGTATTTGGCGGTTCTGCTCTCTGTCGGTGTGCCTCTTTGTGCCTGATATTATCGCCCGCGAAGCCAGCGACTGGCATGGCGACAGTCACGACTGCTCAGTAAACAGGCTTCGGCGCCCATATTCTGCTGGTTGAAGCGAATCCCGTCATCCTTGACAGCGAGCGGGGAAAGGCGAAAACATATTGTATCGACCGTTTTGTCAGAACTAGCGACGAGTGTCGCCTGCTACTTCCGTCAACAATGGCGCAGTAATCGTGATCTTCGCGAGGATATGATTGATGCTAGCCACAGAACATTATCACACAAAAAGAGAATGCTTGAATATGTTTTTATTCTAGATATAAGTAAGAGAGAGGAACATAGAGTGCCGTATGAAAATAAAATAAAGTTCCCAGTGGCCGATGGCTGGAGGATCTTTTCTCAGATTACTAGTTCGTAATATGATAGCTCGTCACACACAGTAGTTTCTCCTCAATTTTAGCGCATGAACGATTTCTATAGTTATCAATGGCCTTACCTGAATACAAATGCATAAAAGATGGGTGCTAGTTTCATGAGACTGGAACTCAGAGTCTCTTCTTGCGAAGGGCGCTGCTAAGTGTAGGTTTTCAAAAAGGACCCTACGTTGGGCAGTTGTGTCTTCTTTTCAAAAAAATAATGCAACCTCATTTTAATAGAAATGAATGCCGAAATAGAGTATAAAAGGGTACCAAAATTAAAAAAAAAAAATCGAAAGTTTTTTTTTTTTTTTTTATTCGCATCGGAATTTTTTGTTGATACATTTTTTCCTCATGTTTGCCTAAATATATTCTTACTATTGTATCACTAACATACCTTATTTCTTTTTTTAAATATTAGCCATATATAAGTAGAATACTATCCGCAAATATTATAATAAATATTAAATTATTTCATGAAATACAGGACTCCAAATTTTGCTATTTGGCGTTGGAGCAGGCATGTTTGTAAATTTTTACAAAAATAAATAAAATTCGAATACATATTACTATTTTGTATTACAAGCAAGCTGTGGCCATAGTTTGTTTTTAAAAAAAAGTATTAAAACTCTGCTAATTTTCTCCTTTCAGTTATTCACTGTCAAACGTGCCTCCTCCATCAATGCGCGCTAATCCAACTGTCCACTTCTTAGAAAAAATCGTAAGGGTGCAGGCGAGCTGGTGAATATTAACCATGTTGAATTACCTGTGACTGGGGTAGAGAAGAAACATCAAAACGTAGAAGGGACAGAAAATAGACAGGACGACGTCTCAAACTCAGCTAACTCATTTTTTTTACTCCACCTCCTTATATGGTCTGAATCTCAAGGTCATCTCCACCAACACAAAACGACAAAGTTATAGAGATCAAGCGCCACAGCCTTCATCACACAATGCAAGAACGTTGACAACGTTCACAGGTCGACGCGATAAGGCAACATCCATCCACCCTTAAACTTGAACAAAAGGATTTCTTCCCCTACTATTCTATACACAGTTCACACTTCTGAATCATAACACGCCCTCTCTACAAAAAAAAAAAACGAAAAAAAAAGCACCGAAACGAAAGTAGGGCAATACACGTGGATACCCACAAAAAGAAAAGGTTGTACAGGTTTTTGTGGATTTAAGTATGTAGGACAGACGTCACGCTGCATAGATGACAGATTAAACGAACATAAAAGAAATGTAAAGTACAAAGCACAAAACTCAGAAAAAGCAAAACATATTCATGAATGTAACAACGCACGGCGCTCTGGTCCGAAACAGAAATAATACACAAAGAGAGGAACGATGTAAAGAGAGTAGTAAGGGAGACCGTGCGGATAAAGACTAGGCAACTGCATAAGTCAGGCTTCACTACAGTTTGGAAGCAACTCAAAAATCTTTCTAAAAGTGTAAATTTGTTTTGTTAATTAGGTTGAATTAAGTGCTTGTGATTTTTCCAAAACCTGTACAACCTTTTTTTTTTTTCTTTTTTGTGGGTCTCCACGTGTATTGGTCCTACTTTCGTCTCGGGTGTAGCCCGGAACAACTCATTTCCGTTTAAACTCGTCCCGTTTTGACCCATTCCCCAAAACGACCTTCCCGATTGAACCCGTCCCGTTTCGACCCATTCCCGAAACAACCTTCCCGTTTGAAGCTGTCCCTTTTCAACCCGTTCCCGAAACGCCCTTCATATTTGAACCCGTAGCCAAGACATATTTTACGTTTGAATTCGTCCCGTTTGAACCCATTAATTGGTATAAAACCCCGCGCATCTCAACCTCTTCGCAAAAAGTGTCCATCGTTCTAATCCTGGTTTGCGCAGTTTTTCTGCTTGAGAATATGCCCCGAAGTAATGTTAATGCAATTAATGCAAAGGTGCAGGCGAGCAATTCAGTTATGTTGGGAACTATTTTTGCTTATAAACGTATTATTAAAATATGCAATACTTTCAGACAAGCTTCAAGGAAATATATTTCTACTTGAACCACTTAAAAGGTTTCTTTCAAGATTGTCCCCAAAATGTGTAATTACGAAATAGACTATGTACACTGCGCGACAACGTTACCACGAACAAGATCTTGGCGATTTTTCGAATTTTACTTCAAAATGGTATTAGAAGGTACCACATTTTACCGCTTAGGTTAGTGGCCCAGAGAGCACTTTCAAACACACTAGTAATATTGATGGCAGTCTTCTGATTTTTTTTTAGACAAACAGCTAAAACCAACAGTCACTTGTTCGCGCTAACGGTTTCGTGCTCTGTACAATAACAGGGAGCTTTCGTAGACCATTTTTGAAGTCACGCGACGCTCCTCCACAACCCGCTACGATACCCAGAACTCTACAGTCAAGGCCATCGACTCGCAGGCGCAGTAGCGGCTTCTTCGTTGCGGAGGGCTTAGCGAGTAACGCAGGCAAGCACTTTGAGTAAGCAAACATTAGCGTTGCCTAAGTTTTTATATCGCGACGCTACTTTTACGTTACCCAAAGTGCTTACGTACGTTATTCTAAAACTTCCTTATAGTGAACGAGATACTTATTAAAAATGATAAATCAGACAGGCTGGCGGAGATATGATTGCGACTTCGTTTTCTTACAAGTTCAAACACAGAACCATCGCGCACACAGTCAAAAATCATAAACCACAAAATGCTGCCGCCTTGGTTGAGGAAGTCGAGAAGGAAAATCGCGCCATCAGAAAGGCGGCACTCCAATTGTGATAGTTCGCGGCGGTCACCTGGCTCGCACGGTACACCATGTGCAAGCTGCTGCAGCGATATCCTTCTCAAGGATCATCCCATTCGCAGGTCGATGAAGTTGTAAATGTTCGGGTGAGCCTTCCCTGACACAGCGTTTATCTTACGGTGCCATGTCTCCGAGGTTGTTTCGGGATAGGGAGAAGTGATGTCAGCAAGGAGAACAGGCACAGGACACTTGAACCTAATCAGCTGTTAACGAACAATACAAACTAACCGAACGATGGCCAAAGCGGGAAGGTTGTTTTGGGAAAGGGCGAAAAGTTAAAGGGTGAAACGAGAAGGTCGTTTTGAGACGGGTCGAAACGGGAAGGTACAAACGGGAAGGTTGTTTTGGAAATGGGTCGAAACGGGAACCACCCTTCGTTTCAGTTTTTTTTTTCCTTTTTTTTTTAGAGAGAGGGCGTTTTATGATTCAGAAGTATGAACTTTGTATAGAATAGTAGGGGAAGAGATCCTTTTGTTCAAGTTTGAGGGTGGATCAATGTTGCCTTATCGCGTCGACCTGTAAACGTTGTCAGCGTTCTTGCATTGTGTGATGAAGGCTGTGGCGTTTGATTTGTATAACTTTGTCCTTTTGTGTTGGTGGAGATGACCTTGAGATTGAGACTATATAAGGAGGTGGACTAAATAAATGAGTTAGCTGAGTTTGAGACGTCGTCCTGTCTATTTTCGGTCCCTTCTACGTTTTGATGTTTCTTCTCTACCCCAGTCTCAGGTTAATTCAACATGGTCCAACTCTTTTTTGCGATTTTTCCTGTCCCCAAATATTTTTTTGGTCAAAACTAAGTTTGGATTCGTTTATACCCAAAATTAGATATATACAAACATCAGTTGATCTATAATGTTGTCGACCAGCCACCCTTTGGTCTATCTTATCTGAAATCACCCTACGTTACTGTGAGCACACTAAAGTTCGTTTCTGGGCGTTTTGTCTTTTGCCATACGTGACAGCCTGCTCTGTTCTTCAAATATAGCAAATGTCTTCTAGGACTTCAGTGTCCTTTATCCTCTTAAATTACCCTAGTTAAAGAAGCTGCTGGCACTTGCAGGATAAAGTCCTTCGATACAATTCACGCCTTCAAGTACCGTCGAAAAATTGTTGTGGAAACGCGCAAGACAAAGGCCAGGAGCTGCTGCTCCGCCGCCATCCGCTTCGAAGGGCCGCTCATTTCAGTGCCGCGCGTCCAGCTGCTTGCAAGGGCCAATCGAGACATAGGCGTCGTGCACACGGGCGTTTGACGCTGCTTGCAAGCCAAACGCAAACACATTGAGGGGCTTACGGGGGATTCATCCGCTATTTATTTGTACCCTTTTCCTCATATATGGCGCAGAATTTTTCCGGAACAAACGGGTTGCATGTTCGCAGCTGCGCATGCAGGTCAGGCTCTCGAGGTGGGCTCATGCCACGGTCTGTTCGCCGCCGATCTCGAGCCAGATCTTCTTCGCTCTGCGTCCGCCACTGCCGGAAGCGGCCAACAAGCGACGCGAGATACGAGTGTCGCTTGTTAAAAAAGGTGGCGCTACCGGTTTTACGCCGACCGCGCAATAAACTCGAGCGAACGGCACGCGCCTTGCGCGGGGCGGAAAAAGAACAGATGCTCGCTGACCCTTGACTTGGCTGGTCGGCTTCTCTACGCCTCCGGGCGTCTGCTTCGGTCACCGGACGGTAACCACCGTTCCTTACCATGTAGTTTTGGTCCCCTTTTCAACTTAGAATATTACAATGGCGACAAGGATGCGATAATTTTTTAGAGGTTTTTGCACGATGTCCAGCTGAGTCAGGTGTAGGGGTCGGCGGTTTTCCGCGTCCCGGTTCGGTGGTAGAAATACCGGCGTGTAACCGCTCTTTAGTTTTCACGGTTGCTTGCTTTGCCGCAGTAGGCCCCGGCAAGCGTCACAGTATGCAGTTTTCCTTTTTGCTCCGATGTCTTCGTTTCGGCGCCTCGCCATGTAATGTAGGCTTAGTATAGTTTTCCTTGTCTTTAGGGGTTGAGGGTGCGTTTCTATCTGCACACAACCTCGCCCAGTACTTCCACTTTTGCGTTTCATATAACCCTTAAAATAATGACTTCATCTTGTTCTTCCGCTGCAACGTCGTCAGTTGCGTCGGTCGGGCCGACAGTCTTTCCTCCGCCGGCCGTGTTCTTAGCTGTACCCGGTTCGCCAGCCGTGGCTTGGCCTGCCTAGAAGCGTTCTTTCGTCTCGTTCCTTGACGCGTCGGAGTTACACTTCGTCGTACCTCGTCGTAAGAAAGCCATACTCTTTTCTTTGTTGGGTACAGAAGGGCAGCGTATCGTGGATGCCTTTCAACTCGATGAGACGCCCGTCGCTGAAGGAACTGACGGGTTCCAAGCATTTCTAGAAGCTGCCGGTAATCACTTCGAGTTTTCCGGCTGTGTTTCGCTAGAACGCAGGAAGTTTCGAGAGGTGATTCAGCGTCCCGGAGAGACGGTTAGCGAGTTTCTCGCCCAGCTGCGTCGGCAGGGCTCGTGTTGTGCTTTCGGGGACAACCTAGATGAACCGTTGTGTGAGGCTTTCCTGGAAGGGTTGGACTCGAAACGCGTCTAGGATCGAATTCTCCGAGAATGTACCGGCAGTGAGGTGCCTACGCTATCAAGGTCTGTCTAGTTAGCACTTCAATATGAGCAGTCCGCGAAGAAGGAGGAACCCTTTCATCGTCACGAACGACCCCGGGCATCGGCACCGGCTGAAGTCGAGCGCGTCCAGGAGCGCGCGCCCATTCGAACGCCGAGCCGGCCGAGCTTACAAGATGGCGGTCCATGGCCGTCTTCCTCCACCGGTGCTGTTCTAGATGGCCAACCCGGCTGCTCCCTGTGGCCCTACCATGGATACACCCCGTCGCAGCCTGGATCCAAGATGTCTTGGGCCCGGCCGTCCCTGGTCACGTGCCCCGGTTTACGGCGTGGTCTTTTCCGCAGCAGCGAGGTCGTGATCCTGCTCCGTCACGGATGGGATTGGGAGACGCCGACGGCGCCTGCTACTTCTGCGGCCGACGTAATCATAAACGCGCACTGTGCCCGGCGGCTCAGGCGACCTGCTTCCTGTGCGGGAAGTTGGGCCACTTCGCGGCAGTCTGTTGGAGCCGTCGTCAGCCGTCCTCTGCCTTCATCTATGACCGGCGTCAGTCTTCGTTCCCGGTGCAAGGCCGTTACTCGCGGCGTACCTTCGCCCACCGGCAGTCCAGAGGAGCTAGGGCTAACCTGGTGGGTCTGGTAGATCCCCCTCCTGCTCAGGATCAGCTGTCAAGTGTGACGTTCCTGGAAGACAACCCGCTTTTTGTCCAGATGGCGGAGCGAGGCGACAGCGGCACCGTCTATCGAGACGCTTTCATGGCAGAGATCACAGTAAATGGAATTCCTCTCCGCCTCCTTGTTGATACGGGTTCCTTTGTATTAACCTTGAGTGAACGTGCATTTAATGAAATCAACAGGGATAACAGCATAAAGTTACATCCACCACCGAAGACTCTCGTACACTACATGCAGTATGCGATCCCTGTCCTGGGATGCTTTGTTGGACAAGTAATCTTTAAAGATCGATGGGCGGCTTTGGAATTTTACGTCACTAAGACTGAACGCTCACTACTTGGCATCGATGCTATCTGCGACTTGAAGCTTGTTTTGAATGGTGCTAAATACCAATGTTTATACACCAACACAGCTGAAAGGAGAGGAGCACCACGACCTGATGTGAGATCAGCGACCCAACCGCAGCAACGACCGGCCACCGTGTCGTCCCATCAAGCCACGCTCCCTCCTGGTTTCCAACGAGCTGCAAATTCCGGAGTGGCATCAGTTCCGGATATCAACAGTCCCTCATCTTCTGGGTTGCAACGAGCTGCAAGTTCCGAACTGGCTTCAGATCTGAATGTAAACAGTCCTTCATCGCCACCTTCACTTCCGGTTTCTGAAGAAACCACACCGAAAGTCCTGGACGATTCAAGTCCGCAACACCATCCTGATATTCAAGGACTTCAACGTCCACACCATCATCCTGCGAAGGCGAGTCCATCAAGTTCTGCATATATAGACACAACAAGTCATCATAGAAATACAAGCAATGCTCCTGTTACATCAAATGCATCCACACAAGATACATCCAAGTTGCCACCAGGTTTCGAAGAATTCGAACATCTTTTCAGTCCTGGATTGGGTCTGGTAAAAAACCACACACATAAGGTTAAGGTGCGACATACTGTTCCACCTGTACAATCGAAGCTCCCACGTCTCCCGATGACTCTAAGGGATCGTGTCTCTGAAACGATTTTCAAGTTAGAACGACAGGGTATCATTAAAGGTGTCGATGCTTCCGAATGGGTGTCACCCATCGTCATCGTAGAGAAACCAGACGGTAACATCCCAATTTTGCGTTGCTCTTAGGGAGCCGAGCAAAGCTGTTGTCATAGATGTATTTTCGCTTCCTCATATTGATGAACTTTTGAATTCCTTGCATGGAGCAGTAGTCTTCTCAAAACTGGATCTGGCATCTGCATATCATCAAGTTCGTCTCGACCCGGTGAGTCGGGACCTTACTTCTTCCATCACACATGAGGGCTTATTTAGATTTAAGAGAGTTTGCTTCGGGTTGGCATCTGCACCCGCAGCATTTCAACAAATCATGTCTAAACTTCTCAAGGACTGTCCTGGTCTACTTGGACAATATCATCGTCGATGGATCCTCTTTGAAGGAACATGATGAGAACCTCCGTCGTGTGTTGTGTCGTATTTACCAATCGGGAATGAAATTAAATCGTAAAGGTGTCTTTCGATTTGAAGAACTTTCATTTTTGGGACACCTTCTTTCCATGAAAGGGTTAGCACCCCTTTCAAACACTGTCAGATTCAGTAAAGTTGAAAGCGTTTTTGGGTCTTGTTGAATACTATAGTAAGTTCATCCCACATTGCTCCACTATCGTTGAGCCAATGGATAGACTTCTTCGTAAGGGTGTTCATTTCAACTGGTCTCCGGAAGTCGAGGCTAGTTTCCAGAATGTAAAGGCTTCCATCCAAAAAGTACCTATTTTGTCCATGTTTGACCCGACATTACCTATAGTCGTGGCAACAGATGCTTCACAGTATGGTCTTGGTGCTGTTTTACAACAACAGTATAGTAATCAACTTCGTCCTTTGGCTTTCGCATCTCGCTCACTGACTGATGCTGAGCGCAGATATTCAACTGGCGAAAAGGAAGCACTCGCATGTCTTTGGGCCTGTGAGAAGTGGCATGTTTATTTGTGGGGAAGATCGTTCGTCATTCGAACTGACCTTCAAGCGTTGGTTACTTTACTTTCAAACAAAGGTTCCGGAATTCGTCCTTTACGAATGACCCGCTGGTCGGCAAGACTGTTGAATTACAATTTCAAGATGGAATTTCAGAAAGGAGCAGCCCATGTCGTCGCTGGTGCTTTTTCAAGATTACCAGTGCCCGACACTAAAGAAGGCATGAAGTTCGACGAGGAAGTAGTTTTTATCATCATGGCTCCATTGTCTATACAAGGTTTTCAAGAGGCTACGGCCAACGACACAGTCCTGCCATCAGTGAATCGTTACACTACTTCGTCCTGGCCGCAAGACGGTAACTCAATTGCAGATCTGCGAACTTACTACCAGGTACGAGATCAACTTTCTTTGAACGAAGGGATTCCATACAAAAGAGAAAAGATTGTTCCTCCTGTGAAACTACGTGATTGTATAATTGAACTGGCGCATGAAGTCCACCAAAGAATATCAAGAACCACAAGTGTAAGCCGCGAACACTACTGGTGGCCTCAGATGAACCAACAGATCAAAGTGAAGATAGAAAATTGCAGAGTGTGGCACTCAATGGACAAAACAGTCAATTCGGCACCAGCTCTTTTACAGCCCATCAAGGTTCCAAGCCAACCTTGCGAGAAGCTCGGAATCGATACTGTTGGTCCGATTTATCATGCGCCACCGTCTCAGCGATCCTTCATTGTTCTCATAGATTGCCACTCTAAGTGGTCCGAAGTCCAAGCTACATCTTCCGTAACGTCAGCCACAGTTATATCGTTCCTGAAGAACGTTTTTTCCCGGGAAGGACTTCCACGTGAGTTTGTATCTGACAATGGTATCCAAGTCGTATCTCGCGAGCTCCAAGATTTCTTGCGTCAGCATGGTATTGAACATAGGACAAAAGCTCTGTATGATCCTCAACGTAATGGGGAGGTCGAACGATTTAATCGTGTCCTGACGTCTTGCCTACAACTTGCTGTAGTACAAGGTCGTTCGCTTCCTGATGCTGTTCGTGATCATCTAGAAGCATATCGTCGAACTGTGCATCCTGCAACCGGGTTTGCACCATCACTTCTTTTCCACGGGTGGATTCATCGCTCAAGACTTGATCTACAGGGTATGCGTACAAAGGAAGTTCCAGATAACTTCTCCGACAAACGAAATCAGCTTCCCGAAAGAGTCCACGTATATCAACAAAAAATGAAGTCCTACTTTGATCATCGACGTGCGGTACGACCGCGACAGTTTCGTCCTGGGCAAACAGTTCGTGTATTCAAGCCCAATCATCATGATAAACTGCATAGTACATACTCTGAACCTCATAGGATACATACACAACTGGGACCTGCCGCATATCGACTGGACGACGGTAGACGCTGGAATGCTATGAAGTTAACAAAGACATCTCGTCTGCCTTCTGTTTCTGTGGACCTTCCTGATCCGTCTTGGTATAGCGATGAAGATGAAAATACAATGCATCTTCCCTCTTATAGGCATACACATACACATCTTTTGGTCCATGCATCTACCCGTGCTCCTGAACATAATATCCAAGCATCTGTCGGTGGTTCTCCGCCACCTGAAGGGTGCAGTGGGCAGCCAGTACTCCGCTCTCCTGGGGAACCAGATGCTGCGCTTCCTCAACCGGGTTTCCCTATGGAGTCTGATCCGTCATTTACAGCTGCTGGCTTGGGTTCCTGGGGAAGCCTCGGGCATGCTGTGCAGCCTGAGCACTCTACTGTGCCAGGGCCTAGTGGGCCTCCTCCTGATGTGTCTCCTGGTCCTGCTGGTCCAGAACCTGGGTCCGCCGTGGATCCTTGCCTACCTGGTGTGGCCCAGGGTCATTCTATTCCTTCAAAGTCTGCTGGGGCACAGCCTTCCCAGCCGTCCGACGCAGTCTTCCATCCGCCGAGGGCCAGCACACCGCTCGGATCTCGGCCCAGCTCAACATTAAGTACTGAACCGGAGTACCACACTCCCCCTGCTCTTTCACCGCCACCCCCACTACCAGCCCGACCGCCCCGCAAGAACAGAGTTCCGGCAAAGTTCGAGGACTACGTCTTGGCGGTGTCAGTTAAGAGTGGGCAGGCCGAGTCCAGTGATGTGCTTTAAATATTATTTTGATTATCATGCATAGTTTTGAACATAGTCTCATTGCCATAGAAAAACCTTGGCCAAGGTACAACAACCAATGTCCATGGCAAACACTGAATACAAACTACACTGTATGCGTATCACACTACTAACCTACTAACCACACTCACAAAGGTGCCCTAGACATTTGATTTGTTGTAACATGTATCATTATATTGAACTATCCTGAAATAGTCATTTACCTGCAAGTACAAATTTATTTTTCATGGAAGGGGGAAGTCGGAGTTACTACATTTACGTGAAATAATTTGAGAAAGCTGTGCTCTTAAAACAATCGTGTGAACAATTTTTCTTTTATGTGGCGTGTGACTTTTGTGTACTGCAGGTATTAAGACTTTTCGCCAGTGTTAAGACTTCGTGCAGTGTCAGGTATCACTATGTTTTTTTTTGCACAGTACTTCTGGACGTTTACGTGAAATGCGATAATGACACTTGTTGGATCTTTTTAGTGCATTATTTTGAATATTTAGGTGTCCTAACGTAATTCTCCCCTCCCGGGTTTTTTTTCTGTTAAGGGAGGGAGAATGTTTTATTCTTTGAATTAAAAAAGATGGTGCTACCGGTCTCACGCCGACCGCGCAATAAACTCGAGCGAACGGCACGCGCCTTGCGCGGGGCGGAAAAAGAACAGATGCTCGCTGACCCTTGACTTGGCTGGTCGGCTTCTCTACGCCTCCGGGCGTCTGCTTCGGTCACCGGACGGTAACCACCGTTCCTTACCATGTAGTTTTGGTCCCCTTTTCAACTTAGAATATTACAACGAGCCAGTACATACCTATACCAGAGTGGCTTACAAAGCGTAGAATCAGCTCTGGTTTCAAAATGGATTCAAAGTTCAAACTACGTTCGAAATTATCGAAACCACAGGGTGCGGCATTGCGGCCGTTTCGACCATCACATTTAGCACGCAAGCGTTGTGTTCCAACGAAGAGAAGTTGCAGCCCTGCCCATGGTACCAGACCCAAGCGACCTCTGAGCAACAAATCCTGCCATAAAAGCCGTCAGCAACGTGAGCCACAGCATTCTGGCGGCAGCAGCAACGAGCAACAGCAGCAAACGATAATCTGTTCTGTACGTCATTCCAGGTTGGTTTATTTTACTATCATTCCTAAGGCAATTATATCCTTGTCGCTGCTGCTGCCTGCTGTGCCTGCTCTTTGGTCTATGCACGCTATCAAAGATGACCGACACGTTGTGCTTGAAACGCCAAGAGGAAATCTTCGCTAATGAGCAGTCAATTACGTGTAGTGAACGCGGTTCCACGTATCATTGCGGTAGCTGTGCGAGAATCTCTGAAGTAACACTAAAAACAAAGGGCGAAACCTACTGTAGCGCGTGGAAATGCCCCACTTGTCGAACCTCAAAACCTTAAAAGAGTGGCGCGACCAATAAACCGAAATCGGATGTTGACGTATCGACCATGTTAGCTTCCATGAACAACAAATTAGATGAACTCTTAGATCTCAAAGAAACTGTTGGAGGCATCGAAGCATCCATTAGCATGATGTCGGCAAAATATGATGAAATATTAGAAAGTTGCAAAGAACAGTGGGAAGAAATTAAACAACTAAATAGTAAAGTGGCGGAACTCGAGGGAAAAAACAATGGTGAGGAGGTGAAGCGGCTCAGGAATGAACTTCATGACCTCAAATGAAGAAACCGAAAGCTCAACCTTGAATTTCTCGGTATCACAAAGACGAAAGACGAGAATCTAATGAGCAAAATAAACGAAATAGCTCCTAGCCTAGAACTGCCTGGGTTAGCTGAAGCCGAAGTAACAGCCATTCACCGTCTGGCCTCAAAGCCAGATAAAATTCCTGGCATTATTGTCCGCTTTGCTTCGCAAACAACAAGGGACGCATGATTGAGCAGGAGGGGAAGGTTACGAAACACTGGAAACAAATACTTCATCAATGAAAACCTGACGAAGCAAAATCGTGAACTACTAGCCAAGGCAAAAGAATGGACGAAGGGAAAAAGCTTCATGTACGTATGGCATAGGAATAGAAAAGTCTTTATCAGGCGCAAAGATGGTGATGACTCCTATGTGATAAGAAGCGAAGATGATCTGAAAGCGATCCATTCGTAGCTTGAGGTCTTTATCGTCTAGATACTAGGGCTTTCGCAATTCATGAAAGAATCGCCGTACGTATTCCCCGCTGATTTTTCACAATATCTTGAACGCAGTTTTCAGTCGTCACTGAAAGTTTTTAATTTAAATGCAAGGTCTGCTAAAAATAAAGTAACAGATCTCGAGTGTCTTTTTAGCCAGTTTTGAATTAAATTCAATATAATTATGTTTACCGAGACATGTCATACTGAGGAAGAAGATGTTTTTAGGCTGCCATCCCTATTGGAAAAACGTACAAGAAACAAACCTGCCGCTTTTACAATTCTGGTATGACACCAACTTAATTTCTTGGTATTATGTATGCAGCTAGTTTGGTTTGGCGTTCTGCATAACTGGAGATACCGGCACCGCTATGGCTCCGGGTCTGTCTATACTAGCAGCCAGTTTGCTTGCCGATATGATTCCGTGTGGCTGGTATGATTTTGCGTCCGATGACGTAGGCGACCGCCTTCTTTCCAACAAAACGCTTACACCACAGGACCACCGGTATAACTAAATCATACATGCAGAAAGACGACCGCCATCTTCCACCAAAAACGTCCATCGTTCACCACCGGTATCGTACATACACCATATATGTCGAAAAAGAACATAAGCCGCGTTTACATGAATGCGACTTAGTCGCATTGAATCCAGTTGCCGCATTCAATATATGATCATGTAAACGGCATAATGCGCAAAGCGCATCGCATTTTGGAACGGGAAGGATAATCGCAAGGCGCTCGCTGCAGGAGCGAGTGAACAGCTGAGAACATGGCGGCGGCCAACCTCGTCAGCGGCGCGGAGAGCGGTCCCGAAATTTTTTTTCCCGAGAACAAACGCAAGCTTTTGTTGCGATCATAAGTACGCGGAATATAGCGGAGCTGCTCGGTGAGGGCGGCCCCGTCCAAACCTTTGCGAAGTACGACTTGCGCGTCCGAAGGGGTCACAATGGCTTCAGTGCAAGCACGAATGACACCCGAGAGCTCCGAGCACTGTAGAGCACTGCATGGTAGCGCAGAACGAGCAGCTCCTACTTCGGTGCCGTTCCTGGCTGCGCAAGAGCCTCTCGGACTCGGGGTCCGGTTGGTCCTGTCGCGATCGGCGAGGTCTGGCGCGGCGAAACGCGGAGGCTTCCTCAAAGCGTGGGCACACACGTCGCCTCTCGTTCAGAGTGAACCGGCGGCCCGGCCTGGAGTCCTAAACGCCTTGGTTTTGATGCTTCTTCCGTCTCGCAACTTCTTCCACAGCACCGAAGACAGCGGACACGATCTTTACTTTCACTGAATGCGTCGAAAGGACTCCACGTGCGATGCACCGGAAAACGTGGTGCGGCTGGTGCCGGAACGGAACTGCGGAACTTCGAGCTTTGAGTTAACGTGCACGGCAAGAAACCGATCGTAACACCAAGCCGCGGATACCGCATCGCCGGTCGACAGCGGCAAACGGCCCGTTGCTCGTACTCGGCAAACTCGGCGTCTTTTCGTGGCCCCTCGCGTCCTCGCAACCAGCCACAAACTCACCAGCCCGCAACCGTAGCGACCGTAGCCGGCGTTGGAGAAAACCGAAACCGAAACCGAAACTTAAGGCTTCCGCCCAGTGGCTTCGGTGCTTCCGCTGCCGCGGCTTTTCTAAGTTCGCGGCTTCCACTTCCGGTCGTCGCGGAGATGGCGAACATTGGCGAAGATAACGCGATGTGGTTCGTTGGCTCGTTTACGGTTAGGGGACAGGTGTTTTGCGGTCCGTTTCTACTGCGTCTCTGGTTCTAAACTCGACGGCGCCTCTCATAGTTCAACCAGGTGTGGTCGGCCTGGATCAGCGCGGTCGGCTCGCCTCGTCCGATCTCCGGACCGCCGGCGACTTCCGAGTTCTTTAGGCCTGGGATTCGAAGGCGTCTGTCTCCGTGAAACGGTAAGCGAATCTCGTCCCGTTTTCGTTCTACTTTTAAATTACGTTTGGTGCGCTACTGTGTAAGCATGCGTGCCAAGTGTTCGTGACAATTTTGAACTAGAATAATTGTGCTTCATTGCGGTTTGTCATTTACCGCAAATGTAAATCGAGCAATGAACGAGGAGCCATGCTTGAAAACGATGTATGTACGATGTTAACTTCTACCTGTGCGGCTTTAAAGAAAGTCAAGACTGGTTACGGTTGGATGCGAGGCTGGTCCCAATGCAATGTTAAGCACTTAGAGCGCCTTTCTGAACGGCATGTAAGCAATATAGCGATCAACGAGACGAGCGACGGCGAGAACCTACGAGTGCCGGCGCCGAGCGACGAAGATTTCTCACTCACGCTGCTTGCGCCGCTCGGTTCTTGGGCTTCTAGAAAACGTCGCTCATCGCCTTGGTCGCTCGCACCAATCGCTTTCATAATGTGTGTGTCGTCGCGCGGCCGTGTTTATTCGAATATAAGTCGACCTCTTTTTTTTTCTTTTTTTTTTTTTCGGAAATTGTGACTAAAGAATTTCGACACCTGTATTCGCGACCAAATTTTGCGACCCTACCGGAGGCATGAAGCTATCGAGTCACCGAGCCGGCGTTGCCGTAGAGCCGCGCCGCTTCTTGTTTCAAAAAGCTTTTGGTAACCGAAATGGCTCGCCGCCGGCGGTGGCCCGTGCCGCTCCTCGGGCGTCGGATGTCGACATCGCGCCTCTAGCGTTCCCCTTGCTGGGCAACGGGGAAGGAGAGGAACGCGATGCGCCACGCACTTTACCCTCCATCCTCGCAAACGCGCACAAAAAAAAAAAAAAAAAAAAAAAGTTACTTTTGTTAGTTGCTTGAGGCGGCTCGGCTCGCGTGTTGCTCATGGCGACACGGCGGCTTTGCTTGCGTCTTTGTAGTTTGTCTTCCCTCGCTTCGCACCTTCTTTCGTTTCCTGTCGTCATTTTACAACGGTGTCAGTGAAGTATTGCTGCGAATACGCGAGGATGTCTACCCAGCTGAAGAAGCTTCGGACGACGATGACATGTCCAGAAGTTCTGACGGTGATGAAGTTTTTGGCATCGCCCCGTGATTTAGCTGAGAGTGATGTAAATAAAGGTTTGTTTCTTTCTTTTGCCCAAAATTTCCCCTGTTCTTAAAAATAAAAAAAAAGTCGACCTATATTTGAATTACTTTTTTTTTATTCTCTATGGACCCAGTAAATAGGGTTCGACCTATTTTCGAGTAAATACGGTAACTTTAATTTTTATTTTGGTTTACGTCGGACGCAACTCGAATGCTTGACAGTTACGTTGGGCGTAACTTTAATTTTTATTTCGGGTTCCGTCGGACGTAACGTTAGACACTCCGTTACACTTAAGGAAAATAGGGGCTGCTGGTTCATCATATAAACCAACCATTTGTGTTTAATTAAAATGCATCACTGACCTCAAAAAAAAAAATGATACTGCTATCCTAGAGTTTATGCTATAGGAATGTAGCGCTTCAGATAAATTTGTTAATTTTTACTTTTAGTCCCTGCCCCCTCCAGATACCACATCTGGCCTAAAGCAGTGTTCCGGATCTCCTTCCAAGACCTCAGGCGGGTCGTCATTCAATCCATGAGTCGGCGGCGTCTCATGGGCGTGTTGCTGTTGCTTACTGGATGGTGCTACCGAGGGAAAAGTGGTCATGCTTGGGAAAGGCAAGTATGGCCGCCGTAAGTATACATATTGTCTTTACCTTTGCTGGAATCCACTTTTAAGAAATGCACAGTTCGCATGTGTGCATCTCTCAATGTTTCCACAGTCGGCTGTGTGTTTTTTTTTGAGTGCTCCAACTCTGCTAGTGCTAGTTTCTCTAGATCATGCAAATGGGATGCAACACTAAACCACATATGCTCTCGCAACAAGCAGTGCTGTGCAGAAGCACAGTGGAATTTACTCTAGCTTTATAATGCAGCACAAAATAGTTGACTCCAAGTATAGCTACTTTTGTGACTCCGTTTAACCAAAAGCTCTGCCGAAACAAACTTGCCGCCTTATAGGTAGTGCAAAAGAACCTCGCGTGCCTAACCTGGAGAAGGGCATTTTTTTATAGGTCAATTTTTTCTTAAACCAATACCTTCAGCCTCCTTGAAATGTTAACATCATGTGACACACGGAAGAACAGTAAACTCTTTAATGTTGGCGAACCTTTAATTTTCGCGGCCTTTAATTTTGCAGAATTCAGTGGCTGCGATTATGTGCTCTGTGACCGATTCGAGAAGAAATAGGGGCCACGAAGATAAGGGGGTTTTACTGTACATCGGAGGAAAGAGGAAGTCACTTTTGTTTGTATGCAAGAGTAAAACCAACAACAACAATCATGGTGTCGACACTTTGTGAGCCTATCTGTGTCTATTGAATGATATCAATTTTGTTTTAGTTCGTTAAACATTGTTGCCTGTACACTGTGGGATGTCGTCTTCAACACGAGCAGTGGTTTTCCCTGAAGTAGGCAGCATGGACGCGTGCCGCAGCGCAACATAGTTCATTTGCAGGTGGTACCGCAGGTTGAAGGATGGTTGGCACAATATGGGGGAATCACAATTCAATGTTCTACCTCGGGCGTAGACAAGATTTGCTCATTCTAAATCATTTTGTCTAAAAATCGGGGATTTGCGATGAATGTACCCGCATGGTTGGAAGGGCCAGACAAGCCTTGTGAGCGCTTCATTTTCTAGCGTCTCAGTCTTGAACCCACTCACGCACCACATGCGTAGATGTTCCAATACATGGGACCACTTATTTGGAAAATGGTGAATGGCAACTGTTATCTTTATCAGACTTCTGTATTATGGTCAAAGTTGGACTGCATACTTGCAATACTTTTTCTCACTTAAAAATATGTCATACTAAAATATGTAGAATAGCCAATGACAAAAAGAGAATGGCTGGGCGTCCTCCAGCACGTGCTTGTGCTTTTTACCCCACTTTGGACAGATGTGCTCGCTCCAGGCTCATGAGGCGCTGAAACGTCATCGAAGGTAGCAGACGGGCTGGTGGTGGAACAACGGAGACTTCTCCCTGCCTTCCTCATGCTGTCAGTGAGCGTGTACCTCTATACTCTAACTTAGCTTAACCTGCACAGAGCTGAGGAGAATAGGCTTGGCGAGTGCCCTTACTGCATATGCATTTGTACAGCTGAGGCACTTTCTGAATCAAGAACATTGTGTATCTTACCTTCAAAAACACATCATTTTGGGGGTGCAAGAGGAATTGTAAGGCATATCTTTGTTTGTATTGTCCTATTACGAATCGCAGGCACGTAGCCAGGGGGAGGCTTATGAGGCCCGGCCCCCCCCCCCCCCCCCCCCCCCCCGATATCTTCCATTTTGCATGGGTCCTCCTCTCCCCCCTCCCCCTCATACAGCATTTTGTTATGAGTGGGCCCCCCCCTGAAACAAAATCCTGGCTACGTGCCTGACGCATCGACTCCAACTTAATGCGGAGTCGACCCACCTTGTTGATAAATTTAATGCCTGCCAGGTAATTTGTTTTGCATTCAGTTAATATATCAGTATTCAGTTAGGTATCCCAAGTCATTAGTCGTTGAGATGCAGTCTCTCTGTAAGTCAGTCATGTTTAACATTCATAAAACTGCTTGTCAAATAATGGCACTGTCGAGGACATGTACTCGGCTCGAGCAATCGCTGTCCACAAGCTGGTTGTGTGGATACAGGCAGCAAACATCCCGGTTGAAACGTCCTTCCTCGCAATGTAGCTCAAGACTAGGTCAGGGCCCCACTCACAAACGTCTATACTTTGCATCTCTTTAAGCTGGACCACTTTTTACACTACAAGCCATTGCAGCAAAAACAGTGTGACACATGATTATAAGCTCGACGTACCATGGCGTCCAACTTGAAGGTCACATGGCTTGCAGCTTCTGCCGTGGTTAACTTTAAACTGAGATAGTTTGGAATAATGCTCTCGGTTTTTAGTGTTGCCCGGCACGGTTAACAATTTGGTGATATAGTGCTGCATTGAAAAATCTGCATTCGTGACTGTATCACCTTATGAATGCATACTAGCTATTAAACTCTCCATTCTGCAGAGAAATGAAATGCACTTTGCTTCCAATTGCAGCTACTTCTGGAACTTCATGGTATGAAGCACCTTATGGCTGCAAGCTCTGACCGATCTTGTTCTCTGGTCTGCGCAGGCCCATTGCAGGGAGTCACTCCGAGAGCCTCACCAGAGGTTCCTGCCCGTGGTCGTTCTAAATTTTTTTCTTGTAGGTATGCATCCTTTCTGTCTTCCCTACTGAAAAAAACCATTTGAAATTCAAACGGGTGGCAAACTGGTCGCCCGTTTGAATCAAACCTGTCGATCCGTTTGGATCAAACGTGATTATGGGATACGGGTACCCGTTTGGAAACGGTACCCGTTCGAAACGGTACCCGTTTGATACAGGTGCCCGTTTGATACGGGTGCCGTATGGCACGTGACCACACGTTTGAACGTGCCCTTCGAAATGGCAAATTATGCGCTAGCCCTAAATGGGTATCGTCTGGGAGCTTGGTTATCTTAAAGATATTTAAGACGTCCCGAAACTCATAAACGTATTTATAACATGGAGAAAACACGTAGAACAAATGCACTCGCGTAGGTGCTTGTAAGTGGACAGGAAAACCGACACAAAAGATTGTTTTCAATTCTCCTCGAAGTTTATTACCTCTTCTGTAGACAAGTACAAACGTGCAAGCGATCTGTGAACACTATACAGGTAGACGTTCGGGGAAATTATTCTCCTGGCTGCCGCGCGAATAGGCGCTGCATAATTCTTTAGATAATTTAGAAGAGTACGCGTAGAAGAACGGTCAATCGTTGCCAACACGTAGGTTGCAGTGCACTTACCATAACAATAACGGACTTGAAAGAGGTAATCCGTGATATTTGTCGACACGGTCAAAGCAGGACAACCACACAAACACAAACGAGAGGGAACGGCTCCTTGGAAGTTTCAACACGATGCGGCGCACAAGCTGTCATTTGCCGAACCCAACCAAACCGCGAGAATTTGCGACTTCTTGCGAACCCAACCAAACCGCGAGAGACATCCCAATAAGACCGCAGGGTTAGGCGACAGATTGAAGCTGGTAGGACGAGCGAACTTCGAGCAGCAACTGACAACAAGCAGACAAAGAAAAAAGCGGCTGCAAGGCGCGCCCTTCCGGATCTCGATGCTTATCAGCGTGTAGCTCGCGCGCTGCTGTGGGTCACGTGACAGGGGTGACAAGAGAGGAGGGAGGGGGCGAGGTCAAGGCGCTGGGACCACCGGGACAGCCCCTCTCCCTCTCCCCAGGCATTCCAGGGAGATGCGTTTTTGTAGTCCCAAAGAACAAACGCGCGCGCGCGCGCGCGCTCGAACTTTGGAAATGGCGGCGGGGCTGCCAGAAGCTCGGCTTGCGCCCGAGCGAAGAAAGAACTCAGCGCAAGCTCGTAGTTTGAGTGCTGCAACGGCGGGTGTGCTCTCGCAATGCTCGATTTTCTTGCAGCCGCATGTACGCGTGCTACCTTCGCTGCGTCTTGAATTAAAGTGAAACGGAGTCTAGACGTACATTCTTTCACGCGGTCGCGTCTTCTGCGAGAGATTCGAGCTGAATAAGTAAATTGAGGCAACAAAGATGGACAAAGTATTAAAGGTCTGTCAAAAATATCGGCTCACCAACGTCGAGCGTTTACGCAAAACAACAAAAAAAAGGTGTTAGTTTTAGTTGCAGTATAATCGAAAATCAGTGCAATTGAAATATAAATATAATTACTTGCATTACGCGGACGATCTGAAATCGATGAACCGGCGCTCCCACCCTTCCGGAAAACATTGGCTGCCACGGCTGAAACGCTAGGCGTGCCCACGCCGCCGATCTGTACGTTCAATATCAAACGGGCTCCGGAGAGCCGTTTGATTAAACCGGTGCAGTTTGCAACATGGTCGCCGGTTTGAGCAAACGTGCGACAACTTTGCCCAAACGAGTCGCCCGTTTGCCCAGACGAGCGACCCATTTGCCAAATAGGTGACCGTTATGGCTCATACGGGGGACCCCTTTGAGCCATACGGGTGACCCCTTTGACAAACTGGTGACCAGTATGGTTAAACGGTTACCGGTATGGACCCGTTTATTTTCATATGGGGGCCAAATGGTTTTTTTCAGTAGGGTTTCCCTAATGTACTCGGGCGTTTTCTTTTCATTGTCGCAGATTTGCCTCAAAATTGGTTCAGCACAGAAATGGATGCTGTACAACCGTATCCCGCATATTTTGTTCAAGATAACTTTTCTTTGCGAAAGCTAGATTTTTTTTATAAAGGTTAGTTTTTTTGTTTTTATTTACAAATTTATTTGAGTTTCCATGGGCAACACTAAGACGTTATGCCAAGGGCAAGGACAAGTTCGCTGCTCTAACTTGTTCTCAACTGATTGCAAGAAATTTTGTTAATGTCGTGAAACCTCTTTCCAGCACTTGCTTTGCAGCATGGGAACAAATTATACATGGGACATACTCTTTTTTAGACTGCTTGCTCATTCTGCAGGTCTGCCTTCTATAGATGTCGTGCTACTGGAGAGCAGGCGAATTCGATTGTTGGTTTTGCCATTGCTTTTTTTTAGCTGTTGTCTTAATAGTTCTTGTAAATTTAAAAATTTTCCTAAAAAGCAAGTCGGCAAGAATATCTAGTTTGACTAGTTAGCTGGAAATAATGATCTAGTAGCCTTTAGTCAGTAAAATAGATAGTGTATGCCGCTGTTAGTGTCAAGTTGAGATGCACGCTTTTTAGGCATTTTGCGCAGAGTGGTACCCATTTTTATTGGTTAGCCTCTTGGTGCGCCAACTAAACTCTTTCTATCCAGACACCTGCCCTTTGCTTTTATTTGGCAGGCTCTGGCTTTAAAATAATATAGTGTTATTCCTCGGTGGCTTAAAAACCTAAAGAAAGAAGTTTCTCCATGTTTAAACGCAAAGTTTTATAAAGGCAAAAATGAATTAAGCCAGTAGCAGACGACACATAGCCTCAACAGTGCTCCGCGCCAACAGCATTGCGTCAAAATAGTGGTCGTCTCCTTTTTGCTGCCTTCTCTCTCCCTCCTTCGGCGCTCTCCTCCCTTTCCTCCTTTCTGCCACCTTTGTCACCACACCCACTGGCTAAACTCTCCCACTATACGGCTCTGCATTGCAATAGTAGTTTTTTTTTATAATCTTTAGAGTTAAATGTGAATATTTGACAGAAATCTCCCAGGTTGGGGTGAAAGAGGGTTAAATGAATGCATTTGATCATTCGCCTTAATTCAGTACCCATCATTTCAAGGCCTGTGTGGCCTTGTCCTGGGGTGTGTCTATGACTGTGGCTGTGAAGGAGCAGTTTTTTAATAGGTACAAGTACAAAGTATAAAAGCAAAAGGATCTATGTGCTGATCACGAAAGAATATGCTAGCCATTCTAATGTAGCTCTGCCAAGTACTTGATTGTGATTTGTTTTTATTTCCAGCTACTTGGTTGCCTCAAGATCTGGGGATCCTAGTGGCCACAAGCTTGGAGTCAATCTTCTTCTGTGGTCCGGCCAGGACCATGGGGGAGGTAATCCCAGCAACAAGAGCATCACAGTATCTCCCTGCCTGTGACTTTCGATTAGCATCACGACAAGGGCGTGCTCATGCCACCAAGTGTTAGGTATGCTACTCGAAATAAGCATTCTTACCTATTCTTGAAGTAAAACAGCAAAAGCACTGCTAAGCCTAAAATGCAAAAAACATTCAAATCTCGGGTTGGATGGAGTTCCAATTACAAAAAGGCGTCTGCAGACATGATTCGCATGTGAACTTAAAGCCCACGGATGTAGGTTCGACGGAGTCACAGAAATAACTTCCCGCAGATGGCTTCGCTAGTGCTATACCCAAACAAATTCTTAAAATAATCATTGTGTTACGTTGGTGTCATCAATCTTATGTACCTACCCCACCCAGCAGTCGGGAGATTTCAAATATAAAAAAATGGGAACTTGCACATTGTCAGCTCTGCAAAGATAATATATTGAACCGAGCATAGCACGTTCAACTTAAGAAAGCAATTCAGTGCAGGCCTAGTTTTAAGGTTCACATATTTGTTACTGCCCTTCATAATGAAGTAAAAACTGCTGAGGTTGTGGCCCACTACGGGCTTTCTATTAGTGTTAAAAAGTGTTATGGCAGTTTAAACAGCTCGCTCCAAATATTTTCTAGAAATGCATAGGTTTATGGAAATTATTATGTGGATGTTTGCAGACAGTCATGGTGAGACCAATCTTTAGTGCCAAGTGTTCCACTTATTCAGAGTTGGTTGAGTCTGTAAATATTGTAGGTCGCAAATTAAATTTTTATGGTATGCAATGGGCACAATCATACGTAATGACTAGCTCTACCTAGGGGAACTTTATACGTTTACTACGGCAAGATGGTTTCACAAAACTAAGTATTTAGTTTATTCAACTCCTGCACTAACCTTATCTCTAGAAACTTTTTATATTCTTTACGATGCTGAGTTAGGATTCTGGAAGTAGTTTTTCTAGAACTACGCTAGACATTTCCAGTTGATAATTTTTCTCTCAAAGCATTCGAGAGAGCCAAACCCTGTAATATACGGATGGAGTTCCAGAATGATGCGACTGGCAGTTTGAAACATTCGGCACTGTAACAGTAATAATGCCATGTCACTTGCCTATGTAATGCTCATTTTCGCAGATCAAACTGCTTTTTCCGTCTGCACTCATTTTCAGTGGACTCATTCAGCGAACTCGCACCCGAGACTGCAGCGCTGGGTTCTGCGAAGTAATTTGAATGAATATAGATGCAACAGGTTTCTTTGAGTGTGCGTCTAACACGTATTCTTCACATTGAATCTGCTACTGTATTTATGAGCGTGTCCTTAAATGTATCCACATTCCAGCTTATTTTTATTTTGACGTTTGAGTTTTCTTCAGTACTTTTCTCAACATCTGTGCTTGTTGAGCCGTACTCAAGACCATACATCTTGTCTTTCCCTATTACATTAATATATAAAACTGTTGATGCCGAGTGAGAATTCAAGGTACCGAATCTGTCGTGCGAGTTAAATAAGAACCAGTAGAAAGCTCTACAAAGGAAATTTTGTTAAAGGAGGCTGTATAAGCATTAAAATAGCACATGCCGTGCTAAAAAAAAAATACAAATTCTTGTTAGGTATGCAAGGATGACACTGCTGTGCTGTTTCTGATGTGTCACAAAAAAAATCAGTGCCATACAGTGTTCCTTATGGAAGTACAAACTGTCGAATTCAAAGCCCAGAAGTTTTATTCAAGAATGTTCCTCAATACAAATGTATTTAGAGATCTGAGCCACTGACTCATACATGACTATGTGGCGAACATTCATTTTCATGTGCATTATAGTTTACAAGGTCTAGTCTGCATTGATTTATTGCATTCATGCTGAAACTGGGAGGGGTTCTCTGGGTATGAATAAAGATATAAACATTTCTTAAAATCAAAACATTTGAGAACAGACTATACGGCTCTGCATTGCAGTAGTAGTTTTATTTGTAGTCTTTACAGTTGAATGTGAATATTTGACAGAAGTCTCTCAGGTTGGGGCGAAAGAGGGTTAAATGAATGCATTTGATCATTCGCCTTAATTCGGTGCCCATCATTTTAACGCCTACGTGGCCTTGTCCTGGGGGGTGACTGTGACTAAAATAAGAGGATCTATGTGCTGATCACGAAAGAATATGCTAGCCATTCTAATTTAGCTCTGCCAAGTACTTGATTGTGATTTGTTTTTATTTTCAGCTACTTGGGTGCCTCAAGATCTGGAGATCCTAGTGAATCTTTTTCTGTGGTCTGGCCAGGACCATGGGGGAGATAATCCCAGCAACAAGAGCATCGCAGTATCTCCCTGCCTATGACTTTCGATCAGCGTCACGACAGGGGAGTCCTCGTGCCACCAGGTGTTAGGTATGCCACTTGAAACAAGCATTTTTCTTACCTATTACTAGAACAGCAAAAGCACTACTAAGCCTAAAATGCAAAAAAACATATTCAAATATTGGGTTGGATGGAGTTCCAATTACAAAAAGGAGTCTGCAGACATGATTAACATGTGAACTTAAAGCCCGCGGATGTAGGTTCGACGGTGTCACAGAAATAACTTCCCGCAGATCGCCTTGTTCGTGCTTTACCCAAACAAATTCTTAAAATAATCATTGTGTTTCGTTGGTGTCATCAATCTTATGTCCCTACCACACCCAGCAGTCGGGACATGTGAAATATAAAAAAACAGGAACTTGCACGTTCAGCTTAAGAAAAAAATTCAGTGCAGGCCTATATTCATGGTTCACATATGTGTAATTGCTCTTCATAATGAAGTGAAAACTGCTTAAGTTGTGGCCCACTACAGGCTTTCTATTAGTGTTAAAAAGTGTGATAGAAAACATGATTGCGCTTGGAAGATGGGGACATAGGAAGGACAGACACAACAGAGCGCTAACATTCAACTGATCTAATTCAAGAACCTCAGCGTAGAAACAAACTTTGTCACCGCACCACATCTCAACCAATCCGTTCTGCCACGGACCGCAAGTATGCCAACTCCTTATCCGCCAAGTCAATTGACGCCATACTGACACAACTTGTGCCGGAACTATTTATAGTGTCAGCCTCCATAATCTCGCTAACAGTCCTATCTTTGTGCCTCTCAAGAACAGTAGACGAAGCAAATAATTGTTTGCACCCTCAGTCATGACAGTGACACGACAGATCATCACTGCGAGTGCAAACCATTATTTGCTTTGTCTACTGTTCTTGCTAGGCACAAAGATATGACTTTTAGAGAGATTATGGAGGCTGATGCTATAAATAGTTCTGGCACGTGTTGTGTCAGTGTGGCGTCAATTGACTTGGCGGATAAGGAGTTGGCGTACTTGCGGTCCGTGGCAGGGCCACGGATTAGTTGAGATGTGGTGCGGTGACGCAGTGTGTTTTTGCGCTGAGGTTCTTGAATTAAATCAGTTGAAAGTTAGCACTCGGTGGTGTCTGTCCTTCCTATGTCCCCGTCTTCAAAGCGCAATTATGTTTTCTAACGTACCGTACCAACTTGCCCAACAATCAGCACTCGTTAAAAAGTGCTATTGTGTTTTAAGCAGCTCGCACCAAATATTTTCTTGAAATACATAGGTTCATGAAAATTATTATGTAGATGTTGGCAGACAGTCATGGTGAGGCCAATCTTTAATGCCAAGTGGTCCACTTATTCAGAGTTAATTGAGTTTGTAAATATTGTAGGTTGCAAATTAAATTTTTATGGTATGCAATGGGCACAATCATCCGTAATGACTAGCTCTACCTAGGGGAACTTCATACGTTTACTACGGCAAGATGGTTTCGAAAAACAAAGTATTTAGTTTATTCAACTCCTGCACTAACCTTGTCTTTAGAAACTTTTTATATTCTTTGCGATGCTGAGATAAGATTCTGGAAATAGTTTTTCTAGAACTACTCTAGATATTTCCAGTTCATCATTTTTCTCGCAAAGCATTCGAAAGAGCCAAACCCTGTAATGTACGGAGGGAATTCACAGAATGATGCGACTGACAGTTTGGAACATTCGGCACTGTAACAGTAATAATGACATGTCACTTATGTAATGCTCATTATCGCAGATCAAACTGCTTTTTCCGTCTACACTCATTTTCAGTAGACTCATCCAGCGAACTTCCACCTGAGACTGCAGCTCTGGGTTCTGCAAAGTAATTTGAATGAATAATGATGCAACAGGTTTCTTTGAGCGTGCGTCTAACACATATTCTTTATATTGAATCTGCTAACTGTATTCATTACCATGTCCATAATTGTATCCACATTCCAGCTTATTTTTATTTTGACATTTGAGTTTTCCTCAGTACTTTTCTCAACACCTGTGCTTGTTGAACCGTACTCAAGTCCATACATCTTGTCTTTCGCTATTACATTAATATATAAAACTGTTGATGCCGAGTGAGAATTCAAGGTACCGAATCTGTCGTGCGAGCTAAATAAGAACCAATAAAGAGCTATACAAAGGAAATTTTGTTAAAGGAGGCTGTATGGGCATTAAAATAGCACATGCCATGCTAAAAAAAAAAAAAAAAAATACAAATTCTTGTTAGGTATGCAAGGATGACAGTGTTGTGCTGTTTCTGATGTGTCACAAAAAACAAAAAAAATCAGTGCCATACAGTGTTCCTTATGGAAGTACAAACTGTTGAATTCGAAGCCCAGAAGTTTTATTCAAGAATGTTCCTCAATACAAATGTATTTTGAGATCTGAGCCACTGACTGATACATGACTATGTGGCAAACATTCATTTTTATGTGCATTATAGTTTACTAGGTCTAGTCTGCATTGATTTATTGCATTCATGCTGAAACTGGGACGGGTTCTCTGGGTATGAATAAAGAGATAAACATTTCTTGATAATCAAAACATTTGAGAACGGACAAAAGGAAGGATCTGAGAATGGTATCTTAGATTCTCTTCTTTTTCTTACAGTATATCTAATGTTCACTTTATTTCACCTGATGCATTTAGTTTTTAGCGCAGCTGTTAGCACCCGTTTCCGCGTTTCGCGGCGTCGCTGTCGGCGTAACCGTTTAACTAAACTTGGCAGGAAATTGAATTAATGTTGTGGTGATGTGACGTTAATATTTCCGCTAAGTCTAGCTGAGAAACTGAATATTTTTATGGATGACGTGACACGGTCATGCGACGTCATTTTCCCCGCTACTTTTAGCGGAAAAACTGTATTTGTGTTGAGGTTATGTGACATCAATTTCCGCGCTAAATTTATTGGGAAACTTAACCCGCTAAATTTAGTGGGGAAATTTCCCCCTAAATCGGAGGGAGCAGAAGAGGAGGAGGGGAGGGGAAGGAGGGGCATACCCCCCATCTTCCTCTTCGAGAGCTGTACTGTATTTTCTCATTACAGAGAATTGTAAACGTCTCATATTTCATCTAATGTTTTTTCAACTTTTATATTGCAGGTGCGCTTGCAGCACAAATCTGGGTTGTGCTGATCCTCTACGCACAAGTTAGGAACTCCTGAGTGACAAGAGTGGGAGTTTGGTCTGACAGCTCAAGGGACACCATTGTTCAGTATTGAATTTTTAATTATCTTCTTTTGAGCAAAGTTAAGCTTTGCTGCATGCAGTTCTTCTAAAAATAAATACCTGCAACCAAATTTACCAGGTCACGACATTTTGCCTCTGCTCTTAGTGCTCCTGGTGAGCCTCAGATAAGAGATTACTGGTGTGGAAACATCATAATTGTTTGAAACCACTCACTGATGTGGAGACTCATTGACATCCGGCATTCCAATGAAACGCTGGATATCCACAAGTCTTTCTTGAACAATGCAAGCGAGAAAGGAAGCATACAATCATATTGTATTGGGGGACATTCTACAGAGTGTTTTTTTTGTATATTTTACAGATTTTTTAAAAAAAAGCTGTAAAAGCTACATTTACGCAGTCTGTACATGTGAGTTATATGGCCAGGGCGGCATGGTATAAAAGGCTAATTTGTAATGATCAGTCGGCTTATTACAGAGATGTGCCAGACTTCTTTCAGAAAACTAGATGGAGGTTCATTCTCGCGTGGTTTTATCCCGCGAATCTGAATATCCCGTTCGTTTTCCACAAAGATATAACTAAACGTGAGAAAACACAAAAAAAACATCCTACCAATAGTGACATCGTAAGAAGACCTTTCAGCCGCCAAGTGTGTGTCGCTTAAGGGCCGCGCGTCCAGTCGCAAGTTTTCTAGGTATATTCTCCCGCATTGGCACCAGTCGTGACACATTTTTCTGCCCCTTAAAAAAATAGCATGTGCGTGCATAGCTTTCATAGGCGCTGAAGATGCGTGAACAAAGATTTTGAAAGCTGCTCTTGTGACGTCGCTCTCTAGGGAAGTGCTTTCAAAGCGCTTTAAAAATGACTCTATGCAGCCTCGATTAATTAAATTGGCAAATAATTTTGATATTTGAGATTCTGGAGGTCAAATGAAGAAGATTTAAAAGTGTTTTCTCAAATACAAAACCGCTTCAGCCTCTCTCTAAGTATAGTATGTTCCTGAAATTTTTAATCAGTGAAAATAGACCCATGGTTCCAATTAGAAACTTCTAAGCATCATCAAACACACTAAATCAATTTTCTTTGTGAAGATATAAGACAAGAGCAGCATTTTATGGTGTTCTAAAAAAATGGTCAATTTGGACGCGTTTCCAGACTTCGGTTTCTTACCAGAGCGCATCTTTGCACCTACGGTCCTGCTGCCCGGTGGCCGCAGTGCGAAGCCGCCCCCTCGCCTCCCTCGTAGGATGGAGGGAAGCAAGGCGCACATGTGTTGCGCGTCTAAGCCCCTGGGGAACAGGACCGTGGGCGCAAAGATGAGCTCTGATAAGAAACTGAAACCTAGAAACTCGTCCAAATAAAGCATTTTTACAGAACACGTAAAATGCTACCCCTGCATTATATCCTTCTAAAAAGAGTTTATTTTGTGGTTTTCAGTGACTCAGCAAGTTTCCAATAGAAACCATAGTTTCATTTTCACTAATTAAAAAGTTAATTAACAAATTGTATTTAATTATCTGACTGATCGTTACGACTAGGTCCCTATACTACGTACGCCTGGCCATATAACTCGCCTGCACAAATCGCATTAATTTAGCTTTCACGACCTTTCTAAACATATATGTAAAGCTTAAAACTAAATTGCCGTGTACAACAGTGAAAAGGCGAAACCACCATGTTGGAGCCATATGGCTCCAACATGCCGGTATCGCCTTTTCGCTGGTATAGGATGTCCCATATTACGTTATCCATGTATGGTTCCGTCCGCCTACGTGGTTCCGCCATAATCCACTACGCCGGTATAGGACGTCCCATAATACGACACGCTTGTATGGTTCCGCCTACCTGTATCGTTCCGCCGTAATCCACTATACTGAAGCTGCCTTTTCGCTTGTATAGGATGTCCCATATTACGGTTACGCTTGTATGAGCCTTTTCCATCATCTTTCCATCATCGATATTTTCCAACAGGGATATGTAAAGCTTAAAACTAAATCGCCCTGTACAACGGTGAAAAGGCGAAACCAACACGCTGGAGCCATATGGCTCCACCATGCTGGTATCGCCTTTTTGCTGGTATAGGATGTCCCATATTACGTTATGCATGTATGGTTCCGTCCGCCTACATGGTTCCGCCTATATCCACTACGCTGGTATAGGATGTCCCATAATATGACACGCTTGTATGGTTCCGCCCACCTGTATCGTTCCGCCTTATTCCACTATACTGGAGCCGCCTTTTTCGCTTGTATAGGATGTCCCATATTACGGTTACGCTTGTATGAGCCTTTTCCGTCATCTTTCCATCATCGAGATTTTCCAACAGGGATCTTATAGCCACTACCGTTTAAATCGTGTTTCTAATCGTTGCGGAGCTGTATGTTTGTTGATTGAAGAAAGTATTAAAAACGAATTATTATCTATTTTTTGTACTATAACGAAGGATTATGAAGTGCTACCTTTGGTGGCAGAAAATATGCTTATATCTGTGGTTTACCGTCCACCGGATGGCAATATTAACACTTTTCTTGCATATTTTGAGGGGCTTTTGAGATTCGGTAGTGATAAGAACTTGAATGTAATCATTGGAGGAGATTTAAATATTATTATGCTACTTGATACTACGCCTAGAACTGAATTTGAAATATTACTTACAACATATGGATACGCTAACATAATAACTCGACCAACAAGAATTACAGTGCACACTGAAACTCTTATTCACCTTTCTATTACAAACATTGATTATGTATGTCTGAAAGCTGGTATACTTACCACCCATATAAGCGATCACCTACCTATACTCCTATGCGTAAATAATAGTCTTTCTCACAAAACAATGCAGGGTCATTTAGGCACTTTCAGCATATCACCCGTTATAATCTGGACATGTTTCGTAATGATATTGAAAATGCTGACTGGAACAATGTTTTTGCTGCAACAGACCCTGATGTAGCTTACGATACGTTCCTAGAGAGTTTTGAACGCCTCTATATCAAAAATGTTTCTTACAAAAAAAAAACAAAAAAATCACGTAAAATTCGGAAACCATGGACTACCCCTATTGGAAAAACGTACAAGAAACAAACCTGCTGCTTGTACAGTTCGGGTATGACACCACCATAATTTCTTGTTATTATGGATGCAGCTAGTTTGGTTCGGCTTTCTGCATAACTGGAGATACCGGCACCGCTATGGCTCCGGGTCTGTCTATACTGGCATCCAGTTTGCTTGCCGATATGATTCGGTGTGCTGGTATGATTTTGCGGCCGATGACGTAGACAACCGCAATCTTTCCAACAAAAAACGCTTATACGACACCACCACCGTTATATCCAAATCATACATGCAGAAAGACGACCGCCATCTTCCAACATAACGTCCATCGTTTACCACCGGTATCGTTACATACACCATACATGTCGAAAAAGAACATAAGCCGCGTTTACATGAATGCGACTTAGTCGTGTTGAATCCAGTTGCCGCATTCCATATGCGGTCATGTAAACGGCATAATGCGCAAAGCGCATCGCATTAAAGTCGCTAGACAGAGGTGGATCGAGATGTCGAGTGCGCATTCATTCAGCCCATGTAAACGGAGATCGCATCGCATTTTGGAACGGGGAGGATTATCGGAAGGCGCTCGCTGTGGGAGCGAGTGAACAGCTGAGAACATGGAGGCGGCCAATCTCGTCGGCGGCGCGGAGAGCGGTCCCGCAATTTTTTTCCTGAGAACAAACGCAAGCTTTTATTGTGATCATAACTAAGCGGAATATAGCGGAGCTGCTCGGTGTGGGCGGCCCCGTCCAAACCTTTGCGAAGTACGACTTGCGTATCCGAAGGGGTCACAAAGACATCGGTGCAAGCACGAACGACACCGAGAGCCCCGACCACTGTTGAGCACTGCATGGTAGCGCAGAACGAGCAGCTCCTACCTCGGTGCCGTTCCCGGCTGCGCAAGAGCCTCTCGGACTCGGGGTACGGTCGCGATCGGCGAGTTCTGGCGCGGCGAAACGCGGAGGCTTCCTCAAAGCGTGCGCACACATGTCGCCTCTCGTTCAGAGTGAACCGGCGGCCCGGCCTGGAGTCCTAAACGCCTTGGTTTCGATGCTTCTTCCGTCTCGCAACTTCTTCTACAGCACCGAAGACAGCGGGCACCATCTTTACGGTCACTAAATGCGTCGAAAGGCCTCCACGTGCGATGCACCGGAAAACGTGGTGCGGCTGGTGCCGGAACGGAACTGCGTAACTTCGAGCTTTGAGTCAGCGTGTACGGCAACAAACCGATCGTGACACCAAGCCGCGGATACCGCATTGCCGGTCGACAGCGGCAAACGGCCCGTTGCTCGTATCGTGGGCCGTGACTCGTACTCGGCCAACTCTGCGTCTTTTCGTGGCCCCTCGCGTCGTCGCTACCAGCCGCAAACCCGGCGTCGGAGAAAAGCGAAACCGAAACGTAAAGCTTCCGCCCAGTGGCTTCCGCTGTCGCGCCTTTTTTGACTTCCCGGCTTCCACGCTTCCGGTCGTCGCAGAGATGGCGACGTAGTGGTTTTGGCGGTTTTGGCATCGCTGGCTCGTTCTGCGTTTTGGGGGACAGATGTTTTACGGTCCGTTTCTACTGCGTCTCTGGCTCTCAACTCGACGGCGCCTCTCATAGTTCAACCAGGCGTGGTCAACCTGTGTCAGGCCGGCTCGACTCGTCCGATCGCCGGACCGCAGGCGACTTCCCAGTTCGGCCGTGAGGCCTAGGATCCGAAGACGTCCGTCTCCGTGAAGCGGTAAGCGAATCTCGTCCCGTTTTCGTTCTACTTTTAAATTACGTTAGGTGCGCTACAGTGTAAGCATGCGTGCCAAGTGTTCGTAACAATTTTGAACTAGAATAATTGTGCTTCATTGCGGTTTGTCATTTACGGAAAATATAAATCGAGCAATGAACGAGGAGCCATGCTTGAAAACGATGCATGTACGATGTTAACTTCTACCTCGGCGGCTTTAAAAAAAAGTCAAGACTGGTTACGGTTGGATGCGAGGCTGGTCCCAATGGAATGGTAAGCACTTAGAGCGCCTTTCTGAACGGCATGTAAGCAATATAGCGATCAACAAGACGAGCGACGGCGAGAAGCTACGAGTGCCGGCGCCGAGCGACGAAGATTTCTCACTCTCGCTGCTTGCGCCGCTCGGTTCTTGGGCTTGCTTCTCAAAACGTCGCTCATCGCCTTGGTCGCTCGCACCAATCGCTTTCATAATGTGTGTCTCGTCGCGCGGCTGACTACCGTGTTCATTCAAGTATAAATCGACCATATTTTATTTTTTTTAGGAAATTGCGATTAAAGACTTTTGACCTACATTCGCGACCAAATTTTGCGACCCTACCGGAGGCATGGAGCTATCGAGTCACCGAGCCGGAGTTGCCGCCCTGTTGGAAAATATCGATGATGGAAAGATGATGGAAAAGGCTCATACAAGCGTAACCGTAATATGGGACATCCTATACAAGCGAAAAGGCAGCTCCAGTATAGTGGATTACGGCGGAACGATACAGGTAGGCGGAACCATACAAGCGTGTCGTATTATGGGACGTCCTATACCGGCGTAGTGGATTATGGCGGAACCACGTAGGCGGACGGAACCATACATGGATAACGTAATATGGGACATCCTATACCAGCGAAAAGGCGATACCGGCATGTTGGAGCCATATTGCTCCAACATGGTGGTTTCGCCTTTTCACTGTTGTACACGGCAATTTAGTTTTAAGCTTTACATATATGTTTAGAAAGGTCGTGAAAGCTAAATTAATGCGATTTGTGCAGGCGAGTTATATGGCCAGGCGTACGTAGTATAGGGACCTAGTCGTAACGATCAGTCAGATAATTAAATACAATTTGTTAATTAACTTTTTAATTAGTGAAAATGAAACTATGGTTTCTATTGGAAACTTGCCGAGTCACTGAAAACCACAAAATCAACTCTTTTTAGAAGGATATAATGCAGGGGTAGCATTTTACGCGTTCTGTAAAAATGCATTATTTGGACGAGTTTCTAGGTTTCAGTTTCTTATCAGAGCTCATCTTTGCGCCCACGGTCCTGTTCCCCAGGGGCTTAGACGCGCAACACACGTGCGCCTTGCTTCCCTCCATCCTACGAGGGAGGCGAGGGGGCGGCTTCGCACTGCGGCCACCGGGCAGCAGGACCGTAGGTGCAAAGATGCGCTCTGGTAAGAAACCGAAGTCTGGAAACGCGTCCAAATTGACCATTTTTTTAGAACACCATAAAATGCTGCTCTTGTCTTATATCTTCACAAAGAAAATTGATTTAGTGTGTTTTGATGATGATTAGAAGTTTCTAATTGGAACCATGGGTCTATTTTCACTGATTAAAAATTTCAGGAACATACTATACTTAGAGAGAGGCTGAAGCGGTTTTGTATTTGAGAAAACACTTTTAAATCTTCTTCATTTGACCTCCAGAATCTCAAATATCAAAATTATTTGCCAATTTAATTAATCGAGGCTGCATAGAGTCATTTTTAAAACGCTTTGAAAGCACTTCCCTAGAGAGCGACGTCACAAGAGCAGCTTTCAAAATCTTTGTTCACGCATCTTCAGCGCCTATGAAAGCTATGCACGCACATGCTATTTTTTAAAGGGGCAGAAAAATGTGTCACGACTGGTGCCAATGCGGGAGAATATACCTAGAAAACTTGCGACTGGACGCGCGGCCCTTAAGCGACACACACTTGGCGGCTGAAAGGTCTTCTTACGATGTCACTATTGGTAGGATGTTTTTTTTTGTGTTTTCTCACGTTTAGTTATATCTTTGTGGAAAACGAATGGGATATTCAGATTCGCGGGATAAAACCACGCGAGAATGAACCTCCATCTAGTTTTCTGAAAGAAGTCTGGCACATCTCTGTAATAAGCCGACTGATCATTACAAATTAGCCTTTTATACTATGCCGCCCTGGCCATATAACTCACATGTACAGACTGCGTAAATGTAGCTTTTACAGCTTTTTTTTAAAAATCTGTAAAATATACAAAAAAAACACTCTGTAGAATGTCCCCCAATACAATATGATTGTATGCTTCCTTTCTCGCTTGCATTGTTCAAGAAAGACTTGTGGATATCCAGCGTTTCATTGGAATGCCGGATGTCAATGAGTCTCTACATCAGTGAGTGGTTTCAAACAATTATGATGTTTGCACACCAGTAAGCTCTTATCTGAGGCTCACCAGGAGCACTAAGAGCAGAGGCAAAATGTCGTGACCTGGTAAATTTGGTTGCAGGTATTTATTTTTAGAAGAACTGCATGCAGCAAAGCTTAACTTTGCTCAAAAGAAGATAATTAAAAATTCAATACTGAACAATGGTGTCCCTTGAGCTGTCAGACCAAACTCCCACTCTTGTCACTCAGGAGTTCCTAACTTGTGCGTAGAGGATCAGCACAACCCAGATTTGTGCTGCAAGCGCACCTGCAATATAAAAGTTGAAAAAACATGAGATGAAATATGAGACGTTTACAATTCTCTGTAATGAGAAAATACAGTACAGCTCTCGAAGAGGAAGATGGGAGGGTATGCCCCTCCTTCCCCTCCCCTCCTCCTCTTCTGCTCCCTCCGATTTAGGGGGAAATTTCCCCACTAAATTTAGCGGGTTAAGTTTCCCAATAAATTTAGCGCGGAAATTGATGTCACATAACCTCAACACAAATGCAGTTTTTCCGCTAAAAGTAGCGGGGAAAATGACGTCGCATGACCGTGTCACGTCATCCATAAAAACATTCAGTTTCTCAGCTAGACTTAGCGGAAATATTAACGTCACATCACCACAACATTAATTCAATTTCCTGCCAAGTTTAGTTAAAGGGTTACGCCGACAGCGACGCCGCGAAACGCGGAAACGGGTGCTAACAGCTGCGCTAAAAACTAAATGCATCAGGTGAAATAAAGTGAACATTAGATATACTGTAAGAAAAAGAAGAGAATCTAAGATACCGTTCTCAGATCCTTCCTTTTGTCCGTTCTCAAATGTTTTGATATCAAGAAATGTTTATCTCTTTATTCATACCCAAAGAACCCGTCCCAGTTTCAGCATGAATGCAATAAATCAATGCAGACTAGACCTAGTAAACTATAATGCACATAAAAATGAATGTTTGCCACATAGTCATGTATCAGTCAGTGGCTCAGATCTCAAAATACATTTGTATTGAGGAACATTCTTGAATAAAACTTCTGGGCTTCGAATTCAACAGTTTGTACTTCCATAAGGAACACTGTATGGCACTGATTTTTTTTGTTTTTTGTGACACATCAGAAACAGCACAACACTGTCATCCTTGCATACCTAACAAGAATTTGTATTTTTTTTTTTTAGCATGGCATGTGCTATTCTAATGCCCATACAGCCTCCTTTAACAAAATTTCCTTTGTATAGCTTTTTATTGGTTCTTATTTAGCTCGCACGACAGATTCGGTACCTTGAATTCTCACTCGGCATCAACAGTTTTATATATTAATGTAATAGCGAAAGACAAGATGTATGGACTTGAGTACGGTTCAACAAGCACAGATGTTGAGAAAAGTACTGAGGAAAACTCAAATGTCAAAATAAAAATAAGCTGGAATGTGGATACAATTATGGACATGGTCATGAATACAGTTAGCAGATTCAATATAAAGAATATGTGTTAGACGCACGCTCAAAGAAACCTGTTGCATCATTATTCATTCAAATTACTTTGCAGAACCCAGCGCTGCAGTCTCAGGTGGAAGTTCGCTGGATGAGTCTACTGAAAATGAGTGTAGACGGAAAAAGCAGTTTGATCTGCGATAATGAGCATTACATAAGTGACATGTCATTATTACTGTTACAGTGCCGAATGTTCCAAACTGTCAGTCGCATCATTCTGTGAATTCCCTCCGTACATTACAGGGTTTGGCTCTTTCGAATGCTTTGCGAGAAAAATGATGAACTGGAAATATCTAGAGTAGTTCTAGAAAAACTATTTCCAGAATCTTATCTCAGCATCGCAAAGAATATAAAAAGTTTCTAAAGACAAGGTTAGTGCAGGATTTGAATAAACTAAATACTTTGTTTTTCGAAACCATCTTGCCGTAGTAAACGTATGAAGTTCCCCTAGGTAGAGCTAGTCATTACGGATGATTGTGCCCATTGCATACCATAAAAATTTAATTTGCGACCTACAATATTTACAAACTCAATTAACTCTGAATAAGTGGACCACTTGGCATTAAAGATTGGCCTCACCATGACTGTCTGCCAACATCTACATAATAATTTTCATGAACCTATGTATTTCAAGAAAATATTTGGTGCGAGCTGCTTAAAACACAATGGCACTTTTTAACGAGTGCTCATTGTTGGGCAAGTTGGTACGGTACGTTAGAAAACATAATTGCGCTTTGAAGACGGGGACATAGGAAGGACAGACACCACCGAGTGCTAACTTTCAACTGATTTAATTCAAGAACCTCAGCGTAAAAACACACTGCGTCACCGCACCACATCTCAACCAATCCGTGGCCCTGCCACGGACCGCAAGTACGCCAACTCCTTATCCGCCAAGTCAATTGACGCCACACTGACACAACACGTGCCAGAACTATTTATAGCATCAGCCTCCATAATCTCTCTAAGAGTCATATCTTTGTGCCTAGCAAGAACAGTAGACAAAGCAAATAATGGTTTGCACTTGCAGTGATGATCTGTCGTGTCACTGTCATGACTGAGGGTGCAAACAATTATTTGCTTCGTCTACTGTTCTTGAGAGGCACAAAGATAGGACTGTTAGCGAGATTATGGAGGCTGACACTATAAATAGTTCCGGCACAAGTTGTGTCAGTATGGCGTCAATTGACTTGGCGGATAAGGAGTTGGCATACTTGCGGTCCGTGGCAGAACGGATTGGTTGAGATGTGGTGCGGTGACAAAGTTCGTTTCTACGCTGAGGTTCTTGAATTAAATCAGTTGAATGTTAGCGCTCTGTTGTGTCTGTCCTTCCTATGTCCCCATCTTCCAAGCGCAATCATGTTTTCTATCACACTTTTTAACACTAATAGAAAGCCTGTAGTGGGCCACAACTTAAGCAGTTTTCACTTCATTATGAAGAGCAATTACACATATGTGAACCATGAATATAGGCCTGCACTGAATTTTTTTCTTAAGCTGAACGTGCAAGTTCCTGTTTTTTTTATATTTCACATGTCCCGACTGCTGGGTGTGGTAGGGACATAAGATTGATGACACCAACGAAACACAATGATTATTTTAAGAATTTGTTTGGGTAAAGCACGAACAAGGCGATCTGCGGGAAGTTATTTCTGTGACACCGTCGAACCTACATCCGCGGGCTTTAAGTTCACATGTTAATCATGTCTGCAGACTCCTTTTTGTAATTGGAACTCCATCCAACCCAATATTTGAATATGTTTTTTTTGCATTTTAGGCTTAGTAGTGCTTTTGCTGTTCTAGTAATAGGTAAGAAAAATGCTTATTTCAAGTGGCATACCTAACACCTGGTGGCACGAGGACTCCCCTGTCGTGACGCTGATCGAAAGTCATAGGCAGGGAGATACTGCGATGCTCTTGTTGCTGGGATTATCTCCCCCATGGTCCTGGCCAGACCACAGAAAAAGATTGAGTCCAAGCTTGTGGCCACTAGGATCTCCAGATCTTGAGGCACCCAAGTAGCTGAAAATAAAAACAAATCACAATCAAGTACTTGGCAGAGCTACATTAGAATGGCTAGCATATTCTTTCGTGATCAGCACATAGATCCTCTTATTTTAGTCACAGTCACCCCCCAGGACAAGGCCACGTAGGCGTTAAAATGATGGGCACCGAATTAAGGCGAATGATCAAATGCATTCATTTAACCCTCTTTCGCCCCAACCTGAGAGACTTCTGTCAAATATTCACATTCAACTGTAAAGACTACAAATAAAACTACTACTGCAATGCAGAGCCGTATAGTCTGTTCTCAAATGTTTTGATTTTAAGAAATGTTTATATCTTTATTCATACCCAGAGAACCCCTCCCAGTTTCAGCATGAATGCAATAAATCAATGCAGACTAGACCTTGTAAACTATAATGCACATGAAAATGAATGTTCGCCACATAGTCATGTATGAGTCAGTGGCTCAGATCTCTAAATACATTTGTATTGAGGAACATTCTTGAATAAAACTTCTGGGCTTCGAATTCAACAGTTTGTACTTCCATAAGGAACACTGTATGGCACTGATTTTTTTTGTTTTTTGTGACACATCAGAAACAGCACAAGACTGTCATCCTTGCATACCTAACAAGAATTTGTATATTTTTTTTTTTTAGCATGGCATGTGCTATTCTAATGCCCATACAGCCTCCTTTAACAAAATTTCCTTTGTATAGCTTTTTATTGGTTCTTATTTAGCTCGCACGACAGATTCGGTACCTTGAATTCTCACTCGGCATCAACAGTTTTATATATTAATGTAATAGCGAAAGACAAGATGTATGGACTTGAGTACGGTTCAACAAGCACAGATGTTGAGAAAAGTACTGAGGAAAACTCAAATGTCAAAATAAAAATAAGCTGGAATGTGGATACAATTATGGACATGGTCATGAATACAGTTAGCAGATTCAATATAAAGAATATGTGTTAGACGCACGCTCAAAGAAACCTGTTGCATCATTATTCATTCAAATTACTTTGCAGAACCCAGCGCTGCAGTCTCAGGTGGAAGTTCGCTGGATGAGTCTACTGAAAATGAGTGTAGACGGAAAAAGCAGTTTGATCTGCGATAATGAGCATTACATAAGTGACATGTCATTATTACTGTTACAGTGCCGAATGTTCCAAACTGTCAGTCGCATCATTCTGTGAATTCCCTCCGTACATTACAGGGTTTGGCTCTTTCGAATGCTTTGCGAGAAAAATGATGAACTGGAAATATCTAGAGTAGTTCTAGAAAAACTATTTCCAGAATCTTATCTCAGCATCGCAAAGAATATAAAAAGTTTCTAAAGACAAGGTTAGTGCAGGATTTGAATAAACTAAATACTTTGTTTTTCGAAACCATCTTGCCGTAGTAAACGTATGAAGTTCCCCTAGGTAGAGCTAGTCATTACGGATGATTGTGCCCATTGCATACCATAAAAATTTAATTTGCGACCTACAATATTTACAAACTCAATTAACTCTGAATAAGTGGACCACTTGGCATTAAAGATTGGCCTCACCATGACTGTCTGCCAACATCTACATAATAATTTTCATGAACCTATGTATTTCAAGAAAATATTTGGTGCGAGCTGCTTAAAACACAATGGCACTTTTTAACGAGTGCTCATTGTTGGGCAAGTTGGTACGGTACGTTAGAAAACATAATTGCGCTTTGAAGACGGGGACATAGGAAGGACAGACACCACCGAGTGCTAACTTTCAACTGATTTAATTCAAGAACCTCAGCGTAAAAACACACTGCGTCACCGCACCACATCTCAACCAATCCGTGGCCCTGCCACGGACTGCAAGTACGCCAACTCCTTATCCGCCAAGTCAATTGACGCCACACTGACACAACACGTGCCAGAACTATTTATAGCATCAGCCTCCATAATCTCTCTAAGAGTCATATCTTTGTGCCTAGCAAGAACAGTAGACAAAGCAAATAATGGTTTGCACTTGCAGTGATGATCTGTCGTGTCACTGTCATGACTGAGGGTGCAAACAATTATTTGCTTCGTCTACTGTTCTTGAGAGGCACAAAGATAGGACTGTTAGCGAGATTATGGAGGCTGACACTATAAATAGTTCCGGCACAAGTTGTGTCAGTATGGCGTCAATTGACTTGGCGGATAAGGAGTTGGCATACTTGCGGTCCGTGGCAGAACGGATTGGTTGAGATGTGGTGCGGTGACAAAGTTCGTTTCTACGCTGAGGTTCTTGAATTAAATCAGTTGAATGTTAGCGCTCTGTTGTGTCTGTCCTTCCTATGTCCCCATCTTCCAAGCGCAATCATGTTTTCTATCACACTTTTTAACACTAATAGAAAGCCTGTAGTGGGCCACAACTTAAGCAGTTTTCACTTCATTATGAAGAGCAATTACACATATGTGAACCATGAATATAGGCCTGCACTGAATTTTTTTCTTAAGCTGAACGTGCAAGTTCCTGTTTTTTTTATATTTCACATGTCCCGACTGCTGGGTGTGGTAGGGACATAAGATTGATGACACCAACGAAACACAATGATTATTTTAAGAATTTGTTTGGGTAAAGCACGAACAAGGCGATCTGCGGGAAGTTATTTCTGTGACACCGTCGAACCTACATCCGCGGGCTTTAAGTTCACATGTTAATCATGTCTGCAGACTCCTTTTTGTAATTGGAACTCCATCCAACCCAATATTTGAATATGTTTTTTTTGCATTTTAGGCTTAGTAGTGCTTTTGCTGTTCTAGTAATAGGTAAGAAAAATGCTTATTTCAAGTGGCATACCTAACACCTGGTGGCACGAGGACTCCCCTGTCGTGACGCTGATCGAAAGTCATAGGCAGGGAGATACTGCGATGCTCTTGTTGCTGGGATTATCTCCCCCATGGTCCTGGCCAGACCACAGAAAAAGATTGAGTCCAAGCTTGTGGCCACTAGGATCTCCAGATCTTGAGGCACCCAAGTAGCTGAAAATAAAAACAAATCACAATCAAGTACTTGGCAGAGCTACATTAGAATGGCTAGCATATTCTTTCGTGATCAGCACATAGATCCTCTTATTTTAGTCACAGTCACCCCCCAGGACAAGGCCACGTAGGCGTTAAAATGATGGGCACCGAATTAAGGCGAATGATCAAATGCATTCATTTAACCCTCTTTCGCCCCAACCTGAGAGACTTCTGTCAAATATTCACATTCAACTGTAAAGACTACAAATAAAACTACTACTGCAATGCAGAGCCGTATAGTCTGTTCTCAAATGTTTTGATTTTAAGAAATGTTTATATCTTTATTCATACCCAGAGAACCCCTCCCAGTTTCAGCATGAATGCAATAAATCAATGCAGACTAGACCTTGTAAACTATAATGCACATGAAAATGAATGTTCGCCACATAGTCATGTATGAGTCAGTGGCTCAGATCTCTAAATACATTTGTATTGAGGAACATTCTTGAATAAAACTTCTGGGCTTTGAATTCGACAGTTTGTACTTCCATAAGGAACACTGTATGGCACTGATTTTTTTTGTGACACATCAGAAACAGCACAGCAGTGTCATCCTTGCATACCTAACAAGAATTTGTATTTTTTTTTTAGCACGGCATGTGCTATTTTAATGCTTATACAGCCTCCTTTAACAAAATTTCCTTTGTAGAGCTTTCTATTGGTTCTTATTTAACTCGCACGACAGATTCGGTACCTTGAATTCTCACTCGGCATCAACAGTTTTATATATTAATGTAATAGGGAAAGACAAGATGTATGGTCTTGAGTACGGCTCAACAAGCACAGATGTTGAGAAAAGTACTGAAGAAAACTCAAACGTCAAAATAAAAATAAGCTGGAATGTGGATACATTTAAGGACACGGTCATAAATACAGTAGCAGATTCAATGTGAAGAATACGTGTTAGACGCACACTCAAAGAAACCTGTTGCATCTATATTCATTCAAATTACTTCGCAGAACCCAGCGCAGCAGTCTCGGGTGCGAGTTCGCTGAATGAGTCCACTGAAAATGAGTGCAGACGGAAAAAGCAGTTTGATCTGCGAAAATGAGCATTACATAGGCAAGTGACATGGCATTATTACTGTTACAGTGCCGAATGTTTCAAACTGCCAGTCGCATCATTCTGGAACTCCATCCGTATATTATAGGGTTTGGCTCTCTCGAATGCTTTGCGAGAAAAATTATCAACTGGAAATGTCTAGCGTAGTTCTAGAAAAACTACTTCCAGAATCCTAACTCAGCATCGTAAAGAATATAAAAAGTTTCTAGAGATAAGGTTAGTGCAGGAGTTGAATAAACTAAATACTTAGTTTTGCGAAACCATCTTGCCGTAGTAAACGTATAAAGTTCCCCTAGGTAGAGCTAGTCATTACGTATGATTGTGCCCATTGCATACCATAAAAATTTAATTTGCGACCTACAATATTTACAGACTCAACCAACTCTGAATAAGTGGAACACTTGGCACTAAAGATTGGTCTCACCATGACTGTCTGCAAACATCCACATAATAATTTCCATAAACCTATGCATTTCTAGAAAATATTTGGAGCGAGCTGTTTAAACTGCCATAACACTTTTTAACACTAATAGAAAGCCTGTAGTGGGCCACAACTTCAGCAGTTTTTACTTCATTATGAAGGGCAGTAACAAATATGTGAACCTTAAAACTAGGCCTGCACTGAATTGCTTTCTTAAGTTGAACGTGCTATGCTCGGTTCAATATATTATCTTTGCCGAGCTGACAATGTGCAAGTTCCCATTTTTTTATATTTCAAATCTCCCGACTGCTGGGTGGGGTAGGTACATAAGATTGATGACACCAACGTAATACAATGATTATTTTAAGAATTTGTTTGGGTATAGCACTAGCGAAGCCATCTGCGGGAAGTTATTTCTGTGACTCCGTCGAACCTACATCCGTGGGCTTTAAGTTCACATGTGAATCATGCCTGCAGCTCGCCTTTTTGTAATTGGAACTCCATCCAACCCGAGATATGAATGTTTTTTGCATTTTAGGCTTAGCAGTGCTTTTGCTGTTTCACTTCAAGAATAGGTAAGAATGCTTATTTCGAGTAGCATACCTAACACTTGGTGGCATGAGCACGCCCTTGTCGTGATGCTAATCGAAAGTCACAGGCAGGGAGATACTGTGATGCTCTTGTTGCTGGGATTACCTCCCCCATGGTCCTGGCCGGACCACAGAAGAAGATTGAGTCCAAGCTTGTGGCCACTAGGATCCCCAGATCTTGAGGCAACCAAGTAGCTGGAAATAAAAACAAATCACAATCAAGTACTTGGCAGAGCTACATTAGAATGGCTAGCATATTCTTTCGTGATCAGCACATAGATCCTTTTGCTTTTATACTTTGTACTTGTACCTATTAAAAAACTGCTCCTTCACAGCCACAGTCATAGACACACCCCAGGACAAGGCCACACAGGCCTTGAAATGAAGGGTACTGAATTAAGGCGAATGATCAAATGCATTCATTTAACCCTCTTTCACCCCAACCTGGGAGATTTCTGTCAAATATTCACATTTAACTCTAAAGACTATAAAAAAAAACTACTATTGCAATGCAGAGCCGTATAGTGGGAGAGTTTAGCCAGTGGGTGTGGTGACAAAGGTGGCGGAAAGGAGGAAAGGGAGGAGAGCGCCGAAGGAGGGAGAGAGAAGGCAGCAAAAAGGAGACGACCACTATTTTGACGCAACGCTGTTGGCGCGGAGCACTGTTGAGGCTATGTGTCGTCTGCTACTGGCTTAATTCATTTTTGCCTTTATAAAACTTTGCGTTTAAACATGGAGAAACTTCTTTCTTTAGGTTTTTAAGCCACCGAGGAATAACACTATATTATTTTATTGCCAGAGCCTGCCAAATAAAAGCAAAGGGCAGGTGTCTGGATAGAAAGAGTTTAGTTGGCGCACCAAGAGGCTAACCAATAAAAATGGGTACCACTCTGCGCAAAATGCCTAAAAAGCGTGCATCTCAACTTGACACTAACAGCGGCATACACTATCTATTTTACTGACTAAAGGGTACTAGATCATTATTTCCAGCTAACTAGTCAAACTAGATATTCTTGCCGACTTGCTTTTTAGGAAAATTTTTAAATTTACAAGAACTATTAAGACAACAGCTAAAAAAAAGCAATGGCAAAACCAACAATCGAATTCGCCTGCTCTCCAGTAGCACGACATCTATAGAAGGCAGACCTGCAGAATGAGCAAGCAGTCTAAAAAAGAGTATGTCCCATGTATAATTTGTTTCCATGCTGCAAAGCAAGTGCTGGAAAGAGGTTTCACGACATTAACAAAATTTCTTGCGATCAGTTGAGAACAAGTTAGAGCAGCGAACTTGTCCTTGCCCTTGGCATAACGTCTTAGTGTTGCCCATGGAAACTCAAATAAATTTGTAAATAAAAACAAAAAAAACTAACCTTTATAAAAAAAATCTAGCTTTCGCAAAGAAAAGTTATCTTAAACAAAATATGCGGGATACGGTTGCACAGCATCCATTTCTGTGCTGAACCAATTCTGAGGCAAATCTGCGACAATGAAAAGAAAACGCCCGAGTACATTAGGGAAAGACAGAAAGGATGCATACCTACAAGAAAAAAATTTAGAACGACCACGGGCAGGAACCTCTGGTGAGGCTCTCGGAGTGACTCCCTGCAATGGGCCTGCGCAGACCAGAGAACAAGATCGGTCAGAGCTTGCAGCCATAAGGTGCTTTATACCATGAAATTCCAGAAGTAGCTGCAATTGGAAGCAAAGTGCATTTCATTTCTCTGCAGAATGGAGAGTTTAATAGCTAGTATGCATTCATAAGGTGATACAGTCACGAATGCAGATTTTTCAATGCAGCACTATATCACCAAATTGTTAACCGTGCCGGGCAACACTAAAAACCGAGAGCATTATTCCAAACTATCTCAGTTTAAAGTTAACCACGGCAGAAGCTGCAAGCCATGTGACCTTCAAGTTGGACGCCATGGTACGTCGAGCTTGTAATCATGTGTCACACTGTTTTTGCTGCAATGGCTTGTAGTGTAAAAAGTGGTCCAGCTTAAAGAGATGCAAAGTATAGACGTTTGTGAGTGGGGCCCTGACCTAGTCTTGAGCTACATTGCGAGGAAGGACGTTTCAACCGGGATGTTTGCTGCCTGTATCCACACAACCAGCTTGTGGACAGCGATTGCTCGTGCCGAGTACATGTCCTCGACAGTGCCATTATTTGACAAGCAGTTTTATGAATGTTAAACATGACTGACTTACAGAGAGACTGCATCTCAACGACTAATGACTTGGGATACCTAACTGAATACTGATATATTAACTGAATGCAAAACAAATTACCTGGCAGGCATTAAATTTATCAACAAGGTGGGTCGACTCCGCATTAAGTTGGAGTCGATGCGTCAGGCACGTAGCCAGGATTTTGTTTCAGGGGGGGCCCACTCATAACAAAATGCTGTATGAGGGGGAGGGGGGAGAGGAGGACCCATGCAAAATGGAAGATATCGGGGGGGGGGGGGGCCGGGCCTCATAAGCCTCCCCCTGGCTACGTGCCTGCGATACGTAATAGGACAATACAAACAAAGATATGCCTTACAATTCCTCTTGCACCCCCAATATGATGTGTTTTTGAAGGTAAGCTACACAATGTTCTTGATTCAGAAAGTGCCTCAGCTGTACAAATGCATATGCAGTAAGGGCACTCGCCAAGCCTATTCTCCTCAGCTCTGTGCAGGTTAAGCTAAGTTAGAGTATAGAGGTACACGCTCACTGACAGCATGAGGAAGGCAGGGAGAAGTCTCCGTTGTTCCACCACCAGCCCGTCTGCTACCTTCGATGACGTTTCAGCGCCTCATGAGCCTGGAGCGAGCACATCTGTCCAAAGTGGGGTAAAAAGCACAAGCACGTGCTGGAGGACGCCCAGCCATTCTCTTTTTGTCATCGGCTATTCTACATATTTTAGTATGACATATTTTTAAGTGAGAAAAAGTATTGCAAATATGCAGTCCAACTTTGACCATAATACAGAAGTCTGATAAAGATAACAGTTGCCATTCACCATTTTCCAAATAAGTGGTCCCATGTATTGGAACATCTACACATGTGGTGCGTGAGTGGGTTCAGTACTGAGACGCTAGAAAACGAAGCGCTCACAAGGCTTGTCTGGCCCTTCCAACCATGCGGGTACATTCATCGCAAATCCCCGATTTTTAGACAAAATGATTTAGAATGAGCAAATCTTGTCTACGCCCGAGGTAGAACATTGAATTGTGATTCCCCCATATTGTGCCAACCATCCTTCAACCTGCGGTACCACCTGCAAATGAACTATGTTGCGCTGCGGCACGCGTCCATGCTGCCTACTTCAGGGAAAACCACTGCTCGTGTTGAAGACGACATCCCACAGTGTACAGGCAACAATTTTTAACAAACTAAAACAAAATTGATATCATTCAATAGACACAGATAGGCTCACAAAGTGTCGACACCATGATTGTTGTTGTTGGTTTTACTCTTGCATACAAACAAAAGTGACTTCCTCTTTCCTCCGATGTACAGTAAAACCCCCTTATCTTCGTGGCCCCTATTTCTTCTCGAATCGGTCACAGAGCACATAATCGCAGCCACTGAATTCTGCAAAATTAAAGGCCGCGAAAATTAAAGGTTCGCCAACATTAAAGAGTTTACTGTTCTTCCGTGTGTCACATGATGTTAACATTTCAAGGAGGCTGAAGGTATTGGTTTAAGAAAAAATTGACCTATAAAAAAAATGCCCTTCTCCAGGTTAGGCACGCGAGGTTCTTTTGCACTACCTATAAGGCGGCAAGTTTGTTTCGGCAGAGCTTTTGGTAAACGGAGTCACAAAAGTAGCTATACTTGGAGTCAACTATTTTGTGCTGCATTATAAAGCTAGAGTAAATTCCACTGTGCTTCTGCACAGCACTGCTTGTTGCGAGAGCATATGTGGTTTAGTGTTGCATCCCATTTGCATGATCTAGAGAAACTAGCACTAGCAAAGTTGGAGCACTCAAAAAAAAAAAAAAAAACACACAGCCGACTGTGGAAACATTGAGAGATGCACACATGCGAACTGTGCATTTCTTAAAAGTGGATTCCAGCAAAGGTAAAGACAATATGTATACTTACGGCGGCCATACTTGCCTTTCCCAAGCATGACCACTTTTCCCTCGGTAGCACCATCCAGTAAGCAACAGCAACACGCCCATGAGACGCCGCCGACTCATGGATTGAATGACGACCCGCCTGAGGTCTTGGAAGGAGATCCGGAACACTGCTTTAGGCCAGATGTGGTATCTGGAGGGGGCAGGGACTAAAAGTAAAAATTAACAAATTTATCTGAAGCGCTACATTCCTATAGCATAAACTCTAGGATAGCAGTATCATTTTTTTTTTTTGAGGTCAGTGATGCATTTTAATTAAACACAAATGGTTGGTTTATATGATGAACCAGCAGCCCCTATTTTCCTTAAGTGTAACGGAGTGTCTAACGTTACGTCCGACGGAACCCGAAATAAAAATTAAAGTTACGCCCAACGTAACTGTCAAGCATTCGAGTTGCGTCCGACGTAAACCAAAATAAAAATTAAAGTTACCGTATTTACTCGAAAATAGGTCGAACCCTATTTACTGGGTCCATAGAGAATAAAAAAAAAGTAATTCAAATATAGGTCGACTTTTTTTTTATTTTTAAGAACAGGGGAAATTTTGGGCAAAAGAAAGAAACAAACCTTTATTTACATCACTCTCAGCTAAATCACGGGGCGATGCCAAAAACTTCATCACCGTCAGAACTTCTGGACATGTCATCGTCGTCCGAAGCTTCTTCAGCTGGGTAGACATCCTCGCGTATTCGCAGCAATACTTCACTGACACCGTTGTAAAATGACGACAGGAAACGAAAGAAGGTGCGAAGCGACGGAAGACAAACTACAAAGACGCAAGCAAAGCCGCCGTGTCGCCATGAGCAACACGCGAGCCGAGCCGCCTCAAGCAACTAACAAAAGTAACTTTTTTTTTTTTTTTTTTTTGTGCGCGTTTGCAAGGATGGAGGGTAAAGTGCGTGGCGCATCGCGTTCCTCTCCTTCCCCGTTGCCCAGCAAGGGGAACGCTAGAGGCCCGATGTCGACATCCGACGCCCGAGGAGCGGCACGGGCCACCGCGGGCGGCGAGCCATTTCGGTTACCAAAAGCTTTTTGAAACAAGAAGCGGCGCGGCTCTACGGCAACGCCGGCTCGGTGACTCGATAGCTTCATGCCTCCGGTAGGGTCGCAAAATTTGGTCGCGAATACAGGTGTCGAAATTCTTTAGTCACAATTTCCGAAAAAAAAAAAAAAAAAAAAGGTCGACTTATATTCGAATAAACACGGCCGCGCGACGACACACACATTATGAAAGCGATTGGTGCGAGCGACCAAGGCGATGAGCGACGTTTTCTAGAAGCCCAAGAACCGAGCGGCGCAAGCAGCGGGAGTGAGAAATCTTCGTCGCTCGGCGCCGGCACTCGTAGCTTCTCGCCGTCGCTCGTCTCGTTGATCGCTATATTGCTTACATGCGGTTCAGAAAGGCGCTCTAAGTGCTTAACATTGCATTGGGACCAGCCTCGCATCCAACCGTAACCAGTCTTGACTTTCTTTAAAGCCGCACAGGTAGAAGTTAACATCGTACATACATCGTTTTCAAGCATGGCTCCTCGTTCATTACTCGATTTACTCCTCGTTCATTGCTCGATTTACATTTGCGGTAAATGACAAACCGCAATGAAGCACAATTATTCTAGTTCAAAATTGTCACGAACACTTGGCACGCATGCTTACACAGTAGCGCACCAAACGTAATTTAAAAGTAGAACGAAAACGGGACGAGATTCGCTTACCTTTTCACGGAGACAGACGCCTTCGGATCCCAGGCCTAAAGAACTCGGAAGTCGCCGGCGGTCCGGAGATCGGACGAGGCGAGCCGACCGCGCTGACCCAGGCCGACCACACCTGGTTGAACTATGAGAGGCGCCGTCGAGTTTAGAACCAGAGACGCAGTAGAAACGGACCGCAAAACATCTGTCCCGTAACCGTAAACGAGCCAACGAACCACATCGCGCTATCTTCGCCATTGTTCGCCATCTCCGCGACGACCGGAAGTGGAAGCCGCGAACTTAGAAAAGCCGCGGCAGCGGAAGCACCGAAGCCACTGGGCGGAAGCCTTAAGTTTCGGTTTCGGTTTCGGTTTTCTCCAACGCCGGCTACGGTCGCTACGGTTGCGGGCTGGTGAGTTTGTGGCTGGTTGCGAGGACGCGAGGGGCCACGAAAAGACGCCGAGTTTGCCGAGTACGAGCAACGGGCCGTTTGCCGCTGTCGACCGGCGATGCGGTATCCGCGGCTTGGTGTTACGATCGGTTTCTTGCCGTGCACGTTAACTCAAAGCTCGAAGTTCCGCAGTTCCGTTCCGGCACCAGCCGCACCACGTTTTCCGGTGCATCGCACGTGGAGTCCTTTCGACGCATTCAGTGAAAGTAAAGATCGTGTCCGCTGTCTTCGGTGCTGTGGAAGAAGTTGCGAGACGGAAGAAGCATCAAAACCAAGGCGTTTAGGACTCCAGGCCGGGCCGCCGGTTCACTCTGAACGAGAGGCGACGTGTGTGCCCACGCTTTGAGGAAGCCTCCGCGTTTCGCCGCGCCAGACCTCGCCGATCGCGACAGGACCAACCGGACCCCGAGTCCGAGAGGCTCTTGCGCAGCCAGGAACGGCACCGAAGTAGGAGCTGCTCGTTCTGCGCTACCATGCAGTGCTCTACAGTGCTCGGAGCTCTCGGGTGTCATTCGTGCTTGCACTGAAGCCATTGTGACCCCTTCGGACGCGCAAGTCGTACTTCGCAAAGGTTTGGACGGGGCCGCCCTCACCGAGCAGCTCCGCTATATTCCGCTTACTTATGATCGCAACAAAAGCTTGCGTTTGTTCTCGGGAAAAAAAATTGCGGGACCGCTCTCCGCGCCGCTGACGAGGTTGGCCGCCGCCATGTTCTCAGCTGTTCACTCGCTCCTGCAGCGAGCGCCTTGCGATTATCCTTCCCGTTCCAAAATGCGATGCGCTTTGCGCATTATGCCGTTTACATGATCATATATTGAATGCGGCAACTGGATTCAATGCGACTAAGTCGCATTCATGTAAACGCGGCTTATGTTCTTTTTCGACATACATGGTGTATGTACGATACCGGTGGTGAACGATGGACGTTTTTGGTGGAAGATGGCGGTCGTCTTTCTGCATGTATGATTTAGTTATACCGGTGGTCCTGTGGTGTAAGCGTTTTGTTGGAAAGAAGGCGGTCGCCTACGTCATCGGACGCAAAATCATACCAGCCACACGGAATCATATCGGCAAGCAAACTGGCTGCCAGTATAGACAGACCCGGAGCCATAGCGGTGCCGGTATCTCCAGTTATGCAGAACGCCAAACCAAACTAGCTGCATACATAATACCAAGAAATTATGGTGGTGTCATACCAGAATTGTAAAAGCGGCAGGTTTGTTTCTTGTACGTTTTTCCAATAGGGCGTAGAGCCGCGCCGCTTCTTGTTTCAAAACGCTTTTGGTTGACGAAAACAACCGCGGTGGCAGGTGCCGCTATCGCGCGCCTCTCGGGCGCCCGGTTACGCCATCGCGCCTCTAGCCACTACCGTTCCCCTTGCTGGGCAACGGGGAAGGAAAGAAACGCGATGCGCCATGCACTTTGCCCTCCATCCTCGCAAACGCGCACAAAAAAAAAAAAAAAAAAAAAGTTTTGTTTGTTGTTTGAGGTGGCTCGGCTCGCGTGTTGCTCATGGCGACACGGCGGCTTTGCTTGCGTCTTTGTAGTTCGTCTTTCGTCGCTTCGCACCTTGTTTCGTTTCTTCTTGTCGTCATTTTACCACGGTGTCAGTGAAGTATTGTTGCGAATTTGCGAGGATGTCTACCAAGCTGACGAAGCTTCGGACGACGATGACATGTCCAGAAGTCCTGACGGTGATTAAGTTTTTGGCATCGCCCCGTGATTTAGCTGAGAGTGATGTAAATAAAGGTTTGTTACTTTTGCCCAAAATTTCCCCCGTTTTTAAAAATAAAAAAAAAGGTCGACATATATTTGAACTATTTATTTTTTTATTTTCGGCGGGTCCAACAAATAGGCTTCGACCTATTTTCGAGTAAATATGTTAACTTTAATTTTTATTTTGGGTTACGTCGGACGTAACTCGAATGCTTGACAGTTACGTTGGGCGTAACTTTAATTTTTATTTTGGGTTCCGTCGGACGTAACGTTAGCAAAATAGGGGGCTGCTGGTTCATCATATAAACCAACCATTTGTGTATGATTAAAGCGCATCACTGGCCTAAAAGAAATACTGCCATCCTATAGGAATGTAGCGCTTCAGATAAACTTGTTAATTTTTACTTTTAGTCCCTGCCCCACCAGATACAACATCTGACCTAAAGCAGTGTTCCGGATCTCCTTCCAAGACCTCAGGCGGGTCGTCATTCAATTCAGGAGTCGGCGGCGTCTCATGGGCGTGTTGCTGGTGCTTCTTACTGGATGGTGCTACCGAGGGAAAAGTGGTCGTGCTTGGGAAAGGCAAGTGTGGCCGCCGTAAGTATAGATATTGTTTTTACCTTTGCTCGAATCCACCTTTAAGTAATGCACAGTTCGCATGTGTGCATCTGTCAATGCTTCTACAGTCGGCTGTTAATATTTGGAGTGCTCCAACTCTGTCAGCGCTAGTGTCTCTAGATCATGCAAATGGGATGCAGCAATAAACCACATATGCTCTCGCAACAAACAGCGCTGTGCCGAAACACTGTGGAATTTACTCTAGCTTAATAATGCAGCACAAAATAGTTGACGCCAAGTATAGCTGCTTTTGTGACTCAGTTTTACCAAAAGCTCTGCCGAAACAAACTTGCCGCCTTATAGGTAGTGCAAAAGAACCTCGGTGTGCCTAACCTGGAGAAGGGCATTTTTTTTCATAGGTCAATTTTTTCTTAAAGCAATACCTTCAGCCTCCTTGAAATGTTAACATCATGTGACACTCAGAAGAACAGTAAACCCCTTAATGTTGGCGACCCTTTAATTTTCGTGGCCTGTAATTTTGCGGAATTCAGTGGCTGCGATTATGTCCTCTGTGACCGATTCGAGAAGAAATAGGGGCCACCAAGATAAGGGGGTTTTACTGTACATCGGAGGAGAGAGGAAGTCACTTTTGTTTGTATGCAAGAGTAAAACCAACAACAACAATCATGGTGTCGACACTTTGTGAGCCTATCTGTGTCTATTGAATGATATCAATTTTGTTTTAGTTCGTTAAACATTGTTGCCTGTACACTGTGGGATGTCGTCTTCAACAGGAGCAGTGGTTTTCCTCTGAAGCAGGCAGCATGGACGCGTGCCGCAGCACAACATAGTTCATTTGCAGGTGGTACCGCAGTTTGAAGGATGGTTCGCACAATATGGGGGAATCGCAATTCAATGTTCTACCTCGGGCGTAGACAAGATTTGCTCATTCTAAATCATTTTGTTTACAAATCGGGAACTTGCAACGAATGTACCCGCATGGTTGTAAGGGCCAGACAAACCTTGTGAGTGCTTCGTTTTGTAGCCTCTCGGTCCTGAACCTACTCACGTACCATATGTGTAGATGTTACGATAGGTGGGAGCACTTATTTGGAAAATGGTGAATGGCAACTGTTGTTATCTTTAAGGTGGACTGCATATTTGCAGTACTTTTCCTCACTTAAAAATATGTGTTACTAAAAATATGTAGTATAGCCGATGACAAAAAGAGAATGGCTGGGCGTCCTCCAGCACGTGCTTGTGCTTTTCACCCCGCTTTGGACAGATGTGCTCGCTCCAGGCTCATCAGGCGCTGAAACGTCATCGAAGGTAGCAGACGGGCTGGAGGTGGAACAACGGAGACTTCTCCCTGCCTTTCTGATGGTGTCAGTGAGCGTGTACTTCTATACTCTAACTTAGCTTAACCTGCACAGAGCTGAGTAGAATAGGCTTGGCAAGTGCCCTTATTGCATATGCATTTGTACAGCTGAGGCTCTTTCTAAATCAAGAACATTGTGTACCTTACCTTCAAAAACATCACTTTGGGGGTGCAAGAGGCATTCTAAGGCATATTTTTGTTTGTATTGTCCTACTACGCATCGACTCCTTCAACTTAATGCAGAGTCGACCCAGCCTCTTGAAAAATTTAATGCTTCAGGTAATTGTTTTGCATTTAGTTGATATATCAGTATTCAGTTAGGTATCCCAAGTCATTAGTCGTTGAGGTGGAGTCTCTCTGTAAGTCAATCATGTTTAACATTCATAGAAATGCTTGTCAAATAATGGCACTGGCGAGGATATCTATTCAGCTCGGAACAATCGCTGGGCACAAGCTGATCGTGTTGTTACAGGCAGCAAACATCCCGGTTGGAACGTCCTATTTCGCAATGTAGCTGCAGACTAGGTGAGGGCCCCACTCATAAACGTCTATACTTTTAGTCTCTTTAAGCTGGACCACTTTTGACACTACAAGCCATTGCAGCTAAAACAGCATGACACATGATTATAAGCTAGACGTACCATGGCGTCCAACTAGAAGGTCACATGGCTTGCTTTGTGCACTGAATTTGCAAGGATGGCTCGAAGCTTCTGTCATGGTTAACTTTAAGCTGAGACACTTTAAAATAATGCTCTCAGTTTTTAGTGTTGCCCGGCATGGTTAACAAGTTGGTGATATAGCACTGCATTGAAAAGTCTGTGCATTCATGACTGTATCACCTTATGAATGCATACGAGCTATTAAACTCTTCGTTTTTCAGAGAAATGAAATGCACTTTGCTTCCAATTGCACCCGCTTCTGTAACTTCATGGTATGAAGCACCTTACGGCTGTAAGCTCTGACCGATCTTGTTCTCTGGTCTGCGCAGGCCCATATCAGGGAGTCGCTCCGAGAGCCTCACCAGAGTTTCCTGCCCATGGTCGTTCTAAATTTTTTTTGTTGTAGGTATGCATCCTTTTTGTCTTTCCCTTAATTGTACTCAAACGTCTTCTTTTCATTGTCGCCGATTTGCCTCAAAATTGGTTAAGCACACAAATGGACGCTGTACAACTGTATTGTACATATTTTGTTCAAGGTAACTTTTCTTTGCCAAAGTTACAGATTTTTTTTATGAAGGTTTGTCTTTTTTGTTTTTATTTACAAATTTATGTAAGTTTCCATGGGCAACACTAAAACGTTATGCCAGAAGCAAGGACAAGTTCACTGCTGTAATTTGTTCTCAACTGATTGCAAGAAATTTCGTTAATGTCGTGAAACCTCCTTCCAGCGCTTGCTTTGCAGCAAAGAAAAAAATTATACATAGGATATACTCTGTTTTTTAAACTGCTTGCTCATTCTGCAGGTCTGCCTGCCTTAGATGTCGTGCTACTGGAGAGCAGGCGAATTCGATTGCTGGTTTTGCCATTGCTTTTTTTTTTTTAGCCGTTGTCTTAGTAGTTTTTGTAAATTTAGAGATTTTCCTAAAAAGGAAGCCGGGAAGAATATTTAGTTTAGTTAGGTAGCTGAAAGTAATGATTTAGTACCCCTTTGTCAGTAAAATAGATACTGTGTGCCGCTGTTAGTGTCAAGCCGAGATCCACGCTTTTTTGGCATTTTGCTCAGAGTAGTACCCATTCTTATTCGTTAGCCTCTTGGTGTGCCAACTAAACTCTTTGTATACAGACACCTGCCCTCTGCTGGTACACTCTACCCTCATGTTCAGCGAGTGTATGAACTGGAGTTGTATCCACAGTCGACACTCGCTGAGCACGAGGGTAGGAAGATCTTTCCATTGCAGCAGAGCCATATATGGGGAGAGTCTGGCAGTCTATGATTTTGCTGCCGTAACGTCTTCCTTCCGAGTGAGCTGATCAGCCCGCGGCACAGAGCAAGAGGCGTGAGCGCATGCGCGTGAACTCTAGGCTGCTCCCAGCTGAGCGGGGAGGGCCGCCATTTTCATTCATTCGCCCGGCATGGGATCGATATTCAAATTTCGGTTCTTTCCTTTTATTTGGCAGGCTCTGGCAATAAAATGATATAGTGTTATTCCTCGGTGGCTTAAAAACCTAAAGAAAGAAGTTCCTCTATGTTTAAACACACTTTTATTTAGGCAAAAAAAATAAATAAGCCCGTAGCAGACGACTCATAGCCTCAACAGTGCTCCGTGCCGACAGCTTTGCGTCAAAATGGCGGTCATCTCTTTGCCTCTTTGCTGCCTTCTCTATCCCTCCTTCGGCGTTCTCCTCCCTTTCCTCCTCTCCGGCGCCTTCGTTGCCACACCCGCTGGCTAAACTCTCCCACTATACGGCTTTGCATTGCAGTAGTAGTTTTATTTGTAGTCTTTACAGTTGAATGTGAATATTTGACAGAAGTCTCTCAGGTTGAGGCGAAAGGGGGTTAAATGAATGCATTTGATCATTCGCCTAAATTCGGTACCCATCATTTTAACGCCTACGTAGCCTTGTCCTGGTGGGTGACTATGACTAAAATAAGAGGATCTATGTGCTGATCACGAAAGAATATGCTAGCCATTCTAATGTAGCTCTGCCAAGTACTTGATTGTGATTTGTTTTTATTTTCAGCTACTTGGGTGCCTCAAGATCTGGAGATCCTAGTGGTCACAAGCTTGGACTCAATCTTTTTCTGTGGTCTGGCCAGGACCGTGGGGGAGGTAATCCCAGCAACAAGAGCATCGCAGTATCTCCCTGCCTGTGATTTTCGATCAGCGTCACGACAGGGGAGTCCTGGTGCCACCAGGTGTTAGGTATGCCACTTGAAATAAGCATTTTTCTTACCTATTAATAGAACAGCAAAAGCACTACTAAGCCTAAAATGCAAAAAAAAACATATTCAAATCTTGGGTTGGATGAAAATCCAATTACAAAAAGGAGTCTGCAGACATGATTATCATGTGAACTTAAAGCCCGCAGATGTAGGTTCGACGGTGTCACAGAAATAACTTCCCGCAGATCGCCTTGCTCGTGCTATACCAAAACAAATTCTTAAAATAATCATTGTGTTTCGTTGGTGTCATCAATCTTATGTCCCTACCACACCCACCAGTCGGGACATGTGAAATATAAAAAAACAGGAACTTGCACATTGTCAGCTCTGCAAAGATTTATATAGTAAACAGAGCATAGCACGTTCAGCTTAAGAAAACAATTTAGTGCAGGCCTATATTCATGGTTCACATATGTGTGATTGCTCTTTATAATGAAGTGAAAACTGCTTAAGTTGTGGCCCACTACAGGCTTTCTATTAGTGTTAAAAAGTGCGGTAGAAAACATGATTGTGCTTGGAAGACGGGGACATAGGAAGGACAGACACAACAGAGCGCTAACTTTCAACTGATATAATTCAAGAAGCTCAGCGTAGAAACGGACTGTGTCACCGCACCACATCTCAACCAATCCGTCGCCCTGCCACGGATTGGTTGAGATGTGGTGCGGTGACGCATTGTGTTTCTACGCTGAGGTTCTTGAATTAAATCAGTTGAAAGTTAGCACTCTGTGGTGTCTGTCCTTCGTATGTCCCCGTCTTCAAAGCACAATCATGTTTTCTAACGTAGTCAGCACTTGTTAAAAAGTGCTATTGTGTTTTAAGCAGCTCGTACCAAATATTTTCTTGAAATACATTGGTTCATGGAAATTATTATGTAGATGTTGGCCGACAGTCATGGTGAGGCCAATCTTTAATGCCAAGTGGTCCACTTATTCAGAGTTAATTGAGTTTGTAAATATTGTAGGTCGCAAATTAAATTTTTATGGTACTCAATGGGCACAATCATCCGTAATGACTAGCTCTACCTAGGGGAACTTCATACGTTTACTACGGCAAGATGGTTTCGAAAAAACAGAGTATTTAGTTTATTCAACTCCTGCACTAACCTTGTCTTTAGAAACTTTTATATTCTTTGCGATGCTGAGATAAGATTCTGGAAATAGTGTTTCTAGAACTACTCTAGATATTTCCAGTTCATCATTTTTCTCGCAAAGCATTCGAGAGAGCCAAACCCTGTAATGTACGGAGGGAACTCACAGAATGATGCGACTGACAGTTTGGAACATTCGGCACTGTAACAGTAATAATGACATGTCACTTATGTAATGCTCATTATCGCAGATCAAACTGCTTTTTCCGTCTACACTCATTTTCAGTAGACTCATTCAGCGAACTCCCACCTGAGACTGCAGCGCTGGGTTCTGCAAAGTAATTTGAATGAATATAGATGCAACAGGTTTCTTTGAGCGTGCGTCTAACACACATTCTTCATATTGAATCTGCTAACTGTATTCATGACCATGTCCATAATTGTATCCACATTCCAGCTTATTTTTATTTTGACATTTGAGTTTTCTTCAGTACTTTTCTCAACATCTGTGCTTGCTGAGCCGTACTCAAGTCCATACATCTTGTCTTTCGCTATTACATTAATATATAAAGCTGTTGATGCCGAGTGAGAATTCAAGGTACCGAATCTGTCGTGCGAGCTAAATAAGAACCAATAAAAAGCTCTACAAAGGAAATTTTGTTAAAGGATGCTGTATGAGCATTAGAATAGCACATGCCATGCTAAAAAAAATACAAATTCTTGTTAGGTATGCGAGGATGACAGTGCTGTGCTGTTTCTGATGTGTCACACAAAAAAAAAAAGAAATCAGTGACATACAGTGTTCCTTATGAAAGTACAAACTGTTGAATTCGAAGCCCAGAAGTTTTATTCAAGAATGTTCCTCAATACAAATGTATTTAGAGATCTTAGCCACTGACTCTTACATGACTATGTGGCAAACATTCATTTTCATGAGAATTATAGTTTACAAGGTCTAGTCTGCATTGATTTATTGCATTCATGCTGAAACTGGGAGGGGTTCTCTGGGTATGAATAAAGAGATAAACATTTCTTGAAATCAAAACATTTGAGAACGGACAAAAGGAAGGATCTGAGAACGGTATCTTAGATTCTCTTCTTTTTCTTACAGTATCTCTAATGTTCACTTTATTTCACCTGATGCATTTAGTTTTTAGCGCAGCACTTAGCACCCGTTTCCGCGTTCTGCGGCGTCGCTGTCGGCCTAACCACCCAACTAAACTTGGCAGGAAATTGAATTAATATTGTGGTCATGTGACGTTAATATTTCCGCTAAGTCTAGCTGAGAAACTGAATTTTTTTATGGATGACGTGACACGGTCATGCGACGTCATTTTCCCCGCTAGTTTTAGCGGAAAAACTGCATTTGTGTTGAGGTCATGTGACATCAATTTCTGCTCTAAATTTAGGGGGAAACTTAACCAGCTAAATTTAGTGGGGAAATTTTCCCGCTAAATTCAGGGAAATTTCCTGCTAAATGGGAGGGAGCAGAAGAGGAGGAGGGGAGGGGGAGGAGGGGCATACCCTCCCATCTTCCTCTTCAAGATCTGTGCTCTAATTTCACGTTACAGAGAATTGTAAACGTCTCATATTTCATCTCATGTTTATTCAACTTTTATATTGCAGGTTTGCTCGCAGCACAAATCTGGGTTGTGCTGATCCTCTACGCACAAGTTAGGAACTCCTGAGTGGCAAGAGTGGGAGTTTGGTCTGACAGCTCAATGGACACCATTGTTCAGTATTGAATTTTTAATAATCTTCTTTTGAGCAAAGTTAAGCTTTGCTGCATGCAGTTCTTGTAAAAATAAATACCTGCAACCAAATTTACCAGGTCACGACATTTCGCCTCTGCTCTTAGTGCTCCTGGTGAGCCTCGGATAAGAGCTTACTGGTGTGCAAACATCATGCTTGTTTGAAACCACTCACTGATGTAGAGACTTGCTGACATCCAGCATTCCAATGAAATGCTGGATGTCCACAAGTCTTTCTTGAACAATGCAAGCGGGGAAGGAACCATACAACCGTATCGTAATGGGGGACATTCTACAGAGTGTTTTTTTCTATGTTTTACAGATTTTTTTTAAAAAAAAGCCGTAAAAGCTACATTTACACGGTCTGTGCACGTGAGTTATATGGCCAGGGCGGCATAGTATAAAAGGCTAATTTGTAATGATCCGTCGGCTTATTACAGAGATGTGTCAGACTTCTTTCAGAAAACTAGATGGAGGTTCATTCTAGCGTAGTTTTATCCCGCGAATCTGAATATCCCGTTCGTTTTCCTCAAAGATATAACTAAACGTGAGAAAACACACAAAAACATCCTACCAACAGTGACATCGTAAGAAGACCTTTCGGCCGCCAAGCGTGTGTCGCTTAAGGGCCGCTCGTCCAATCGCAAGTTTTCTAGGTATACTCTCCGGCATTGGCACCAGTCGTGACACATTTTTCTGCCCTTTTAAAAAATAGCATGTGCGTGCATAGCTTTGATAGGCGCTGAAGATGCGTGAACAAAGATTTTGAAAGCTGCTCTTGTGACGTCACTCTCTAGAAAGTGCTTTCACAGCGCTTTAAAAATGACTATGCAGCCTCGATTAATTAAATTAGCAAATAATTTTTATATTTGAGATTCTGGAGGTCGAATGAAGAAGATTTAAAAGTGTTTTCTCAAATAGAAAACTGCTTCAGCCTCTCTCTAAGTATAGTATGTTCGTGAAATTTTTAATCAGTTAAAATAGACCCATGGTTCCAATTAGAAACTTGCTAAGCATCATCAAAACACACTAAATCAATTTTCTTTGTAAAGATATAAGACAAGAGTAGCAATTTATGGCGTTCTAAAAAATGGTCAATTTGGACGCGTTTCCAGACTTCGGTTTCATACCAGAGCGCATCTTTGCACCTGCGGTCCAGCTGCCCGGTGGCCGCAGTGCAAAGCCACCCCCTCGCCTCCCTCGTAGGATGAAGGGAAACAAGGCGCACGTGTGTTGCGTGTCTAAGCCCCTGGGGAACAGGACCGTGGGCGCAGAGATGAGCTCTGATAAGAAACTGAAACCTAGAAACTCATCCAATAAAGCTTTTTACAGAACGCATAAAACGCTACCCCTGCATTATATCCTTCTAAAAAAACTTGATTTTGTGGTTTTCAATGACTCAGCAAGTTTCTAATTGAAACCATATTTTCATTTTCACTAATTAAAAAGTTGATTAAAAAATTGTATTTAATTATCTGACTGATCGTTACGACTAGGTCCCTATACTACGTACGCCTGGCCGTATAACTCGCCTGCACAAACCGCATTAATTTAGCTTTCACGACCTTTCTAAACATATATGTAAAGCTTAAAACTAAATCGCCCTGTAACACAGTGAAAAGGCGAAACCAACATGCTGGAGCCATATGGCTCCATCATGCTGGTATCGCCTTTTTGCTGGTATAGGATGTCCCATATTACGTTATGCATGTATGGTTCTGTCCGCCTACATGGTTCCGCCTTAATCCACTACGCTGGTATAGGATGTCCCATAATACGACTCGCTTGTATGGTTCCGCCCACCTGTATCGTTCCGCCTTATTCCACTATACTGGAGCCGCCTTTTTCGCTTGTATAGGATGTCCCATATTACGGTTACGCTTGTATGAGCCTTTTCCGTCATCTTTCCATCGTCGATATTTTCCAACAGGGTACCCCAAGTCTTTTATCGAGAATTAATGAAAAAAACAAGTTATTCCAAAGATTTAACAAACCTAGAAATCGTGATGATTTGACAAAGTATAAAGCTTATCGTAACCATTAAACGAAGGAACTAAGAACCGCAAGGGAATGGTATTATCACAACAGTTTTAGATGTTCAGCTGGACGTATTGATGTTATTTGGAAAAAAGTAAATTCAATTAGAAAAAATATTGAGAACCATGATATTATAGATAGAGTGCATATTAACGGAGAAGACGTGCAACATACTGCTTTAGCTAATGTATTTTATGATTACTTTGTAAATCTAGTTTCTCTAGCTTGTGATACTAAGGCTTGCGAGTATATTAAATATAGAAACTTAAATTCAATATTCTTGGATCCCGTTAGCGATTCCGAGGCCTTTAATATACTTATGAACTTAAATAACACATGCAGTAGAGATGCGGATGATATCCAAATTAGACCCGGAAAATATGTATTAGACTTAGTCGTGCATTTTTTAACTCGTATATTTAACTTGTGTTTATCTGCAGGTATATTTCCAAAACGAATGCAGATTGCCAAAATTTCTGTACTGCATAAGAAGGGGAAAAGAATGACATTAATAACTATAGACCTGTTTCAATACTTCACGTGTTTTCAAAAGGGCTTGAAAAACTTATTCATGTAAGATTGTCAAACTTTTTCGACATGTATCAACTCATTACAAGGTCGCAGTTTGGATTCCAAAAACATTTATCTACGGAACTTGCCTTACTTGAAGAAAAAGAATTTATCTTACGCAACTTAGAGGACAAGAAACTTGTTTTGAGGGTTTATATTGATCTTACTAAAGCTTCCGATTATTTAAACCACGAATTTTTATTACGTAAACTCGAGAGATAGGACCGTAGAAGCCTTGCATCTTCTACGGTCCTATCTCTAAAATCGGAAACAAAATGTGTGTTGCGGTAACTTTTGTTCTAATATAAAACACATTTTCTCGGGGGGTACCACAGGGAAGTATTTTAGAGCCTTTTCGTTTTAATGTCCATGTAAATGATATCGTGAATATTGACCAGTCTATTAAAATTGTAATGTATGCAGACGATGTAACACTTCTATATGCTGCTGATAATGTAGAAGAGCTCGCGTCAAAAATTAATCTAATATTAGATAAAATATCATCATGTACCGACGGGAACGCTCTAAAATTAAATACTAGCAAAACTAAAGCTGCCATATTTCGGACAAAACATAGTTATTCCATCAATATGTAGGATAACCTTAAACTCAGTTGACATCGAATTGGTAAAGGATTTAAAAACACTTGGTGTAGTATCTTCTCATAATATGACCGTGGGACAATCATATTGCGTATCTAAATAAAAAGCTATCTAAGGTTGTAGGCCTGATATGCCGGCAGCGGTATACACTTCCAAAGTCAATTAAACTCTTGTTATATAAATCGTTATTTTATTCTCATTTGAATTACTCTTCTTTAGTCTGGAGCACAACTACAATAACGAACTTGCAGAAAGTACACTTAATTCAAAAAAGAATGCTAGGAACTATTGCAAACGCACCATATTTGTCGCATACAGAAAACTTATTCAAAAATTATAATGTATTTAGTGTCAGAAATATGTATAGCTATAGACTATCCACAAGGCTTAAAAAGAATTGCAACATAACACCTCTTCCTTGGTAACATTGTCAAATTTACAAAAACATGTTTTAACGTATCAAACTCGTAACCCCGATTATTGGCAAATACCAACGTTTCGATTGAATGTTGGCAAAGAAATGTTAGCCTACCGAGTCCCAAGACTTCTCAATTCACCAATTTTACACAATATTGATATAGATAACTTGAGTTCAAATGAATTACGTACTGTCATGTATATCTTTGATGTAGTCTACTGATATTTGGTTTTGTATATCTTCGATGTTGTATCTCTATGTTCTCGGTAAGTTATTAATTCCTTCTCATGTGCATGTATTTGTATTTAGTATGTAAACGCAGATTTTGTACATTGATATGCTTTGAAGATTAACAAGGTAATTGATATCCGTTAAATGTGCTTATTCTTTGATTGAATGCCTTTGTATTTTACTTTGTTCCCTCTGACTGCTGCTGAATGTAACTGGGGTCGAGAGCTCTTCAAGCCGTTTATCGCGGCTTTTATTCTCGGCCCCATCATTACCTGTAATGCGAAATGAAAAATAAAGCTTATTATTATTATTATTATTATTATTATTATCCTGGGGAAAGTGGCGCCATTCATTTTTGTGAAAATGTTTGAGACACGTGCCGCGCGCCACTTCAGGGAAGAGGAAGAGCGAGCTGCGCTTAGAGTATCGGCACTCCGTTCTCCAATATTGTTGCGGGAGCCGCCAATTAGGTGCTTGTGCAGAGCAGACGCAACTGCCGATCGCCATGATTCAAAAGTGCGACTTCCTCAGCATTAGATGGGGTCTTAGGAAGCTCATATAATATTGCTTTGCTCTGTCGGGAACTGTCCAAACATTTGTGGAGGGCGGAAAAGCGTTTCCTGTGATTTCAGATAAATTTTCAAATAACTGGCAACTATTATTTTAAGCCACATTATGAACAAGTGTCGTTACACTGAAGCGTGGCTTATTCAGTGGCACTAGGAAGAACATGACGTCTGAAATCTAGCTCAGTGCTGCAATGCTCCGCCATGATCTTCCCTACGGTTGCTAAATAAGCTCCGCTTCAAAGTAACGACACTTGTCCATATTGTGGCTTGAAATTATGGTTGCCAGTTATCTAAACAATTATCTGAAATCACAGGAAACGATTTTCCGCCCTCCACAAATGTTTTTGACTTGAGCTCCCGCTGCACGAGAACTGTTGCAGCTGACGTGCAATCGAACACAAAGAGCTGACGCTGGTATACATAATTGTGCAGGGATTCCACAGCTTCCAACAGAGGTCGAACTTTCGAAAAGATCCATCGACCTTGCCAGAAGCATTGTTCGTAGCCTGAGCGTTACATGTGACTCCAGTTTTATGGTTTGTAATCCCGTACACTGAAGGCGTCTTTCCTCCGGGCGTCCACTTCCGCTACCAATTAAGATGACATGATCAAATAAGGAGAAGCTCAAAGATTGCTCCCAGTGGAAGACGGAAAAAAGACACAAATAGTTGTTTATTATGCCCTACCTTCATAGAGCGACAATTAGAAATAACCGATACCAATAAGCCTCAAGCAAAGAACACAATCAATCTTCGCCCCTGTCCATTTCGATCTGGATGAGCATCGTACCGGCGTACGGTCGTGTATCCCTACTGCGTGATGCATGTTAAAGACGCCAGGATAGCGGTTGTACTGCACTGGCTAAATTGCTCGTCTACAGCTGAAAGACAACCAGCCAGTTGAGGCAGACTAACTTCAGGCGGTATAAAAACACACACGAACACAAATGAAGCACACACACATAGGTATCTTTGACAAGCTTCCTGTCTTTCGGTGTTTTTGAAGTAAGCACGAGCGATTGTAAGCCTGCCAAAGATACATTCGCGTGCGTGATTCATTTGCTTGAGGCGTGTCGGTGTTGGTTGTTTTTAGCAGCCACTCTCGTTGGACTTGGGCATGCACATAGCGATCCCGCAACTTCACAGAGCGACAGTACAACCGGACGTTCGCGCTATTACTTCGAAGCATGCTTTATCAACATCATCATCGTAAACTTTAATATTCGAAAAGTGAAAGGACCTTGGGGTCCCTGGTCGGTGCCCTTAGTTCAGGACTCTGTTGGCCGCCCAGATTCGGCGGGCTCGCTCAACCAGTCACTGCTGGACACCGAGCTCTGTGCCGGATAGGGCCGAGTCTCTGGTAAAAAAGGTAAGGGAAGGAATGGGGGTGATACATTCACTGGGGGGGGGGGGGGGATTTTCAGATTGAGGGGTACACGCTGGTACAATCTTTACTAGGACCAGTAACCGCGGTGGGCAGGGGTAATGCTCTTCTAAAGACCCATAAACAGTTTAGTTTGAGAGCGTTTGGGTGTCTTTGACTGCGTTGCGGCTGCGAAAAACCAGGACATCCCTGCTTCGTATGTCACGTGCCAAGCTACTCTTTAAATTGAATTCCACGCTTCATACGAAGCATAGATGTGCAGGTGACTCGCTTCCGTTTCTTGACGTACCGCAGTCAAACGCACTAAAACGCAACTGTGTGTATGAGAATTTATCCAAACTATTATGCATGGCATTAATTCTGTTCTTCAGAATCTGGTTTCGGCAGCACTTGCAAGCATCAATATTTTCCCCGTTCCACTAAGGACCATTACCGCTCGCACTGATGTGACACAGAAAATCAAAATATTCGTTTGTAGGTAGGTAGGTATTTATTTGTATTCGTAAGCGAAGGCGCCACAGAGAGGCACGTAACTCATACAATTATTGCCGGAGAGGCCGTATAAGGGGTGATAATGATAATAGTGTGCGGTATAATGTGAGGTACTGATAATGTACAATGACAAAAAGACAGTTTGTCCCCTGGTGGGACAAGGAAATAGGGAGTGCGATTCGGTACCGACAAGACGCGAACCGAGAACATCGCCAAGCACTAAAGTCGTTTGGAAAACTTCCAGAGACCTTGCAACTGTGGGAGGAGTACCAAAGACGCATGGCACTAACTCAAGTTTTTGTTGAAAAGAAGCAAGTACATGACAGCAAGGAGATGCAGACATAAGAAAGGGCGGGAAACAAAGCCGAAGAGAAGTTTTATTGCTATATCGGTAGTCTTGATGGAAAAGATAGCTCGCCCCAACTGGTGGATCCGGACAATGGAAGTGACGTGAAGAACATAATAGAATTTCTAGGTGAATATCTCTACACTCTCTTTAGGACGGAACAGATGAACTGTAGTCAAAAAGGCATGAGGGATGAAATCCCGCGTTTAGAAGATTCCCCGCAGAGCCCTACAGCCGACTAAAATGCAACAGTCGTGGCGCGTGTTCAAGTAGAACGCGCACTGGCGCGGATAAACGGCAGCACTGCACAGGGGCTGGTTGGAATCTCGGCCAAGGTGCTCAGAGGTCTAAGACCCGACGCACGGGAGCACCTGGCACACCTGGGGCCCGAATCTAGATTCTTGGCGAAAAAGAAGGCGAGAAATCCTGCGGCTCTGCTTGGCAGGCGTCAAGGTCAAGTGCGGAGTTGGCCAATCACAGCCGCCAGATTTCTCGCCGACATTTCCGCCAAGTGTCCAGATTACGGCCCCTGTTTATTCGAATCTGCTGCGGCGATGACCCCATTCTCAGCGACTAGAGACGTGGTTGAATTTCCTTCATTCCAAAAACAGGCCGCAACAAGCAGTTGTTACAGGACTACCAACCACTCATGGTCACGCTGTTGCCTACAGAGAGTTCGCGACTCTAATTAATGTGCGTATTCGCAAATTCAACGCCCTATAGGTGGCGGGGCGGTAGTTCCAAGATGGCGGAAAAGACGGGGATAGATTCTCCAAGATATCCCGTGCGCCTGCTCGATGACGCTGTTCAGCGCGCTGAAAGAGATTTATTTGTCTACAAATGCGAAGCTGTTAGAAAGGGATCATATAACAGGTGACGAAGATGCCGATGCAAGTAAGGAAAACGAGCATGCTGATATTTTAAATTTGCAGAAACCTCAAACTGCGAAGCTTTGTGGAGAGCGAGCGCGTTTTAGGTACCGGCCACGTTACTGTTTGTGGCAGAATATTTCTGAGAGTAATGAAGATATGTTTGCGCTATGCCTGGCCATTAGTGCTCTTAAAAAAGACCTGCGAGCGGTGACCGTCAAGCTTCGAAAGAACAGCAATACACAGTATTGGTGCCTTCACGTCACAGCCTCTCAAATCGCCGCTCACCGTCTGTTTTTGTGTATTGCAACACGTAATCAAACCGCTCTATGGGTGATAAAACGTTTATTAGCGAACGCTACCGTGCGGTGTATCATTACAACCGCAAGCTCGCGCTGCGCCTTTGAAGCACAATTTCTAGTGCGCGCGCCAGAAGTGTTGCCGTGCTTATCACTATATAAAACAGAAATGTTGTAGTGCTTAGATTTTTCGTCACATATACGACACTCCAAAACTTCAGCTCGCCGTGGAGGCCACTCACGTCAAACTGGCGGCCCCAACGTTTACGAGAGGCTTGATGACGGCGTAATATAAGATATGAAATGATATGGAATCACGGAAGGCTACTCAAAGAATATCGGAGTAACAACAACTTCTTCAAATACTCATTCTTTCCGCGAGTAGTGTCGGAGTGGAATAGCTTACCTGACGACATTGTTCACTCCACATATAGAGAATCATTCTCAACTACTCCGGGTAATCACCTCATATGATGTGTATTCTACTTGTTCTTATCGATTCATCCTATCCTATTCTAGCGGTTTAATGATATTTTCACCATTTACAAGTGTAATAAGTGTATTAAGATCCTCCCGCGTCTCCACTGAGTAGCCCCATCCTCCTCACTGTCATTTTTTTTTTTTGTTAACATTGCACTATAAAGTATGTAAATTGTGTTTTACCTTGTAACCACCCAAATAAAGTTTCCGATGGAAACTGGTAGTATTTCTAAATAAAGACTAAATAAATAAATAAATAAATAAATGAAACAGCTAAAGTACGCATCAAAGAGTGCCGAAAAAGAAAACAATAAACACCGCGGTTTTGCTGTAGCGCCAAGAAAACCCTGATTACTTTCTTTTTTTTTTTTTGACAGTCATTTACACTTACTTAAGGTATTTTAATAAGTTGCACAACTCGGCTATCAAGCCGCTCGTGAAAGTTGGTAGCGCCGGTTGAACGCCAGTGCGCTGTACGTCCAACAAAAGTTTAGGGGTGTCGTACGCTACGCAAAAACTGTCTATTAACATAATCGGCGTGTTTAGGGGTTATGTTTATTACTCTATCAAAAGAAAACATATTTTAATATACCGTACATTTGTTGTACCGTGTTATTTACAACATTGCGGTTCCTGTGGCCAAACCTTCGCGTTCTAAGCTCTCGTCACAGACGGCTGCCTAACACAGACGCACTTAAAATGCTTCGAGCATTTCTTTATTTGCTTTGTAATTACCTGAAAGCAAGTACGGGTATTCTGTCCTTTTAAAGTGCTTGGAACAAATGGCCATGTTCCTTGTAACGGCCTTAAAACGTGAACCCATTCCCGATTTGTATTGTTCCACATACCGTTGCGCGACGAGCTTGCTCCTACTTATAACAAAGAATAGACTTTCCGTAGACTGTACTATAGAGTTCTTCATTATTTGTGGGAGCGTTTTTCGTAACGTTGAGCACAGATTGAGCTGGCGGCCATGCACAAGACCAGAAATCCGCAGCGTATGCGATACACGGAAAGTCCCTAATGAAATTAGCCCTTCCGGTCCTTCGCGCAAGGCTGTTGCAAGGCGGAGCACGAGAATTTTTTTTTTTTAACGCGCTCACTTTTTTCGTTAAAACGGCTTCACGCATCAAGGCCGACAGTCCCTGCCACCGTTTCCGCACCGCCGTCGCCGCTGGCGTCCCCGCTCCTCTGGTTCTCCGTTCGTCCGCGGGAGGGCTAGCGGCGCGCTGGAGTTGCGAATAATACAGTGGGCCGAGGAGACCGGCATACTGACGGAGTTGCAGAACGGTTGTAGACGTGGGCGACGCTTGGAAGATAATCTCTTTACGTGGACGCAATGTATCGAGATTGCACGGACGGAGAAGCGACCACTGATTACTTGCTTTCTTGATATAGCGAAAGCATATGCTTGCATTTCTCATACCATGCTTCTAAAAAGATTAAAACAAGTTAATATGCCTGAAATCTGGGTGACGTTAATCCAGCGGCTCTACGATAAAAATTTTCTAACGGCATCATTTAATGCCGTGAAAGTGGACTAGGTTACAGTTTAAAGAGGATTACGACAGGGCTGTCCATTGTCGCCGAAAATGTATATGTTTTATGCATGTAGCATCGAAAGAGCGCTGGAGAAAACGGCCATTGGCGTTTCTTTGACGCACCACCAACACAGGGAGGTGATTACATGGCGGCTACCTAGGCTTGCATACGCTGATGACCTTGTCCTGACGGCCGACAGTGTGGGGGACATGAGGAAACTGCTGGCCTGATGTGAGACTGAGACGGATCAACTCCAATTATGCTTCAATGCTGACAAGTCAGCGACAGTTAATTTTTTCTGCCAAGGGGGAGAGGATTAGACAATTCATCCTACAGGGTGCGGCGATCCCTGTATGCACAAAGTACCGGTACCTTGGCGTGACACTATCAGCTACGGAAAACTGCCTGGCTGAGTATCGCCAAAACATCTGGACGTCCTCAGTCCTGAAGCGAAACACACTGCGAAGACGGTGCCACTGGAGCTGCGACCAATAAGTCGTTACCGGGTAACTTTGGAAGGCCATCGCTGTACCCGGACTGACTTTTGGAAACTTGTCATGGGCATACCCAGCGAGCTTCATGAATATCTCGAACGACACCAAAGAGATGTGGGACGTCAATGGCTGGGATGCCATGGACAAATAGCCAACGAGCTTGTTGAAGGTAACGTCGAATATTCATCTTTCGAGGGACGAGAGGACAGCGGCAAGCTAGAGTTCTACGCGCGTCTCGGGCATACGGACGAACACCGCTGGGCACGGCGACTTTTTATCTACATTCACCTCAAGAACATGCATTCGACGTGGAGGAACCGTGTCGCCTGCATCGGCAAAAAGTTTGGAGCCTTTTGCATGAGTGATGAGCCCCAAGCTGAAAAAAGATTGGGTGCGTAAAGTGCGAACGGCCGATAACGTCTGTCGGAAGGAAGCGCTGGACATTGAGAATGCGACAGCATACAAGCATGCATTTGAATGCGTCTTTGAAGACCGAGATCGCTCCAATAATCTTCTGCAGCAACACGCTGCGAAGCTGCCTACTCATTGAGGCCCCGCGGCGGTGCCCTGCGCACAGACAGTACCGTTGAAAGTTGGACAATAGCGTGACGAACATGACATGCAGCGCCTGTGAAGAAGACGAAGAGACCACCAAGAATTGGCTGCTCACATGCCAGAGGCTGATCGGAGCAAGCCCCATCAGTCAACTGAGGTACCCATTTCAGTTAAACTCAATTATCATTAGCGGAGTCATGACACTTGGCGCCGCCGTGTAACTCCGGCCGATCCCAATTGAGTCAACTATCGTTGCCTTAATGACAGTTAAGACGGCTGGTGTGACTAAAGTATTAGAGCCATTAATACCACTTATACCCTAGTTATACCAGCGCTCTTGACTGTCATTAGGCCAACGATCGTTGACATACCCCAACTATCCCTGAGCTCAACTACACAAATATTTCGAATTTCGGGAAACAAATAATTTGGAACATAGTTGATTTTATTTATTATGGAATGTTTGCCCGTGTTTGCACCGTAAAAATAAAAAAATCCATTATTTTAATGCTTTTGTTAGTCAGTAATGTGAACCAGTTATTGCCAATACACCGAACAAATATTGCAATTTTCCTCCCCCAGGTGGAGTAAACATTTTTTTTTTTAATTTGAGCGAATTCGCACAAAAGTTGAATCTTAGTTGAACTTTTGCCGAACAACACGTTGAAAGTTCGAAAAAGTCGAATATCGTCGACCTTGAACATGGGCAGGTTCGCGACATCCCTAGTTGAGATGCGCGTCAAGGGACACAGTTGAAACCAAAACAAAACCAAAACTGATGTCACATTATGTTTTCTTTAATTTCTGCCGCAAATTATATACACAATTTTTATTCATTAAAGGCGCTTAAAGTAATTTATACTTTTTTTAGTAAAAAAACAACAAAAAAAACAACCAGAACGTTTTAGGCACCGACGTTCTAATGGCCACCCTCGTGAAGCTTTGGCTTCGGCGATGTGCCGTGATCATTCTCGCGGCAGCTCTATACTTCGTTTCACCTTTAGTCCGAGCGCAGCGGACGCTAGGAGCCATCCCAGCCAATCCAGCATGGAGAGAGCGTCATGTGACCTTGAGCCCCTGCGTCGCTCTGCCCAACCGGCAGGTCATGCGATTTTCTCCCGACGCTGGATCGGCTGGAATAGTTCGTGGCGTCTGTCGCGTCTTGACGGGGCAACAGACACAGCAGACCGGAGGACCATGGCCCGAGGTTTATTCCATGGAGCGTGGAACTAGAACGAACATCTTGTGTTATCAAAACTGACACGACGATAAAGAAAAAGAGCGAAGGAACTAAAGTGCCGCCACTATAGTCCCAGTAGCGCGCGCTTGGCGGTAACTACACAACATTCCTCCACTTTTAATTACGTAGCAGCGCCAACGGCAGTATTATACAAAAGTTAGGAGCGAGCTTGGTATCTGTCAGGCGGACGCCGTTCTCTCGATGGGTAGCGTCCTTCAGAAGTAGATTGGCCTGTAGGAGGTACAGGATCCCGTTGCGGGATGGTGTGAGGCTGCTGTGGCCCATGCTCTTGTACCGTGGTCGGGACACTTGGCTCGCCTGGTGAAAAGACCAGGAACCCCTCAGCGTCGTCGGTGTCCGAAGGTGCCGGCGTTGCCGTTGGCCGTGTTTAGCTCAAAAGTTGATCGAGGTGCCGACGCCAGATGAACTTGCCTCGAGGCGTGTTAACCTGGACTTGGTAAGATACAGGACCAGTCTTCTTGAGGACGGTACCATGTAGCCACCTCGGCGAACTCCTGTAATTTGGCACTAAGACATTGTCACCAGGGCAGATTTCTTCTCTGCTTGTCCTCCGTTGCTTACTTTGTATAAATTGCTTGTCGATCACTTTCCCCTCTACCGTAGGCTTGATTACATCCAACCTGGAACGCAATCTTCTGCCCATCAACAAGTTTGCTGGCGTCTCTCCTGTTGTTGAATGTGGAGTATTCCGGTACGTCAGCAAAAAGTGTTGCAATGCTTCTTCCAGAGACTCACCAGCGGATGACTTGCGTAGTGCAGACTTCAGTGTCTGCACAAACCGTTCTGCCAGGCCGTTTGTGCTCGGGTGGTATGGGGCGCTCACGACGTGTCTGACCACGTTGTTCCTCATGAAAACCTTGAATTCCTCGGACACCAGCTGCGGCCCGTTGTCTGAAACGATTGTTTCCGGAATTCCGAACCTGCAGAAAATTTCACGTAGGCACCTCACAGTGCGCTCGGTCGTAGTGCTCTGCATGGTGAACACCTCTGGCCACTTTGAGTGCGCGTCCACCACGACTAGGAACATGGTTCCGCGGAACGGGCCTGCAAAGTCCAGGTGTAGTCGTCTCCACGGTGCTGTCGGCTATGCCCAGGGGTGAAGAGGCGCTTTGCATGGATCATTACGCTGTTCCTGGCATGCTTGGCGGCTTCGTACCTTTCTTTCAAGGTCTGAGTCAATTGATGGCCACCAAACATAGCTGCGAGCCAGCTCCTTACTTCGCACGATGCCGGGATTGCCTTGATGCAGTTCGTCGAGCACGGGCTCCTGCAGCTGGGGCGGAACAACAACCCTCATGCCGTACATTAGGCACCCTTGATGAAAACTCATCTGCAAGCGTCTGTCAAAGAACGGTCTGAGTTGATGTTCTTGCACGTGCGTCGGCCAACCCATGCTTGTGTATTCAAGTACTTGATAAAGTAACGGGTCGCGCGACGTAGCGCGTGCAATCTCCTGAGAGGACACCGTCATTGACTCTAGCCGCAGTGCATAGAAGGACTCTTCGCCCTCGCAACTATCGTCTTTCCCACTTTCGAGAGGGAACCTAGAGCAAAAATCGCCCTCTGCATTGTCACTGGATCTCTTGTACACCAACGAGTACTTGTACGCTGACAAGGTGACAGCCCAGCGCTGCAAACGTGCTGCCGCAATAGACGGAATGCCTGTCTTTGGGCCCAAAATAGTCTGCAGCGGTTTGTGATCCGTGACGAGAGTGAAAACTCGACCGTAGATGTATAAGTGGAACTTTTTGATCCCAAAACTAATGGCTAGTGCCTCCTTTTCAAGTTGACTGTACTTCTTTTCAACTTCGGTCAGTGTGCGTGATGCATACGCCACAGGACGAGTGCTTCCATCTTCAGTCACATGAGACAGAACAGCGCCCATGCCATACTGGGATGCGTCGCACGCAACTTGCAATGGCTTACTTGGGTCGTAGTGTGCCAGAATCGATGGTGTTGCTAGCGCTGTCTTGATTTCCTCGAACGCTGCTTGACACGCTTTGTCCCAACACCAGCGCTGGTATTGACGCAGCAGCCTGTAGAGCAGGCTCGCCAAGGTGGATAGTCGTGGAACACACTTCCCGTAGTAATTTACCATACCCAGGAATGACTGGAGCTGCTGCTTGCTTGAGAGCGCAGCAACCTTCAGCAGAGCCTCGATCTTTTCTGGCGTCGTGCTGACACCTGCGGCACTGATCACGTGGCCCAGATGACGCAGCTCCTTCTGGAAAAACGCGCATTTTTCCTTCTTCACACGAACTCCACGCTCTGACAACCGCTTTAGGACTGCTTCCAAATTGGCCAAATGCTCTTCCGGCGTTCTAACGGTGATGAGGACGTCATCCAAGTAGCAACTGACGCCTTTCAGATCTTTCAGCATTGTGTCCATGCTTCTCTGAAGAATGGCTGGTGCCGAGGAGACTCCGAACGGTAACCTGTTTACGGCAAACAGTCCTTTGTGTGTATTTAAAGTTAGGTACTTGCTCGACGTTTCAGCCATCACCACCTGGTGATAAGCCCGGTTTAAATCAATCTTCGAAAATTCCTGGCCTCCTGAAAGCGCTGCGAACAAGTTGTCGACCCTCGGAAGCGGATACTGTTCAGTGTCAAGGCAAGGATTAACGGTGGTCTTGTAGTCGCCGCACAACCTTATTCCACCGTCCTTCTTCACTACTGGCACAAACGGCGTCGCATAATCACTCGTTGTGACTGGTGTTATGACGCCCATGTCTTGCATCTTCTTTAGTTCAGCCTCGACAGCAGGCTGTAGGGCAAACGGCACGTTTCTTGCCTTGAGGAATTTCGGTACGTGACCTTCTTTCAGCGTCAGCTCTGCCCTTTCTTCAGCAATAGTTCCCAGGTCTTTATTGAACAGATTTTGGTACTTGTCCGGAAGCGCACTAAGCTTTGTGCGTTGTTCGGAAAGCGCCAAAACATCTGACCTGGCAATGCTGTTGATCCCGAAGATCCGGTTCCAATCCCATCGGATCGCTTGCAGCCACTGCCGGCCGAGCAGAGGTGGTCCCATTTCTCTTGTGATGTAGAGGGGAAGCTCGGTCCTCTGCTGTCCGTACTGCACGTCGACGTGAGCAATCCCGACGGGCTGAACGATGTCTCCCTTGAACGTGCGCAGCTTGAGCTTCGTCGGCATGATTTTTGTTGAAGGAGATATCTGACGAACCTCTTGCAGTGACATGACAGAAACAGTTGCTCTTGTGTCCAGTTCCAATTCCAAGGCAACTTCCTGCACGTTTATTGTGAGTTTTATTGGTTGTATACCAGACGTGGTCATTTCCTTCATGCCAACTGGGTCTTGAACAGGAACCAGTTTCTTCATCGCCTTACTTGGGGTCCACTTCGATTTATTTTCTTTGTCAGCATGACACACTCTTTGGACATGTCCCTTCTTGCTACACTTGAAACAGATGTCAACAATGTGCGGGCATACCCGGCTTCCATGTTTCGCTGAGCCGCAGCGATAGCAGTCTCGCTGCGTCACGTTCGCCTCCGCGACAGCCTTCACCTTGTGTACGTCCGAAACTCTAGGTTCTGACGCATGTGTTTCAGCAACGTTCCTTTTTGCTGCTCTTATGGCTAGCGCTTTTTCGACGGCTCTCTGGAAAGTTAGCTTGTTGTCCTCTGTGAACAACACACGCTGAATGTCCTCTCTGCGTAAACCGCAGACGAAACGGTCCCTCAAGGACTGGTCAAGTGCGGCCTCGAAGTCGCAGGTTTGCGCCAATTTGCGTAATTCTGCAACAAAGGCTGCTACAGATTCGTTCTCGAGCTGCGTTCTTCAGTGAAACTTTGCGCGCTCGCTGATTACCGATGGCTTCGGTGCCAGGTGATCCCCCAAAAGCTTCTTTAGCTCATCAAACGTTTTTCTTGCTGGCAACTCCGGTGCGGTCAATGACTTCAGAAGACTGTATGTTTTCGGGCCTATGAGACTTAGAAATGCGTGAACCTTGTCGTCCTCGGCGATTCGGTTGACCAGGAGAAACGATGTGAGTTGTTCCTCATACGACGGCCAGTCGCTCGTCGATTCGTCGAAGGGCTCGATGTGTCCCAGTCGGCCGAAGACTTGCGGCACTTGACCCGTCGCTGCCGGATCCCCCGTTGCCATGTCGGCTTCCGCGTAGCAGTTCAGCGAAGCCTCCTCGTCGCCAAGTTGTCGCGTCTTGACGGGGCAACAGACACAGTAGACCGGAGGACCATGGCCCGAGGTTTATTCCATGGAGCGTGGAACTAGAACGAACATCTCGTGCTATCAAAACTGACACGATGATAAAGAAAAAGAGCGAAGGAACTAAAGCGCCGCCACTATAGTCCCAGTAGCGCGCGCTTGGCGGTAACTACACAACAGCGTCCACTGCGCTCGGACTGAAGGTGGAACGGACTATAGCCCCGAATCGTACCTCCTCTGGCAATATTTGCTCTAACGATACTTCCTATACTGCTCCCCGAATCTCCTGCAAGAGTAAGTGCTTCGCTGACGCTGGCCGTGTTCAGCGATGCGGCGGACGACTCCGCTCTGCTGGCCGCAGCTCGCGCTCGTATCCTTTCCTGCGGTACATCATGGGTGAAATCACGACCGGCTTGGGTGAAATGCAGTATATGACCGAGGTAGACCAGCTCAGTTGAACACAATCATCCTTAGCAGCTCAATGAAAGTTGTCCCCGCCGTGTAACTCGGCTGGAAGCGATAGCGCCAACTGTAGTTGTTTTAATGACAGTTAAGAGCTCTAGTGTAAGTTGGGTATTAGAACCATTCAGAGCCACTAAATAAGCGTAGTTTATTTAGTGTAGCCAATGCAGCACTCTGATGATGTAAAGTAAGCATTGCAGGAGCACTACTCTCAGCACCGACTCATTGCTGGATCAGCAATACATTGTCTGTGTATCTAATGGAGAATTCCACTGGGCGTTTTGGAGCGCGCCGGGATCAGTTGACCAGATCCGAAATGGAGCACACGATCAGAACGGGGTCGCGCCGCCTACGGATCCCCAGTGGAATATGACCACTGCTCCGGGACCGGCGGATGCCTTCCCGACATTTACCTGCCCGGGAATCCCCTCTTCGCGGCCGCCGCGGTCATTTCGAAGACGTTTTCGGAATCGCGGCGCTAACACGTGTTCGACGCACGAGCGGCAGGAATGCCTCAGGAGCTTCTAGCAAAGATTAGCGAAAGCTGCTCGAGCAACTTGACGACGAACTCTCGTCAAGCAGCAGCAGTAGTAAGGTGGGCGGTACAGGCGGCACCTCCCGAGCAGCCATTACGAATTCTTCTGAGGCCAGATCAGGCGAGGTGCCCCGCGAGAAAGGAAGTCCCGTGGGTGCGCCGAGGGCTGGCCCGGCTGGTTTCCGGTTGAATCCGCCGAAATCGGCGGAGCGACTTTTCTCGGATCCAGGTCAAGATCTGGAGCGGGAGATAATCCAAAACGACAAGTGGAACACGTCCGTCTCGATCCCGGTCGCCCAGTGAAACAGGATGACTCCAGAAAAGTCGATCCCGGCGCGCTCCAAAACGACCGTGGAATTCGACATAAAAAACCCACATGGAGCACAGCACTGACACAGCACTGTACAAAGCACTAAGTTAGCGCCGCGGCGTCCGCGTGAGCAGGCCTATGCTTTTAAAGGGAAGCTTTCCCTGCCCCGGACTTTGCCTACAGTGGCTGTCACCCGAATAGTTTATGTTGACGCAGTAAATAAATTATGTCAATGCCTCAATTAGGTTGTGTTAAGGGTACTGACAGCCCCATCCCCCTTCCGCGATTTTTTTAAATTTTTTCGAGGCTATTTGTTATGGTGACTGAAGACTACCAAATGAATATTTCGCTACAGCGTCACGTATATTTTTAATAAAGTAAAAAAACGAAAGTTTTTGAAACCGAAACTAGACTAGAAAGGAAGAGGAAATATAAGGAGGAGAAACACACGGAAGTCACGCGGTGCAATGTTTTTTTTTCAATCAACGTGTTTGCAGTTTTTTAGAATCCACAAAATTGGGTATGATATATTTGTTCATTTCTAGTATTGACTGTGTGTCTTTGACGAACAGACTTTGATTAGTGGTGCGTGTGTGTGTGCGTGTGAGAGTGTCTGTGCGTTTGTTTGTGTGTGTGTCTAAACCATAGAGAATGGCACGTGACCACGAAGAAAGTGAGCGCGGCTCAAACAGACCAGTTCTTGGTCGGCGACTTTCAAGTGGAAAGAAAAGGAATTTCGAGCCACAAATTTTGTTCTGTTTAGTTGGGCTGTCATACGTCATGTACAGATAAAAAACTTGGAAAGCATGAATACCCTGTCAGTGTCCTTTTAAGGAAACTGTTAAGTTGGTACTGATAGAAGTGTCGACTTGGATAGCCTTTACCGAACGAGGAGACTGGCGAAAACTTGAGCACCATTTACGCATTCTCAGCGCAATTGAGTGCGTGTGTCCTGCACTAGGGGCAAAACTTACGTTTTAAGAAAGAAAAAAAAGTATTGTAAATCGCCTTGCAATTGTGTAGCTACATGAAACATTTTTGGTTTAGCGCTCCACTCTGTTCACCCCTAAGATGGGACTGTGGTGGAAGGTACCTCCTCGTTTGACCAGTCATACGCCTCTCTTTTCATACCCACGCGCGACGAACCGGGTCAGGTGATAAGAGGAAGGCGCTGGTTGATCCGGCGGGCATTTATCCCCTAATGCAGTAAGGGTGAATGAATTAGAGTAACCTTCAGGTACCTTGTCTCGAGCTGTGCCTCCAGGTTTCTCCACTCCTCCACACCCCTTTCACTCATTGACCCCTTGACTTTTCCCGTCGGGTCGGCCTTTGTCCACAGAGTCTGTTGAACGGCGGGTGGCGGGTAAGCTGAATTTATGCTGAATTAAAACTTTAAATTGGGCTTGTTGGTTCATTGTGATCTAGAGGCCTTAAAAGCGCAAAAAATAGAGACGAAGACCAGACACACAAAACACTGACTGGCGCTAATTTTCAACTGATTTAATCGAGGTAAACCACCCAGCACACATGCGTGAACACTCTTTCCCATCTTGCCAGCCCCCTTTGTTAAAAGCAAACCCGTCAACACAAACAAAAGATGACAACGACTTTATGTGTTGGTCGCGTGATATTAAGTTTTCCAGCAGATCTAGCGGGGAAACTGAATTTGCACATAGGTCAGGCGAAATTATGTCCCACGACGTCAATTTTTCCGCCAAATATATCCGGGAAAGTGAATGTATATATAGGCCAAGTAACAGGAAGTCATGTGACATTATTTTCCCTGCTAAACCTAGCGAGGAAACTAATTTTGTGTTTAGGCAACGTGACGTCATTTTTCCGGCTAAATCTAGCGGGGACACTGTTCTTGCGTATAGGTCAGGTAACATGAAGCCATGTGACGTCATCTGCTTGTTAAGACTAGCGCGGAAATTCACAGTTCATCTTTTCCAGGCTTCACTTCACTAATGCTCTAGACTATAAACGTTACAGGTTAAAAGAGACGAACTTTATTGAACACATTTTCAGGTCGCAATTGTGAGCGCTAGGGGTGAAAAGTAGTTTGTTGGGTAAACAGCCAAAAAAACGAGCACTGGCCGGCGAAAAAGAGATACGAGATTGCTAAGGGAAAAAACTGAAAATGAGTTTGCCTAACACGCACTAATTCTTACGTGATTAGTGCATTTTCGTAAGCTCTTTGGTGGCACAACGAAACCGAATAGCTTCAGTAAGATGAACCAGTTCATCGCGTGTTTGCCTCAGCTATCTGAGAAAACGAAAGATTTTCTTTGATCAAAATACTATCGACGAGCTCGGTGATGCCAAGTCAACGTGACCGGACGGATTGAATGTTGAGTTTTATAGGGCAATACTACTTAAAAACAAGCGAGCGGGTAACGATTCATGGTAATAAAACCCGAAACTCAGGAACACAGAAGTTGTGTTGTGTTCGTCCCCTTCTGTGTTCCTGAGTCTCGGGTTTTATTATTATGAGTTTTATAGTGGTCGTGAAATAAATTCGGGTTCGGATAAATTAAAGTCACTGGATCCTGGGAAAGTAACGCCAAGCTCCCCGTGTGGTCGCCATCTTGGTCTGTGAAATGAGCAATTTCTCCTTGACCCCTCACTCTAAGAAAAAAAGTGTAATCGGGTGCATCAGGCGCTCATGCACCCTTTTACTGAAAGACGCACCCTCCGTTGCCCAGCCAGTGTGCTTGTACACCGACGATGAGCATCCCCCTCTCCCCTAAAAACCTCTAGGAGTATCAGTGCACCGCCACGCTAGCCACGTGCCCCGATCACCTTGTGCTTGGATTCCCCCATGGAGGTCACTTTTTGGGTTGGACAGTTTCTTAGGATGTATGGAGCTATCCTGTTCCCTCGGTATTGACAGTAGAGTGGACGCTATGCTTGTTTTAGGCCAATCGGGTCTCCGGGTAGGATCACGTGACTACAGTCTCCAAGCTAGAGATAAGGCAGAGCACGGCACCTGCCTGAAGGCCAAGGCCACGGATAGCATCCACTGCACTATTTACTTTGGGTCGAACTTTCAAGAGGATAAGGCGACAAATCCTTTCATTGTTGGGTTGCCCCTGAAGATAAGCCTTTAAGAGGGCGCTCCCTTTTGGCCTTGAAGGAGCTGCAATTTTCATACTCATTGCTTTTTCCTTCTCTCCCTATGCTGAAAGCATGGAAGGAGGCGCGCAGTTGCCGGACCAATGAACCGGAGGCTTTTTTCATGCCTCGACTCCTCTGTCTGAGCGCGGATAACAGCAGGAGCGTGATCATGGGGTGAAGTAGGGTGCCTATATGTTTCCGCCGCTCCGCTGTTTAGCGTGGCGACAACGGTTGTGATACCTGTTGCCGACAAACCAGTGTTGCTTACCTCGTTACCATGGCAGCCTCCGCTGTTTCGTCGACCATTTTGTCACACTCGCCAGTCGTGCGCTCGCGCTACTCCGCTAATCCTCGTTAGGGCTAGGGAGCGTCCACCGCTCTCGTTCCGACGGCGAGGTTTCGGCGGGCGATGCCGGTCTGTTGCTTTCCATTTTGTCGAGGGGACTCACGTTTCAATAAACGCAACGCATGCTTCCTGCTCGCAACTTCAAAGTATGAAACACCCGAATAAGGAGAGCGACAGCCACGACGACCGCCATCCCGCTGAGCCTCCGACTCGTCCGACTCTTCTTATGAACGGAAACGGAAGTGGCCTCACAGTGTTGCCGGTGTGTCGAAACTACGAAAACTCAAGGTTGTGTACGTTTAGCCAAATAAGAAGTGGGTCAAAATGGCGGTGGGAGAGGATCTGGGAAAGGGTAACAAGAAGTTGGCGCCACCCTAAAGCGCAGCGGAAACATGTAGGCACCCTAGGGTAAAGGTTTCAGGGATGACGTAGTAGCTTTTTCGACCTCGGAATGCCTGCTTCCCGGCCTAGCTGCTTGTGTGCTGTGCTGCAAGTTGCAACTAGCGGGGCTGCCGTAGATTTCGCCTGCGACAACGTATTCGAGTGTACCAAGATTTCCAGTGTTTGAAAAGTCCTACGTGTATATCGGCAACAGGGGATTTCTTCAAAAAAGCCCAAGGAAGTCATGCGATGTGTTTAGTGTTCGGTTCGGCAAATTACTGCTTCGGCCACATCGTGTTCAATCTTCATGGACACCTTTCTTTTCGTTTTTGTGATTGTGTGGTTCCGCAGTGCCCGTGTCGACATATATAGCGGATTACATAATTCAAGTCCGGTGTTTTCATCGTAAGTGCTCTGCAACCTACTCCTTTGCAACAACTAACCGTTCCGTTCCGGATTACCTCTAGAATTAGGCAGTGTCTATTTTCTAGCAGCCGGAAAAATAATTGTCCCGAAATTCTATCGGCAGCTGCCTGCCATTAGCTGTCTACAATCATGTGACAACTGCAGGTGGAATACTGACTTTCTTATTCTCCTGGCGTTTTGTGAAAACACGTTTTTGTCGATACAAGTTTTGTAGACACGTTTCATCGACACTAACGTTTCATCGTCACTCGTTACGCAAAATGCACGCTGTAGGGACATTTTGTCGCGCGTGTATCTCCGAGGCGCGTGCTCACCGACCCAGCCCACCCGTTCGCGCCGCTTCGTGGCGACAGTCTGCGGCGGCTCATTAAAAAAATGTTAACCCACCTGTCCCACCCATACAAGTCACTTCGCGGATACTATCTGGGGCTGCTCATTGCAAGAAAAAAAAAAGAAAAGAGAAGCTAATATAGGAAAGCTAATCTGAGCTGTCGATGAAACGTCGTTCGATGAATTAATGGCGACTGCCGGTGGATATTTGTGAAAATAATTCTACCGGCTGCTGGCAAAATGGACACTACCTAAGACTCAACCCCGGTTCTTGTTTGCTTAGTAATCTTTTTCAGTTGTGTAACAGCTTCTTTGCACGTCTCCAGATATTACGGATTGCTTGCAAGTTTGTACTTGTTTACGGAATAGGCTGTCTAATAATCTTCTATGAGATTTGAAAACAATACCGTGTGTCCGTTTACCTGCCTTTTTGCAATCACCGGGGCGTATACATTTTTTTACTGTTTTCCTTGATGTCTTAAATAGGTTTATGAAGTTATGAAACGGGTGCATAAAGTGGTGTGACCATGCACCTTCGAATCGGATGCATAAAGTGGTGTGACCATGCACCTTCGAATCGGGTGCATCTGTGTTCTCTTCGAATTCAGTGGGTGTAGAAAGAGGTGTAACAGTACACTATTGAACGGGGTACTCCTGTATTCCCTTTGAGAGCAGTAGGTGTAGAAAGGGGAGTAATGGTACACTATTGAGCGGGGTTCATCTGTGTTCCCTTTGAGTGAGGCGGGTGTATGAAGAGGTACAATGGTACACCATCGAATGGGGTACACCTATGTTCCCTTTCATTTCATTGGGAGTAGAAAGAGGTGTAGCCGTACACCATTGAAAGGGGTGCACCTGTGTTCCCTTCGAGTAAAAGTTCTGTAGAAAAAGGTGCACCTGTGAACCACACCAACGGGTGTACACGTACTTCCATATTTGGGGTGCACATGTATTCCCCCAAAGGGTGTAGTATATGTGACAAGCACTTACACCCCCTATGGGAGTACCCCATGACACCCTTTCTTTTAGAGTGACCTCCGTTCTTGGTGAGCCGATCTAGATTCGCTGGTGACGGGTAGCTTTATAGAGTGGTTTTTTGTATACCGAGATAATTGGCTAACCACACACCGGCGAAACAAGCGTACACCTTCGTACCACCACCAGTGCTGTGTCGGTGCTTGGAGGCACTGAAAAATAAGTTGACTGTCTTGAAATGCGCAAGAAGAACAATACAATTGTAAGAGATCCATGGAGATGGGCATGAATAATAAGTTCACTGCATACAGAGTGCCAAAGGCCCTTATATCGGCGAGGAACGCCTCCAGTACGATGATGCTCCATGGTAATCTTGGCGCGACTGGTTTAGAACGACCCTCTGGAAGCTTCGAAGATCTAAATGGACCAAGATGGCGGTTTCCATGGCAACATAGACCGATCAGCCAGTCGCCTTGCTAGGTTTGGGTCGTCTGTATGTTAGTATCCGTTTGTGTCCGGCTAGGAGGTAGGGAAGGCAATGGCGCTACTTTCCCAGGATCCAGTGACTTTAGGATAAATAACCTTAAATTGAAATCTTCCTCATTGCATGTCGTTTAGTGTGCCAATAGAAAGAAGAAAGGAAGTAAAAAAATTGCTTTTCGGTACGAAAATACGAAAGCATGGCCGACTATTTTGTACCTCCTTCTTCTAAAAGCTTTCCGCCTATTTACAGTGACATATCTACGATACCCAAAAATCGTAAGCTTACCCCTGCTCACGCACTGGACACGAGCACTGCATCACTCGGACGAATGCAACAACCAATCCATCAATATTTGAATTCAATGAATGCCGTGGCGGCACTTTTCATCGCTTGTGAATGACAAGTTCCATGGTGTGGTTAAAAGGTCGGTTGAAGCTTGAGTTCCTGTACCGGTGCCCAAGTACGTCACGACTGCGTGATTTCTCGTATCTCCTTTGAGTTGAGCAGGAAAGCTAAGAAATAGAATTTTTAAAATAATTTCAAGGCCCTTTTGCAGGGGTCATAAAACGGTTTCTGGTTCTAAAGCTCATTACTTCACATAGGCGTACTCTGGTCCTAGCCTGGCTCAAGTATACTGGCACGGACCGTCACTGATTTAGAATCTTCTTGGCCGCGGTAGAGTGAACTACTCGCGGTGAAATAGTGAGGATAAAAAGGAACTATTTTTCAGTTTTGCCTTCTCAAAACTTGAGGGAATTGTGGGATAGAAACCATCCGCTTGAGACAGTAGTGAGCGGCTTATGAATTGGACACGACAACTGCGTGAGGACTCGACTTGGGCTCGTAACAGTCAATGTTTCGACGGATACTCGGGTAGTAAATTGTGTCCAACCACCGCGGTAATTAGAATTGCCCAACTCTAACAATGCCTGGAGCTGAGCACAAGTTTTCTACTTGGCCGACCGCAGTGCGTGGCTATGATCAGCGTTTGTGGCATAGGATACAACGAACGGCCACGTGGCCGATCGTTGTAGCTCCGAGTTGTGGCGCCGAGTTGAGGGGATGAACGATGCTGATATTTCTCGAACTTATTTGGCAACTGCCATTGCTTAGAAAAATAAACAAAACTAAGGCAAGTTTATTTTGTTATTAACGTTAGGGAGATATTCTCAGCAATATTTAGCGAGAAAAAAAATGGTTTCAGGGCGCCTTTAAGAGCCGCGTTTCGCCATTTCTTTAACTCTTGCGAAAAAGAAACTAATGTACATGTAGGCCGTAGCGAGCTAGATAAGAACGCGCTTAGAAAGAAATGATGTTCTACGTCCCTTCACATTCCGCTATTTTGATATGCAAACTAAAAACGGTGTGCTCCTAGGCACGTGTTTTTGTTTCTAGGATCGTATAGCATGCGGAAGGTCGTGCATGGTGATGAGGCATGTTGAGCCTGATGGCAAAATGGCCGGCGCGTATCTTGTGCAGATAGTCGCGCAGCTCGAGTGTGCCCACGTAACTTCGGATTTGGTACGCGAGTGGGCCGCTCTGTTCAGGGCTATTGACAACATGCTGCTATTTTTAAATCGTTGTCTCCGCTAAGAACTCGAGGCGCACATGTACACCTGACGATTTAAGCGGCGTGTTTTTTTTTTTTTTTTATCCAGTGTATTATTGAAAGAAAAAACATTCCCGTTGTAGCAATTGTTGAGCGTCGGACTCGCAATAATGGGGTCTTCGGTTCGATTCCCTATAGGGAACTTTCGGATTTCTGTCTCCTTAATTTATTCACTTACCTCTCTCCCGCGCAGGCTCATTCGTTTCATGTAGGAAGCAGAATGCTTGCCGGTAAACTGCCAAAAGGAATGGTATCGCCTTCAAAAATGCAATTGCTAAAAAAAAAAAAAAGCCGAATTCAAAACCCAGAACGGCCGTTTCGTGTTTTATTACTACACATTTCTTATCAGCTTGCACTGAAAGTTGTTCCCGAAGGACTATCCTCTTTGCGATGCTCAGCGTCCTTGTTGCAGTGACTCACTATCGCGTAGGCTGCACAAATGATGATGAGTAACAGTATGAATATAGCAGAACTTAGTAGAATGAATTTCTCGGAATTCGGAGCTTGTGGCGCTAAAGTAGAACTCTGCAAGGTGGGCGGAATCTCTGCTGCCCTTGTAGTCGTTCCTAAAGACTGACTTGACGCTGGAGAATGTGAAGCGGATTGGGTCGAGGTTTTTGTGCTTGCTTCAGAAGTAATCAGTGAGGAAGCTGAAGTACGGGACGTTTCAGATGTTACGGCCCGCTTGGTTAACCCCACTGACGCAATATTCGAAACAAAGCTCACTCGGCTTCGATCGTTCCAGTACCGCAGGCCAATAAAAATACGATCTATATCGTCACCAAGAAGCTCTGGGGGAACCCTGATTACCAGGTCTTGGAGTCTTGTGTGGAGGGTACATGCAAGAAGAGAATATTTTCAAACGGATATGTCTTGACATGTTCCGTAGATCATTTTATAAATGACTTATACACAAGGAAAGAAAACGTTCCATCAAACAAATTGTCGTTATTCACATGACGCTACATTTGAGTGCGCTGCACACTGCACATGGCCAGTACGGGCTCGCCTGTATAAGCTGCTAATACACAATTCACACGGCAGCTTAAAGTACCTCTGACACAGGCAACTGTAGTAAAGGGAGCTGGAGATTGTAATCAAGCGTCATATAAAGGTCCCTTTTGCTGAGGGAGGTCCTGTGCTAAACGGAGCTCACCAAGCTTTCTTTAATGCTACCCACGAACTCAAAATAAAAATCACACATATATCTATCTATCTTGTTTCATTCATTATAACAAATCAAATATATATAAGTGCAAATTATCAATATATTATGAACACAAATGTCGTAATAGTACATTAACGAGGAAGACATACTCTAGCTAGCAAGTAGCAGCGGTGGCACGTGGGAAACAACATTTTATACCAACCTGAACGCAATGGACCACTGCGAGCTTGTTTTCGAGGTTGTAGACGAACTGTCCGACTCATATGGTAGGAGGAGAACGCGACCAAAACTCGACCCGATCGTCTAACCCCTTCCAGTCTTCATATGAGCTTTTGGAAAGAGCTATGACCAGCTCGAACCTCAATGGCCAGCTCATAGTTTTATCGAGGGCTGTGGAAGCAGAAAAAGCTGAAGGAGTCTTGGACTATGGACTCCTCCCCATCGCCTCCTCATACTAAAAAATGTTTATTCTCTCTCTCTCCCGACTAGGACCTTTAACCTCGTCATCGTTTGCTCCTTTTGATAGCGTGACTAGTGTAATTGTAAGGCTCCAACTTGGTTCGTGTCTGCCGGCCACTATTTGGCTACTGCAGTGAGAACAGTGCGGAAAAATGAGCTAAACAGAAATAAGGTCGCCCACCTCGCAATGGAAACTCGTAAACGCAGATGATTTAGGGCCAATGTGACCAGACAGGTCACACGTTTTAAAGAATGTCTTATTATGTGCGCCCTTAGACTTGGAGAAAATAAAATGAAGTGCCGGAAAAGCGAACAAAAATATTATTCGGGTTTTAAATGTGATATTTCGCACACAATAATCAAAAACTATGCGTCAAACCGATTTCGAAGAATAATAGTTTTTCACGTGCTCCTCTCGCGGTTTAGCAGGAACGGAATCGACATCTACTCAAAGTGCTCCGTTTATTTATCGTGTGATTCAGAACGCCGCTTACTATAGGTGCCATCAGCTAAGTGACGTAAACTAAACAAACCTTTACGCTTCCGTGTGAATTGGGTATAAGTGTGGCGGTATTTATGGTGTGTAAAGCACCTTCACTGGAGGTGCAGAAGCTAGCCGTCAGCACCCGCTCGACATCCGCGGACTAAGCTTTGGCCGCCCTAAACTGTCTTCCCCTCTAATTAAAATTCGAATAAACACTTTTTTGTTTAATATCCATTTATTGGGACGCGTATTCCTCCATTTGAGGTCCGCCGAACTGCCCAAATGTACGGTGAGGACGGGGTCCAAGCAACTGGCGCTTTTTTAAAATTTCGAATGAAAGTATAGTGACTTTTTTTGGCGTGCAATTTATACACGGTGTATGCTGGCCAAAGGGTGTTTAAAAACTGCACATCGCAGAGAAGGTATCTATGCCTTATCATTGTTAGTAACCAAGTGCAAGGAACACTGTGGTCACTAGATAGCACGCCAAAGAAATGCCTCACTTTGCACAAGCTTGGCAATCCTAGAAGCCTAACATGGGTCTTGTTCTTTTTTGCTCTAGAGCGTTAGTTAGTGCCATAGGTTTTTTTCTGCGTTTTATTGGCTTTTCTTTGACACCCCACATGATTGCCAAGGTGTCAAATTTGAGCCAAAGATTCCATGTATGAACCTAAGGATCAACGGTCAAGCATAAATATGGCAGGTGTTTGACAAATTAGGACCAAAGTCGCCACATGAAAACTGAACAACCAGAAGTAATATATCTGGCACTTGCTTGGCGATCTAGACCCGAACATTCGCCTAACTTTGTAAATGTTTGACAACTTAAGGTGAAGGTACCCCGACTCTGACCAAAGACGGCCAACTTTGGCTGTACCGGGGCTTTCTCGGTCTTTCGACGACCATATATAAATATAAGTTATGGTCCAAAGAACTGGGTTGTCTGGGTTCTCAGCAACTCATCTAGAAATGCATGTGACGGGTGGTCAGATGTAAGGATATGTCTCCACTTAAAGGGACATTCGAAGTTTTTGTTTGGAATTATAGGAGCCGAGGGGCAGATGTGGCTTTTAAAGGGGTTCTATAACGACTTTCATGGATGCAATTTTTTAACATACCTATTGCCTTGGTTGTACAGTATGCTTTAAAATGGCGAAAGCTTGTTTTTTGTTTACGAAGACGAGGAGGCACACAAAGGAAAGCAAGCCGTTTTATTCTGCGGAGCCAAAGGTCAAAACTAAAGGCTTCGGACAGACTCGAGTTTACAAACATATGTAGAAACTGAAAAGATACACCGGCCTCCTCCTGGAACTTACAACATCAACGAAGACAGCGACATTGCTTGGTGCTCGTTGCAAAATCATGAGCAGTGAGGTACATTAATTTCAAAGAAAAAAGAAAATCAAATGAAATTTTGTTCCAGCGAGCGACATTTATCCAAATTTGTAATAGCTGTAGACGCGCCATCAAAATTTGTTTTACTATTTAGAACCCACAATTCCTAATGACAGACAAACTACCAAAAAGGAAGTCTCGTTCGGTTGTACCTTGGCTTCTAAAGGCTTTTTAAGACCACGAATTAAAAAAAAAAGTTTGGAAGTATTTGATTACCTGTCATTTTCTCAGCAAGCCATCTGGAAATGCACCTGACAGGTTGGAAGCTGTCGGGACACATCGCGCCTTGTTGACATTTTTTTTGTTTGTTCTAATTTTGTTACCCTATACTCCGTTTCACTTTGAGCGCAAGGGAGGCCAAAGTTACAAGCACGACCATGTGTCCTGAACAGTGCTTGCAATTCACGAGCCTGCGTGCTTGGCAGGGACGCTGAAAGCCCCGAGCTTGCTCTTGTACCCTCGGTCTCGCTTGAGCTCAAATTCAAACGGAGTGCGACATAAGCCTGCAGCTGTTCCTTGTAATAGGGTCTTTCTTTTGTTAATATGCAGAATGCAGTAAAATATTACGAAGGGCTTAATGTCAGCCGGAATTGTAAATTTTTCTAATACAAACCCTTTTTTTCTTACTGAAAGTTCAGTTCGGCTTTTTCAAACCTGCAAAATCTTTATATATATATATATATATATAGTGGTAGTAGCAGCGCGCGGAGAGGACAGAGCGCGTAGGTGTGATCAAATTAGGCCGGTAATTCAGAGCATTGAGTCGTGTAAGTCAAATAGAAGTTTATTTTATCTGTAAGGGCAGAAGTAGGGATATTTCTTCTCCCGACTAAAGACAAATAGGGACTTTTTAATGTGAACCTGTGATTTTTTCGAGTCGCCAACCGAACAACTCATTTGAGCACAAAAGGGTGCATCTGTCACCTTTCATTTGCAAATTCGGAAACCGCTATTGTTGTCGCATTCACACGCATTAAAAAAAAAAAAAGTGTGGCTTCAATCCAAACTGTGAAGGTGGTCGGCCTGCGACGCTGGTTTTTCACCTGCAACAGTTGCCCGCTCCACTGTGGACCCTTTTTATGGTAAACACAACAGAGGGTGCACCAGTCTTTTACGTCCGAGAGAACTACCGGCTTATAAAATTATGAAGAAAGGCTTGCTTAACACCGCAGCTTGAAATGAGGATGAAACGTTTAACCACCAATTCTCTAGGTGAACTCCAAAACAAAAAAAGCAGTGCGAGAGCTGTTAAATTGTTTCGAGTATTCTTGTAAACCAACTTGCCTCCTCCAAGGAGTAATATTCTACAGCCAAAGACCCTTCTTTGATCTCCAACTTTTTTGTCCGTGTAGCATTTATGCTTTCTAGAACTGGCGACATGTGAGCAAGCTCAAAGGCTTGCAAAGACGATGGGGCCGGAAGTCGCTTGGGACGCAAGTGGCAGTTAATGTTTGGAAACAGTCAAATTCTCTATACCAAATGATTTACGAAAGCAAAGTAAATGCAACAAGCCAAATTTCATTTTAGATATAAAAGTCTTCGTGCGCTGCCGTTGCCGCGGCAGCTTATGCGATCGCAATTTTCACCTAGACGCTCATGGTGGAAGTGATACGTGCTTATCATTCGCGCGTGCCTTTATCATCTATCATGTGGTTCTGACGCTTGTTTATTGCTTTTCTTATTGAAACAAGTATAAAAACCACTTGATAGATTGATAGATAATAATCAGCGCGCGAACGCTGATAAAGCGCGCGATGTTTTTTTTTGTTGACTATTTTGTCGACTACTGTTCTGTCGGCGGACAAGAAAAAAAAAGACAAACAAGTAACATAATGCTTCGCTTCAAAAAAAAAAAAAAGGAACCAAACGTGGTACAGGATTGGTAATAGCAAACATTTTGACTACGCTGCATCGGTGCTCGTGTCATATCACTGGTGTGTTTTAGTGAGTCGTTTTGAGGCAAATAGTTTGTGCCCAACCGATTTGCCGAGGAAGCAGGAAACACGTCATCTCAATCGCGCGGGTACTGGGGAACGAATTAACCTAGTCGTTACCATTTTCTGTTGTTGTTTGGGAAGGCCACTCGGCACACAGAAATATCGCCAACAACAACAAGATATGCCGCACATGAACTAGCCTTAACGACGAAGAACAGCCCTCAAGATTGCGAATAGATTACGACAATGAATGAGGGGTGAAACGCACACAAGGTGATCAAACGAAAAAGCTGAGGTATCGACTAGAAGCGAGAGGTTTGTGAACGAATAATTCAACGCGTATCGGTGTATGCCGTCCTAGAAGAGACTCGCCGTCTTCTCACGCATTCGGCACCCTCGGTACGGGGAGACATTTCCCACCATTACGTGGCCAAGATTTCGTGCTGAGTACTTCAATAAATGCAAAAATGAAGTAAAATATCGGTTTAGACGTCATTACCTATTTTGTTGTTGCTGCGGTGCTTGCGTTCACGATAGCCGAGACTACAGCAACGTTAATATGGACGTTTAGCAAATCGTTTCCGTGTTCCGCGTACCGCACTGCCGAAGCCCTTAATGGACGCATCTAAGCACGCGCCCAGTGATACCGTGAGCGCGAAGCGCCACGCTTAAAAGTATCCTTCAAAGGCTTCGGTAGTGCGGTACGCGGAACATGGTTGCGGTTTGCTAAAAGTCCCTAATGTCACTGGGAGAAGTGTTCGCCGTACACAACGCGCATGCGAAGGAACGAAAAACGCGACCTGGGGAAGCAATTATGAGTCGGCGTTGTAAAGTGATCTGGTTGTTGCTGTCATTATAGTTGCCCTGGATTCCACCGACATAAATCTGTGAACCAACCTTCTCCAAACGAACACTAAAAACTAGGACTGTGCGTCGATTACAATGTTTAGTCAGGCCAATCGCCACCCTTCAATCGATTCATTATTCGAATAATTCGTCTCAATAATTTGCATGGATAAGATTTCTAAAATTCGAAAATAATATTTGTTTGCCTCTGCTGAATTAGTGACTAAAGGCGCCATATGAAATTTTGAGTATTAATCAACATCGATGTGTACTCAAGTGCTGTTCAAAGACATTCTCACTCAGGTTATTACTTGAGCTGCATGAGGCAAAGCGGTTAGTTTATATTGTTCGACAAGAACGACTTTCTTTGATTGTTCACAACAGTCTATGCCACGTCAAACGGGCACTCTAGTGTCGTTTAAGCGACGAGGACACGTGTAAACTTCTGCACTTGTCAGGAGTTACAAGTTTAAGCTTGCCCCTAAAGATTACTTTATTCTAAAGCGTATCCTAAAGCGTGTCCTTCATGAACGTGCGCTCGTCCTCGACCGTGTGGTAAAAGCGTGTAACTTTTACTATCTTTTCGTACGTCAAAATTGTTCCGATTAACTCAGGTGTCTCAAACACGCAGACTGGAGTCCGCGTGCAGTCCGTGACTCTTTAGAATACAACACTACTCAGTTTTCTTTCCAATTTATGATGTTTCCTCTTATATGCCGTTTAAGGGAAGCTGAAATGGTTTAAAAAAATGAGTGAATGCTGTTTTCTTTTTTGTGAAGCTTTTTCTGAAGAATCTAACTATCACATATCCTCAAATATACACTAAACGCGAAACAAAGAGGAAAACATGCTGCCACTTGCCGCCATGGAATGCAAATGTTTGGTCGAGCTGTGACTTCCTAAAGTTATCAGGTACAGTGCTAATCACACTTGTCTATAACGCGCGAGCGCGCGGCTTTCTCCGGGGAGCGCTAGACTGGCGGCATTCGCGGAAACTAAGCTAGTCACGTGGCGCAACATGGAACGGCCCACTCGAGGGGTGTGCTGCCCACTCTATCAGCTGGCGGCGAACGCGGAAGGCTGCTCGCACGCTTTTGACAAACATCATTGCTCGAACAATAAACAAAGCATGAAGCCGGATCAACGATGCCGTCATCAAATAACAAAAAAATATATCATAAAGCACTTTACTTTTATCGCTTATCAAGCTGATAGAGTGGGCAGGACACCCCTCGAGCGGGCCGTTCCATGTTGCGCCACGTGACTAGCTTAGTTTCCGCGAATGCCACCAGTCCTGCGCTCCCCGGAGAAAGCCGCACGCTCGCGCGTTATAGACAAGTGTGATTAGAACTGTACAATTCTAATTGCAGCATTTCAAGAACGATCAACTGGCAGTCTTTACCTCGTTTTGTCTTAAATTGGAGTAAGCTCCTCGAATTTCTTAAGGTGTCTTCCTCTTCTGTAGAAGGATGTTCAGAGCCGCTGGACTAGCGACCATTTACTGAAGATAAACCTCTTCTCTTCTCGACCCATTACTTCCGAGATATGAAACTACTGAGTGTGCAAGGAGATTTTTAGTAAAATGTTGCTATACTTCGTCAAACCTTAGCATGGACCAATTGCGAAGCCTGTGCCAGAGCGAACGGGTAGCCTTGGCTGCCTTGACTTGCCCGAGCACTGGCTGCACGAGCGCTCGTGCAGCCGCTGCGACTTCATCGAATGAAAATAACTCGCGGTTTTGGCATGCGCAGATAACAATAGTTCATGCTCATGTGAGACGAAGTATACTCCAGCAGTTTGATATTCCTCTTTACTTTCTTTCTCTTCGTGTATGTTCCTACGTTCAGCTGGCATATTTCGCAAGCATGAATCACCAACTAGCTCAGTATCGATGACGCTAACTCCTCAAGTCGAGGAGCATGCGGGGACGCTACGAATTTAGGAGCATAAAATAAAGGCGAGAACAATGGTGCGCGCAGCAGTCGAATTAAGGGACCTTCCTACGTCATTATGACAGAAGGTATCGCTCAGTGAATAATTGGAACTGCGCTACGCAAGTTTGTTTGACTACATGCACGACCATAATGGCCACTCTCTATATACTGTAAACTGAAGCGTGAGCGAACTTCAATTTTGCGTGAAACTTGACAAATCTAAAACAGAGAACTTTAAAACGATTTAAAAGACCGATGTCGAAAACCAGTGAGGTGCGCGAGGTGTTTCGAGTGGCACTTCCGTCTCAAGGATGGTAGAACGTCACTTAAGTCCAGGAGAGGTCGAATAAGATCACCTACCGTTCTTCGTCTTCCCGCGATGTACAGTCGTTTCGGAAGCGCAAGTGCTATTTAAAACACTTCGCGAAATTCACCGCTTTTTGACACAAGGCTTCTGAATAGTTTCAAAGTTCTATGTTTTGTGTTTTACAAGTTTGACGCAGAAGAGATATTCGCACTCTCTCTGGTTTGCAGTTTATTGTGAAAGCGCCATTGTGCTCGTGCACGTGGTCACAAAGCCTCGTGTAGAGGAGCTCTAAATTTTCACAGCGCTGTGGTATAAGAAGACACAAAGTTTCGTCTCTTCGACTGCTGAGTAGGCATCACTTTGACGCCCTCTATTCTTACGCCATATATGGGTGATTTCATCTCAACTCAGGCACTAATTTTGGGTCGAAATGTTAATTTTTGTAAAAAAAAAAATATATGTTCTTGGGCAATTCCTATAATAAAAGAGGGAAACGTCGAGTTCGTCGGATTTTTAAAGCGCAGCTCTTAGGCGCCCGTTTCCGGCTTGAGCGGCGTCGCCGTCGGCGTAACCGCGCGGTGCATTACGGGTCGATTTCCCTGCTAAATTTGACAGAAAAATTTCCCCGCTAAATCAGCGTAAATTTTTCCCGCTAAATCTAGCGGAGAAATTTCCCCGCTAAATCAAGCGGAAAAATTTCCCTGCTAAATCTAGCAGAAAATTTGCCCCACTAAATTTAGCGGAAAAATTTCCCCGCTAGATTTAGCGGAAAAATTTCCCCGCTAAATCCAGCGAAAAAAATTCTCTGCGCCCGGGGGTTGCGTGACACCCTCCAGGTCACCTTGGGGGGGTCACGTGCCCCACCAAGGTCACCTTGAGGGGGGGGGGGCCCTCTCCCGAGATGACGTGACGGAATTCCCAAGGTCACATGACCGCTCCCCCCGGTCACGTGACCCCCTTGACGTCACGTGACCCCACCCCGAGAACACGTGACTCTCCGTACCCTTCCCTCCTCCTCAGCAGCTGCGCTCTAATTCGGCGTTACAGGGAGTTGTAAACGGCTTTCGCTTTTTAGAGCGCACCTCATAGGCGCCCGTTTCCGGCTTGAGCGGCGTCGCCGTCGGCGTTGCCGTCGGCGTAACCGCGCGGTGCATTATGGGTAAATTTTCCGGCATTTCCCCCTAAATCTAGTGAAAAATTTTCCCCGCTAGATCTAGCGCAAAAATTTCCCCGCTAAATTCAGCGGAAAAATTTCCCCGCTATACTTAGCGGAACAATTTCCCTGCTAAATTTAGTGGAAAAATTTCTCCGCTAAACCTAGCGAAAAATTTCCCCGCTAGACTTAGCGAAGAAATTTCCCCGCTAAATCTAGCGGAAAGATTTTTCTGTTAGATTTAGAGGGGAAATTTTTCCGCTAAATTTAGCGGAAAAATGTCTCTCGGAGTCACGTGACCCCTCTCTAGGTCACGTGACACCCCTTAGGTCACGTGATCCCCCACCTGGACCCTCGTACCCCGAGGTCACGAAACCCCACCAAGGTCACGTGACCTCGGGAGGGTCACATGACCCCTCCCGCCCCCGAGAACACGTGACCCTTGGTACCCTTCCCTCCTCCACCTCCTCAAGAGCTGCGCTCTAATTCGGCGCTACAGGGAGTTTTAAACTGCTTTCACTTTTTGTTCTCAAGTTATGAACCGTTGAAGCAGTTAACGGGGAAACGAATGTTTTTCCAGCTTATCGGGGTGCCATATTTTACGCAATCTCTTTTCCCTACTTTTTACGCTACAACAATATAATTTCTTGGAGTACACTCTAGATATGCTTGTTTGTGCTAATTAAGCGTCTGTCTTAAGATCCTTAATTTTTTTTTTTTTTTTTTTTAATTTTCAAATCGCCTCTCTGCGACGATATTTGACGAAGTTCCGCAAGCTGAGCTGTGCGACCTAATCAGCCTGTTTTTATGATCTTTACATCACCGTAAAGCTCAAATTAGTGTGTTTAAGATACACTCAATTGAGTGTAACTTAAATAGTTTGCGCTAAAGATATAATGTGCAACATGGTGCCTGGAAAACGAAGATTTCGAAAAACTAGCAAGTTTGGAGTGCATTTTCTAAGAAAAAAACACCTTTTTTTCACAGTTAGGCAATATAACAGTCTACCAGGAACTACCAACAGAAATTGTAAAATATTGTTGTATGGACGCTATGAAGACACGAATCTCGAGCTATGAGCGTTTTGAACGGGACTTCGCACAGGCGCTCCGCTGTGCAGAAGTTTCGCCTATGTAAGGTTTTCTATTTATAGTTAGCACTCATCTCAATATCCAACCATAAACATTAATAAAATTTGAAGTAGCGCAGTTAAAAAAAAAAGTTTAGAAGTCCGTAACCACAAGTGCGGGCCACCCAGCGCTTACTTCCTCCCAATACGGGGGAATGCAGATCGTTAGAGAGCTCCTCTGGCGCCTTTTGCTTTCGGCTGTGAGCTTAAAAACCGAACATGATATGTAATTGTGATATTTTCTTATGTCAAATAGATATTTTGTGGATATACATATCTACGATTTAGTATATGATGCTTAGGATGTGCGGTTTATTTTGTGTACACACAGACCCTTACGTAAAATAACGAGCATTTTGTAGCGTGTATGTCTGCATTTGCTTAATTCATGTGTTTAGGTTTCATTTCTATTTTCAATGAACCATGTCGGGTTACTTGGACGTTTCCCTCTTGACTTAAGTTTGTTAGGGAGTCTAGAAGTTACGTATCTTCTCCTTCAATACATAGGGCGAAGCTCACACACCTTGCAAATTACCCCAGTGCCAAGTAAATAAATATTGTTAGGATAAATATTGTTGCTTCACTGGCCTCTACGCTCAAATATTGAGGTAAGTACTAAAATTAAATAAAAAACCTTGCATATGTCAAAATATTTCTCAGCTGAGCGTCTATGCGAAGTCCCGTTCAAAATTTTTATAGCACGATATTCGAGTCCTAATAGCGGGCGTACAAAAAATATATTACAATTTTTTTTGGTAGTTTCTGACAGACTAATATATATCACCTAATTGGGAATTGAAAATGGACGAAATAAGAGGTGTTATTTTTACAACTTCGACTACAAAATTGCAGTTTTTTTTTTAAATATTCGTTTTTCAGGCAAATGTTTCCCATTATATGTTTAGCGCAAAATATTCAAGTTATACTGAAAAGAAAAAAAAACGTAAATGGAGCTTTACGGTGATGTAAATATTATAAAATATATGGAATACTTCAAACAGCACAGCTTGCTTAACTTCGTCAAATATTGTTGCAGAGAGGCGGTTTGGCAATTAGAAAACGAACATTACAGATATTATGACCTAGAAGCTTTATTAGCATAACTTGGCGTTTGCATCTTCTTTTATTCAAGGAATTTACAGGTAGCTACTAAAAACTGGGCGACAAGTGAACAGAAACTAAAATGCGAGCTTTTACAGCCGCCGTAGAAACAAAATATGACATTTTCTGTTTATTTCACTTTATAACGTACTACAATAGGTAGCTAGAAAAAACAGTTAGCTAAATAAATGGTAGGTTTTAGAGAAAATTGACCTCAAATTCGCAACATTTTTGAAATAGTCCTTGCTTTACGAAAAAGTACTGCCCTTGCTCTTTTACACAGAACATCAAACTTGCTATCATTAGGAGCAGTATACTCTAAGCGTTGTGAAAATACTAAATATGTTGACATACCTCAAATAGGTCACACGGAAGAGCTGATAAACTTTGACAAATATCATCCAAAAACGCCCATATTGGCAAATTTTCTAAAATAAATTTCATATAAATAATCGCATTAAAATTATTTATTAGAGAATTATTGGGTTGAAAAGCATCCATTAAAAATTAAGAGGCGCCAATTTTCAATTAGTGTGTTTTTGCGAGTAAGTTGATTTACTGACAAAACAGTCAAACAAAATCAGATTTAAAGCTTTTATAGTGGCCATACAAACAAAATATTATATTTTCTATTTATATTACCTTATAATGCACAGCAATACCTAGCTATAGAAAAATAATCAGCGAAATAACAAGTGTTTTTTCTTAGAAAAGCGACCTCCAATTAGAAAAAAATTTTTAAACAGTCCCTGAGTTACGAGAACGACTGCCCTCTCTCTTTTACGCACAGCGTAAAAATTTGTTATCAATAAGCAGGGTACACTATCATATTTCTGAAAATACTAGATAAGTCACGATATCTCAATTAGGTCACAAGGAAGAGCTGGACAAACTTTCACAAATATTGCCAAAGTGTGTCCCACACTTTGGCAATATTTAAAACAAAAGTTAAGATAAATAATCGCACTAAAATGATTGACAACAAATAATCGCTATTCTGAGAGTGGCCGAAAAAAGTTACATTGCACTACCAAAAAAGGCCAAAGGTTGAAAGGAGTCAAACATGACACCTCCAACAGTCGAGAGAAAGGTCAGTTTGCGGGTCAGCTGCTTAAAATGACCATAACTCGAGAACGAAAAATCGCCCGAATTAGCTGTTTTGACTGCCTGTCACAGAAGGTGTTTCCCCAGAAGATACATTTTCTTATTTTCAAAATTAAAATTCGAGCCTAAATTTGTGCCTGAGTATATATATATTGTGAGGCAATGATGTGCAGGTTTAATCAGATGATCGGAGGGTTGTAGATGACGGTCAGTGCCGCAGCGCAGCCAGGCGAAGTCAGTCTGAATCGAATCGCGCGGGCACTGTGCGGCCGACACTTGAGCGCGCCACTCGCGCCACGTCGTCGTCTTTCCTAACAATATATATATATATATATATATATATATATATATAGAGAGAGAGAGAGAGAGAGAGATAGAGATATTCCGTTTGTGCCGTATGTTGGCCGTCGACATTTAGGGCGTGTGCTATCTGTATTTCATACTATTATGAGTTTGAGACCCCTAGATTCACCGCTTAAAAACGAATCGCGATTAAAACATTAATATATTTAATCATTAGGTTATTTGGTGAATTTTCAAGCGCTAAAAGAAACCACTGGCGCCAGGCATCATTAAAACTTTGTTGAAAACAAATGCCCAACTCAACAAAACAAATGCTCCCAGAACCACATACCAATGCTTGCCAGTGAGTATGATAACAAATGAACTTGCGAGCTCAACTATATTCTTTGCGTACGCCGTCGTGCTGTATTTTAAGCGAGTGTTATTTTGAACTACCCAAGTTGAAAGAAAAGTGTGGTGACCGAACCGCTGTCATTTCAGCAATGAGATACAAACTCAGTTCTTTCGAACTTTTTAAACTGACGGAGAAGTCGGCGAACCGCTTTTAGATGAGCCTTTCACGTTGCAACAAAACCCCAGCTGCTTCTTTTGGCCACTTCGAGATGTGGCTTGCACCACTCGAACGAGTTCGTCCTATATCATCTGCCATAATTAAAGGCTTTATAAGTCTTCCTATTTCAAGTTCTTGTGGACACTTCCCCATCTCCAGCGGGGAACAATCGGTTGTTACGAGACAACACACCAGAGCTCCCTAGTCTCTTTTTCGGTGCCTGGAGCTCTAAGATGTATAAGATGCTCTAAGTGTATCTAAAATGTAACTAGTCTTGCGTCACATGGCGAAAACTCAGTTTAAAGACAATAAACTTCTATACTTGGCAGCGAATCTCCCAACAATTTGTTTTCTTATAAGTCCTGAAACATAAACGATTAGCACATCTCTATTTTTCGGCAAATACAACAGATGGTAGAAGGCGTGCTTAACAAAATAGCTAGCTAGTTAACATTAACGAAAACGAAAACAACGGACGACAAAAGGACAAGCATACGCGTCTTAATCATGAGAGACGTATATTTTTTTTTTCTCTTTCCCTTCGTAGCCGTCTCTTTTGAATCATCTGGAGCAAGAGACAGAATGACTGAGAGCGCTGTGGTAAGGTGGTGGCATCTAATCATCTCGTTTAGCAGCTGAGAATGTGGTACCGGAAATGAAGAAAATGTACTCTCTGACACTAGTTGCGTGCAGTACAGGCGAAGGGAGCGGTGAGCGAGGAGAGAAGGGGCAAGCACTAGAGAGGCTCGGGAGGAGGAGAAAAACCTTCTCACCTCTGTAACTAACGTTCATAGTGCTCTCCATTTCTCCCCTCGCCCTCCGTTTCCCTCCTCTCCTGTCGCGTCTTCCTAGTGCACACCCCTTCTCTCTTTACTTGGCGGTGGCTTGGCCTGCAGTGCAAACAACTACTGACGCGGGATATTGTCAAAAGAACAGACAAACAAGGGAGCGTATCAAACTCTGCTAACCTGATGATTTCTGCTATATCCTATATATACCTACACAGCCACACTCACCTATGCAGAGTTCTTCTTTGTCGGAAGCGTTTTCAAATACAAAGAACATACGCATTCACAAGAGACCAAGCAGTAAACTTCACAATACATTATTAACCCCTGGAGAGTGGGAACAAGGAGGACAGAGAACAAACATAGCTACGTCACTGGTGCGCGACTGAAAAATTCGCCTGGTCCTGGTATCAAATCAGGGAACCCTCCATTCACCAGGCAAATTTTTTCAGTCGCGCACCAGTCATCTAGCTGTGGTTGGAAATTTGTGTTTGTCCCTTGTCCCCTCGTTTCCCCTCTCCAGGGAATATTTTCATTATTTTTGTCCAACTCGCTTGCACATTAGCAATAATCATCTATACCCTCATCATCAGGGCCGACGGGGGAGACTTACGGGACATACATCTTGGTGACCTCTGCGCTTTGCACCCCAGCTCGGGCCAAGCTTCCCAAATATTGACACCGCTTTACATCTCTTCCTGTCTTCAAAGGAAAAACACCAAAGGGCTGTTTCGCTGCTCAATGGTGCGATGTCTGGCACATTACTCTTAATATCACTAAATGTAAATCTATGAGAGTCTCTCGTCACAATTACACGTGTCCTCTCTACCTCATTAAATTATCTCGTCTTTTTTCGTCCTTACTTTGCCCTCTAAATATCTCGGTGCTCATATTATAAATGATTTGATCTGAAATGTTCACGCTAACTACTTCACTAAGAGCACTAAAAATTGCTGTGTTACATCAAACGAAATGTTTCGCTTGATAAAACTCTCGCTCGTACCAAACTTGAATAAACCACCTCTATCTGAAAACCGATGTCAGCCTCTAATTCGTAGAGGCCGGGTGATCCAAAATCGCTTTGCTTCTTTTATTATTTCCAACTATCAAAGCACATCTAGCATCACTACCATGAAAGCAACCCTGTCAATGGCCAATTTCTCGCTTCGAAGAAAAATGTTTTGTTCAATTTTGTTGCACAATATTTATCACTCTATCCCAACACTTTGTCATGCGACATTTTTCAAAACATTTAAAATATAATCAATCACGCATTGATGATGAACTAAAAGTTAGAATCTCCCGCTGTAATACGTCCACTTTCAAGGCTTTTTTTTTTGTAAAAAGCCTTCATAGATTGGTATCGTCTTCCCGCAGTTGTCGTCGGCATTACTGACACTGGTGGGTTTCGAGTTTCAAGTGCTAAGTTTCTACATGATAAGTTCTAATGTTTCAGTCTTTTTTTTTGCCTTTCTAATATTTTTAACCTGTTGTGGTATTTAAACACACTCCTCTCTATAATGCCCTTGGGCCTGAAAGAAAAATAAATAAAATAAAATAAAACAATCTGAGGAACTTTTTGGCGTTTCTTCCAAGCTGCACCTAGGCTTGGCTTACGCGGTGTCTGACAAATCGTATCCTTATTGTTTCTTTCATTACTCTCTTAACACCATTATGTCGTTGATGTAGAACGTGCGTTTTGACCACTGCACAGCACAACTGTTGCGCTCCTGGATGTGCTTTGCGATCTCTGAGTTCCTTTGTGCTGATATTTCTTTTATGTTCTAAAAACTTGTCGTTGAGGGATCTCGAGCCTTATCCGACGTAGTTAAACCCTCACGCTAACGGTATCCCATGCACCGCACTCTCTACTAAAGAAACTGGAGGTTTCCGATGAACCTTCTGGCAGCCTCTGTGGCTCGACTAAAATGGCGCCAACCTGTTTATCTTGGAATCTTAAGATGATACTGTGTCTACTACAAACGTTTTTTGCACAATCGTTTAGACCATGAAAAATTTCGTGGAAATATAGAAACAAGCGCGTTACGCAACTCGCTGACTCATTTTACGGGCAAGGTGGGAAAAGGACAATAAATGGGACGAGAAGCTGCGGGATATAAAGAGGAGTTCATATTAATAATAGTGAAATTTAAGCTCAAAAATTCGCATCAGCAGAAGGAACAAAAAACGAAAACAACAGTAATACCGTGTTTCCTCGGAATTTCCCACAGGCTAAAGGCTTTTGCCGAAACGTTTGGAGTAGACAGTATTTTTTTAGATTTCAAAATGATTACTTTGACGCCATTTCAGTCAAACCATAAAGGATGCCAGAAGGCTCATGAGAACCATCCGTTCCCTTAGTAGAGAGCGTGGTGTATATATCACCGTTAGCATGCGGGTTCAACTACGTGGGACAAACCTCGAGATGCGGAAACGACAAGTTATTAGAGCATAAGGGGAATGTAAGCCCAAATGCGTCGAACTCAGAAATCGCACAGCAAATCCAGGAATGAAACAATATTACAACGGATTCGACAGGGAAGGAAGTTCTACACAAAGAGCTTAGTGGTGTTAAGAGAGTCGGGAAAGGAACGATCTATCCGAAGCTGCGTAAGCCAAGCTTTGATGCAGATTGGAAGCAACTCCAAGAGGTTTCCAAGAATATAAACAGTAGATATTTTTGTGTTCTTCTCAGTGAAAAAGATGAGAATCGGTGGTTTTATTTGGCAAGCCTTTCTCGGCTGGGGGTACAAAGCGCAGCACTCGCCGTGTTCCTGAGGTCACCCAGATGTAGGTTACCGGGCTGTCTTCCGTTGGTCTGAAGATAAAGGCTACTTAATTTGGCTATGACCGCTTCGTTTCTTGGGAATGTGCTCGTCCTTTGTATTTTAAAACGAAGCAAAGAAAAGAGAACTCTGTATAGAAAATGAGAGTGGCTGCAAGGGGTTATATAGGACGCTTCAGAAACAAACATGTTAGCTAAGTTTGAGACGGTCCCGTCTGTGTTTGTTACTTCGACTGAAAGTTGCTTCTTCTTTTCACTACAGTCTCAGCAGGTGTTAAACGACATGAAAAAAGACGGAATGTTAATTTTTTTTCAATAACAATATTAATCAAGGTCTTACTTCCAAGGGTCAAGCGGAATTAGTGATCCACTCACGACGTCAACCCACGTGATAAGTGTGGCCTTCGTAAAGTTGTTAGTGAGCCTTTCTTCGTTTTCACTCATTCTAACCTCAATGAAGGAAGCTGCAATAAATTGGGTAGAAGTAAGAGTGACATAAAAAACTATATATACTAAAGCGCAGTTTCCTGTTGGGACAACGCCTCAAACTGAACTAGTTTAAGCAAATTATCAATGTGGTATTACAGTATATAAATATAAGTGCTTTGAGTTAAAACAAGCAGCACAGATGAAGAGAAGACTGACACTAAACTCTTAGAGTTGCATATCCAGTTTAGCGTGTTTTCAAGCTAAATTTAGCTTTAATATAGAGTAGCTTGAAAATTTGCAACTTTGATGGTGGTGACATTTTTAGCGGCTTTCAGGACATGTTAGCGCTCCGTCTCGCTGCCTAAAATATTTTCGATTTATATATATTTATATTAGATAGCTTACTTTCTCTGGCAAGTTTCCTTTCCATAGTGAGTTACACAACTCACAGAAGTGTGGTAGTGGAGAATAACCGACTAGAAGCCATTGAGATAATATTCTGAAAAACACTGGAACGTGCTATGAACTGATCCGTGCATGAACACTTGAACTTATTTTTCCAAGTCCGCCAGATTAAGTAGGCCTGTTGGATATTGGATAATTGTCCGAAAGAAAGTGGGCTTTCTGTAATTTTTAAATTACAGACTGGTTACAAGAAGCTTCCGGCTATGTCTGGAAAGTGAGATACCACCACTGCGAACAACTTTCTGCAAAGCCTTGAAAGTTGTTATCTTATGCTTTGAATGTTGTACGGCCAAAACTGTTTTACAGCAACTGTGATAGGAAGTAAAAATTTACAACAAACTATATTTGAATTAAGTGTATAAGCGCCCAGTCACCAGTCTTGGGTAGTAACGCGTTACTTGTAAAGCGTTACTAGAAACGCGTTACTGTAACTTCGTTACTTTTTTGGTAACTTCTAACTGTAACGAGCAACTTTTTAAGAATGTAACTTGTAACTGTAGTTTTATTACTTTTTCTGAGGTAACGATAAAAGTACGATGTTACTTTTTTCGTTACTTTTCAGTTTTTTGTGAATAACATATCATTGAACAAGTATAATCTAGCTATTCCTTGCACTTTCCAAATCGCCTGTTCCGACATTTCAAGTGTCGATTGGCCTTGCACAAACTTGAGAATACGCTCTTTCTCGCGAGTCACTATCCAAATATAGTCACGTGAAGATTTTATGAAAAAAAAATAAAAAGAATGTAGTTGTCTTTACGCACTTGCTTGTACTTTGTGACTGAACACTCACATTTTAGTATATTGAAGCACTATCTCTGTTGCGGTTTTTCATTTTTCTGCGCACGCTTTTTAATCGAGTGAATCAACCGTGAAACAAGAATACACGCGGAGGGAACTTCGTATGTTTCGTATTTTGATTAGCGCCACTACTCCGCACTGCGCCTGTTTTTCCGTATTTTGATTTGCGCCACTACTTTGGCGTGGCTTCGACGGTGGAGGCAAAATTTACTGCTGTATGCGCAGGGTTTGTTTCTGGTATACCGGGTACGAACCGAAATATATCTAAAAAGTCATGAACCCAGCGCAACCGTCAACGAGCCAGCAATGTGCTAGTGCTACCAAGGATAGGGATGTTGATGAGAACAAAAAACTAGCATGGCCGGCGTGCAGAGAGTATTTTGCTGCGGTGAAGGTGGTTGCTGACTATTTGACCGCAGTATGGAAACTTTACAACAAAAAGTACTCTGACAACAAGTCTTCGTGTTAAATTCTGAGAAAACAAATCCAGTTAAATTTTGGTTTTTATTCTTTTCATGATATTGACTAAATACAGCTAAATCCAGCTAAATAATTAGGTTTGAATTTTCCGCTATGGTGGAAGCCCGACTGATTCGTGTCTATATTTTGTTTCTTTCAAACACTAGTTTTTTCTTAATTTTTGTGTTATAGAAAGGTAACTGAAAAGTAACGTCGTTCTTCTTGAAAGTAACTGTAACTGTAACGAGTTACTCTTTGGTTGCGGAAACTGTTACGGTAACTTCGCTAATTTTTTCTGAAAGTAACTGTAACTGTAATGAATTACTTTTTAAAAGTAACTTACCCAAGACTGGCAGTCACAAAGGAAAATTGATGAGGCGACGAAAACTCACCTAAAGTTAACGTTTAATTGTGCGAAATTGTGCCCAAAACAAACTAGAAAAAGGCTAGCGTCGATGGTGTCGATGGCGGCGAAACAGCAGGATCGAACACTGGTGCGTGACTGACTCCGGCTCGCCATACGGAGATCATGGCAAGCCGGAGTCAGTTTCGCCTCAGCATTCGGCGTAGAACCTTCGGCATGCAGAACATTAGTACCTCGATCAGACGACAAGGTTCTCGAATTTGAAAGAATAAATAAAAGACATGCCGCTTCGAGAAATGGAACCCAGGGCCTTCGCACCAAAGCCAAGCATGGTAACCACTCGGCCAAAGACGCGATTGCTGGGCGACGCGCGTGGCAATATCACAATAAAATGGTTCATCCCATCAACACCATGATATATATTTCAAAGATTAATTTTTGGTGAAATGGCTGAAGAGAGGAATGGGGTTTCAGAGTTTTTTGTTAACGTTAACATGGGTCAGTTTGTAACTCGTCGAGAACCTCGGCTTTCCCAAATACAAAAAGTTAAACGATAGAGTCCGTGCTACCAGTAGTAATTTTCTTAAATATTAGGATCGTATGTATATGCGTACGTTCGAGCTGATAACGCGCTATGGCATCCTTTTCTTTTCTTTCCATTTTTAGTAGTGGTAACTTTGCAATGTTATAAGGTACATTTTTGTCGCGCAGTTTTGTAGCTATCTATCAACCTCTCCTGTTATGACCTTCAAAATGAGGATAAGTGTATTAATAAATAAAATAATGGTATAAATATTTACGCAGTTTAACTGACGAAGTCGGTAAAACACGCAAATAAAAGATAAATAAATAAAAATTGGCCACCCAACAAACAAAAAATGAAAACCGTTTACAACTCCCTGTAACACCGAATTAGAGCGCAGCTCTTGAGGAGGAGGACGGGAAGGTACGGAGAGGAGGGTATGTCCCTAATCCTTTCGTGCTCGCCTATCGTTTAGGGGAAAATTTCCCCCGCTAGATCTAGCGGAATCTAGCGGAAATTTTTTTGCTAAATTTAGCGGAAAAAATTTCCGGTAAATTTAGCGGGGAAAATTGCCGCTAGATGTAGCTGGGAAAATTTTTCTTTAGATTTAGCGGGGAAAATTTTCCGCTAAATTCAGCGGGGAAAATATCCCGCTAGATTTAGTGGGAACAATTTTCAGCTAAATTTAGCGGGGGGAAATTTCCCGCTAGATTTAGCGGAGAAAATTTCCCGCTAGATTTAGCGGGGAAAATTTCCCGCTAAATTTAGCGGCTAAAATTTCCCGCAAATTTTAGCGGGGACACTTTTCCGCTAAATTTAGCGTAGAAATTTACCCATCATGCACTAAGCGGTTACGTCGACGCCGACGGCGGTGCCGCTCAAGCAGCAAACAGGTGCCTGAAGCTGCGCTTTAAAAAAAATCATTTAAGTATTTTAAAATGCAGTGACCCGTTTTGTTCGAGAGACTTAATGCGATGTCAATAGACGGACGTTTTTACTGAAAAGCTCGAGTAATTCCTACTGCTCCGCAGTGGGCAAAGTCTTCGCCTTGGCCGGCGTCACGCGCGGGGCCCCTCGATTTTTCCCCTCTAGGTGGTTTTGGCAATGGGAACATTTTTGCGTCATGAGGAAAGAGAATGAGGGCTCTCCTATCTTCGCTGCCACGACAGACAACAGACGCCCACACGGAAATCGCTGCTATGTGCCACCCATAAAGCTACTGCTTAATACAGCGATAAATGAGTGCTCAAAGGCTTGTTCACGCAGTTGCGTTCGTCTGCGCTTAGAGTGCTTGCGTCGAGCTGTTGCTATGGCGACACTTGCGACGAGCCAATGGGGATGCGCAGCGCAGTGCAGTCGACGCAAATGTGCGAACGAGCTTGTATGCAGACGAACGATGCACTGGAGCAGAGCAGGCGAAGGCTTTCTTTGATATCTTTTTTTGAAGTTACATCAAAGCTACCGCTGTTGCCAACGAAAACACCGTTCATTTTGTGGACGCGGTCTGTACATTTGGCTTCTGTATAAAAGAGCCATAAAATTATTTTCAATACCTAAACGGGACGCACTTTTTGCATATTTTTAGTGAAACATTTTGCAATATTTGCGCCATCGGACGCAACTTGGTGGAGAGGGGGGGGGGGGGGGGGAGTTGGCTTACTTTAGGTCTCTCCCATAGAAAACGGCACTCAGCCAGATGAGCACCGTTTCTCCTCTTTCGTTGGTTGAAGAGATGATTGACAGGTAAATTAAGCGTTGTAAAATTATTTCCTCATGCCGTAGAAATATTTTTGGTCAATATTATTTTTTTTATATTTTAGAAAAATGTAGTCCAGATAGAGTCATTACTGTTTTCAAGACAATACCGAAATTGCCTTTTTCCCCTCGGGTCTAACGATGCCAAAAACATGGCTTCCGGTGTTTACAGCGTGCTCAGCGAGCTTAGCCTGTTAAGCTCGTTTATCTTTATGAGTGCGAGTAGTTCTGCGTTCACCGAGGTGTTTGGAGGCAAATTTCTTCGACCGACCAAGTTCGCGGCAAATAGCTATCGCAAGTCCGCTCTTTTGGAAGCGGTGTGCGGTGCTTGTTTTCGTGGCGGGTCTGGCCGAAGCCTAGCGTCCCACGTCCTTATGTTTATCGATCCGACTTGATTTGGTCGTTCGTGCGTGTTGATGGTGCTAAAAGATATTGGTTCCCGTAAAAGCGACCCCCCTGCTCAGGGAAGTATGCAACCGCCGTTATTGCAACCATGGTTTCAATATCAAGGACATACCCACACACGTAAGAATTTGCGAGCTATTTGGCTCGGACATGGCTTGGGTACAATCGGGCGTTCGGATCGCATTAAGTTTATTTTAGTATCTCACCGTCATTTCGCTTCGAAAAAACAAGTATCCTTGGCAGTGCACCTAGCCTGCCAAATGAATATTTTAAGGTCGTTTTAATGGTGCGTTGATCATGACCGTCTCCATTTTCATCGCGGATGCCACATGAAAAAACAAGAGCAAGAAACCTGAAGAAACTGCATATCTATTTCGTTGATGTTTTTAGTTCTCGGTCGATTTTTACCGCGCATCGCCAGACGCTGACAAATGCTTCTATTGGACCGTTGTTCGTGCATGATGGGACGCTAGAACGCCGCTTTTATAGTGGCGTCTTGCCCTCGTTGTGGACGTCTTTAAAAGGATCAATTTAGCAGACGGACAAAGGCGAAAAGCGAAGCCTACGTGTAGCTTTCCTGTCCGCTCCTTACAGGCATTGCAGACGACGATTAGCGAAGGTAAACGATGCTGGGGGCTGGCGCGCGTCTGCTTGCACAACTAGCAGGCGGACACCAGACTAGACGGAACAGATGTCACGACAGGGAGACACTAGGCTTGCCAGATTGTTCGGCCGAGCAGCCAAGCCAATCCTGCAGTAATGAGTGGGGCCACTGACATTTGGCGCTGCTTAGTGCGAGCCGTGACTTCGGCCTAAATTACAATTAATGTCGTAAAAATTGCATAGACAAATTAGTGTCGTGAAAATGATAAAATTAACCTACGAGTCCCATATCTATGCCCTTTAAATATTTCGGCTTGTCTTACAGTTTCTTTATGACTTACTCATACGTAAAAGTAAAATCAAACTAAATATTTTGCGGAAAATGTTCTTAAAGACAATCAAAACGTTATTTATTTTTGTTTCGTGATACAAAATACTACTGTAAAATCATCTCAAATAAATATAAATGAAGCGGATGTCTTAACTCACATAAGTGGCACGAAGTTTTGTTCATTTCTAGGTGCACGTAAAAATCGTAGCAAATTTGTTTCTCATTTATGGGTAAATACGGTACACTCGCAAATAAAATGAAATGTATTTTCAAGACAAATCTTCATGTTATATTATAGTGTGTCAGAACATAGTTACCATTTTCTGGGTGAAAGTCAGACGTCAAAGAATACCAGTGATGCACACGAGCTACAGTATTTGAAATATCGTAGCTCTTGTACACTAAACACGTAAAGTCATAGAAGAATACGCACCTCTAAGTTCAGTCCCATATGCTCCCATGCTAGTCCATCGCAAGGGTACCAGTGGTTTTTCGCGCTCAATCGTTGACAGGTCATCAATTATTGCAAGGTCCCTGACTTTAATAGGTGCGAAGTTTTCCAGAAAAATTTTTTCCGATATCACGACTCCTACACCAGGCATATTTTTAAACTTTAATTCTACTCTTGGAACTGGATTCTAAATATGAAACAAAACAAAACATGTCTAAGAACATTTTAGAGTAAAGGCTCACCTTATTCTATGCAAATGTCACGAGATCCTGCTTGTAATGCATAAACACATTTTTGAATCATTACAGCTTCCTAAAGTTCATACATATTAAGATATATGTTCATTATTTTTATCTGTCCCATCCATGGATGTCTAAGAATAGAGCGAACTGTTTGATTTAACCTAAATATGACAGTCAAATATTACATGAGCTATGTACGACAATGTATGTATATATATATATATATATATGTATATATATATATATATATATATATATATGTATATATACCCTATTGAAAAAACCAGCACAAGCCGGTCCCAGCATACCAGCTTCATGCTGGGTTATTGCTCCAGCATGCCCAGCTTGCCGTGCTGGTCCCAGCACAAGCTGGTCCCAGCATGCCAGCTTCATGCTGAGTTATTGCTCCAACATGCCAAGCTTATCGTGCTGGTCCCAGCACAAGCTGGTCCCAGCATCCCAGCTTCATGCTGGTCCCAGCATCCCAGCTTCATGCTGGTCCCAGCATACCAGCTTCATGCTGGGTTATTGCTCCAGCATGCCCAGCTTGCCGCGCTGGTCCCAGCACAAGCTGGTCCCAACATCCCAGCTTCATGCTGGTCCCAGCATCCCAGCTTCATGCTGGGTTATTGCTCCAGCATGCCCAGCTTGCCGTGCTGGTTGGATGTTGGGTCGAGCTGGGTGAATGCTGGGCAAATGCTGGGTCATGCTGGGGGAACTGCCCATGCTGGTTAGGCTGGTGTACTTCTTCACCATTTTAACCAGTTTAAACGAATACGCAGGATAAACAAGCCAAACGCTTCAGAAAAGCCAGCGCGGCATCTAATTTATTATTTTCGTATTCGCGGTCTGCATGAGCTCAGATGCTACACATCCACTGCGCTGACACAGTACTAACCGGCGCACAAATAGTAGTTTTCGGTGCAATACAAACAATGCTATTAAAACTAAATTGCTTATCTCTCAACACGAAAAATACTAGACAGACGCCAAAAAGAAGCAATAACAATAAAAAATACTACACGGATAAGAGAAGCGAACCTGGGTCCTGCCCGTAATGGGGGTGAAGCGTCCTCTTGAGTAGTCGGCAGAGGCGAGGAAATCCGTGTGGCTTGGAAGGCATTGGCGATACTCCTCGGCACCAGGGTTGGGCAGAAATACTCAAAAATGTATTTGGAAATACAAATACTGGGATACATGAAAATAGTTGCAAAAGTACTGATACTAAAATACACCTGTAAAAATGTATCGCGATACGTATCGGAAATACATTTTAAATAGAGGCAAAAGGTCTTTGAAAATACAAATACAGGAATACGTTTGAGGGAGGGCAGAAATACAAATACAGAAATACTGATACTGCAATACATTTTGCAAATTTGTTTCAGACGCCAACTGAGATGAAGCTTGAAGTTGAAGTGGGAGCTTTTTTATCCCAAAATTGCTTTCCCGTAGGCTTGGCACTTAGCCTTGAAGGTAGTGGTTTCGGACAAAAAGTCTTTAATGGGCTTAAAAAAAAAAAAAAAAAACGTTTTATCAAGGGCTGGCCGCGGTCCCTTTCCTGACATCCTGTCTGTCTGACGAGGGGTGCGAAAAGACTTCGACCACTAAATAAATTATATTTCACTCTAAATTCCATCAAAACGTCAACACACCACTGTCCAATAAGGACACCCCCGTCAACATTGATCACATGGCGTCGCGGTGGAATGAACTGGTATTCTTCATCTGTAGGTGTGGCCTTGAACATGAAACTTTACCACGCTGCTGTATGAAAGGACAATACGTACTCTTTTTGTAGGTTACCTTGTTAAAGAGCGTGCAGGCACTGTCAGTTGGAATTTTCGAGAATACTGGACCACCTAAGTTATCCTGGAACACATGTCTTGTCTTCTTTTACGGTTGGAAAAACGATAGGGTGGCATCCCCTGTTGTGAAGGTTCTTCCTTCCGACCCTCCGCCACCGACGCATAGACTGCAGTCCTCAAGTTTCGTCTAGCATCATCCAAACAGAGACTTTGTGGATTGCGACCTGATACTGCCGGCAGAGGTACGAGCTCTCCGAGAAACAGCGCGCTCGAGAGGAGTCGCATGTATACGAAGTCTGGGTCGGCATAGTGAGGCGACGTCTGGCCTCCTTCCTGGATTTTGGATCACCAGAGCAGCGGGTCACGTTCACGTCGGCTGATGACGTATCCTTGAGCGACGGAATATTACGGGCGCAGCTGCAGACGTAATCAAATAAATGTTGAACTTAACTGCGTGAGTCATCCTACTATTTCAAGTCAACCACCGCCAGGTTCGTGCTACAACGGACTGTGACTCAGCTTTGCCGGTTGGGTGTACTGTGTAAGCTAAGGGAAGAGAGACGGCTAGCAACGGGCATTGAATGCCAGGAAACAACGACTCCAGAAATCCTTACCTAAGAACCTGCGACCGAAGATGCTTTGGCTTCAATCCTGGCACGCCACCCGGTTCGAGTCCCCGACTACGAAACAGTTCTCAGAAGAGAGGAGAAGACGCAAAGAAAAAAAGTTTGGAGAATCAGAAGGAAGTTTGGTCAGCACAGTAACAATGCCCCAGCCTCTTCCTTACCTTGGTGCCCTCAGAAGTAAAAAGAAAATGCGTTAATTCGGACTTGTTTTTTTTTCGGAAAAGGGGGGGGGGGGGAGTATTTTTCAAGAAATGTAACAAAATACATTTCATCCTGATTTTTTCGCGATACAAAGAAACATTCCAAATGTATTTCGATACAGGAATACAGATACTGGTGAAAAAATGTATCGTGATACAGAAATACAAATACGAAATGTAGTTCTAAAATACTATCGCGATTCATTTGTATCGCAATACTGCCCAACCCTGCTCGGCACCACCGTCCATCACGAGCACACAGATGTTCGAAGACACGAAACGACGCTTCAGTCGGGGCATCCAACTTTTTTCCGCGCTGAACGGACTGCCGCTCGCTGTCTCCTAAAATCCCGCTTTGCTTCCACTGCCGTTCAAGTAGTCGCCAAACAACGCGCACACAGCCGTCCCTTCGAAAATGTGCCCAAGATAGCCAAACGTGTCTCAAATTCTCCGTTCCAACCACTCACTCTCTATCTTTTCTCGCACACAAAGGAAGCTCGCAGCGTGCCTGAAGCGCCCGGTCGTCTACCTAAAACGAGAGGACAAAGAACAGGACGTGGCGTCGTCCCCACACCAGCCGACCTTGGCGCGCGGGCTCCCGGCAATGCCGGTGCGACAAGCTCTCGCCGACCTTGGCGTGCGCGCTCCCAGCGAGACCAGCTTGAACTAGGGAGCCTTCATGTGCGCTTTGCTTGAACCAGTTTGGGCCAGATTCAGAACCAGGTTGAACTAGCATGAACAGCTTGAACCAGCTCAAGTACCAACTTGCCAATCTGCAGTGCCAGCTCGAACCAGCTTGAACTAGCTTGCCAAGCTTGAACCAGCTTCAGTACCAGCTCGCACCAGCTTGCCCAGCTTGCCCAGCTGCAGTGCCAGCTCGAACCAGCTTGAACCAGCTTGATTATTATCTAGACCAGCTCGAACCAGCTCGAACCAGCTTAAAAACCAGCTAAACCAGCTTGCCCAGCTTGCTATCTTTGCTGTTTTTTTCAATAGGGTATACATATATATTTAATTCAAATAGTTAAACAAGGTTTAATTAGCACTTTGTGAGAACAGAAATTCCAGTAGAACTAAATTATTTTCTGACAAATCACAATAATCATGGTTACTGCACTAAGGGCCGGTTGCACCAACGTCGCTTACCTTAACCCAAAGCGGCTCTTTCCTAAGTCGGCTTAGCGTGCTAAACCGAGCTCGGATAAGCACGGGTTTAAATTCCGGTTGCACCAACGTTAACCCGGCTTTACAGACGCGCCCCTAGCTAAACGCTAGATTTTTCTAGGGAGTGTAGGGACAAACGGAGCGAACTAGAGAACGCTCGGAGGCACGAATACGATTGGCGGTGAGGAATCTCGAGATGTAAATAAAAAACCTCCTGTAATTGGCGTCTTCTTTTCGCTGTATTTCTTCTGTGAGTAAGGAATTAAAGGTGTCCAAATACGATCCTTCTTTCTTTTAACTTTCAAAAACATGAGTCAACGCTTTAAATAAACACGAATGCTCTTCGCATCTGTGATTGTGTGTTTAATATCGGTCAATAACAGAATATTTTGACAGTGAAAGTAGTTTTCGTGCTCTCATTTTCAAATAAAGGAGCCATCGGGGGCCCCAAATCTCACCAAACGCGAGAAAGACGCTATACTCGCTATATCGCTGATGACAAAACATCATCGAGAATAAGTAGGCAGGTAAGATGACTACTAAAATCAAGTCATGCCTGAGACCGATGAACATTAAAACAGTGACGAACTCGCCACGGCAGCTGCGAAAATGCCCGGAAATCGTCGAACAGAAGTCGTCGAGTTGTCGTCGCCGCGAAAGAAAGCTATAAAGCAAAACATTCCCAAAAAACGCGATCAAAGAAACGTTACGGTTATGGAACGATACAGTTTTCAGAAGCCAAGATTCTACTCGTGAGACAAGAAAAATTCACCGAAGATTGTCTGGAAACTCAGAAAACGAAATTGACTTTTCGCTGTTTTATAATTTAAAAGCGCCGCAGTCTGATGCAAACGGCAGAAGTGTCGACAATCAGCTGATCGCCGAGATCATGTACTGCCACTATTCAACGCGCTGATCGGATTGAAGGATATGCGTTGCAAGTATTTATTTTTACTTATTTATTTATTTACCCTCAAGGTCTGAAGACATTACAGAGGGGAGTGGGAAATACAAAGAAATAACAACAAGCAAAATAAGCACAGTCATATATCAGAAAAAATAAAAAGTTAGATAGAGCATCTCTAAAAATTCACAAGTTATCAATGGTGGCAATGTCATGAGGAAGGTGGTTCCATTCCACAGAAGTGCGCGGTATGAATGAATAAAAAAATGCATTAGTGTTGCATGGAAAGACGCCTACTTTGTTCTTATGATCTAAACGACGGGAAATGTATTATGGAGGAGTTAGTAGATTGTGACGCATGACCGGATTATGATAAATTTTGTGAAAAAGGGACAGACGAGAATATTGCCTACGTAACGCAAGAGTGGGTAACGATAACGATAGTTTTATGGAGGTTACACTAGAAGTACGGTGGTAGTTGGAAAGTGTGAAACGTGCGGATTAGTTCTGGACGGCCTCCAATGATTGAACGAGGTATTCCAAGCCGGGGTCCCAAACGGAGGCTGCGTACTCCAGCTTCGATCTAACAAGTGATTTATAAAGAATAAGTTTGAGAAATGACGTCACAGAACTAAAATTCCTTCTTAAAAAGCCTAGCATGCGGTTAGCATTGTTAATAACATGTTCAATATGAATATTCCATGAAAGATCAGATGTTATGTAGATCCCAAGGTATTTATAACAGTGCACGGTCTCCAGTGGAGCGCTATTAAGGTAATAAGTCAGACAAACAGCATTACGACGGGACCACGCATTGACTTGCACTTGGTGATGTTTAGTTCCATTAGCCACGTGCGGCACCAGTTAGATATTGAGATTAGATCTGACTGCAGTAAGGCTGTGTCACTGTCGGTAGAAATTTTCCGGTAAATTACACAATCATCTGCAAATGAACACACAGAGGATGAAATGATGGCTGGCAGATCATTGATGTAAATAAGAAAAAGTAATGGTCCTAAAACCGAACTTTGCGGAACACCAGAGTTAACAGGTGTTAAATGGGAATTAGAGCCATTACAGATACGAACTGCGAGCGATGAGACGGAAAATGTTGAATCCACTGAAGAACGTTTAAGTCAATATTAAGTTTACTCAGCTTAAAAAGCAATAATTGGTGACTGACCTTATCGAAAGCTTTCGAGAAATCGAGGAATACGCAGTCCGTCTTGGACCCACGGTCAAGAATGGAATGCACATTATGAGTGAAAGATAGAAGTTGCGTATCACAGGAAAATGTTTTACGAAAGCCATGTTGGTACAGACTGAAAAATTCGTTAGAATCAAGAAAGTTGGCAAGGTGGGAGTAGATGACGTGTTCCAAAATTTTGCAAGGAACGCTTGTTAAAGATATTGGACGAAAGTGGTTGGGTGAATGCTTACCCTTGTGTAGAGGAACCAGCCTCTTCACTTTCCAATCATCAGGCAGACATGATTCCTCTAAGGACTGCTGAAAACGTTTAGCTAAAATGATAGATGAATATTCCTTAGTGCTCTTTAAAATTTTAGAATTAATTTCATCAACACCAGTGGATGAGGATAGTTTAAGGGAATCAATTATTTTAATTATACCTGCAGGATCAATTAATATTGGAAGCATTGGGAAAAAGTTCGGCGATTGAAATTCCGGGTTGGGACAGTCTCCAACGGCAGAAAAAACCCTTGAAAAAGTGTCTTTCAGTAAATTCGCACAATCATCTCTTGGCACCAACTCTCCATCCCCATCTGCCCGCGATACAAAATAACCATCTTTTTTGATTTACCACATTCCAAAACTGTTTAGGGTTGTTAATTAACATTGACGGTAACGTTGTAATGAAAAAGAAAAACTTCGCATCTTTAACAGCATTGTTATAACTTTGTTAGGCTAGTTTATAGGATGTCCAACGACTTTCGCTTGTTGAGCCTTTTGCCGCACGGAACAAACGCTTCTTTTTATTGGCAAGTCTCTTTAGAGTAACGTTATACCATGGCGACTGTACGACATATTTTATGACGTGACATAGAATGTACGTATTTGTAGGTCTGTGTGCGATTTCTTCAAATAAATTCCAGTTATATCGGACCGTGCGCTGGTCGAAATTCAGCAAAAAGGAATCCATAAATACACAAAGATCTTCGTTAATAGCCGCAAAATTGGCCTTACTATAATCCCTTATTAGCTTTGCGTTTTTAACAGGTTTGGTTCTTTGTACTTTGAAATAAAAGTGCAATACTGAATGGTCACTAAGGCCGGACAAATAAGAAATCGGCGAGACAAGGTCGGGGCAAGTGGTAAGGACTAAGTTCAGTATACTTGAACTGCTCGCAGTAACTCTAGTAGGCTGGTTAACTAGTTGACGAAGGTTGAAGTCTGAACACATCTTTACAAACTCGCTGCACTGAGATGAGGCAAGGCTTGGAACAGGGTAATGGTCTAACCACACGATATTAGGGAAATTGAAATCGCCGAAAAGAAAAATTGGGGAGTCAGGAAAACGCGTTATTACAAGATGAATAGCGTCATGTAACTTATTTACAAAGTTGGAGCTACACTGTGGACGACGGTAGCAAATACCAAGGATGCATCTTTTAAAGTTTATCACTACACACACCCAAGCAATTTCCAGGTCACATTGTACATTCACACTGAACGAGATAAGAGCTTCGGTAATGGCAATCAGTACACCACCTCCACTTCTAGCCCCTCTGTCACACCGGTACACGTTGAAACGCTTGGAACCATAAACAATTTCGTTGTCCCGAACCATTGCAGATAACCAAGTCTCAGTTAAAACAACAATATCCGCGTCACAAGAATCAATGACAGAATGAAGTTCCTGTCTTTTGTTCATAACACTACGAATGTTAGTAAAAAGCAGATACATTTTGGCGCGTGCACTGCGGGCCACCGCCTCTCTTAGTTTCCTATAGTGAATCATCAGGATTAACGGTGACCCCAGAACGAGCGATTCTTTCAGAAGCGGCACCACCGGAATGAACGACTGCTTCAGAGTGAACGGTCTCACAAGATACAGGTGTAGTTAAGTTCGAAGGAACAGGGGTGCTGTTAGTCAAAGCAGTTTCACAAAAACACTATCCGCCGAAGCGTCATAAACATAACATTTTTTGTTTACAATTAATTTGTTGTACCGTAATTGAAAAACAGAAGATTGTGTTTTCCCAAATTCGATCAATTTTCTCCTTGCCAGACGTGTTTCAGGGCAATAGTCTTCACAGACCGAAACACGCGACGCTCTCAAGCTAGAACGCAATGACAGCACCTTTTCCCGTATCTTAAATGATGAAAACTTAATGATGATCGGTCGACACTTGTTGGTATGAAAGACGCCCAGGCGGTGTGCTCGCTCAACGTTATCTGGATTTAGCTGAAAGTTGGCACATTCCAGTAAAGAGATCGTCAGTTTTTGTTCTGTTTGGGACCATGATTCAGAGGGTGAATCGGATATGCCGTGAAATATGAGATTATCACGACGCAGTCTATCTTCAAAATCATTGAGTCCCGCTGCTACGGTGATGTTCTCTTTCCGAACTACTTGGATCGTCTGCTGCATGACTCGGAACTCCCGCGACGAATCATCTAGCGCGACTGATCGTGACTCTAGAGTTGACAACCGGGTGCCAATGTCAGCAACTTGTGCCTCGATTGACCTTTGATTTTTCCTTATCTCGTCCACAAATTTGATCAAACCGGCCTGACCGTTCTCGAAGCTTTGCGAGCGAGTGTTTAAACTTTGCAACAGAGTCATAATAACAGCCAACGAAGGTTCGGGCTGAACACCAGCATCTGACCGTAGACTGATCTTGGGGCCCGGGTTAGTTCCACATCTCCCGAAAGCAGTAGCAATGAAAAAACATCGGAACACTCGCGAATTGTACACAAAAACAGATGTGGGCATGGGAAGATAACTAGAAACCTGTTTCTTGCCTTCTTAGCATGCAAGGATGGAAGTTCACCAACCTGGACGAAGCAAAAATGCAGGACGTGAGTGACTAGCGTCATGTTGCCGATCCCATGCCCACTGGAGGATCGTGTGTCCTGCCACTCGTAGAAGTAGGGACCGATGGCTGTTAGTGGCGCTGTAGTCGATGTTGCTCTGACGAATCGGGGGGGGCGCATGCAACGCAAAGTCACTCCACGTATCGAAGAAACGGCTGTCACTTCCGCGATGATCCAGGAGTGCCGACGCACGGGACGTCGACAAGGCACAAGTTTGAGAAATCAAGCAAAAACGCAGGGCGTGAGTGACCAGCGTCATGTTGCCGATCCCATGCTTACTGGAGAATCGTGCGTTCTGCCACTAGAAGAAACAGGGACCGATGGCTGTTAGTGGCGCTGTAGTCGATGTTGCTTTGACGAATCGGGGGGGGGGGGGGGGGGGGGGGCGCATGCAACGCAAAGTCACTCCACGGGTCGAAGAAACTGCTGTCACTTCCGCGATGACCCAGGAGTGCCGACGCACGGGACGTCGACAAGGCACAAGCTTGAGAAATAAAGAAAAAACGCAGGGCGTGAGTGACCAGCGTCACGTTGCCGATCCCATGCCCACTCCACACAGAAATAAACAAGGTGGTAAATAACAATACGTTACAGTTATGCGAAAATCGGTAGAGTAAGTACATACGAATAGGCTCGTTGACAGAATAACCAACGGGAAGACAAACGTGAGCCTCACAGCTCCCTAGGTATCTCGGTTAGGGCTAACACGAAAGGCACTCACTTGATCGAACGACGTTTTAGTGAATGCCCACGTTTCACCGAATGACACTTTAGCGAATAATCGGACGCCGCGAAGCGGGGTTTTTCGGGTGGGCCAAATGGGTTCACATTTTTGTAATGAGCCGCCGCAGACTGTCGCCGCGAAGAGGTGTAAAGCGCAGCGTGGCAGATGGGTTAACGCGCGCCCCGGTTATTCGCTAAAACGTCCATTCGCTCAAATGTCGCTGTTCGCTAAAATGTCATTCGCTCATGTGATATGGACCCGGGCTAACACGCACTGAAAGTGGAGAGCCAAATTGAAAACAGGGGTCGATAAACACTTCACGCGACAATATTTTGCACCCTTGTCACAATCGAAGGTCATTCTGTCGAGACTCTCATGCTGTTGTAGCCTAAAACACTTTGTACAACCAGTTTCGTCCACCGCGTCGACCGCCACCACCGCCACAAACCAGCCGCCATGTTTTGAATCCAGGATTAAGAAACAACCAAAAGCAAAGCGCCCAATGTTGAGTGCTTGCGATAAGCGTAGTTTAATGCTAGGTTTAGCGAAAAGCGATTTTGGTGCAACCGAACGAAACCGAAACTTAGCTTAGGTTGCCGGCTAAGCTCCGCTTTGCGCTAAGTGGCGTTGGTGCAACCGGCCCTTAGACGAGCAAAGCAGTTATGTACATTATTTTCTAGAGAAAAGAGAAAGACCAGGCAAGTACACATTCCCAGGTAGCACGCCAGTGATATGCCTAAATTGACCCCAAGCTAGGCAATTCTTCGATCCCGAACTGGGGCCTTATACAATTTTACTCCAAGGCGTTAGGTAAAGCCAAAGTAGTTTTTGGATTTTTTCTGGTTCGTCACACAATTACCGAAGTTCCAGATTGAGACAAAGATGCTATGCATGAACCACAGAACAAGCAGTGGAGCCTAAATCTGGCACTTGTCTGGCAATTTAGGACCAAAGTTGCCACATAAAGAACAGAACTTGAAGTTACATCTAGCTTTGGCAATTGTTTCTCCAAGTTACGGTATGGATCCCCAGACTCTAGCTAGAGCAGGTCACGTTTGGTGTCACAATAAATTAAGAATTATCTGGCACAAAAAATGTTGGGTCGTTTTTTTTGGCATAAAACATTAGTACGGATAAATACTGTGTTCGAGGATTGTACGTATATTATTTAAAACCTTTGATTTCATCAATCAGGCATTATCACTAAAAGAAGAAAAGCGCGATGGAGTTGCAGGAAGAGCCATTAAACTTTATGAAGCGTAGTAAACATATCGAACAAAATTTGTTCGCATCATACCATATTCAGTCATGTCGCGTTAACATAAGTACCACGCTATATGAATAATATCTTTGGTGAGAAACTGGCAAAATACATGCATTCTTTTCTCGTATTGATAGACAACTCACATTATTGACGATTTGTGGGGGGAATAGAGGTGTCCATATTAACAAGACATCGCGGTATTTAAGAATTTCGACTGGAGTCCCTCAGGGAAGTGCGGTTAAAAAACTTTGTTTATACATTTATAAAATATATTAAGAAATGTTCTAAATAACCTCATTTTGTCTGCCATATACGCATAGGGTTTGTTGTTAAGACCAAGGGTCTGGTGAAGATGAAAGCAAGGCAGCCTATCGATGTTACTTAGATTACATTGGGCACCTCAATCCATAGACATTTCAAGACATCCTGCTGGTATGACATACGCGTGTTCTACAATCAGCTCAGCTTTCCTGTGAGGGTGATTTTTTGCCTATTTTTATTACTATTTTACTTGGCCTTCCGATGGATGTCTGAATATACTAAAATATCTGTAATCTAGGGTGCATTTGACATTTTCAAAGGTACGCAAGTCATAAATAAAAAAAAAGGCTTTCAGATAATATAGTTAATAATCGGTTTTATTACTACTTTTTCAGAACATAACGTCCAGATTATCTGAAGGCTTTTAAAGAGGCCCTGCAACAACTTTTTGACTGGTTTTTAATTTGCAGCGAACCTGAGCGAACTGAACGTAGTAGCTTGATGAAACTTTTCTCAAATTTCGCTTTATTTGAAAAGTTATAGGCAAATTAGAATTACAGAAACAAGCAAAAGATAAGCTCCTTCATGACGTCGTACCTCCTGGCTTGAGTGGCCGTGAACTAGAGGACGAGTAGTGAGCTCATCGAGCGCTCACGGCTGCCGCACTTCGTGTCGACGGCTCGAGATTGCGCCACTAAAGCACGTGTTGGATAGGCTGTATGAAGCGGGCGGCCAGGGCGGCTCGCACTGCATTTGCTGCGCTATTAAAGACTAATTCCGCATTCCACTTCATTGGCCACAAACAACAGCAGACACGGGGTAAATATCAGCTCAGAAGGGGAGCCACTTCTGCTGCCATACCGCCAAATGGCAAAATCGCCAGCCAAGCCGGTGCCGAAAGCCTTCGGAACGCTAGGAACCGGTCGGATCCTGGAGCCGGTATACGACCGCAGCGCCGCCGCGTACATCCAGGACCTTTCTACGCTCGCCGTTCGTCGGCGCCTCATCCCACTAGCCCTTCCTACTATGCGCCATTTTTTTCCGCCGCTTGGTGGCGGGTGTGCCGACTGGTCATTTTTTGTTTCCTTACTTTATAAACTACATTTGTTTCTTTCCTGATTTAAAATACTGTACAAAAAGTAAAAGCCGTTTACGACTCTCTGTAACGCCGAATTAGAGCGCAGCTCTTGAGGAGGAGGAGGGAAGGGTCCTGGGAGGGGTGAAGCGACCTGGGGGGGTCACGTGACCTTGGGGGTCGTGACCTTGAGGGGTCACGTGACGATGCCGATGATGTCATTAGTGACGTCACTGATGACGTCATCAGTGACGATGATGATGCGGACTCCGATGACGTCATCAGCGATGATGACGATGACGATGCGGATGTCGGTGACGTCATCAGTGACGTCACTGATGACGTCAGCCGTGATGATGACAATGACGATGTGGATGTGGTTGACGTCATCAGTGACGTCACTGGTGACGTCATCAGTGATGATGACGATGGCGATACGGATGCCGGTGAGGTCATCAGTGACGTCACTGATGACGTCATCAGTGATGATGACGACGATGCGGATGCCGGTGACGTCATCTGGGAGGCCACGTGACCTCGGGGGGGGGGGGGGGGGTCACGTGACCCTGGGGTGGTCACGTGACCTCGGGGGGTGTCACGTGACCTCGGGGGGTGTCATGTGACTTCGGTGGGTCACGTGACCTCGGGGGTGTCACGTGACTTGGCAGGGTCACGTGACCTCAGGGGGTCACGTGACTTGGGGGTCACGTGACCTTGGGGGTCACGTGACCTTGGGATGACCTTGGGGGTCGCGTGACCGTGGGGTGACCTTGGGGGTCGTGTGACCTTGGGGTGATCTTAATTACGCCGACGCCGACGGCGACGCCGCTCAAGCCGGGAACGGGCCCCTAAGAACTGCGCTCTAAAACTACTTTCATACATAATTGAAACGGTTTGCGACACTTATATTTTGTATCTCGACTAAAAAAAAGATTTTAGCGGTTCTGACCAGTAGTAACCGCAGGACCAAAGACGTCACATATCACGCGCTTTCGGCAACGCGGGTCGCACTCGTGGGTGGAGGAGGCTTCCGCGTCGTCCGGTTAAAATATGGCGCACTGATATTTAGTTACTCTCTCCGTGCCCCCTGGCTTGCCCGAACCCCAAAAAACGTGGAAAGCGAAAAAAAAAAATAAAATAGACGCTTAAATATGATAGCAGGGCCCCTTTAACACTGATAATAGTAAGCTAGTTACTTTCCAAAGTCGTGCCATGTACAGCGTGCCTAAATGGTAGTGTGAGGAAATAATCGCTATAGTTTTTTCTCAAATATAAATGATACGATGAAACCTACCGGTGCATTGCAAGATTTTATTTCAAGCACCAATGTCTACTAAAACGTTTTCGTAAATACTCACACAAGTTCAGCGGTTGTTCGTTTTTTTCATAAGCACACCGAACTTGCATTTATGCAGCACCTGTGTGTGTACAAATCCTGTATGCATACAGCAGCTGTATGCATAAAGGTTTTTCTGAATTCACACAGAAAATTAATGCACACATAACCTCTATGAATTCAATCTTTTCTGTATTTTACATGATCAGTATGAATACATGTTTTCTTCTAGGCACACAAAGCCTCTACGTAAACAAGTTCGACTGTGTAAAAGAGGACATACAAGTTGTTTAGTCAAAACCGCTTGAAAAGGGTATATTAAACCTGAAAAAAAGCTTGTGAACAATAAAATGTGGAAAAAAGGCGTATTGAAATGGCGAATGTAACAGCGCACACAAAGGCGAGAACAGAGAAAAGGAACATTCACAGCACACAAGCGCTGACTCGCAACTGAATTTATGCACACAAGGAAGAGGAGGTTCTGGAAGACCAGGAGGGCGCGCAGTGCGTGTCGACACAACACCATTTAACTACAATATCTTGGCCCCATAGTCCGATCCAAAAACAAGGTTTCGGTTTGAAGCAGTGTCATTGATGGGTGGCTAACGCAGCAGTCCCCCAGGCTGTTGATGCATTGCGCTTCCAAGATTTCGCGCGTCGTCTTGTCTCGATAATGTCCAATTACTGGTGTGCCATTAAAAATCGGAGTACACGAGCAGGAATTGCAATGAACAGGAAGATGACCACCCACCGTAGATTTTAGCGAACGATGAAGCTCTAGAAGGCGATCGTTTAGGAACCGTCCAGTTTGGCCCAAATAGCTTCTACCACACGTTAGTGGGATTTTGTACACCAGGCCAATTGAACACCGCATATAAGGGTGGCTGTGGCGTTTCTGGCACTTGTCTTTGTTAAGGTTTTTCACAGTCGAGCGAGCCTTCGAAGAGATTTGCGCCATTCTTTTGGGAGCTGAAAACACAACTGGCATATCGTACCTTTCGGCTGCTCTTCTTAAATTATGCGAAATTGTATGCATATATGGTACAAATACCTTTCGTTTCTGCTGATCTCTAGGTTTTTTCGTTGAATCCCTTTCGATTACGCTGTACACTAGCAAAAAATCATCAACATATCGAAACACCTAAGACACTTGTATTATGTTTCGACGTTTCGATGCAGGTGTTATGTTTCGATGTAGGTGCTTCGATATGTTGGCGATTTTTTTGCTAGTGTATCCCAAGTCTGTTGAAGGTGATTACGTTGATAAGGTTATGGACGTATTTTCCAGGTGTGGCTTTGGTCTTAAGTTCGCTGCTGAAAAATCTTCGGAAGGAAAATAACAATTCCTGTACCTTCTGTTATCTCTTCATACAAACCATATCTGCTGGAGTTTCTCACCTAGGTCAAAAAAGGGCATCCGTCGTTACACATCAGCACATTCGAAAGTTGTTAAAAGGGAGATTGCGATTACAATACTTGGGGCCGCGCTTACGAAGTCCTGCTTTCACACTGTTCGTGAAAGTTTGAACGCCCAATTTGAGACTCCAAAATTCAGGTTTTCCATCACAGGTTTTAAACAAGGTGGCGGGGGCCTTGGTACGTAAGACTAAAGGGATTCAGCGAAAAAAACAAAACAAAAAAACCTAGAGATCAACAGAAACGAAAGGTAGTTGCACCGTATATGCAAAAAACCTCTCATAATTTAAAAATAGCAGCTCATAATTTAAAAACAGCAGCTCCCAAAAGGGTAGCGCAAAGATGTTCAATGTTAGCTCGATAGCGGAAAACCTTAACCAAGACAGGTGCCAGAAACGCCACAGCCACCCTTATGTGCCGTGTTCAGTAGACCGATCTCACCAGCCAGTTTGACTACGCCAACGCTGCCGCAAATCATCGACGAACTTTAGTCTTTCTGCGCTTGCGACAACCTCGCTGGAGCTCTGCGGGTGCAGGTCACGAACAGTCTCGTGCACTGCCGATTGCCCCATGTGAACTAAGGTTATGGCTGCCTCACGCATGCGTCGAACGCTTGGTGAGATCGGTCTATTGGCATGGTGTACAAAATCCCTTAACGTGCGGTAGACGCTATATAGGCCAAACTGGACGGTGCAGAAACGATCGCCTTCTTGAGCATGATCGTTCACTAAACTCTAAGGTGGGTGGTCATTGCGATTCCTGCTCGCGTACTCCGATTTTTAAAGGCACACCAGAACTTGGACACTATCGAAAAAAGACGACACGCGAAATTTTGGAAGCCTAGTGCATCAACAGCCTGGGGGACTGCTAAGTTAGCCACCCATCAGTGACACTGCTTCAAACCGAAACCTTGTTTTTAGATCAAACTATGGGGCCAAGATATTGTAGTTAAATTGTGTTGTGTCACGTGTGACAAGCATTGCGTGTCCTGCGTGTATTTCAAAACGTTCTCTTCTTCTTCCCTCGGTGTCTAAATGCAGTTGCGGGTTAGCACTTGTGCGTTGCGCATGCTCCTTTTCTCTGTCCTCGTCTTTTTTTTGCGCTGTTACGTTCACCATGTCATCATACCAGATCGCCCAACTTACAACAGTTCTGCGACGTAATGAAAATTGGATTTATTAAGTTTTGATGAATGAAAGTTAGAGGTACACCACGCTATGTTTTATTGGAGTCTTGTCTCCTCAGTGTCTTTCCAGACGACAATTCAAGACGTCAATTTTGGTATGCTGCCAGACGTCAAGACAATTGATTACTACCCCGATAACATTTTGACATATAGTTTTTTGAAATTCAGAATGAATCTTTCCGAAGCGTTTAAGCCGATAATATTTCGCTGAGATTTTTCTAAAGTTTTAAAAAGGTGTTACACCTTTACACTTCAAACACATTTTCCTCATAATATTTCTAGAACCCCTTAAAAAGTCATCGCCATGGCATAGGCGTACGGAGACATTTGCATAAGTTTGAACTACGCAATTCGGTTGTTTGTTTGAAAATTCTCGTTTGGAAAACAGCACTTCTAAAAACTAAAATCACATATTAAATTTCAGGACAAAAAGATTTTTGTATTTATCGCAAGTGCGTGTGGACGACTTTTTAGCATTTTTATACGCCCGCTTCCCGTCTATCTCTCTCTCGATCCTCGATCCCTTTCCTCCCCTTTCCCTCCGCCTGTGTTTAATGCCGTTCTTCTTTTGCTATTACTCTCGTTGCTTATGTGTCATCTTTTGAACCATATACATATATATATAATTTAGCCCGGAATATTTACAAAGGGCTTTTCTGCGCCCAATAGCTGTGTCTGAGAAACGCACAACCGAGTCTACAACGTGATATGAAATATGACGTTGTATCTAATACACAATATCTATCTAATACAAATATCTAGTACACAGTACTTATGGCGAGTTAGGTCATTTGCATTTTTGTTCACAACATCAGAGAAAAGAATAGATATGTCGTGGGATTTGCCAAAGAGCTAAATGATCATACTGTGGTCCTTCATTAGAAACACACTTGTGTATGTGTTCAAGAAAAAGTGCTTCACGAAGCACTTTTTTTTGAACTAATGTTCAACGTCCGATGTGTGAAAATACTTCACACACTTGTCCTGCAGAAAAACACGTAGACATATATATATATATATATATATATATATATATATATATATATATATATATATATATACAGGGTGGTTTTTTTTTATTCATACACATTTGTTTAAAGACAACCGTGAAAGCTACACTAATGCGGTTTGTGCAGGTGGGTTATAAGGCCAGGCGGACACTATGTGGGTGGCTAATCTTTTGTGATAAGTCGGCTGAATAATTAAAATTCGTTAATTAACTTTTTAATTACTGAAAATAAACATATGGTTTCAATTAGAAACTTGCTGAACATCATCGAAAACCCCTAAATCAACTATTTTTAGCAAGATATGACACCGGGGCAGCATTTTACGGCGTTCTGTAAAGACGCTCCATTTGGACGCGTTTCTAGATTTCGGTTTCTTATCGGAGCGCATCTACGCGCCCGCGATCCTACTCCCCGGCGGTCGCGGCGCGAAGCCATCTCCTCGCCTCCCTCGAAGAATGGACGGGAATACGGCACAAGTGTGTTGCGCGTCTCAGCCACTGGGGAGCAGGACCGCAGGTGCGGTGATGCGCTCCGATAAGAAACCGAAATCTAGAAACGAGTCCAAACGGCATGCTTTTACAGAACGCCGTAAAATGCTTCCCCGGCGTTATATCCTTCCAAAAATAGTTGATTTAGTGGTTTTCGATGATGCTCTACAAGTTTCTAATTGAAACCATATGTTTATTTCCACTAATTAAAAAGTAAATTAACAAAATATAATTAATTAGCCGACTTATCGCAAAGATTAGCCAGCCATATAATGTCCGCCTGACCGTATAACCCACCTGCCCAAACCGCATTAGTCTAGCTTTCACGTTTTTTTAAACAAATGTGTAAGACTAAAAAAAAACACCCTGTATATATATATATATATATGCACACTCCGGGCCAAAACGTCGAAGAATAAATTGTCCGTTGTTGCTGTTTTCACCAAGGGTATTTTCGTCTCAGTTATATACCCACGCCTTCGGCCTCCGGCCACCATGCCCGTTGTATATAACTGGGCATGGGCATGGTGGCGGGAGGTCGAAGGCGTGGGTGTATAACTGAGACGAAAAAAAACCTTGGTGAAAACAGCCACAACGGACGATTTATTCTTCGACCTTTCGGCCTTAGTCCGGTTTTTGTCAGGAAGAACTTTTACAGATGAAGGCGGGTGGTATTTATACAATGCTACGGTATTGTCCAAGTTTTAAAAACGGCGGGATGACCGTTGGAATTTTCAAAAAGCGTAGGAACAGTTCCAGATGGGCAAACGTGTATGCAATAATACGGTCGGGTCCAAACTTTGGCGAGGTGACGGTTGCAGCTTTCGTGAGAGGGAAGCGTAGGGCAGTTTGTATCCGGGTGAAGAAGGTTGACGGTCGGGGCCAAGTTTCAATGACAGTGGGATGACGGTTGTAGTTTCTTGAGAGAAGGCGCAGGGCGACTTTGTGTCCGAACGGGCAGGGGTGACCTGGACAATAGCGCACTACAAACGAAAGATACACGCGCAAACTAAAGTGCTGTCTCAAAAAAAAAGGCATGGTTATATGTGTTTTTTTGTGGGGCATGCATGAGTTAGACCTGGAAGAGAACAAAGTTAAACCTAGGAATAAAAATAATGAAAATGAAAATAATGAAAATATCAAAACCTGGAAATAAAAGAGAAAAGTTGATGGTCCAGTTCCGGCCACAAACACAGTACCACTGCTGACAACAAGGTCTGGGACCTTATCGTTAGCAGTGGTACTGTGGTACCTCAGGCAGGTTAACGGAACCGCGATGGGCACCAAAATGGCCCCGAACTATGCCAACGTATTCATGGGGAAATTAGAATTTCAGTTCCTTTCTGAATGTCCCGTAAAGCCGCTAATAAAAGGTTTTTAGATGATATATTTATTGTCTGATCGCACACCGAGGAGGAGCTGGTGGACTTCATAGGTCGATACAACGTTGCTCATCCGAGCATCCGCTTTACACATTTGTACTCTCAAACCGAAATAAATTTCCTAGTCGTCAAGGTTAAAATAGACAAACGTAAACTCGCCAAGAGCCTGTCCGCAAGCCAACAGATCGACAGCAAAGCGACCACCCACACCATTGCAAGAACAGCATTCCCTATAGCCAAGCTCATCATTTCAAACGAATTTGTTCCAAAGAGAATTTTTGATGCGAGCAGCCAAAATTTAAAGTCAGTGCTAGAGAAACAAAAAGTAGCCACCCCGTATAATCAACGATGCAATCAGAAAAGCCAAGCAACTGAACCGAGCAGACCTTATCAGCCCGTGCCCCACGCAAAGCGACACACAACGCACAAATCTATACCGAACTTAAAGCATGAACCATCCTAATGTAAATTATATCTTAAGACGACAATATAACAATCTTGAACAAAGCGAGCGCCTTAAACGCGCGTTCTCATCCGCCCCTGGAGTAGTCCACAGACGATCGCGTAACCTCAAAGACGCGCTAGTAAACTCCCGGATAAATTCATCGCCACCACCTAACGAATGTAGGCCTTGCATGAAGCCTGGATCTCTGATCTGTAAACAGATGCAGCACACAAACACGGCCAGGAGCACGCACTCGGAGTTCTCTATCAAAATTAAAGGGCACTTAACATGTGCCTCGTCGAATCTCGTGTACTTATTCGAGTGTAGGATATGCAAAATGCAATACATAGGGCTGACAAGAACGGCATTTAGATTGCGCTTTAATAATCACAAATCTCACGCCATAAATCTTCCGACACTGCCTCTATCCAAAAATATGGCTCTCCCAGAACACTCGTTTTATAAATTGTCATGGACGCTCCTAGAATCTGGATTTAAATAAAATTGCGATCGTGAACAGCGTGAATCCTACCTAATTTACCGATTTAACGCTATTGAACAAGGAATAAATGAAAACCCCGGTGCTCTGGCATCAATTAAAATGCTAACAGACGAACAGCAACAGCAATCAGGGGACATATTTTCAGGTCCTAGACCTTACTGTTAGCAGTGGTACTGTGTTTGTGGCCGGAAGTGGACCATCAACTTTTCTCTTTTATTTCTAGGTTTTTATATTTACTTTCATTATTTTTATTTCTAGGTTTAACATTGTTCTCTTCCAGGTCTAACTCATGCATGACCCACAAAACAACACAAGTGACCATGCCGGTTTTTTTTTTCGGTTTGTTTTTGGGACAGAGTTTTAGTTTGCGCGTGTAACCTTCGCCTATTGTACGCTATCGTCCAGGTCACCCCTGCCCGCCCGGATACAAAGTCGCCCTGCGCCCCATATCGAGAAGCTACAACCGTCATCCCACTGTCCTTGAAACTTGGCCCCGACCGTCAACCTTCTTCAGCGGGATACGAACTGCTGTACGCTTCCCTCTCACGAAAGCTCCAACCGTCACCCCGCCGAAATTCGGACTCGACCGTAGCAGTGTATAAGCGTTTGCCCATCTGGAACTCTTCCTACGCTACTTTGGAAACTCCAACCGTCATCCCGCCGTTTTAAAACTTGGACTCGACCATTGCATTGTTTAAATGCCACCCTCGTTCATCTGTAAAAGTTCTTCCTGGCAAAGGCCGAGCACCGGCCGAAACGTCGAAGAGTGAATCGTCCGTTGTTACTGTTTTCACCAAGGGTTTTTTTCTTCTCATTTATATATATATATATATTGTTACAATTTCTGCTTTCCTTTTTAACTGGTTTAATTACCGCACAGAGAGGTCCGACATCTTCGGTGGCTGGCCTCGAACTGCCTTGCGCACACGCACGAGCACGACGAGCGTTCCCTTCGTCGCGTGCCGGTTGCTTCTCTTTTATGTTTTTTGTCCACCCCGCACTCAGCGTCTCCGCTACACTATCCCCCTCCCGTCATTTGAAGACCGAGCAAGTCCTACAGAAGTCCCCGATACAAACACAGCCGGTCGCGGTGGACCACGAGGGCCCGTGATCTATCCTTGCGACGTATGCGATAGACCACATCACTGAGACGTTTGATGACGATGAAAGGTCCTTGCCAGTTACGCTGCAGTTTCGGAGACAGTCCTTTCTTGCGAATCGGGTTGTAAAGCCATACTCTTTCCCCTGGAGAGAACGGGCGTGTTGTGACATGCGCGTCGTACCGGGCTTTCATGCGATCCAAGCCGCTCGCCAAACGCTGTCGAGCAAATGCGTGCACCCGCTCGAGGTTTGTTCTCAGTTCACCTACGTAGGACGCAGGGTTTGTGGTCGGCTCTGATGCTCGTGGAAGGGCTAAATCACAGGGCATGCGAAGGTCATGACCGAAGAGCATTGTGGCAGGCGTATAGCCAGTGACCTCATGAGCAGACGTGCGATATGCATACAAAAACAAAGGCACGATGCTATCCCAGTCATCTTGCTGATCACTGACGAACATGGACAGATGTTGTAGGATCGTTCGATTCATCCTCTGGACTAAACCGTTTGACTGCGGGTGGAGAGGCGTTGTTCTTGTCTTTTTGATGTTGAACAATTCGCAGACTTCTTGGAACACCCGAGATTCGAAGCTCCTGCCTTGGTCCGAGTGGATGCTCAGGTGAACTCCATACCATGTAATCCAGTTCCTCACCAGAGCGTCGGCGATCTCGGAGGCGGTCTGGCTCGGTATAGGAATGACTTCCGGCCACTTCGTGAAATAGTCAACAATGAGCAGCAGGAACCTGTTTCCAAGCTTAGATCGAGGAAACGGTCCAAGCACATCAATGCCGACGCGTTCAAAAGGTGCTCCCGGGACATGTTCTTGAAGCGGTGCTCGCTGTTTTACGTAAGGACCTTTCCGTGAGACGCACATGTCACATAGACGGCACCATTGCTTTACGTCATTATGGCACTGCAGCCAGTAGAAGCGCTGCCGAATCTTTTTCAGGGTGCGATTCACGCCGAAATGTCCTCCTTCAGGGCTTGTGTGCAGCTGATGAAACGCTTGAGAACAGAGTCTTCGTGGCAGCACCAGTTGCCATACAACAGAGTTGCCCGCAGCGGACTCCCAGCGTCGGTAATGAACACCGTCGCGCAGCAGCAAAGAGTCCCATTGCGCCAAGTAACTCTTGAGGGCCGGAGACAGCCGAGATACTTCCTTAGGAGGGGGCCTGTTATTCGGTCTCTTCCATCTTACAAATGGGCCGATGTCCGGGTCGTCAAGTTGAGCGTTTCGGAGCTCTTCTGGCGTTCACGCTTCGTAGTCGCAGGGTAGGTTGGTTAGTGCGTTAAGCGTGTCGAAGCTGCGCTTTTCAATGCTCAAGCACTGCTTGCACTTTTCAATATATATAAATATATATATATATATATTATGTTAACGCTCGCTCGCAACCAGTGTTCTTAACAAACGCATGGGGCCGCAACTTTGTAGTTCACTCAATTTCGACTCCACCCACATTTTTTCGAGAATTTGACTGTTCAATCGGAAGCAATCAGAGCCAATCCAAAACCGTGCGAGTATCACTTATGACCCTCTGGAGGGGCAGAGCGACGCTTATTCGTGTTCTACGTTTCCAGCGCTGGATTGACTGAGATAGCTGGGAGCGTCCACAGCGGTCCATTTTTAAGGGAAACAGTGTGTAGTGACTAGAAGCGGATGCTTACCTTGTAGCACTTTCCCGAAAGCTTGGTCAGAGGTGATTGGCTGAGCGCATTCGTTACACGTCAAAACGGTTCCAAGTCTTAACAAAAGGGAGTTTTAGCAGGTCGTCTCCACACGAAAGGTTCGACCTCGAACCCCTGCGCGCCGCCACTGCGCATGCGCGCACGAGCCGTTCGGACGTCGGGAGGCTCTTCTCGTTCGTTTCTCCCATTTCGGCCGCTGGAGGCGTCCGCGCAGCGTAGCCAGCACCGTTCACGACTCGGGTAAAAAAAAGATGGCGGTCGGTTCAGCGACCGCCTTCACCGACCCAGCCGAGCCTTAGGCTTAAGGGCCACCCACACTAGCGAGAAAACGCGCGTGGCACGCCGATCGCGGCAAGTAACAAAATGTCGCCGAAGCACAGTCAGCGCCACGAGCGCGTGCAGAGACACGCCCTTTATCTTCCCGCTTAACCGATTTATCGGCGCGCCGAGCGCGTTTTCTCGCTAGTGTGGGTGGCCCTTTAGGACAGCGGGGGCGATTTGCCGTCCTGTTAGTCTGCTTCAGTTGAGAGGTTGAACCAAATCATTTCGAGGACTGCTCACAATGGTAAGCGATCGTGAATGCTGTAAACTGCGCATGTTAGTAAATTTTTTCGATCTGCGGGCAGACTAGCTGCCGTGCCAAGCGCGAGCAGACGAAATGATTTGGTTCCACGGCACACAACGTGAACGATCCTTCAAGTTCAAGATGATGGAGACACACCACATACCTTTACGCTCGTTCAGACACATTTACTCTGTCTAGCTTCGCAGTTCTTGAAATTCCGACCGGCAAATGTTACGTCGACAGTCTAGTTTGCATCAGTCGTACGCCGGAAACACGAGCCGCCACCACGGTGTCCACCACCGTCCCCACAGATTTACACGTTGCAGAATGTTTCACATGTTTACGATGGCGCCACCGTTAAGCACGATCATCATCATCGTTTACACGGTCGCGCCACTTTCACGATTCGCTAAAGTATGTCAAATTTGCCGTACGTTTTCACGGAACAGACCAGCTGTACCATTCGTGATTTCGGAACCGTGTGTTTGAAAAACGACTCGCTAAAACTCCCTATAGACTCCGAAAGCGGACCCGATCGCGCGCACTCTCTCTCCTAGTGGCGACGCAGCAATATAACGAAACAGCTAACAGGTTTGATCAAACTACTCGCCGGTTTGACCAAACCGGTGAGCAGTTTAAAATCGATTCACCATGCCGCTGCGCGATGTGAACAGGTCCGCGAACCGCCATGCTTAAACATCCTGGTGAAAAAAGTAATTTGTATGAGAAATTTCTCGCGTCCAATAAACACATATGAATAATACAAGATATTAAGAACTTATAAGAGCCGTATGAGAACCATATAAGAGCTATATAAGAACTTGATAAGATATTAATAACCATATAAGAAACATATAAGAAACTTCTCAGTAATATCTTCTATGGTGCTTGTATGTTCTTATACATCTTATATAGCTCATATATAGTTCTTATATGGTTCTTATATGTTCCTGTATATCTTGTATAATTCATATGTGTTTATTGGACGCCAGAAATTTCTCATACAAATAAGAATTTTCAATAGGGCAGGTAAGCGGCGTGACTAAACCTGTGGTAAATACGACAAAGCGGTAAGCCGTTTGACCCAACCCGCTAGCAGTTCTGTCATCCCGCTAAGCGAGGGATTTGAACGGGTTACCGACATGGCTGAGTTGGTACTGTGATGAACCTGTTCAGATTTCAAAAGCTTTTTTTAGTAGGTATAGGCTGTGGAGTGCTGATACGATACTCCGATCTAGGCTACGCCGAGTTCCTTAAGCTCTCAGTAACTTTAGAGTCGCTAATAATATATTAAAAACAAAGTAAGACGGATTGTGTTCGCTGCCATATAATTCGTAACTCGCTATTGGGCGTTCTGATTGGCTAATTAGGGATGCAAGTTGATTGATTATGGAAGGATGATTTGTTGCTTCAGGCTCACCCTCCACCCCTAAAGCAGTACAGGGCTATAGAAAGGTAGCGAGCTACTATTGTTACACAGTCTTGTATACTTACATCCCAGTCATACGTAGGAATTGTTTTGAGGTGTGTCATTGTGTACTGAGACGAACTTCCCTGTTCTTGATAGCTCGCAGATACTAGATGAGCACTCTTGTCATCTGCAATAGTTAATGGAATATTAATTGTTCCGACATCAATATCCCTTAATTTTTTTACATGTGCTTTAATAACACATATGCTTATCTTCTGATATTTCCCTGGAGTGGAAATATGCATTCATACACACTCGCGCGCGTACGCGCACACACACACACACACACTGACACACACACACCACGCACAGACATATATATATATATATATATAAAGCGTATGATGCCGAAGAAGATAAAGTAATCAATTTGAACTTCGAAATGTTTTTGGTGTTTTAAAGCATTTAATGAGTTTACGTTTCGGCCAGATCATATTGAAAATCGCTCTGATGGGACTTCAGGATTTTTTGAAAGGGTGTGAAGGGGACTTCAGGAATTTCTGAGATGTTTGAAGGGGGCACCGATATTTCCTGGTGGGTTCGTTGGCCCCGTCAGAGGCTCTCCTAAAATGTCTGAAGTCCCCTTTACAATGCCTTGAAATGTCTGAAAGCCTGTCAATAACTTTTCTAATGGGGTCGGGAAAACTTTCAAACTTGTTGAGATATCTGTGGGGTCACGGCCTAGGTGGAGAAAACATATTTCGCAGAATGAGAACATAGCTACTAATTTAAGGACAGAACGAGCGAAATGATAGGGATAATTAACTTTGAGGAAGAAAACAAGAAGGACGGACAACAACAAAATTTTATGGTTGCCCCTCCTTCTGGATTTCTTCCTTAAGTTTATTTAGCTACTCAATGTTTGCGATGGGAAAAAAATAAGCGTTTGGAGAATGCCGATCGTATGTGTGTCCTGTCCAATTTTTATTACTGCCCCTCTATCAAACACCAGTAGGCTCCTGGACCCGTCTGTCACTGCCTGGGTGTTCGGTCTCCAAGAAGCCACTGGGGATGACCGCCCCATTTGGAGAATTGACGAGGCGCCGGCCTAGTGGCTTTTGCAAGCGAACGCAATCCCGTCCGCTCGGTTTGTGTTTGTAAGCGTTGTAAATGAAAATAAGGAGGTAAAAGGAGAGCCAATAGTGTATGTGCGCAGGGCACATTTCTCACTAGCTCTGGAAGGGGCGGGGAGAAAGCAGGGAGGTATGGGGGAGATAGAGGTAAGAATAGTGGCGAGGGAGGGTGGGGAATGATCAAAGAAGCAAGCCGGGAGGTAGAGAGGGGAAAAACAGGAATCCAGCGGGGGAAAAAAAATCCCCGTTGGGCGAGGAGGAGTCGCCGGACCGGTTGCGCTGGGGGAGGAAAGCTCAGGAAAGTCGCGCGCAAGCCCTTTGTCCCTTTTTCGTCGCCTGGCAAGTTCCCCGGTTTCAGGCGCGCACCCTGTGGTCTACTTAACCGGCCGCGCCATCCGCTCGTCCATGGGCTCACAGCGATTTGATGAGGCTGGTATCTTCGAGAAAGGGGAGCAGAATCTTTAGAGCTCTTTTCTTGGTGCGTCTGTCGCCTCGTGGCAGCAGAATCTCGTCTTTCGTTCCGCAGGGAAGGCCCAGCGCGACAGGGGATGCTGCTATGGCCGCCCCAGCGCCGTCGTGCTCCTTGCAGGCGACGAGGGGTTGCGCCTTATCTGTCCGTTCTCTGCAGTTCGGGCAGCGTGGGTTGGCGTCTCGGCGTCGCGGCGGAAAGAGTGGAGCCGCACCGAGATCATGGCGCAGTTCGTTCGGATGCGGTGTACGACGGCGTTGACTCGACGGATCGTGCCCCCGGGGGGGGGGGGGGGGGGTGGTCTTGCCGGGTGATTCCCGGCCGCGCATTGCTCATCAGGGTGCGCCGCCGCGACCAAGTAGTTTGGCGTCGGCGAAGGGGCCAACGCTGGACGTCCGGAACCGGGGCTCGTCGTGCACGTTGTCGGCCAGCCTGTCAGCCTGCCCATTGCCCTGGATGCCGCAGTGACGAGGGACCCACTAGAAAGCAAGGCGATGCCAGGGGACCCTCAGCAAGGCGGCCTCTCCAGCGATCTCCCGCGCCAGCCGGTATTGGCCTCCTCGCCGCAAATCAGGCAGTTGGGGTCAGCATCCCACCGCACGTAGTGCCTGCCCACCGTGATCATGCCACTGCGGGACCTGAGACGGTGGATGGCGGCCGCTGTCCGCACCTGTTCCGTGCGCCTCTTCGTCCGTCGAGCTTCAGAAGCATCCAGATAGCGAAAATGACGCCGAAGACGCCGCCATGACGGCACCGGGGACGACACCTTGACTGTGCTCAGGAGTTCTCAACGGTGGCGGGTGCTGCTTGCGAGCTCGTGGTTTTCGCCAAACGTGCATACTTAGTGTGTAAATGTGTCCGTGACGTTTACCTGCTCGGTTTTATCAGCTGAACTACCGTATATCAGGAATTTACCCAGCGAAATTGTGAGTACTTTAATATATTTTGATTTGTGACAAAAAAAACTCAATTGTCCCTATTTGATGTGATCGCTTTCATTTACAACTGCTTTCGTCCAAGATTGAACAAACGTTGGTTTTAAAAGGTTCATGGACCAAGGGGTTCGGGTGAAGGGATGCGGGGCTGAAAGTTTTTTTTTTTGTGGGGTTCCTTTGAAGGGTTTTTCTGTAGGGTATTTCTGAAGGGTTTTGAACGCCTGTGAAGTTCCATAATTTTTTAAGGCTGATGGGCCCTTTAAAATTATTTCCAATAGGGGAGTTAGGCCTTCTTCAAGAGTGGTTTCATGAAATGATTTGAAAGTTGTTCTCGGTTTACAACCTGGGTCACATTACGTGTCTCATCACGTGTCACACTGCGTAAGTGCGACATGCAGCTTGAGGACGGAAGCTAATTATGCTCGGCGAACGCTCAAAAATAAGCTCCCTCCTTAGAAAAAACAAAGAAACAAAAACGCTCATGGTGAGCAAAGTAAACGACCATCCCGGAACGTTCAAACAGGAGCAAAAGATGGCAAGTGCCCGTCGAAGGTCATGGCCCGCTGACCTCTCGATACTAATCTGTCAACGGACAACACGGAAGAGTACACGGGAAAGGAAATGCTTGAAGTAATAAGATCGAATTAGCTACATGCACTCCGTTACAGGGGTATTGAGGGTGATTATAGTATCATTCTCTGAAGAACGAGAAATAAAGCAGTCCGTAAACCTGGATGAGACTAGATCAACTGCCGTCGTCGTCGTCGTCTTTATTCATTTTGCTCGTGCATCGTTAATTGTTATGCATCGTTTTTTCTTCCATGTTTTCATCTGTGAATGCAAACAGTCAAACAAAACCATTAGAGAAGAAGTAACTGAAAGAAAAAGAAAGGAAATTGGAAAAAATATGAAATATGTTGGAATGATTCATCATAGCTTTGTCTCCGTGGAGGTCGTCTTGTTCTACCTGACGTGTGTAAAGTGCGCCCATTCAGGCTCTCTGCTTGTTGGACGAACCGATGCGTCGTCTGAGTATATTGGTCATCTGCAATGACTGGTCAGGGTAATTCCGGTGGTCCCTTATTCTTCACTTCCGAATCGTCGTCATTGTCATCGTCATTTGTTTCTTGAACGTATTTTTTATGTTTTCAAGAGATGTAGCCTACTGCGGTGGAACTTCCTGCCATCTGTGATGAATCTTATGACTTTGGAGCTACGCATGATTGCACCCTCGTTTTAGCGACCCATTTTTTACTATGTTAGAATTCGACCAGTGTCTCCTGACTGAAACTGTCCTAGATGTCGTCCTTTTTAAGGGCTGTGCTCATGTTTTTGTACAGGCGGTGATGTTTCACTGTAGAAGTCTGAAACATATGCTCGAATTCTGCAACAGATGAAAAGCTCTGATGGTGAGCGATCGCCCTCCAGAGGAGCCGCACGGTAGCTGAGAAGGCCCATCCAGAGATCCTCCATGGTAGCCTGCGCCTTTCGGAGCAGCTGCTTGACCACCTTGGCGCCCTTCTCCGCTATGCCGTTGGAATGAGGGTAGCGATGGTTTTGCATTGTATGAATAAAGGTATACCGTGCAGACATTTTTTTTTTAAATTGCATCGCAGATAGCGGTAGGATTCCGTCATTGCAGACATCAAATGGTATTCCATGGCGTGAAAAAGTCGCAGAAAGTTTGGCAATCACGCTATTAGCAGTTACGTCCTCTATCGTCTCCACTTCCGGAAAATTGGAGTACGCATCATAAACTGGTTAATGTCTTCGAGCCAGTTCGAACATGTCTGCCTCAACTCGGCTTCAAGAATGTTCGGGTACCTTACATGTACGCAAAGGTTCATTTTTCTCTATGTATACAAAGACTTGAAGAGCCTCACATTGCCTGATTAGAGCAGTGATATCCGCATCCATCTCTGGCCAATAAACAAAAATATCTTGCCCTTGATTTACACAATAGTTGGCAGTATCGCGATAGAATTGTATTTCGATAGTATTTTTGAGATACTTTCTAGTTTTAAACATGTAAAACTCGAAAATATTTTTAAAACATTTGAGTTTAAAACATGTATTTTAAAACTGCATTTGTATCAGAGTAGTAATATGCATTTCAGATGTATCGCTCGTATCACGATACATTGCCAGACTTAGGTACCTCGTTGCATTTGTTCTCATTTTTAGGATAAATTTAAGATAAAAATATCCGTTTCGTGCAAGTTGCTTCTGAGTTTCTATTATGAACTCCCCCATAACATGATCCATCTGGGTCATCAACATAAAATAATCTGTGGTTTAACGAAGGTTACTTGCAAGAATAACAAAATCAGCTCCTCTCACAAAGCCCTCTATTATTTCTATTTTCAATTTAGCAGAGCGAATGCAGTAAAGGACTGGAGTGGAGGAAATTACGGCTTTGTTGAACAATCATTCACACTATGGATGACACAGGAGCATATAAGACGACATTTTGAGATGCGCCCTTGCGGCGAAAACAGGGTTCCTTTCTGGCAGACGCTTTTTTCAAGCCTGGTACGCAGTTTTATTGTTCTTTAGTTATGTGGTTTAACGTTTGTGACATGCTTTTTAGTGGCAGTAATGATAATTACGACTTTAGGGTAGTGCATAAATTGGTACAAAAAGAGATACACAAGCATAAAAACCATACGCATTCGCCGCGAACTGCACCCTCCCCACGTTCGGGAACAAATGTGTTTCTATAAGTATCTGTATTTGTACTCCGGAATACTTTTTCGTCGTTTCTACAAAAGTATCTCAGGGATATCCCCTTATATAAAAGACAAATGTATCACAGTATCTTTTTTGGGCATTAAAACACATGTACCTTAGTATTTGTATTCCTGAACACTTTTGGAGTATCTCTGCCCGGCCCCGGTTTACGCTTGTTGAGCCCTAGAGGCCGTGATGTATTGGTTTATGTATTTCTTTGCGCATTGCTCTAGGAATTGCTACTTTGTTGCCCATCAGCATGACTTCGTTGACCACGAAAGCCTCTGTCATGACGGACTTTAACTCAACTAAGATTGGTTTTCCCGCGTCTAAACATGGAGGACCGGACCATTTGATGTGGCTGTCTGTAAGCTTTCCAAAGTCTGGCTGCCTACCAGCATGCTTGGGAAGGAATCCGTTACAAGTAACGGGTTACTTGCAATCTGTTACTCTTCCGAGTAATTTTGTAATTGCCAGGTAACTTTTTTAACTAGTCTGTAATGAAATTTCGTTACAAAATTGTTGGAAGACGAAGAAGTACGAAGCTGTTCGTGCCAGCCAAAAAGAACCTTTATGGTCAGAGTGCCTGCGCTTATATACTTTTCTAAAGTCGCCACCAGCGACATCTATAGTTCAAACTATCACTAGGGTGGCGATCCCTACATCTCCCATCCTGGAAATTTACTCTTCTAGTTACAACATATTTACAAATTCAGCCGTCTCGGCGGCTTGATGCAGCGTCCATAGCGTGTCCTGTCTTGGAGGGGCGCCGAATCCCGACGGGGGGTTGCATGTTCTTCTTGCGGCGGCTCCGCCGGATCATCAGCTGCTGGATGTAATTCTGAGGATGGTCTTGACTCAGGCAGTGAAGGCTGCTCATCCGGTGTCTTCTCTGTCTGTGTCTTGTCTGATGGCGAAAAGCGCACAAGATGACGGCGGTTCCGCTGAAAAACGCCGTAAGCGTCTCCACGACGTACGAACGTGGACGTTGGGCTGGGCTGAGGACTCGTGCTTGGCAGTTTGCATCATTCACCCACCCAGACCGTGTCACCTGGCTGCAGAGGGCTCGAAGGACTGGCGCTGTGCCGGCGATAGAAATCACGAGCCTGGCGGGTCTTTTTCCTTGCGTCCTGCGCTTTGAAACTCTGGTGGTTCGGTTGAACAGGTGTAAGATTTTTGGGCAGCGCAGGAAGTCGTGTCTGGAGACGTCGACCCATTAGAAGCTGCGCGGGTGACACGCCCGTGGCTCCAGGAGTGTCTCGGAAGGTTAGGAGTACCAGGTACGGGTCGTCAGCCTTCTTGAGGAGATCCTTTACCGTGTGTACCATGCGTTCCACCTCGCCGTTACTTTGCGGGTAACGCGGGCTGCTTGTCTCGTGCCTGAATCCATACAGGCGAGCAAAGCCCGTGAATTCCTGACAGGAAAACTGGGGTCCATTGTCGGTCCTAATCACATCAGGAATGCCGTGACGAGCGAAACAGCTCTTGACTGCCGCGATGACTGCCGACGCCGACGTGGAGCCTAGGGAAACCACTTCCGGGAACCGGGAGTAATAATCTACTACAGGGACGTAGTCGTGTCCTTTTAACTGGAACAAGTCGATGCCCAGACGCTGCCATGGTCGGTCGGGTGTCGGTGTTGAAATAAGTGGCTCTGGGTGCACCACCCTTGTCTCAGCACATTTGGCGCAGTTGTTGACCAAATCCTTGATGCGGAGGGTTCAGTTGGGCCACCAGATGCTCTCCCTAGCTCGCTCTTGGCAGCGCCGCTGTCCTTGATGGCCTTCGTGTAGCAGGGTCAGGATGTTGTGACGCAGAGTGGCAGGGATTACAAGGCGACAGTCTAAAAGAAGTAGACCATCGGAGACTGTCAGTCTTCCTCTTTCTTTCCAGTAGGGCACGAGGTTGGGAGAGAGCTTTCTTTTGTCCGGCCACCCCTCCTGGTAGTAGCGGGCGACTGAGGTACACTCTGAGTCTTCCGTCTGACGCTGACGAACTTCTTCTAGCCGGTTAGCGATTGTAGGGGGAAAGCCCTTGACGACTTCACTGACAAAAAGCTCGATGGATCGTGCCGTCGAGGAAGGATGTTCGTCACATGGTGCCCGGGAAAGTGTGTCTGCCGTGGCCAGAAGCTTGCCTGGCACGTGTTTCAGGTCGAACTGGTAGCGCATCAACTTTATACGCATACGCTGAATCTTGGTGGCAACAAGTCGAGATCTTTTCCCCCGAGCAGGACGACGAGAGGCAAGGGATCTGTCTCAACGGCGAAGCTTAGCCCGCGCAGGTACTGGTTAAACCGAAGCACGGCCAATGTCACGGCGAGAGACTCCTTTTCGGTTTGGCTGTAGCGCCGTTCTGTAGGTGTAAGTAACCTTGACGCGAAGGCTACAGCCCGACGCTCACCCGAAAGTTGTTCTTGCAGGAGTACCGTTCCTAGGCCGAAGGAACTAGCGTCGGCTGATACTGTTGTTCTGTACGCAGTATGATACCGTGCGACGCAGCGGTCCGAGGAGAGTAGCTGCTTCAGCTTGGAGAAAGCAGACTGCCGGGCAGGGCCCCAGGTCCATGCGGCGTTCTTGAGCAGCAACGCACTCATCGGCTCTGTCACATCTGAAATGTGTAGCAGAAAGCGACCGATGTGGTTTACAAGACCCAAAAGGCGACGGACGCCTGCGACGTCATCTGGCGGAGTCATGGCTTGGATTGCCACCACCTTGTCGGGATCTGGAGAAATACCTTGGGCCCCAACGACTACCCCGAGAAACTTCACACTGTTGGTAGCGAACGAGAATTTTTCGCGGTTCAGCGTGACTCCCGCCTTAGACAGCCGGCCAAAGACTTCCCGGAGACGGCGGTCATGTTCCAAGCGGGTTTTGCCAAAAACCAGAATGTCGTCTATCATGTTCGCGACGCCCGCTTGGCCTTCCAGAATCCGGGAAATCTGCCGTTGGGAATACTCTAGGGCAGAGGCGATTCCGAACGGCAGCCGCATTAAGCAGTACCGGCCAAAAGGGGTTATGAACGTCGTATACTCTTGCGACTTGGGGGACAGCTTAACTTGGTGGAAGCTTGACGTCGCATCCAATTTGGAGAAAACTGTGGCATCCCCCAGCAACCCAAGACATTGTTCCACTGTGGGTAGCAGGTGGCGTTCTCGCAGAATCACCTTGTTGAGGCGAGTTAAGTCGACGCACAGCCTGTAGCCACCCGAAACCTTGGGGACGACCACGAACCCGGCGCACTAGTCCGTTGGTGTGTCGACGCGACGAATCACTCCGCCAGCCTCAAGCTTGTCCAACTCTGCTTTGACAACATCATGAAGCGGCAGAGAAATGCGTCTTGACACACTCAGGGAAAATGGCGTAGCGCCTGGTTGCGAGCGGATCGTGTACTCTCCCTGGAGTATCCCTAGACCGCGGAAGAGCTTAGGGTCTAGGTACAAGTCTCCTGAAGGCTCCGAAGGCCGCGAAACATGGTCAAGAAACTTGCAAACTCCCAAGGCCTGGATTGCAGGGAAGCCCAACAGTGGAATAGTCTCTGTTGCCAGTACGTACAGCAGTTGCTTGACTGACTTGCCGTGCCACGACAAGGTTGCAAGGAAAGTGCCCAGGACTTGCAGACTGTTGTTGCCAGGGCCTTTTAACTCGCCCTCTGGATTCTGGAGCTTGAAAGGGACACCAGGAAATGTGCTCGGCACGACTGAAACTTCCGCGCCGGAGTCCACTTTGAATGAAAGTGTATGGCCATCGACGAGCACGTCGAGGAACTTCGCGTTCTGACGCTCCTCAGCCACAACGTGTAGCTCAATGGAGTTGGCTGACGTTTTCGGAGGTTTCGATGATTTCGGTGCCGACTTCTCAGAAGTTCGCTTTATCTTGAGGCAAACTGCTTCGAAATGGCCAGTCTTGCGGCAAAAGTTGCAGGATTCACGGCGAGTCGGGCAGTCAGTGCGTGGGTGTGAAGCACGCCCACAAAAAGGACACAGCTGACTAGTCTTATCAGCCGGTGCCTGCACCGACTTCCCTTTGCGTAGACGGGCCGCGTCAAGAGCGAGCGAGGACGATTCTGTAGAGTCACGAGCCTTGCGCTCATTATCTGCATCTTCGTGTTGGCGAACATGTGTGAGCACCTCGTGCAGGGTCATCCGCGGATTCCGACAAAGCTGGTCCGAAAGCTTGCGGTCAAACAAGCCAACAAGGAAACGGTCGCGGACGAGCCGTTCTTCGACGTCAGCAGATGGGTAATTGCAGCGCTTGACCAAGGTGCGGTGTGCGGTGAAGAAAGCGTCAGCCGTCTCACCCGGTTGCTGCATGCGACGGTGGAATCGAGCGGACTCGTAGAGCTCGTTGGGCGGATGGACCAAGTAGTCGGAGAACGCTTTTTCGACAGCGACGACATCCTTCAAGTCCGCCTCCCCGAGCGCGGTGGACGCGAGTACTACCCTGGCTTGCGGGCCCATACAGTAGAGCATGGAGCGCACTTGAACCTCCGGCGAAGCGGTGTAGAGCCCAGTGGCGAACGTGTAATCCTCGTACTGCATAAGCCAGGTGGGCCAGGCGTTGGGGTTGTCGAAGTCGAAACCCGGCGGAGGACGTAGCTGGACCGTCCGTGGAAACGAAACGCCGGACAAGGTAGTGGGCATGACGGCTGACTCATCCCCGGTGGCCATGGCGAAGGAAGGGAACCAGGACGGCGGGGGAGTCCGGCGAACAAAGTCCGATCAGGCCGCAAGGTAGGCCTTGCCTTAGAACGCTTCTGACACCATGTTGGAAGACGAAGAAGTACGAAGCTGTTAGTGCCAGCCAAAAAGAACCTTTATGGTCAGAGTGCCTGCGCTTATATACTTTTCTAAAGTCGCCACCAGCGACATCTATAGTTCAATCTAGCACTAGGGTGGCGACCCCTACAAAAATAATGATAGCGGATTACCTTAATTACTTGCTACTTTTTAAAGGGGCACACCCCCTAGGAGGGTCAACTTTTGAACTCTTGGCCTAACATTAATGAAATTTACAGGGTAGGCTAGTGGTCATGCTAGAGGGTGCATAACAAAACTTCATGTCTGTCGATTAAATGGAAAGGAAATTAGGGCAGCTTTTGTCAGTAAGACGCCTACATTGTTTAGTTAATCAATCGTAGGAAAACTATCATGATATTCAAGATTTTTATTCGCTAGATATGTAGCAGAATGCATAGGAGGTGCGGCTATGGAAAGCTTTATGTAAAAAGTCATTTATTTCTATCAATTTTCTCGCTGCAAAAGTGATCAACTTTTTGGTCTTCTGTGTCTTTGACACAATGTCAACATTTTTTTTATTTTATTTATTTATTTATTTTCTGCAGCGCCGGAGCATTACAGCAGAGGAGTGGGTTACATGATTCACATATATAATTATAAATTGGAAAGTCACATAACAGCACAAATCAGCAATTTCCAACAACATCAATAAACATGATTCACACCAGCACACAATAGCAATATTACGAAAAAACCAATGATGTACTTAACACAGAAACTTACATTGCATTAATAAGGCTAATAAAAGAGTCACTTTTAGCTGATACAATATCAGACGGCAGTTCATTCCATTCCGATATAGTTCTCTTAAAAAAAGAAAACATCATATAGTTAGTTCGACATTTTATTTCACGTATTTTTTTACGTGGTCCCTTTTACTCGATATATAGTGGGGCATTTCTAGATAATTAGACTTGTCTATTCCAGTTAAATCATTGTTGATAGCGTAAATAAGTTTAAGTCTATTTTTCTTACGTCTTTTTTCTAAAGGCTCGATACCCATAGAAACTTTCATTTGTGTCACACTCTCTGCTCGAGAATACTTATTCAGAATAAACCTCACAGCGCGATTTTGAATGCCTTCTATCTTATCTATGAGATACTTTTGGTGCGGGTCCCATACGGCACTCGCATATCCTAGATGTGGTCTAACTAGTGAGCGATACGCTGTCTCTTTCAAGATTTGTGGAGCAGAGCGAAGATTGCGGATGACTAAGCTAAGAACCCTGCCAGCCTTTTTCATGATCGTATCTATGTGCTGATTGAACGAAAGGTTTTCTGAAAGAATTACACCAAGATATTTAATTTCAGACACTTTCCGCAACGAGTCTCGACCAATAGCATAAGCCGAATCAATATTATGTTTCGTTTTACTAAAAGCGACATGAAAACATTTGCTTGTGTTTAACCCCAGTTCCCAGGTCCCGCACCATAAACTAACCCGGTTCAAATCTTCTTGCAAAGAAGAGACATCGTTAACGTTCCTTATTGTTCTGTAAATTACACAATCGTCCGCGAATAATCTGATATTAGAAGAGATGGAAGACGCTATATCATTAATGTAGATTAAAAATAAAAGTGGTCCCAGCACTGACCCTTGAGGTACCCCCGAAGTTACATCTACGTATTCTGATCTTTTACCCCCCAGGACGACGCACTGTTTCCTCTCACTCAGGTAGTCTTTTATCCACCGGAGCACATTACGGTCGATATTTAAAGCACTCATTTTGTGTAATAACAATTGATGCGAAACAGAATCGAACGCTTTGCGGAAATCCACAAAAATAGAATCCGTTTGCAGTCTGTTTTGAGCCGCACTAACTAAATCATGATAGAGCTCAATTAATTGGGTACTGCAGGAGACACCTCTACGAAAACCGTGTTGGTTAGGGCAAAAAAAGTTATTATCTTCTAGGTGCTTAATTATACTACTATAGACAATATGTTCAAATATCTTACATGATATACAGCTCAAGGAAATCGGCCTGTAATTGTCAACAATTGATTTTGGACCATTTTTATGAATTGGTGCAACATTCGTTTGTTTCCATTCTTTAGGGAGCAATCCGCTTTCAAGAGATTTACAAAAAATTACATAAAAGTATTGTGAAACTATACACGAGCAGGCTCTTAATACCTTGGGGGACATCTCGTCTGGACCAACCGCCTTGTCTTCTTTTAAAGATTTTAAGCAATTTCTTATTCCCTCAAGCTTGATTATGACGGGAGGCATTGCATTTTACACTCTATCTGTAAGAATCGGCAAATGTTCGTAGTCACCATTTTTGAGAAATAATGACTAAAAATAATCATTGAAACAATTAGCTTTAGTTGTATTATGTGTTATGACTCTACCAGTATTTGTAATACTCGGAATGCCTGTTCTTTCTTTTCATGTTTTTCTAAGATAACTCCAAAAGCCTTTCGAATTTATGTTGATAGCCTTTGCCAGTCCAGAGGAATAATCCTCCTTGGCCGTACGTATGATGCTCCTATAAACTATATCCAGCTCTTTTAAACGGTACTCAAGATTGGCAGTAGGATTTTTTTTATACTTGGAATACATACGTGAGCGTTTTCTAACTACTTTTTTACTTTATAATTCATCCAAGGTTTGTCGGGTTTTGGTTTGTCCTTTACATATTTACAAGGAATGTGCTTAGTGACAAGCTTTGACAGCAGATTTCTGAAGTCAGTCCACAGTGAGTTGGCATCATAAGTCAATGATTTTGACATAAACATATTTAGTTCGTCCTCTAGATAATTTATAATTTCATTGCAATTGGCCTTACCGTAGATGTACACTTTTTTAACATTGTGGCTGGCAGGGACTAATTGCGGCAGGATAAACTTAGCAGTAACTATGTGATGGTCGCTTATTCCCGGTAGGGCACTCACACATCGAACCACATTTGGGTCACTGCATAGTATTAGATCTAGAATATTAGCACCTCTAGTAGCAGTCGAAACATACTGCTTAAGGCCATACGTACTGATTACATCATTAAATGCCGAAGAAACGCCACCGGACGGTGTATTCCCGTCCCATTTTAAATCAGGCAAATTAAAATCCCCAGCCAATATAAAACGATCGTCAGGAAGTGTGGACAAGATAGAATCTAATGACCTGATAGCCTCAACGCGGGCTCCCGGAGGACAATAAAAGGAACCCAATGCCATCGTGCCCATTTCCGGAGTGCTTAATCTGCACCATACGGATTCTACGTCGTTACAATGAATATCAATCTCTACACTGTGGAACAATTCTTTGACCATGATAAATACCCCTCCTCCACGAGCATTTCTATCTTTCCTATAAACCCGATAATCACACGGAAATATTTCAGAGTCTTTGATTGAAGCGTCCAACCATGACTCAGTTGCGAAAACAATATCGGGATTAAAAATTTGCAAAAGCCCATTGAAGTCATCAATTTTATTTTTTATGCTTTGACAGTTAATCAGGAGGACGCCACACTCAGTCACGGTTTTCAATGCTGAAACAGGTCGTCATTGCTTATTTAATTTGATCACAGATTCTGTAATATCATCCCATCCATAAAAGACATCTGTAAAGTGACAAATAAATTTCAAAGCCGCATTCCTTATTAAATTTCAATCAGGAAAAGTGAAGAACGAGCCTTGCTTGTATTGCTATTATCAAACGATAGGTTGACTAAAATCGAATTTATACCAAAAATTGGAACGGAGAAAATTGTGTTCAAAGTGCTCCGAACTCTATCTTTTCTTTAGCTTCGAGGAACAGAAAATAATTTATAAAAAATTAACTGCAGTGTAAACTAGTGAAAATTTCTGAAAATACTCGCTAGATGTTGGTAGATATAAGTACATATTTTTCAAAAACAACGTTTTTTGCTGAAATACTTTTTTCTGGGTAGTGTCCCCCCTTAAAAGAATGACCTTAATACAGTAACTCGAGCAATACGAGCAGAACATTCATCAGCATAAATAGAGTAAGTTAAAAAAAATTAGAAAGCATCAGGAAGAGAATAGTCAGAAAAAAACACAATGTTTTTTTAATGACCGGGCACTAGAACCACTAAAAAAACGGGCAAGGTATATACAAATATACAAAAGACAAAGATCGAGTAAGACAACGCCCTGTAGACTCTTCGTCGCCTTCCATCGTGTTTTTCTTCTTCTCCCGGGCAGGAAAAAATTCTTCGTGTTTATTTGGTCTTGTCATTTACACTGTTTCCCTCCTTCCAACTTCTTCGACGTCTCCCGCCCCCTGCACAGACATCAAACTCGGGTCCATACCCCCTCGATTCGCGGGTTCACAACTCGCCTAACAAACGATCTAGTGTCGCATGAGGGGTTCAAAAATTTTTGTCTTTGATGTACGCTAATGGATTCTAGCACGCTCTTGAGGCACGGCTGAAAAGCGCCCGGCGCCATGCTAAGGGCATCGTCTTCGAGGGTACGGACAATACTTCCCTTGGTTTCCTTCTTTGAGCATGGTGGCCGAGACCACTCCTCACCTTCCAGTGTGCGTGCGTGGGGGAGGGAGGGGGTTATGCCATATAAGGAGTGCTGATGGAGGGAGAGAGAGAGAGAGAACGTGTAAAAGTGTTTTTATTATATCCCTAGTGAAGAATACATCATGCCGAGTGTTGGTGTGACTTGATGTGACACCAGAATTTTCACACATGTGATTTGGGACTTTTTCACAACAGCAATCTGGTGTTCTGGTGTGACACCAAAAATCTGGTGTGCTATTGTGACACCAGCAATCTGGTGTTGTAGTGTGACAACAGGTTTTATTGTGGTTTCATACCAGAGCCCCTGTTGACTGGGTGTTGCTTTACTTACAAAAAAGGGTACAAAGAAAAGTTTGACAACAATGCTGCTGTCATAATTACTTTATTCAAAAAAGCAAAAAAGCACAAAAGTAAAGCTTTTGGAAGCTTTACTGTTGTAGGGAGTTGGCCGTGATCAATTGGAGCTTGCCCGGAGCCACTGCCTTGTGCTGAAGAACCGAACCCCCTGGCGTTCCTCAATTCTTAGCCATTCAACTTACGGTTGACTCGTTTCTTAGTTACGCTGATCCGTTCCGCGTACACCTCTGCGCCAGTTATCTCCTCTTCTAAGGCATGATATTTCACACATGACTTGATTGTTTCAGAAAAGCCTCCTTTAGTAGAAGAATATGAAATCTTTCTTCGAGCTCACCGATGTCGTTTGGGTCCGTGGCCAGCAGGACGCCAATTTTGTTGGCAATCTTTGTTGTGGCGGCCCGAAGGCGTCCTCTTTCGCTTCAGGCAGTTGATGCCTTCCTGGCTCGTAGTAGGTATGATCTGGCCGTCAATTCCCGGGTTTCGGCACCAAAAACTGTATTAATTACTAGCTTGATATGTTGTTTTGCTACCAGACCGAGCGCGTCGGAAGTCAGGAAAGCGCACCAACACACATCATTTCGGTTTCGATACATAAAGAAGATTTCTTTATTTTCTAACACTTCAACAAGAATGCCGGCGGAAAGGAAAAGGGAAATCCCCGAGGAGGCGAGCGCCACATGCCACTCAAGGCCGCCCGGGAAAGGGCTGGGGACGAGGGGACAATTCTTGAGCACAAAGGAGCAAGCCGCGAGGTGTCCGGAGACCATGGTCTCCGGACTATGGTCTTCGGACCTCTTATTTTCTCGTCTTGGTGCACCAAGACGAGAGAAAATGAGGCACCGCGTCGGGGGTACGGGTGTCACGCAAAATAATCAAAAACACGCCCGCAGCAGGGGGAAAAGTCAACATTGGTGTCATATCAAACTGCGTGGTGGGCACACCAGGCTGCCTGGTGGGAACATAAGTCCATGTGGTGTGACATAAGACTCTCTTGTTGGGCCCACACGGATGGTGTGCGGCCACACCAGCATTTCTGATGGGCACACCAGGCTGGTGTGTTCGATGCACTAGCATTGCTGGTGGACACACCAGACCTTCTTGTGTCACACCAGGATTCTCTGATGTCACACCAAGATTTCCTGGTGTATGTTTCATTAGGGTATCCTCTATTGCTTTGTCAGACCGATGACCACTGCTCCTCTCGCTCTTTATGCGTTCCCCTCCCCTGGCCTCCACAAATATTGGTATGAAAGTTAAAACCGATGAACGATCGATAACCCGTAACTGCCACCTTTTTCTGGCTGGTCGTGTTTTCGGTCCTGGAGTGTGCGTCGTCTCCATGACCATCTCTTAATGATATGTCTAAAATTTAAGGCCTTAAAAAGATTCGAAACTTAGAGTTTCAGTGCATACTTTGCTTGCCAAAAAACGCAGACATTGCCATCAGCAAGAACAAGAAACTCTAATCTACGGAAACATAACAAGGTAAGCTGGGATACCTGCCTTCTTCATTGGGGTATACAATGTAACGTTAGAACCACGTTTTTTTTCTTGTGGATAACAGACGATACATTCGAGCCAAAAGGGAGCTTTCATATATCGCTTCTTTCGCTCCGAATCTCGTAGCGGAGGTAGACGCTGCTGCTGAGCATGCGCACAACTAGCTTTATTTGCCCGATTGCAGGGATCACTTCTGCAGGCCGTGGCGGGTCTGGTTGTATGTCTCAGTGCCTTGTCAGCTTCCAGGGGAACGGAGTACGCCTGCACTCTTTCTCTTCAATACAATACCTTATTTTTACAAGGGCTACCATAATATTGGCGTATCAGAATGAAAAGTAGTGTTGCAGAACATTTTGGAAAAATATAAAAATATTTTCAATTTTTTTTCTGGAGAAGTGTACGGAACAAGTAACGTGAAAGTAATTTGTAACATAACGAGTAAATTAATTCGTTTCTTTTCAACGAAAATAACTTGTAACAGTAAATCTTTACATTTGAGGTTCCGTATATTGTAGTTGTAATCCATTACATTTCTAAACTAACAAACACGTCTGCCTACCAGTGTTGAAAGCACCGCATTTGCATGTTTTTAAGAGTCGGAGGAGCTCCCTTCGACTTCTGACTCGTAAGAGATGCGAGAAAGTGTGTCCTCGATCACCTGCTCCTTTGCCGGGGCAAACTGTAAATCATATTCAAATTTCAGAAGATGAAGAAACAGACTTTGCAACCTTGGTGGCAGTTCACTCTAGTTTTTTTTTTTTTGCAAAAGCGATCAGATTGATGGTCGGTTTCAACTAATACTTTCCTTCCTAGCACTAACTCGTTACATTTCTTGCACCCAAATACAATTCCCTAATACCTCCTTCTCAATATGGGCATACCAACGGTCTCTACGTGTAAGTACTCTTGAGGAATATGCCACCACTTTCCAATACAGTTCATTATGCTGGAACAATGGAGCACCCACAGCAAAGGCAGAAGCGTCTGTTAAGACATAGGTAGGCCTAGCGGCATAAAAAAATGGTCAACTACGGTGCTTCAGTAGATATATATATTTTTTTTTTTGCATTTGCCGCCATTCACGTTCCTGCACTCTCAACCATTCAAAAATAGTGTCCTGCCTAATGATTTTACGCAGGGACTCGGTCTGCGTTGACGGATGGGTCAAGTATTTGCCACAGTAGTTGACAGCCCCTTAGAAGCTCTGAACTTAGTTTTTACTTGACGGAGTAGGTGGTGCTGCAACACACTTTCCAAGGTATGGATTTGGCTCGATACCAACTGCACTAATCTTATCTCCTGGAAAGGCGAATTGTTTGACACCAAAGACACACTTTTTCTAGTTTAGGGTTAGTCCTTCAGATTGTATGGCGGTGAGAACTCCGTGAAAGGGTTGGTCATGTTCTGCTTGTGCGGCAGCCCAAATCAAGACATCGTAAATTTTACACTCTAGATAGCCAGGAAGGCTAGATAGCGACGAAGGCTGTCTAGAAGGTATCTCATTGTACGCTGATACACTTCTGGAGCTGAAGGGAGTCCAAAAGTAGTCGTAGAAATGGGTATCGCCCAAAATGCGTACTAAAGGGGCATATTTGAGATGTGCCGTTACCTAACGGTATTTGACAAGAACCGCCAACCTGCTGAAATACGTCGCGTGCGCCAAGTGCGCTTCAATTTTCTCTCTTCGAGGAAGTTGAAAATAGTCTCTATCGAGTTCCTTATTTATATGACGGGTATCCATGCGTATTCTTAACTTCTCGTTCTTCTTGCGTACTATCGCTAAAGGACTCACCCAGTTGGAAGGCTCTTGTGCTTTCACAATGACACCGGCTTCCTCCATTCGATCCAGCTCTTCCTTGAGAAGCACCAAGAGTGCGTGCGGTACCCTACGAGCTGGTTGTACCACAGGGGTAGGGTTTTCACAGAGAACCATTTTGTATGGTCTTTTTCCGCATCCTAGACCGCGGACGTGGCACGAAATTTCGCTCTCTACTTTCCAGCGCAGTTCGCCTTCGTGGCCCGAAGTGTTGACCCGGTTGATGAGGTCAAAATATTGGCACGCCTTCAGGCCCAAAATGTCCTGCCGTCCTTTCTTAACAACGAAGAAATTAATTAGTCCCTGCTTGGTTTCCGACTTGTTTTTAAAACTTAGCCAAGATTATGGTTGAGTACATCGCCATAGCTGCAGAGATTTGCAGCAGTTGGTTTCGGCTGTTGTTAGGCTCTTAATCTTCAGAAACAATGTGTTCGAAAGCAGGTTAGCCTGAGCACAGGTGCCTACTTTTGTTCCTTCTATCAACGTTGTGATTGTTGAGTCACGGGTACCTTCAAGTCGCGAGCTGCGGCCTCTTAGAATTTCGAAGGCATAAATTGCTCTGTGTCCCTCAATGGCTTCTTCGACATCGTGGACACCAGCCGGCTTGGGTTTACGGCGTGTTGCAAAATGATTCTCTTTTGTGCACTTTGAGCACATCTTACCATGAGCTGGGCAATGTCGAGGTTTGTGAACATGGGTGCAAAACCACATGTTTTCTTACCACCCAGCCTTCCCCTGATCTTACTTCCACTCTTGTTTCTCTCAACGGGTTCCACCTCCATCGTTCCGACCCTCTTCTTCCTGACAGGCGTTGCGGCACTCCATGCTTTGCTGTGAATATCGGCTATTTCTTCGGCCTTGCAAAATTTGACTCCCATTTCTAAGGTTACATCCTTCTTTCGCAGGAGGTTCTCTCGAAGCGTCCTATTTGACGTTTTGTAAACAACCTCGTCACGCACCAATGCGTCCGTTAGTTCTCCGAATTCGCAACTCCTCGCCTTCAGCTGTATGTCCCGGTAGAACTGTTCGAATGGCTCTTCTTTATCTTTTCGCTGCGTCCGGAACACGTAGCGCTCAAAGGTTTCATTACACCTCGGAGACAGTACCCTTCAAGTCTTCTTACCTGACTGTCGTAATTTCTGACTTACTCAGATGGTAGCCTAAATATATTGAAGACCTAAACAAAGACCCAACCATGGCGTCCTTAAGATTGCCTGAGCTCCTCTAGACTACTCGGGGAAGGAAAAATTAATGCGAGGCGTTTACTTTGCTGTAAACTGTGAAATGCTTATTATGTTATTGCGGCGTTCTGAGACCTATTGTTAAAAGTTAAGGAGGAGGTTCGCGCGACGCTCCTCTGTCTGAGGGCTCCGCTCACTTAGCAAGCGGCTACAATCCAGGGCCTGTGCCTTGTTGACCACATCATCCCTGATCTTTTCCGGATACTTCTGTTCTTTCAGAACTTGCCTTGATTGATCGATGTTTTTTTTTTAATCGTTGTTTGAACATATCCGTTTTACCCTATGAGCGTATTTGTAAAGTAAGGTATTTTGGCAGGGCCGTGGGTGACAGCTGTCATAGTGGAAATATTTCTGACCCTCCGTTGGTTTTCGGTACAGTGAAGTGGCCAAGTTGGAGTCACTAATTGGCACCCTTGTTTCTGGAGAGGTTATCTCAGAGCTTGAAAAGGGGGCGGAGCAACGATCTTTCATTGGAATGTTTTTCGCTCTACACGAGCTTACTGGCAGTAGTGGGACTCAAGGATACTCGCACGCAACGCCACTGGCCGAGAAACTCCTTTGTTGCCGTGGAATTTCAAAAACAAAAGCGAGCATGTTCATATAATATCTGCTTTGCAAACCTTGATGACGTAGCTGGGCGATAGCAGTACCGCCTAGTGAGGATATTTTATTCCAGCTCATAAAATGAATCCGAGCATACGTAAGCACTCAATTTGGGCTCGTGATAATCGATAGCTCGAGAAACATTAGGATGGTGGCCCGTGTCTAATCGCTGCGATGACGCCAACAGTCGAACCAAAACAACGTCTGGAAATCAGCGTGTGTCGTGTGCATTGCCAACCCCAGCGCGTGGCTATGATCAACATTGACGGCATAAAATCGGCTCCAAATCTCGTGGCGGCTTTTTCTGGCTGCGAGTTGATGGAATGAACCCTCCTTGTTTTTCTTTATTTTTTTCTGCGACTTCGATTGCATACGGTGAAAAACGAACGCGTGTTTCACAGGTCATTAACGTTAGGAGTCTGTTCTAATGCATTAAAAAAACAAAATTAAAACGTTGCATTGCTTTTTTAAGACTGCTAACTTGCTGGAATGCAAAAGCATTCAAATACGGAGCGTTTTCCTACCAGTTGCCGGCCGCCTCTTCAGAACCCGGCCACCCGCTCACTCTTACCGGCAACCGGACCGCTGCGAAATGAGGGTGGGGTGGCGTTCCTTGAAACTATGCCGTTTGCCAGCCAATTTGGGTATATCCATCAAGTCGCTGCTACAGACTAGAGGCTTCGCTCCATCGGAGAGGATAACTTAGGTGCTATTAGGCGCGGCTTGAAAAGCTGATAACGCCGGTTCGCTCCATGGAACAGTTAATACTTTCGTATTAACAAATGTAGACTTGCGTTAAATTAAAAGCTCGAATGAACTCTACAAGTTCCTCTGAATAAGACCAGATAAGAAATATATCGCCAATACATGCATTTTATTAAAATATTTAAAAAAGGTTTGAGTGAATGGGATGATAAAACGTTGGATTCTAAGTTTCCCATTAACATATTAGCAAAGTCAGGTGTCAACAACGTAACCAACTGCAGTATTGCTAATTTGAGGCGAGAAATTCCATTGAAGTCAAAGCTATTTATAACGCATACACAAGGCACAAGAAGGCAGGCTCGAAATGGTTATCAGGTAACTAATCACTCTTGTGAGCGTCGTACGAATTTACAAGGGCTTCTATGTGGTCGTTGTAATAAATTTTTGTATATAACGACGACAGGTCGATCGCATATAAACAAAACATCACAAACAATATTTTTAAAAAATGTTTTCAGTGTTTTATGTCCTGGATGTGCGATGGGAGCTGAGTGGCATGTTCCTAATCACATTAAAAATGGTGCTAGATGTTGATTCCGTGAGGTTTCCTGATCCAGACATGATGGGACTGCCTGGGTGCTCTGCTTTATACATTTATTCTAGATGTAAAATCGAACTGGCACTGCGTTTTTGCTGTTAATGTCTTTGAGGTATGTTTTTTTATGTAATTTCGCCCTTTTCTACACTCTAAAAAAAATGACTATCGCGGGTAGTCAAAATGACGTTTTGGAGGCTTTGACTACTCCTAAGAGCGAATGATGAGGCTTTCGGCAAAGTGACGACCCCAAACCGCTGTGAAAATGCTCACTTTTCTGCAGGTGACAACGGGGGGGGGGGGGGGGGGGGGTCACTTTCGACTGCGATATTCACGTGCACACAGTCATAAGTGATATTAGTAACTTAGATAACTACAGAAAGACTGTACATAATATTTTCTTTAGCTTTCGTGATCCTTCAAGAACCGCCAAGATCACATCTGTTGTGCGATTTGCATAAATTGGTGAAATAAACATTTTGTCAGCGCGAGCAGCAACACTGGTCTCGGCAGCTGTGGGCATCACAACCACAACCAACTACGTGAGTTTACCGAAAAGAGGTAAGGATATTCTTTTTGGCGTGTCGTATTGTAAAGATTATCTAAAAAAAAAAGTGTCTAGTTGTCCATTTCATCGCATTGAACCATTGAACACTGAGGCCGAGGATGGGTAGGGTAAACATGCTCAGAAGTATGTGACTGTCGCCCGCACTGTTTTTCGAAATCTCGGACTGGTTGAATTTCTGAGCCGCAAAGGCGTGGTTGTGATCTCCCGGCTGTACGTACGTAGTACGAGAACTCTCCAATTAAGTAGCAGGTTGCAGTTCAGTGCCAGCGTAGTGATTGTTTAGCCGTCTCGGTCGCTCCGAGGCGAGAGCGTCGGCCTCCGGATCCCCCTGTGGCGGGTTCGAATCCCGGCCGAGGTGTCCGCAATCTGACGGAGGCTTATTGCGGATAAGACGCCGTGTCACCGAGCTTTCGGTTGCACGTCAAAAGATCCCCAAGTGGTCGAAATTGATGCTCAACCCTCCGCTGGGGCGTGCCACATGCCCGTCGTTGGTTTGGCACGTAAAACCCCGAAATTTGGCTTTTTTGTAGTAATTGGTTTTTGCTAGGTCGTTGAGTCGTCACGGGCGCTATATGTGCCGTCACGAGCACCACTTCAAGCCCCAACTCGTGCCCCTGTCGCCGTCTGTGTTCTTCAGTTTTGATATTCTGTTCTATTCTTCATTAAACATAAACTTCCATCACCTCTGCTTCGTCACCCGTCAGGGCACCCATAGCCCTGCCGATCTACCGGCCCTTGCTAGATGTCTCCTCCTGGCAAGTAGCAGCCTGATTGTCGAACCACTAACATCGTCGCCATTCCACCAGAAAATCGCTACAATTCGGTGCGTCAGCTACCGCTATAGGTGCGTCGGCCGCTACTACGTTGTGGTGCGTCGGCCAAGCCTGTCGGCCCATACCGTTCTTTCGATCGTTTAACTCTTTTTGTCGGCAGAAAAAGAGCCCTGTGGTTTTTCACAACGTTCTTCCGCTCGCGCTCGCTCAGTTTTTTAGGGCATTTTATAAGCTTCTGAAGTTCTTCACAGTGTTCCAGCGCTTGTGTTTTTCCAGTTCTTTAAGGCCAGTAAATAAGTCCTAAGGTTCGTCACAGTATTCCAACGCTCGTAATCGTTCCGTTTACCAGTCTACCCTGCAAGAAGTCACCTTTCAAACAGTCTGATTTTTTTTTTCATTTGGCCGGTCGCTCTGCGGTACCCGGTTTCGGACTATACGAAATTTCATTGCATTGAGACATGCTGCCCTATATTTCTTTCGCCCTAAGCTGAGACTGCAGTGGGAACTACGTGCCCGCCGAACCAATTAGCCGCCTCCCCTTCATCACCCGACCCAGTCATCGGCGTGTGGGTATGAGCGGGAGCGTGATCCTGTGGCGAAAGAGGGAGGTATGACTGCTCCACTGAGGACGTAGGTTCCACCGCAGTCTCAGCTTAGGATGAATGGAATATAGTCAGCGTGCAAGATGGCCGCCCAGCTCCAGCCTCCCGAGAAGTTGGCGTTTACAAGACCGCCGCTGTCCTCATTGGCTTTCTCGCTCGAGTCCCTATTCACACCTCTGTTTGTAAACAACTCAACCGCTGGCTTCCCATTGGCAGACCCCTCACGACTTCCGGTTCAAGGCTTCCGGTGCGGCTGGCGCGTTGAAAACACGACCGTCTTCGCTGCAAGGCGTACGGGTCGCTCGTTCGTTTTTTTTCTTTTACCCGGTTCGAGAAGCAGCGTATTAGCTAGAATTCCATGACTTTATTCCGACAAAATGTCCTCTTCTTACTTTAGAAAGTTGGAAGAACCGGCGAGAAACCGCTACCGTGAAAAGCTGACCTTCGCAGGTGAGGAGCTTCCAGATCCGCTAGACGCTGATGTTCGCAAAAACGTGTTCTCCACGGACGCTCGCCACTGGCCGCGACTAGAAATAGGCGATATCTACGTCTACCTCGTGGAAGGGATATGCTTCTACACGAGAGAGCAATTCAAAAGTTACAAACTAGAAGACGGTTACAACCTGTTTTTAAGCGGAAAGGTATGCGACGCTTGTTCATTTGGGGCTACGATAGAGAACGCTCGCATCGTTCTCATCACCGGGCAAGTGGAAGCTAGTCAGACTCTTGGAAAGTACCACCAGCCTTGGGTCGTGGTGAAGAAAGAGGGCACAGTCCAAAGCGCCCACTGCACCTGCATGGCAGGGTGAGTAGTTCGTTTTTTTCCGTTAATTTTGATCGCTATCGGATCGCAACCACACGGCCCCTCACGTTCCAAATCATTGTGTGCTTACAGGCTCGGCGAGGCCTGCAGTCACGTAGCCGCGCTCCTGTTTCGCGTCGAAGTTGATGTGAAGTTCGGCATTCATGACCCAAGCTCAACCTCTGTGGAATGCCGCTGGATTACAGCATCTTCCACTGCTCAGGTATGCATTCAGTGCATGCTTCCGTGTTAATGTTTTTTTTTTCCCTGGCCTTCTTTGATTTAGCGGGAAGCATATTCTTGTGCCCAAAGCAGCCAATGCCAGACGGTCATTTTAAAATCCTTCAGAACAAACTACTTTAAAAAATTGGCGAACTAGCGTACGCCGAAAGGCACATGCAGTCAATATCATGAGCTGATTCGTCAATTTTTTAAAGGAGTTTGTTATGAATGCCTTTTAAATGACCGTCTGACAGAGGTAAGCTGTCAAATATTTCATGCAATACTGCAGGCTAGTCGAGTGGCTTCAATCGACTTCATCAAGCCATCAAAGAAGAGGCGGATAAACACAGTCTCAACACCCAAAGAAGTCTCGTCTCACCCAGAGGCAAGAGCAGAACAACTCAAGGACTTCCTCAAGGCAGTAAAGGTACTTACTATTCATGACACCATAATAGAAAAACACGAGCAAGGAGACAAATTGTGGCGATAACTTAGGTGGTGAAACCGGCTTTCTTTAAAATCAAGGAGGGACCTCTAGCCCTCTCGTGTTAACAAGACGACATTGTAGAACGGGTGCAAATGCACACTTGATGTCGTAAATTGTGGTTCATTGTTAGGTTGACGCCTTGATACAAACTACAAATTGCAGGCTCTCAAGGGCACATAATAGAATGTCAACAGGTTACTTTGCTCGGAATGTAGAGATGTAGCCTCATTTGTTTTGACCCGTAAATATTGAGGTGACACTATAATCGACCAATGACCCTTTCCAGAAATTGGCACCCGACACACTGGTGCTCAGGAGTCTTACAGACAGCGAAGACACAGACACTGCTGCCAGTGGTGATGTCGATGACGACGAGGATTCACTTCAAGTGCCTGAGACTATCGTGGACATGGTGTGCTTCTACGGTTCACTTAATGAGTCGGCTGCGAGAGAAGCAACATTCTCAATGACTGAGTGCGACCAGGTGGAACTCCGCACACGCGCTCAGGCTAGCTCGGACGAGTGGTCAAGGCAAAGAGTGGGCAGATTAACAGCGTCCGTACTTGGAAAAGTACTCTCGTGCGGCACTGGGGCAGAGGGGATTGTCTCCCAAGTGATGGGCTATACCAAGACACCCGATGTGTTCAGTGTAAGATGGGGCAGGGAGGAGGAGGTCAAGGCTCGAAATCGCTTCATTGCTGATGAAGCACCCAAGCACAGCGGCTTTGAGGTCAGGAAGTGTGGTTTGTTTGTGGATTCCGAGAGGCCATATTTAGGAGCTTCCCCTGATGGTGTTGTGTCTTGTTGTTGTTGCACAGATGCAGTACTGGAGATTAAATGTCCGGCATCATGTGCAAACCTTACAATTGACGAAGCTAAGGGAAGACTGCCATACCTTGATGCTGACGCACGTCTAAAAGAAGATCACTTGCGTTATGCTCAGGTCCAAATGCAGATGGCACTTGTTAAAACAACCAGAGCATTCTTTGTCGTCTTCACAAATGTGGACATAAATGTGGAAGAAGTGAAGTTTATTTAGTGCTTTTGGAACACGGCCGTCAGTGAGGCAGAGGAGTTCTACTTCAGTCACATTTTCCCAGAAATTCATGGCAGAGAACTGCTGAAAAAAATTGAGGATGAAAACACCATGTGCATTTGTAGAACACAGAAGTCCGGATCTGTCCTACGATGCAAGGTATGTAATGTAGCCGTCCACCTGAAATGCATGAAACTGCGACGTACGCCTATAACATGGGTGTGCTTAGTTTGTAAACTTGCAAAATAGACCTACTGTTTATTGCAAGTGGGTTAGCACCAGTGGTGTCAATTTAGCAGTTTTCTCGCAAGATTTAGCGGAGTGGTGTGTTTAGCTAGAGATATTGTTTATTTGCGGATGGCGGAGTTTCCAGCGGTTTCAAATGTCTTATTGACGGTTTCAAATGTGCTTCATCGGCAAAAAGTTCCTTGTGATTTAGCAGTTGGTTAGTAGTCAAGACAAGTCAAGATCACCATCCAAACAGCAACAGTGCGGGTAACACTCGTGACATCATGGAGACATTGTAGTGGAAAACTGCCGAACACGACACTTGCGCGCACATGTTTGTATTTGTTTTACAGTTCGTAGGAAGAACGCTCACGACATCATTGGTGGTGGGCATCGGAACACGTAACTTGTGAGACCACGTTGGAGATGAAGTCGCTGACATCTTTCTTTGAATATGTTGTGTTGCCACCAGCTTTTGGTCAAACAAGTGAAAGAAGAGAAACCTGTAAATGTATTTTTAATATGTATAGATCTCGTAAACTAATAAAGGAAATAAAATGTTAAAAAGATATTCTTGCACAACATTCTAAATTTGGCGGTGTTTCGGAATTCTTAGTGCGGGTTTCTGGTTTCTGAGTCGGCAACGCTGGTTAGTACAAAAAACACTGCTCATGCTTTGTGGTGAAAATAGACTCTGAAGTTGCCGGACTTTTGTTGCAGTACTTGGCTTAATGATACCGAGTTTGCATGCTCAAAACATTTTGGTACCAAAAATCAAATTAGGTTCGAACATATTATAGGATTCACTTCTCTTAACGGGGCGATGAAATGATTCTTTATCTCTTCTGAATATTACTCGGAATGACTCTTTTTGACAATCGTAAGCCAAAATACATATTAGCTTTTTTCCACGAAGCAGCAGTTGCAGAAAAAAAAAGTGCTCACTCCCCCAGCAAAACATGTCTCCATCTGATCTCGTGCTGATTATGTCTCTAATGTTCAACATAACCACATGCTGGGAACGCCAATGTACGGTGGTCACCAAACTTATACGGAATAAGCGAACTGCAAACTATCTCATGAAAGAGCTATCCTGTCATGCTTATCAAGTTTTATTTCCTGCTTACGACGAGAGGCTGCTTCAATCTTGTCCCGAGCAGCCGCAAAACTTGACCAAGCCCGCCAGGACAGTGCTCCCATGTAATAATGCAAAGTTATAATGTCCCGTACAAGTTTGGTGACCACTGCGCGCTGCACATGGTGTTCTCTCGACTCGCTCCGAGTTTGGCTATTCCCCTCATGACAGTGACTAACTCCAAGTCGAGTGCTCATACAGAGTTTGCATGTAGCGATAACCACGGATGTGTCAGCTGCAAAATGGGCATGACGGATATATTACATACACTCAATGCTCAAGAAAAAAGATCATTTCAGAATAGCAGTACCAAAATACTGTGAAGAAAAAAGAAACACTTACACTTTTTGTAAAGGAATTAGCCACATTTTCATTCCCAAAATCTCTTGCAAAAACCTAACCCTGTAAAACAAATCATCCGGGTCAGCTGCACTGCTGAAGCACAAATGCTCCGACAAACCTATTTCTTAAGCAGAGGGGGCTGCAGATTTGTCAGGGCAGCGCAAACAATCAACGCTTTGTCAATTGTGCAAATCTCGCCATCATCACGCTTCTTTAAGAAAGAAATTGGTAGAACCATTTGAAAGATCCTGAACACTTTGAGACGTCTTATTGCCCGCTCCACGTGGATGCGAGCACGAGACAGTTTGCGGGAAAGGGTTACCTCCGCACCCGAAAGCTGATTTTTCCCTTTAGTGAACGCCGGTATTAACAGCCTGGAACCTTTTGCAGCAAACATCTCTTGGCATCGAAATCCCCTGTCCACGAGGTACACATCCCCTTCATTCACAAGGTTCAAGAGCCCAGACTTCAACGTCAGTTCCTTATCGGAAACCCGTCCCCCCCATGCCCCCGAGATGAAAGTAACGACTCCACTTGGTGACACAGTAATAAGCACCTTGAGAGTATTATGGTGCTTATACCTGGAATACGTCTGGCTTCGAGCCAGCATGTAGGCAGGTTTTTGTATAAAAATCTCTGTGCAGTCTAGCACACCAATCACATTCTTGAAGATGGGATCACCAAACGCAGTTGGCAGGTTGCGGCTGACAGCCCGTCTTGAGGGCCATACAATCAACTTCCCGAGGTTATGTGAAAGTATGTCTAGCCAGGCGTGGAATACTGCGCCAACTGTCGTTACAGACACCTTGAACCTGCATGCGAGGTCTTCATTCAACAAACCCAGCCTCAACTTCATCAGCACCAGCACAAGCTGCTCCTGTGGCAGAAGACAAGTGACGTCGGGCTGCCACACACTCAAAATGAACGTCAGGAGTGCATTGAACAGATGTAAGCTCACAATGCCTGTGTAAAATTCAACCCTAGTGTCTGAGTGCAACGCTGCCTGCGTTGCAGAATCTTTGTTGATGCCAGCAATCAAATTTAGGTTTGTAGCCTTGTACTCCTTGAGCAGCTTGCTGGTTTCGTGTAACTGATGCTGCGTTTCAGCAAGGGTAGTCTTCAGGCTGGCGTTTTCTGCTTTCAGATGTTCAATGTCCTTGCTTGAAAGTGTGGTGGCCACCGACACATCACATCTGGTGCTAGACTCAGAACACACCACTGCTTCGATGTTTTCTGGGTCAGTGGGAGCCTGGTCACACGAAACATCCTTTGGCTCGGCCGCCCCTCTTTTTGTGGACCTTGCCTGTTGTCGGTTGTACCTTTGCACATTTTGGCTGGTGGGTGCCTTTCGATAGAGAAACCGTGACGGGGCATAATCTGGGTGCACTGGGTCGTCTGAAGGAGCTCCTGTAAAAGGAATAGGAAGACACCTATCAGTTCATATGGAATACAGGGTACAAGGTCATTCATTTCCAGTCCCACTTTTTGTGCATTGACTTCATGCATACATAAATGACGAGTGTACATCCACACTTTGCTAAGGCGAGCGCCCTGTTTTGGAACATGCCACGGCACCCATACAGGAAGTTGGCCAGTGTGCAGTGTATACCATTGGCTAGATTTTACTACTAATAATACGACAAATTTAAGTTAAATCAAGCTGGGAAAGACAGACATAGTGGGGACATGTCTTTCGCAGTTGCATGATTGCGCGTTCAAAACAAAAATGGCAAGGTGGGTACACACCGCTTCATAGAGCAGCTCGTTGTGAACGTAAATAAAAACTTAAGCTTTGCCCCAAAATTTAATTCGAAGCCTGTGTTTCTGCTCGTAAAGCTAGTCACCATTACACTTCTACCAGGACAAAACTCCGAGCCTCTGAGTTTTCGCTGTTACCCACACAATTTTAAAATGTAAAAAAAAAAAAAAAGTGAAGGCATGCGACGCACAACTGGGAATGCTGCGTTTTCCTCCTTTGTTTTCACATCGGTGTTGACACATCCGACCGTGAACTTTAGCCATAGCGGCAAATGCAAATCCGCGATTCCTAGAGGCGCCGCGGAACACTCGTTACCGGACCTAATCGCCCGATCCGTGCGAACCAGGGATCGAAATAGCGGCTGCGGCAAGCAAAATCAAGCGGTAGGCTTCTAAAGCGAGGAAACTACCGGAACCTTGAACGAAACTTGACCGGCTGCTACCCTTCTGTCTTGACGGAACGCTCGTATTTCCGTTTTTTTTTTAATGTGTTTTGGACAGCGCTGGATGTGTAAATCACCACTCTAAACAAATAAAAACCTTAGTGGCTCACCTTGTATGAAATGGGCGGAGCATATTCGGCTGTGGTCGTTCGGTTTCCACTTGTCCCTCTTCATGGCTTGCAGCCACGAAGCTCTGCGCTCGGGGTCTGCCGGAAAGCGGTGCATTCTCACAGTGGAAAGTAAGTTGGTCCCCGAACGCAGGCTGCAACCAGGGACGCTGCAACACGTTCCCTTGCTTGGCAGTAGACGGTTCGTTTGCGAATACATATCGGTCGGAGAGTTTAATCTAATCGCGAAAAGACAAGAAACTTACGAAACGAAAGACAAGCTGCGTCGCGGGCACAGCGGAGAAAAGCCGCAGAGCGAGACCGACCGGAAGTCTCCGGGGACCCTTTCCGGTTTGAGGGACTGGTGGCGCCCTCGTGATGAGCTTTACCCGAAATAAGGTGAATAGTGAAGAACCGGCGTGCACCAGCACGCGCCAAGAAGCTTCATCGACGGCTGCTCGCACGCGGAGGAGCAGGCATCTCCTCCGTTCACGACGGGTGCTTCCGGTGAATCGCACTGCTGTAAAATTAATTGTTTTTTTGTGTGTTTTCTTTGAAGGAAACGTGTTCATTATAAACGCCTGTGACCTCAACAGCAGCCGTTATGCAGATATATTGCTCCAACTGCAACTACCTCAATGATGACAAACTTTCCATGGATTTGAAGTTTTTTCAATAAGGTATCAATTTTCAATGACTGCTTGTGTGTATTGGAGAAAAAGTGTCGTGTTCTGATGTTTTTATTGTTATAGTCTCTCTTTAGGGTATGTTACAAAAATATATTAAGAAAAGGAAAGCAGCAGTCTTTTTGTTCTGATTGAAAGGGATACGGAAGCGAAATTTAGTGCATATTTTTTGTGTAGATGTGGTCTCTTTTATAACACCGGCTGATAAGCAGCAGTTTTTTGTCCGTAAACGAAAGAAAGGCAATTTTCAAATAAATAAAACGATCTCCCAATACAACCTGGAAGTTGAAGGGCCAAGCTTCTTTGGAATACCTCACGTCACGAGCACATTAGAAGCTACGCCACGGTGCGGCATGTCCAGTGGAGGCAAGAGGGAGCGAGCGGCGCTTGGCGCGCCTCTGAGGCTTAGTACACCATACCTTGCGCATTCCCATTTGGCAGGATTGTAACGCGCAGACGATAAAGCTGGCGACACCTAGTGACGACGAACATTACTGCACCCTTGGCCATGAATGAACGCATGTCGTTGCGTGCGTGACATCACGGACAAATATCCCGAGATGCATCGCGCTGACTCGGTGGCTGATACTGAAGCGCTCAACCGAATCCGTCGGTTGGAACGCAAAATATAGCCATTTACTGAAAATACAAGCGTGTGACTATCACTTACAGATATCATGGGTCATATTTCACCCATTTTGAAGTGTTCCGGGGAAATTTCAAGTTTCAATCCTGTACCCCGATAATGTCTTTCTTGAGGTTTTGCTGAAAAAATAAGCAAGGAAGTGAGAATGCAATAATTCGCTTTTACTAGTTTGTTGCGGTCGTCACGGACATTATTTTTGCTATTACGAGCGCAAGCTCGAGCTCGAGCTGGCTCCTCTTTTCTCGTTTTTTTTTGTTTTTCAGTTCTGATGTTCTGCTCTATAGGTAAATAAACCTAAACATAAAGGTCAATCACCCCTGCTTTGTCACCAGCAGGGTCCGCGCTGACTGTGAACCCCGTCCACCACTCGTCTCTCGTCAAAGAACCCCATCACCTGGCCGCTCTACCGGCCCTTTTTTGATGTCTCCAGCTGCCAGAAAGCAGCCTGACCGATAACCACTGAACCACCAACATTGTTGCCTCTCCGTCGAACACTTACTACAGGCAGGCCGGTTCACTTGCAGGGAAGCCGTGTCCAGAGCTGATCCGCATGCTGCTAGTGCTATTCTCTTGGGGTTCCTACACTTGTCATTCGTATGCGATCTAGTGAGCGGACAACTTCAGGAATCCACCATAAGCCGAAACTGCGCGCCCACAGAGTCTGTCCCGCACCAAAAGGATGGTTGCCTCCCTCGTGCGGGGACGAGTCCAAATCCATATGGACAAAAATCAGTCTAGGATCAGATGCAGTAGCCGAATAGCAGTCCGTAGAACAACTTCCTATTGTTTGCTGAGGTTTTGCAGCAGTAAAACTTCAACAACAGTGGGGATGGGCTTGCACGCCTGGTTCCAGCACCGCGAGGCTGAACCTTGTGGATGCCGCCCTTGACTCTAGATATCGCATGCTCGGCTAACCCGACGAACTGCTGGTGATACAAAGGGGTGGGGGCGTGCTGTACATGACCGTTGTAGAAACTGTTTGAAAATACTACTATTAATCTGGGTTTCGTTGTCAAACATAAGTGTCTTTGACTGTCCAAATTATCCACAGATGTCGCACTGGGCTTCCGCTATGGTCTCGGCCGATGCTTCTGTGCGCTTTTTGCGTGAGTGGACCATGATCAGTATTAATGTAACTCTCCAGCAGTACGACATAATATAAGTGTTCAGCGTTGCTTGATATTCAACCAGCTGACCCGAACCTGCACCTGAGGCCATTAAAAGTACTGGGTCTTGAACCTTCTTTCATGATCTTAAATGTCTTTGTCAGCACCGGGGTACCAGGAGATAGCGTTTGCCAATCTCTTCATGACTGGCCTGCCCGGGTAAGCGTCGTGGAGCATAGCCACCTGTATACTGATAATGCGTGCTCAATCGCCGGTTTCCAGTTATCACCACAATGGTGCGTCGCTTCCCTATACAAAGCAGAAAGTGTGAACGACGAAAATAAGCCTCTCTCGTGCGTTCTTGTATTATTGGTGATGCTTATGGAATTTCTTGTGGCACCTGTGGGCAAGAACGTGCCAGGGCTTTCATTTCACGAGACCCCAAACAACACCCGGGATCATGGAAGGTGACTAAAGCTTATTTCTAGGCACGACTGCGTCCCACGTTCTACCTTTTTTATACTCAATAGTGTGGGGTAGGCACCGTTTTGTAACAGACATTAGGGAAGGATTGTCTGGCCCCCTTTGTGCATTCTGTTGTGGCTTCGCTCAAAGCCCAGCTCGGCTCAGTCCTTTCTGGGGTCAAAGCTGGATCAGCCCATGTACCATTCCAGTCAGTCAAGCTGCACCCTTTTGGTACTGCTTGACTGGCTCTCACTGCTTACCTACCCATATCTTTCTCGCACTGCTCGAGGTATATAGTGAGGGGCGCCTGACAGTAGGCATAGTGCGTCATTACAAAACGTGAGCCTCGGCACAGCTAACACCTTCCACACTGCTAACGTGTCTTCGTAGCGGTTGTTACCCCAGACGAACCTGGCCACTGATATTCGTCTTCACGTTTTTAACTTTGAAGCCAAATGAATTATGCAGCAAAACCAAAGCATGCACCACCTTTCTGCATTTTAGCACCACTTCTCGGCATCATTGTCATTGTTTCAATGCTGGGTTGGTTTGTAGTTGAGATGCTGATGTCACAACATTTTCTTTGTCCTCGTAGTAACTTCGCAGAACATGAGAACATTCCAACTGCATACAGCTGACACTGCAGTGGAATGACCAAAATGCTTGTGTCCGCCAGCTCACTACAATCCGACATCGGGACGTGTCATGTCAGTGTCATAGGACGCTAACTACGGTTGATGTGGGAACCATCGTACAATGCCTGTCTTCATCGTGCATGTGTGTCACGTTTACTTTGGCAAATGATGCAGTGAAAAGAGTTTTTGGTGGAGTTCATTGAGTTGGCAGGTTACGACCGCCTGAGCATTCAGCTAATTGGCGATTTCACTTGGCTAGTCGTTTCAGTGGTATGTCTAATCTTAATTCTGTTAGTCCATATTTTGCTTATTGGCTGGTTTGTTGGAAGTAACTCAATCGGTGTATCTAAGAAAGCCTGAAGAAAAAGCTTTGCTAAGGCTGCACTAGCCTTGACAATTCTTTTTCTTCAGACCAAGGTAAAATCACCTGATTTCATTTAGAGCAAAAGAGCATCCTGTAGAGGAGGAATAAACCAGCTTTAGCATGAAGTTATGGGTTTCACATTAGCACTTTTTTTTAAACTGAAAAAGAGGTGTCAGACTTAATTAGAAAGACAAGTGAAGCAAAAAGATTATTAGGTATTTCGATCAAAAAACTGTCCATACTTTAGCTCAGCTTTCAGTATTTTAGGCAGATTTCACTTCGTAGCTGCGAGTTCACCTATGATGACTATTTGTTAACTTGAAGCATGTAAAATACATTGAATGTGACAGACAACCGCACTCGGCCATCCGTCATATGTCTGAGCTGTGCCTTTTTTTCAGTTGAAGTGCATCTTTCGCTTGGCTCAATCAGTATCTACTTCATGTGCTGAATGCCTTTTTACAGTGTTGCATCGCGGCAGTAGACTTTTGCGCGTGTGGGTGTTTTGTGACTGGTATCACCAATCACCATAAGCCCCGAGTCCAGGTTGGGTTCAGAACCCTCTGTGTGCCTGGCTGTGCTAGGTATGCTCGTACCTAATGAAACCTGAGTCTTGGCAGTTGAGCCAAGCTCGGGCAAGGTTTTCTTCAAGGTCCCCTGGGTTAGGCAAAACACCATCCCTGCCCGCACTCCGAATTAAAAGATGTCCTGCGTTGGCTCGCCCAGGACGATTCGGTCAGTCGCTTTGCTTCACCTTCCCTTTCTTCTCACTTGCTTCTCCATCCCTCTTTTCAGCCTCTGATCTTTCAGATGTAACAGAATTCTTTGGAAGTGAAGAGGAATCATAGAGCCCACTGGCGTTGAAAAACACGAATTTGTGGCATAGTGATACCAAATACTTTACTATGAAAATATCTCGCTCCATAAAAACCTAATGGCCTTGGCACGGATAGGCTTTGCGTGGTTGGAATGACTGGATGCACAGTAGCCTCAGGATTTTTTTTCTTTGAATAGACTGATGTCACCAGCCAGTTTCGTTAAGCCGCCGCTGCTGCAATGCATCAAAAGAACTTTAGTTTTTATGTATGTGGGAGAACCCCACTGGAGCTTTGCACGTGACGAGAAGAAACGAACCGTCTCGTGCACTTCTGCCTGCCTCCTGTGAACTAAAGTTATGGTGGTGTTACTCATGCTTGGAACGCTTAATAAGATTTGTCAATTGGGACAGTTGATGGCAACAATAGATGACTGTTACCATCTATGGGTGCGGACACCTGGAGCACTATACTCTGTTTCATACTTAGCGTGCAACGCTGTCAAAGCTACTGGCGCGAGCGCGTGGCTTCATCTATGGTTTTGTTTGCGCAAGAACTCGTGGAAACGATCAACGAGATCAAGCCCCACGCTCGCGCCAGTAGCTTTGACAACGTTGCACGCTGAGTGTGAAACATAGTATAGTCGAGACAGCTTTCTCTACTGTCTCGGCAAGCATGGTATCTCCGTATGTCCACGGCAGCATCCTTTCTTGATGCGTCATGACAACTCTAGAGCGTGGACAGTGTGATCCTCATGCATTTCCTTACATGCTTGGTGTCTACACCGCTAGGAGAGCAACATTTGGCCGTGTTGGTGCACTGGCGTAAACGAATGGAGTCAAATATATTTTTTTTTGTAAAGTATTTGGTGACACTGTCCACTGGCATGTTTGCAGCCAGGATGCAATGGCCGTGACGAGGTGACTCGCGTTCCAAATGTCCGAATGTGCCTCTGTCACATTTCAATGAGCGCGTATGATGTGCTTGCAAAAATGGGACATTTACAATAAAAATATAGCAAGTCATTCAGATATATAATAAACATATTTTAAATGAATCTGTATATTTTTGTAGTTCAGTTTCGTTATCACTGCAGGGTGGTGAAAGTTAATTGACACATTTGATTGTTTTATTTTTCTGAATTTGTAATTTATGGTTCCAGCTGCATCGGCCAAACTCATAGGCATAGTAGCGTGTTATCACTCCAAGAGTTTGGGTCTAAAGAGCATGAAATAATTGTATGTTTGAAGGTGATCATAGCAGAAATAGCATATCGCTATTTCAGCGATTGCTGCTCGTGAAATCGAGAGACTGGAACTGCTGCAATTGCGACTTCAAGATGTAATGAGATTTCAGCTGCTGGTAAGACCATCGCCAGGTAGTAGAATGGATGCTCAATCCTTTGATTAGCCGTGCTTGTTGATTTAGACCGTTAAACTTCAAAAATTGTGTTTGCCTTGCGATGTCAAAGTGTTGAAAAAGATTTTTTTTTAGCCAGCCTAAAACATCTCTGTTTGCTTCATTGTTACAGGTTTGTCAACCTGTTTCTTTTATAGTGATATAGAACCGTTGTAGCCGATACCGGAGTCCACCGCCGAGCACAACACCTCATGCGGCAAGCACCAGTAAAATGACGCGCAAGAGGGTTAGCAGACAAGGCCCATCGTGTAATCGATGCCACCAGCCCAACAACCCACAAGACTACGTATTGTATCCAATAAACTGGTGTCGCCATTAACCGGTCTCGACCAGAACATGCCGGCAGCGGTGGGATCCAGTGTTGCCCACGACAAGAACAAAGGCTATTTTAAAAATGATAGGAGACGAGTGAACATCGCTGTGTGCGCCTCTTCTACTTGTATTGCAGCCACCTGCAGCTTGTCAGCTTGCCTTCAATAAACCCTTTTCAAAAGTCCCCTGCTGCAACCTCTAGAGTCTGTGCCCCCTTAAGCTGAGAGTACAGTGCATACCGGACCTATCTGCCGCTTCTTTCTTATTACCCTGTGATGTGATTGCTGTGCCATGGCGTCAAACTGCGCCAAAGTGCTTGCCCTGCTGCACCCCGCTGTATGTGACTAAACTGTGAGGAATTTGCGCCAACATTGCGCCATAACTCATGTTCACTTAAATAATACTGAAAATATAACAGCTGCAGGCCTCGCGAACGGGCCGGATGGTTAGGGTAGGCTCGTGCGGGTTTTCAAGAATTTCGATAATCACCTCAAATAACGTACACTTTGACCTGATTTCGCATCAAGCACTGGCAGTACTCGGAAGTTTTGCAATAAGTCTCGTGTTCGAGGTCTGTTCTGATGGGTTAGTTAGCTTTGTTAAGTGTGCTTGTCACAGCATACAGGTGTACTGCAGTAAAGCGACGATTGTAAACAAGGCGTCGTGATGTCTCGTGTGTTGCTTTGCCACAGCGCACCCACGTGCGAAGGGGAAATGTATTCCTCCAGAGCGAGACGTGGTGCATTAGGGTATATATGGTCTGGTTTGTAGGCTTATTTTTTATTCTCTGTTTTTGTGTGAATTAAGAATAGCAGTTTTGTTACAACCCCCCCCCCCCTTAGAGCATGAAGAGCAGATAAATCTAGGTGCTCAAAATGATTGTAATTTCACATTTGTTCAGTGAGATTTCCTACCTAAAATAATCATTCACGGCAGTTTGTGCTGTCCTTCATCAGTCGTCTTCTTGTTACCGTATCTGGTGCTTCACCACGCAACTAAACAGCTAGTGGTTTGTTCTTCTAATAGTTGCCGTCTCTCTTCCAATTTGAAGCTACATAAACGAAAATGAAGTGTGTGCTTATGCTTCAAGAGCTCTTTTTGCTTATCTTTTATGAAATTTTGGCTGTTTAATAGCTGCTCCAGTATGACTATGCCCAGTCACATCACTGCTCTTATCACCTGACCCAGATCTCCGCGCTTGGGTATGGCTGGGAGCGTGATGACGTGTCAAAAAAGTGGCGTATGACTGGTCTAACGAGGACGTAGCTTCCACCGCAGTCTCAGCTAAGAGGTGAACGGAGTATGATAGCTGCAGAGGGAGTAGGTAGGGCACCAATTATCGAAGTCCGCCCTTTTTTGGGCATACATTCTGGGGCATACATTGTGTGCGCTTGGCTTCTAGCGAGAAGCCAAGCGCACACAGCAAGCATAGAAGCCAAGAACACAGCTTGGCTTCTATCGAGAATGAATGCTGCGTCAGAGTTCGGCAATGTCTGCTACAATTACAGGCTTCCTGCCCGGGAAATGGTGACCGCCACTGTGTCTATTACAGAGAAATTGCCTTTTCTCAATAAACCTTAGGGAAATTGTTTGGTAGTCTGACAACACTGAGAGCGTTACTATTTTAATGCTAGCAAGAGTTGTCGGTGCTGAAGCAGGGTGGAAACATCGGAGAAACCGTACGGTTAGTGTGCGATGGCACGGCAGCTGTGTTTTTCGTTGTCCGACCCTGGAATGTTGACGAACCGTTTAAACAACCCACTGCAACTGTCTGAAGAAACTTTCAGAGCCTGTGCCGACGCTAGTGAAACCTCGCGCGGTATAAGTTTTCACAGCGAAGGCGTAGGACTTACTCCGCTGCTTCGGCAAGGTCGTCCCAAGCGTGCACAGGTCTCCGGGAGTTCTGTCGTACCGTTGCGGTAGGTTGTTTAACCTGTTCGTCCACATTCCATGGTCAGAAGACGGACAACACAGCTGCTGCGCCATCGCACACTGCCAGTACGGCTCTCTCCGATGCCTCCACCGTGCTTCGGCACCGCGAAGTTCGTCAGATAATTGCAGTAGGCTGTTTAAACTGTTTATACGCATTCCATGGTCAGAAGGCTGAAAGCAGCTCCTGCGCTATTGCATACTGCCCGAACGGCTCTCTCCGATGCCTCCGCCGTGCTTTGGTACCGACGACGCTTGCCAACATTAAAATGGCGACGCTCTCAGTGTTATCAGATCACCAAGCAATTTTGCATAAGGTCTACTGAACCTAAACACCTGATTGCCACATTTTTTTTAAACATAGTGTATATTGAAAGCTTTCGGCACTGTGAATTATACGAGTGTGGATGCAAAAGAAACCGGAACGAATTTCTTAAGGGCGGGCCGTTTGCAGTACCAGCCTCGCAGCTTGCAGCGCTTTGGAGCACACCTTCAGAGTGAATTTTCGGAGCGGCATTGTTTGCAATAAATTTTTTCCAAGCGCTTCAAAAACATTTTTTTTTGCTATGTTTGATACGAAGGAACAATATGCGGCTGTGGATTTTTTTTTTTTCAGAGAAAACTGCGTTAGAAACTCTTCTAATGCTTCCTAGAGCTTACAAAAAAGATGCTAATAAGATATCACAAGTCTGTGAGTGGTTTTCTTGCTTTGAGGCCGGTGAAATATTGATTGACGACCAATCTCGTTCAGGGAAACCCTCAACCTCCTCAACTAAAGGAAACATTAAAAAAAATGTAGGCATTGTTCACTCCGAGTTTGTTCCCCTTGGTAAAACTGTCATTCAGGTGTTTTGCCTGGGAATTCTACGACACTTGCGAAACTCGGTAAGGCAGAAATAGCCCGATTGCCCCAGCACAGATTGGCCTGTCAGTACAATAGTTGTTTAGCAATAATAGCATGACACCGCTTCTCCACGTCCCGTATTTTCAGGACCTTGCCCCGTGTAACATTTTTCTGTTCGCCCGTATGGAAAGTCTTGAAAGTAAATAGTTTCGTGAATGTGGACGGCAGTGCTTAAAGTCTCCCGCCGGTGGCAGGGGTCCATCTTGTGGTCACTTCAGGGGAGGAGGGGGGAGGGGGGACATTAGAGGGACGCATTTTGACAAGCAACTTACCTTCAAACTAATACCATGCACATGGATCCAAACGCTGACGCAACGCTCGGCTGTGTCAGCGTTTGGATCTACTCCACAAAGAGGTCCTAGAACCCCCGTCGAAATTCGTGGGGGGTCCGAGATCCCCCAAAACCCCCTGACTTTAAGCACTGTTAGACGTTCCTTCAAGTCAGATATTGCAAAAAAAATGAAGAATGATTTTGAAATGCCTGGGGAAAGATTAACAAATTGCCGCTAAATCTTAGCAGACGACGCCGGTTGGCAAGCTAACTAAGGAAGAATGCGGCTTAGTGATGCTGGAGGCGGATGCTGGTGCTACAAACGTCTGCCTTCCTGAAATTCATTCCAGTTATAATTGGGTACACCCTCATACTTGTTTTGATTATTGAAGCTGGTTCCATGACCCAGTATCTTGCTTAGTGTAAAAGATATCCCTCTTTCAGTTATACATATTTTCTGATATCTTCTTTTTTAGAATGGTGAAATGACTGCAGTGTTGCATGTTTTGATTTTTTAATATGTTTGTAATGCATACATAACATTGTTTTTTTTGTTAATTGTTTCCTTTTTTATAGGTTGGTTTGCTTCATATTCAAAGGCGCCAATAAAAAGGCTGCAACGTCATTTGGGCAAGGAGCACTACTACTTGACGATGGTTCAAGCACTAGTGTCCTTGTGGCACTACAATTGTTAATCTATCTGAAGTGCCTATTTCGGCACAAGAGGAAAAACTCCTTTCGAGGGGATTAAAGTTCTGTCCCGCCGCAGGTTTTGTTGACGAATTTTAATTACTACGAAACCTCGACAAATTTGGTCGAAATTTAAGATTGCGGGAATGCTTCTTGGCCAGAACTTTTAGCTTCAATACCTCTCAGCCACCTCCGACGAGCGACTGGAGAACTAAAGCTAACCGTAACGATTGTCGTAACTTGCACATAGCCGCTGCGCAAAAATACATCATGCGGGATTATTCTAGGTAGGCGGAAAAACGGGAGGACCTCACTAAATCCGAGAGGGCTAGCTTTAAAAGCTTGAGCAATGGGACAGACATAACAATAAAACCAGCCGATACAGGAGGAGCAATGTGATTCTTAGCACTTCTGAATACATACGAGAAGGATACCCTTATCTAAATGACTCAAAGTTTTACGAACCTCTCGCAGATAACCCTACAGTGCACCACACTGAGATTGTGACCTCAGCCTTTAAAGATCTCCTAGACGAGGACAGAAGAACCGCTAACGAGCATAAGTTAATGAAACCGGTACAGCCTTCCCGCGGCCGCTTTTTCATGGTCCCTAAGATTCACAAACCTCGTAACCCAGGACGCCTAATCCAATTCAAAATAAGTACAGTAACCAAACCCATATCAGTATATGTAGACAGTTTAATTAAACCTATACCTACACGTCTCAATTCGTCTATTCAAGACACAACTCACTACTTAAGAAAAATATCAAATTTATGCATACCAAAAGAATCATATCTGGTCACACTCGATGTGTCATCGCTGTATACGAATATCCCACACGATTATGAAGTAATTTATTCAATTGACATGTACGAACTCCACAAACAACCGGGCACCCCAGATGAACACGTCGTCGCTACTCTAGCGAGACTTGTCTTAGAACTCAACACCGTTCGGTTTTAATAATAAATACTTTAGGCAGATAAGCGGAACCGCGATGGGCACCAAAAAGGCCTAGAACTATGGCAACGAATTCATTGGAAAATTAGAGTCTCAGTTTCTTTCTGAACGTCCTCCTAAAGCCGATAATGTACAAAAGGTTTATTGATGATATATTTATTTTCCGGTACCACACTGAGGAAGAGATGGTGGACTTCATAGATCGATGCAACGTTGCTCATCCGAGCATCCGCTTTACACATTCGTACTCTGAAACCAAAATAAACTTCTTAGACGTCACTATTAAAATCGATGAATATAAACTCGCCCCGAGCCTGTACCGTAAGCCAACAGATCGACAGCAATACCTTCATTATCAAAGCAACCACCCTGACCATTGCAAGAACAGCATTCCCTATAGCCAAGCTCATCGTTTCAAACAATTTTGTTCCGAAAAGACATATATTGATGCGAGCAGCCAAAATTGAAAGTCAGTGCTGAAGAAACAAAACTATTCATCCCTTAAAACCGACGATGCAATCAGAAAAGCCAAGCAACTGAACCGAGCAGACCTTATCAGCCCGCGCCCTACGCAAAGCGACACACAGCGCAGAAATCTCTATCTAACTTATAGCATGAACCATCCTAATGTAAATAATATCTTAAGACGACAATGTAACATTCTCGAACAAAGCGAGCGCCTTAAACGCGCGTTTCCATCCACCCCTTGGGTAGTCCACAGAAGATCGCGTAACCTCAAAGACGCGCTAGTAAACTCTCGGATAAATTCATCGCCGCCACCTAACGAATGCATGGCTTGCATGCACCCAGGGTGTCTGATCTGCAAACAAATGCAGCACACAAACGCTGCCAGCAGCACGCACACGCAGTTCTCGTTCAAAATTAAATGGCACTTAACATGCGCCTCGTCGAATGTCGTGTACCTACTCGAGTGTACCCTAGGCAAAATGCAATGCGTATGGCAGAATAGAAAGGCATTCAGACTGGGCTTTAATAATCACAAATCTCACGCCATAAATCTTCCGACACTGCCACTATCCGGAATTCTCGCTCTCCAGAAGCACTTGTTTAATTGTCAGTGGCGCTCTTAGAATTTCGATTTAAACCAAATCGCGAATGTGAAAAGCGTGAATCCTACCTAATTTACTGATTCAACGCAATTAAATATAGAATAAATGAAAGCGCCGGCCGGCACTTTTGCATCGATTAAAATGCTATCAGATGAATAGCAACAGCGAACAGGGGATATTTTTTCACGTCTCAGACCTTATTGTTAGGAGTAGTACTCTATTTGTGGCCGGAACTGGATCATCAACGTTTCTCCTGTATTTCCAGGTTTTGATATGCATCTCCTTTCCTTTTATATCAAGGTTTAACATTGTTGCCTTTCACGTCTGACTCATGCATTCCCCACAAAACAACCCAAATGACCGTGCCTTTTTTTTATGTGACAGCACTTAAATTTGCGCGTGTAGCTTTCGTCTGTTCTGCGCTATCGTCCAGTCACGCCTGCCCGCCCGGACACGAAGTCACCCTCCACCCCCTCTCAAGGAACTACAACCGTCATCCCAACGTCTTTGAAACTTGGCCCCGATCATCAAGCTTCTTCACCCGGTCCCCGCAGGGGGCACCTGTGAAAGCAGGTGTTTGGAGAGTGGCGTCTCCCCCGACCCCGAGCCCCAGAGGGGGCGCCTGCACCTTAGGTGCTAGGTGCTTGGTGAGTAGCGTCACCACGGACCCCAGCCACGTGGGCCACCTATCCGCACGCAGGGGGCACCTACCTTAGTAGGTGCTTGTTGAGTGGCGTCACTACAAACCCCGAGCCATGTGGGTTCGCCCACCTACGTCTGGCTGTGCGTGGCTTAACCCGTGTCCGGGGAAAAGGGTACCATGCTGGTTGAGCTGAGCCCGAGGTATGTTTCAGGGCCCCCCGGCGAGGCAATACACCGCTTCGTCCCCTGCTTCTCGTAGACGGGTTTCCTGGCTTGGCCCGACCAGGATGATTCGGTCAGTCGCCTCTTCTACCCTCTTTTTCCTTTTTTCTCTTTTCCTCCCACCTCTTTCGCCTTTCTTCTGCTCTCTCATTCTTCCTTTTTCACCTTTTTAGGAGGCAAGGGCAAACCTTGACAAGAAACAGGTCCTGTCCCTGCAACCAGACTTGGGTAAAGTGCCCGGGCAGCACTGGTAGAGTAATAGACCCTTTCCGGAATTCAGTCTGACCACATTGATCACTATCATCATCATCTGAATGCGCCATATGTGCTATACTAATAGAAGCCTCTGTTTACTGATGAAGGAAGAAGTTGAAGATGCTCCTAAGCAGATGATTCGAGGCCCTATACATTCTGGATTTTAGCTCGACGTGAAGCAGGAATTGGACGCAAGAGCTGCATAAGCGTTCATTTCTAACTCAGTCCCAGTCAATCTGTCAGTAGCACTCACTCGTCTTCAAAGCCCCTTGATGTATAGGACTCTATCAAGGCGCCTATGTGGGTTGGCGTTCGTTTCGACTGGCTGCGTTTGTTTCGCCATCGACACTATGAGAGACTGAAAAATAATCTTAGTGAGGTGCACATTCTCGTTTACCGTTGACCTTTAAGTGACGGTACCCCATTAAATACTGCAGACCACAGGTTCATTGCCGCCATTAGTTTAGTAAAAGGTAAACTGCCATTTGAGTCACCAGATGGCACTGAATTCCGGAAAGGGTCTATTGTGTCAGCCAAGCCTTTCTTGCTATGGCACATCACCTACCCCGTTGTTGGGCTCGGTGGTGGGCGGTGCACCCGGGCACTAAACGTTCCTTCCCATGTGATGGGTTCTCGTGCAACAACCTTCCTTGATCGGCTTTCCGGAATGGGTCCGCACCGAAGTTCCAACCACTGTCAACATGCCATGTACCCCTGCTAGATTCCCAAAGTTTTCGGTCCTCCATTCTGAAACTGAAAAACAACTATCAAAGTTTTTTCCCGTTCTTGGAGCATGAATCTACTGTCGGAAATAAACTCAAGGCCAAGAAAATACCTTCTGGCGACCTGCTTGTTGAAATCGAATCAAGGCAGCAGAGTGCTGCACTTGTTGCTTTAAGTTCCATATCTAAGCAGAAAATCACAGTTACACCTCACCGCAAGCTATGTACCATCCAGGGGGCTATTTCTGAGGATTACCTCCTTGACTCCTCAGACAGTGAAATAGTAGAGAGACTTTCTGACCAAGGTGCTGCAGCTGCAAGGCGTATCTCCTTGCGCCGCGACGGCCAAGAACGGAAGACCAAGCACATAGTTCTTACATTTAAATCCAATACATTGCCAGAGGCTGTAAAGGCTGGGTACCTTCACTGTAAAGCGCGGCCCTACGTGCCGAATCCTCGCACGTGTTTTAACTGTCAGAGATTTGGTCATGGATCCGAGAACTGCCGAGGCAAAGCCAGTGCGGTCAGGCTAACCTTCAAGCAGATACATGCTATAACGACTCCAACTGTGTCAACTGCAACAGTACCCATTCCGCGTATTCCCGCTCTTGTAAAACATGGAAAGATAAAAAAAAAAACTATTCTTACCATGAAAGGGAAGGAAAATCTCTCTTATCCAGACGCACGTCGTCGCTTTGCGTTGTTGCAAAAAGGCGGCTTTTCGGAGGTGGTACAGCGGGGGCCTGCACCACTGAAAGTGGCAGGGGCAACCCAGACGTCTTTCCCAGGCAATGGAAAGCCACTGCAGTCCTCCGAACCCAAGCTGAAGAATCAACTCCCTGGTTATGCACTTTCAGCAGGTCGGTCTCCGGACCACTCCAGCCAGAGTGCTAGCTGCCCTGCACCTTCAGGGCAGCAGCCTCTCCGTTCTGGCGGAGAGTGTGCAAAGCCTGCATTCCCTTCTCAGGATGGGCCGGCCGCTGCAACTCTCATACCCGTTAGCACTGCGCGGTCCCCTTCCAGGGAAAGGAATTGACGCTCTCGTCCGCACTTATCGGAGAGGACGTCCTCTTCCAAGGAGCGGCTTGGCTCTTGTGTCGCTCCTACAGTAAAAAGGGGTTGGAACGGGTGGATTCGGGCAGTGCCCTGCCCAACACACCTGCTGCCCCTTCTGCAGGGTTAGGCCGTGGCCGGGGCCTGGAGCCCCGTGCCCCGAGCCTGCCCAAAGCCCCACCCAAAGCCCCGTCCCAAGAGGCGGAGGCAATGGATGATTGTAGTGAGGTGTCTGCGCCTGCGTCTGATCGGGACGACATGGGCTGGCAGATAGCTAAATCTAAACATAAGGGAAAAAAAACAGTAACTCCTCCAAAGTGTCGGTGTACATTCTTTTTTGCCCTGCGCGGCATAGTCCAGGTTTTTACTTTTACTTGTTGTTTACTACTTTTACTGATTTACTAATCTTTTAACCTTGTTTTAGAATAATGACTAAACTCACTTTTACGCCGTAGAACTGCCGCGGTTTTTTAAGGAATATCGATGATGTTATTTTTTTGTCGACGAATTACGTCCTATAACTTTCACTTTACGAGAGACTCATCCTAATGATCATCATAAGTCAGTCTTACGCCGCCATCAGCGTTTTTAGAAAAGATCGCCCTGCTTCAAATGCATCAGGTGGAGCAGCTGTAGCTGTTCAAAGTGGCGTCGCATGCTCTCAGGTTCCTTTTTGCGCACCTACTGAGGCTGCGGCTGTACGTCTTCTTTTGGACCGCCTCATCACGATTGCCTCCATTTATGGTCCACCAAACATTCCACTGCATCTTCATGATCTCCAAAGACTTGTTTCACAGCTTCCTCACCCATTTTTACTTTCAGGAGACTTTAATGCTGACCACCCCTTGTGGGGTAGCGCCCGTCAGGGTTCACGTGGCGGAGTCTTTGAGCGGTTTTTATGAACATCTCGGCTGTGCCTTTTAAATAAAAGAGAGCCAACCGTTTTCAGTGCAGCTCACAATTCATTTACATCCAGCGATCTTTCCATCTCATCCCCTTCTGTGTTTTCCTTATTTACATGGAAAGTATTGGATAATCCTTTTGGAATTGAGCACTTTCCGGTCATTGTGGAGAGTCTGGTCTCAGTTCCAAGCTTAATGAAACGTACCCCTCGTTGGAAACATGACAAGGCAGACTGGAGTCTTTTCAACCTAAATGCAGAACTTAAGCCTTGCATGTTCTTGTCCCTAACACACGATGAACCCACCACATGCATTACACAACAGATCACTAATGCCGATTTTCGCTCCCTTCCTCAGACCTCCTCTAGCTTCCTCAAAAAGTGTAAACCTTGGTGGAATGATGACTGTTCCAATACCAAGAAAAAACAGGGCAAGGCATGGGGTATAAATTCCGCAGATAGCCGACATTCATGAATTTGATAGTGTTTCAGCGAAATAGGGCCCAAGCTCATAGGACCAGGAAGCAGGCCAAGAGGAATTCCTGGAGAGGCTATCTGTTCTCTATCAGCTGCTATGCCCCAGAAAAGGAAGTGTGGGCACGACTGCACAAGGTTGAAGGCAAATACCACTGCTTTACAGCCCCTCTTTTTCCCTCTGTAAACTTTTACAAGACTAGGCCATTGTGATGAAAATAATTCCTGGAGAAGGGGAACAAGAGGGACAAAGGTCAAACACAATTCTCCAAACAGAGCAAGGTGACTGGTGCGCGACCAAAGAAATCCGCCTTAAATTGAAAGCTTCAACTTTGTTGGTGTTAGACTGGTGGCAGCTGATAAAACCTACTGACGTCTAACCCCTGGTTAGCTCGATTCTGTTCCTGCGCTCGCACGAGGCGGTCGCAGAATGAGTAGCTCCGATGGAGTGGCGATAGCGGCCCTTGCCGGCCGTGGTTCTTTTGTTGATAGCGCGGCTGTTGCCGATGACTACAAAGTGGTGTTACCGCCGATCCCAACCGGGATGGCGGTCATGAACTCTGTTCTGCTGCACGGCGATTTGAAGGGGCGTGCCTACCGCATCGAGGACTTCAAGACCGAGCTGAAAATGTGTGGCGTTTTAAACGAGATTCTGTCATTTGGAGCATTCCAAATGAACCATGTGTGGATGGCAACGCTGAAAACACCGGAGGCGAAGCAACGCCTCGTTGAGGCCAAACAGCTCAATGTCAAGAACTTGCGCTGCATCGTCATCGACCCGAGCTGCTCCGAGGTACGCCTTCGTGTCCATTGGGTGCCCTTCCATGTACCAGACGACACGGTGCAAAAAATGTTGGAGCCCTTCGGCAAGGTCGCCGAGGTGAGCCGAGAGAAGTGGCGAGTCGAAGGATTCGAAGGAATCGAGTCGACCACACGCACCGTCCGCATGACGCTTAGGAGCGGTGTCACACCAGACGGGATGCCCCACCAGCTTCGCTTCCAGGGCTTCAATGCACTTATTGTAATCCCAGGACGCGCGCCGGTCTGCTTGCGCTGTAAAATGACCGGGCACATCAGGCGCGACTGCCGCACCCCGAAGTGCTCAAAGTGTTTCCGTTTCGGGCATGACAAAGAAGAATGCGTGAAGACCTACGCAGGCGCGACGGCGGCACCGCCAGCACGAGAGGTCTCACCGCACATCATGGATGCGGATGAGGCGGAGACTGCAATACGTGGATTGGAGCTCAAGGCACCCGCCGGGCCCGATGGCAGGACAACGGCCCTCGGCGCCAAGGGTGGAAACGAGTCGGCGCCCGTGATCACAGTTCCGGACGGCGCGCAACCTTCTCGAGTGGTGGTGACTCCCGAGAGCTTCAAAGCCCCAACCGTCGTCCACTCCCCGCCAAGCGAGGATGCGTCGTCCAAGGATCCCATTGACATGGATGAAACTGGCGAGTCCATCAAGCGCGGCCTCGACGACCCCGAACCCTCCCTGGGGGGTGCGGTTCCTAAGCCTACCCAGGGCAAGGAAAGGAACAAAAAGGGGCGGTTCCTGCCCCTGCACCCCACCCCTCCCGACGTTCGGACCCGGCACTACTCCAAGTAAGGCGGTTATCGCCTGGTCTCGAGAACTTATGCGCAATTGCTAAGGCAAGTGCCCCATTTTAACACGGCATGATTTGTACGTTCCCACCAGCATTGAAGGTAGCATCGCTAAATGTTTGAGGTTTCGGAGCACGGAAAAAACAATACCAAGTACAGCGTTTGCTGAGTAAGGAGAAACCCGATTTCTTAGCGGTGCAAGAAACTAAGATGTCTGAAGAGGAACAGGTAGCTAACGCACTAAGACCTTTTCTTCTTACGTACGAAGTTTGTGTTACCCACGCTGTCGGGGTTTCGGCAGGCTGTTTTTTGTTCATTAGAAAGTCATTGCCTTTGTCGGAATTAGCCGTGACCACCGATATGGAAGGTCGTTTTATTTTGTGTGATTTCTTATTTTCAGCAGTTCACTGGCGGCTTATTTGCATATATGCCCCCAGTACGGTGAAAGACCGGGTTTCCTTTTTTTATGGCTTGCGCCGTTTTCTGGATTGTGATAGGACAATCGTACTGCTTGGCGATTTCAACTGTGTTGTTAGAGCAATAGACAGGACGCCATGCAGACCATGCAGCGATAGGAGCTAGACAGAGCTAGGCGAATTGATTGAAGATTTCGATCTGATAGACGCCGGAACCGTGAAGAATGATACGAGCGAGATTCGGTTTACGCATTTTCAGGCGTCATCGCACGCGCGCTTAGATAGGATTTACGTTTCAGCCTCCGTGGCAACTACACTAAAGAGCTATCGTGTCGCTCCAGTTTTCTTTTCTGACCATTGTTTCATTTCGACGTCGATTGGCGAAAAAGCGCCAATGAAAGCGAAGTTTGACTGGAGGCTGTGGAAGCTGAACTTGAAGATCCTCGCTGACAGAATATTTGTGAGCGCGGTGGAGGAAGGTTTTAGATCGCATTTTGAAAGCACGGGCGGCGATATTTTTGACGAGTGGGAGACTTTCAAGCAGAAGGTTAAGATGCTGGCGATAGAAAGGTCGTCTGTTTTAGCATACCAGGCACGCCGTGCCGAAAGAAACTTAAATGCCGATTTACAAGCGCTGTCAAGAACAGAGTGTCAGTCGCCCGGGGCGGCTACTAAAGATTTAGAAAGTGTTAAGGAGAGGCTGGAAGAGCTGAATGAGGAGCGCTATCGCGGAGCCGTTGTACGCGCTCGATCCGAAAAGTATCTGATGAGTGAGCAGCCGACAAAACGGGCGTTAGCAGACGAGAAGAGATACGCTCTCCGGAACGAAATAGGTGAGATCCAGTATCAGGGTGTGACCAGCACAAACCCAAAATTTATCCAGAGAGCATTTGTGGCGCATTACAGGCGGATCTTCGAAAGCCAAGATCTCGGAAGGAGGGATCCCGTGTGTGGGGAACTGTTAGAATCCTTACCGCAACTAACGGAAGAAGAGCAGGAAAGTATTGCTCGACCAATCACCATTCAGGAGATCGAGAAGGCCATAGATGAGGTGCCACACTCAAAGGCTCCCGGACCTGATGGGTTATGTGCTGAATTTTACAAGAAGTTTAAGAGCGTAGTCTCTAGCGTTTTGTTCCGAGTTGTTTCAGCAGCGTACGAACGGAAAGAACTGCCTCCGTCATTTGGGCGTACTTTCACTGTTTTACTTCCTAAAAGCGACGACGTTGGAAAATTAGGTCAAGTCACTGGGTACCGCCCAATAACACTGTGCAACGCAGATTATAAGGTTTTCGCAAAAATCCTAGCTCGCCGACTCCAGAGTGTTGCTTGTCAGCTTATCGGAGATCACCAAACCTGCGGCATACAGGGTAGATCGATTTTGACAAACGTTCATGTTGCTCGTAGCGTTCTGGAGGCTTGTGACAATGGCACGCGACAAGTTGCTATGCTCCAGATCGACCTAGACAAGGCCTTTGATCGTGTAAAGCACGATGTTCTTTTTGATGTTTTACACCGCATAAATGCGGGCGAAGTTGTTTTGGAAGGGGCAAAAATGGCATATAAAGGCTTCACCACGAGGCTTATTGTCAACAAGGAACTGACAGAGCCGATCCACGTGAGAACGTCCGTGCGACAGGGATGTCCTATGTCGCGTTTACTGTTTAATGTGTACTTAGAGTTGTTTTGTTTAAGTGTTATTAATAGTAAGCAATGTCAGGGATTCCAGCTGGAAAATGCTGAGATCAAAGTCATGAGCTATGCGGACGACATTGCAGTGTTTTGCTGCGACAAGCGAAGTGTTAGCGCCGCTGTTTTATTGGCAAAATCTTTCTGCGAGGCGACGGGTGCAGCAATAAACTGGAGTAAATGCCGCGGGTTTTGGCACGGTGCGTGGGCGACAACGCCTTCAGTTTTTGAAGGGGTGTGTTGGGACTGTGTGCCCTGCACATACCTCGGAGTGCCCCTACAATGTTACAGAGTGAACAAAAACTATTGGTCGGAAGTCGCCACCGACTTGGGCAGGCGCGCCTCCCGCTGGAGGCAGCGTGATCTGTCCATCTTTGCCAAAGCGACTGTTTGCAATGTTTTTCTAATCTCAAAGCTTTGGTATGTTTTGCAAGTCATACATTGTGCGCGCATCAATGTGCAGAAATTTCACCGCATTTTTGCCGTATTCATTTGGGGAACGAGCTGGGAGCGTATGAGACGGGACAACCTCTTCCATAGGGTACGTAACGGGGGTCTCGGACTATCTCACTTGTTCGTTAAGCAACTCGTTTCTCGGTTTATTTTCCTACGAGATCAAGAGCACCCATTCATACGCACGTTCATCCAGACCAATTTGTCCCCTCACCTGCCGTCATTCCTTGTCTCGTCACATGGTGGGGAGCCATATAGGCTTGTTGGATACCAGAAAGAGGTTGTTGACACAGTTTATTTTTTAACTGCCCGTTTTTCTTTAGACTACCTGTCTGTTGTGAGCAAAAAAACGCTAGCACGTGATTTGGTGATGAGCCTGTTCCCGACACCACTTTATAGAGCTGTCATTTGTCCCGATGGCCACGATGTGTTAAAGCGGGTCAAGGGAATGTGTGTCCCTCCTTCCGTTAAATCTTTCTTTTTTAAACTGCACACCAACACTCTACCCGTTAAGGCATGGCTCAGGGAAAAAGGAATCTATGTGCCATGGTCGGTTGACTGTCTCGTATGTAAACAACCAGAAACCATCGAACACGTTTTTTATTTTTTGCTGGGATGCAGTTTTTTTTTTTTGGGACGTCCTTCAACGCACTCTGAAGAAGCAGTTGTGCATTAGCCCATCCGGCATTCGCTTCTTGAACGTAACGAATGACAATGGTGTTCCTTTTGATTTGATTATGTTGCTTGGGTTGTGTAGCATATGGAGGTCGCGCATGGCGGTCCGCCACGCCGACCCCAATGCTAAAGAAGTGAGATAATACTTTTTCAGCCTCATTAGGCGAGTAGAAAGTGTTCTTTCAAACCGTGAGCCGAAGCCCGACTGGCTAGGCATTTCTGAGCCTCTCCTTAAGATGAGAGGTTTTTAATGTGCTCTACAAAAAGTGTTGCAGACCATTTTTAACATTTTGACTGTTTATGTTTTTCCTCTGCAATAAAGAAAAAAAAAAACCTGGTTAGCTCAGTTGGTAGAACGCTCCACCTGTAATGAAGAGGTCCCGGGTTCGATACCCGGACCAGGCAGATTTTTTTTGGTCGCGCACCAGTTACCTAGCTGTGTTTTTAGGTTTGTGTTTGTCTTTGTCTCTCTTGTTCCCCTTCTCCAGTGATTATTTTCATCATTCTTGTCCAGGTCGCTTGCACTTTTGAATTTAATTGCCCTCTAATCAGGCGAATGTGTTGGGCGCACATTTTGCAGCAGTTTCAAAATCATCTCAATACTCTCCAGCGTTTCTGAAGTTTAAAGCAGATGCAGAAAGAACGAAAATCAGTTTGGCAGGAGGAGACTCTGCACCATATAATCAACCGTTTACAATGGTTGAGCTTCAACTGGCTCTCAAAATCCGGAAGCATTGATCCCCCGGTCCTGATCGAATATATTATGAGATGATTCGGCATTTGTCGGGGGAGTCACTCACAGCCCTCCTGACATATTTTAATGAACTATGGAACGATGCACTCTTCCCTGCCGATTAGAAGCAACCGGAAGTAATTCCGCTGTTGAAACCTGGGAAAACATCCTTCACTTCCTACAAGTTACAGGCCGATTGCACTGACTATTTGCTTAGGGAAAACGTTTGAAAGGGTGATTAATAAGCGTCTTGTTTTTTTTCCTTAAGCAACACAATATTTTGAATGTAAATCAATGTGGCTGTCGATCAGGACGTTACACCATAGACCATTTAGTCCGGCTGAAGACTGGTGTACCTGAGGCGTTTGTAAATAGGCAGCATTGCGTATCTGTCTTTTTTTTTTATTAAGGAAAGGCTTACGATACCACTATGAGGCATGACATCCTTCGTGACTTGATCATGTATGAAGTACGCGGCAGATTGCTTCATTGTATAAAAAACTATCTTAGTGGACGTTTCTTCCGTTTACGGTTAGGCGCGACAGTACCCAATCGCTTTGTCCAGGAGAATGGTGTTCGTCAGGGCAGAGTACTTAGTGTCACCATCTTCGCCATAAAAATTAACTCTCTTTGTCGTGTCATACTTTCCTCAGTATCATATTCATTATGCGTAGATGACATCCACATTTCTGTAGCATCGTGTAATATGCCTAGCTGTGAAAGACAGCTACAACTAGCCATAAATAAAATGACTATATGGGATAACGATAATGGTTTTAAGTTCTCTCCAGAAAAAAAAACTATTTGTGTTAAATTTTCTTTGCGGCGGGGGCTCTGGTTAGAACCCTCTCTCATGTTAAATGGAAATGCCATCGAAGTTAGAACTGAGCATAAGTTTCTGGGAGTGATATTTGACAGTAGCTTAGCTTTGTCTCCCAACTCAAATGACTAAAGCAGAAATGTATGCAGACATTGAACATTCTTAATGTTGATTATGGGTCTGCTGTGTTTGCGTCTGCTCGGCCGTCTGCCTTAAAAATGCTTGACCGTGTGCATCACCTAAGGTGGCGTCTCGCAACCGGTACTTTTAGGACATCTCCTCTTTTATGCTTGCATGCTGACTCCAATAAAATGTCATTTGAAAAAAGGCGGCAGTATCTAAGCCTGGTTTATGCCTACAAGGTGTTATCAAAAGCCGGCCATCCAGCCCACAGTGGTATTCGAGATTCTAAGTATTGTCGTACTTTTGAGCATGAACGAACTGTTGTCAGACCCTTGAGCCTTCGTTTTGAGAGCCTCCGTGTCTTAACCTGCCACGTGAGGGTGTTCATTTCATAAAAAGTGCATATCATACTGCCCCATGTATGTCCAACCTATAGCTTGTGATTGGTTTTTTGCAAAATTTAATAAACGTAACGTGTCTCCACTCATTCTACAACAGGAATTCTTAGCTCTGTGAGAAAATACAGACATTACTGCCAGTTTTATACTGACGCTGCCAAGTTCTCAATGTATGTCCGGTTCGCTGTTTATTCAAATTCGTTTACCCATGTCACTCGACGTAACAATGTCGCGAGCATTTTTACTGCCGAACTATATAGTGTTCTGGCAGCACTTGACTCTAATCGGGAGCAAAGTGATGAAAGCCATTATATTTGTAGACTCTCAAGGTGTTCTTACTGCAGTATGCTCTGATACACCAACTATGAATATGTTGACTCAACTCGTACAGGGCAAAGCTCAACAGGGACTCGCTGGTGGGAAGGGCATTAAGTTTTGCTGGAGCCCGAGCCATGTGGGTATCGCAGGCAAAGAGGCTGCAAATAGACTAGCCGCCTCTTCAAAGAACCTTTTACCGTGGAATGTCCGCGTATTCTACCAAGACCTTAAAACGTCCGTAAAATTTTCACTCTCGCAGCTATGGAAATCTGAATGAAAGTTAGCCGATAACAATAAGCTTCATGCCACCAAACCAGAACTTGGTGCATGAAAAATCTCGTATAATAAAAATCGTTTCCACGAAGTTCTCCTGTGCGGTTGAGAATTGGCCAATCGTTCCAAACCTATCAATACCTGCTTATAGGTGAGGGACCGTCAATATGCGAGCACTGTGGAGAAACCTAATCTGTTTAGCATGTGCTTTTTCTTTGCCGTGGCCATCTACAACAATACAAGGACCTATTTCCCCAAGGTTTTCAAGTACAACATCCCATTTTACAGTGTCTTGGTTCTAGGAGAGCAGACTCTCATATCAATTAAACGTCTTTTAGCTTTTTCTCAAAACAAAAGGTATTTTAAACAAACTGTAGCCAAGTTCTAGTTTAGTCAGTGTACTTTTTCCAATGTTTTTTTGCTTACCTAGTTTGGCGCGCTATTTATTTATTTATTGGGTTACCTACAGCGCCCTTGCTAGGGCATTATTGTAGGGAGGAAGACAGTACAATATATACGCAAATGCATAGCACATAATAAAAAGCAGGCTGCGTGACGCGGGAACATTGATAATGACAGCAATAGCAAATTATGTGGATGATAACACCACAGCAACTTTACCACAGAAACACCAAGAAAAAGATTATAAGATATTGACAGCAAAACAGAGATAACTAATTTAACAGAAAATTTTGTAGCGTTGTAAAAAATGAGAAATGTGGAGCAGAGACGATTTCAGCTGGTAAGTTGTTTCGATCATGTACTGTACGGGGAAAGAAACTGTACTTAAATATGTTTATTCTGTACCTGTTTTCGTAGACTTTCATAGGGTGATCTGTACGGGGAGACACATAAGTTGGTTCTTTTATGTATTGTTCTTTATTAATGCCATTTCTGTTATTAAATGTGTTATAAAATAAGGACAGTCTAAGATATTTTCGGCGGTCAGCAAGCGAAGGCCAGCCTAATTTGGTACATATAGCAGACGAGCTTTTAGAGAAATCATGATCGCCAGACATAAACCGCGCTGCATGTTTTTGTATGCGTTCGAGCTCATCTATACTTGTCTTAGTGTAAAGATCCCACGCGGCGCAAGCATATTCTAAAATCGGACGCACGTTTGCCATATATAAAGTTTCTTTGAGTTTTGCAGGTGCTTGCCTAAAGTTACGTTTAAGGAAGTTCAATGTGCGGCTGACCTTAGAGGACAGGTAATTAACATGAGAGTTCCAGGATAGTTCGCTAAAAAAGAGAACGCCTAGATACTTACATTCTAAAACAAGAGATAAGCTTGTGTTACCAAGGAAAAATTCCGTGAGAAGCGGTCGTCGTTTGTTAGTAAACCTGACCAGATTGCATTTGTTTAGGTTCAGAGTCATCTGCCATGTTTGACACCAGGCTAAAATAGAGTTCAGGTCGCCGTCGGAGCTCTTGCGCCGGAAAACCCGCAAACAACAACTTCTTCACCCGGATGCAAATTGTCCCACGCTTCCCTCTCACGAAAGCTCCAACCGTCACCACTGGGAAATGTGGACCGACCGTAGCATTGTATAAACCACTGCCCATCCGTAACTCTCCGTACGCTTCAAAGGAAACTCCAACCGTCATCCCGCCGTTTTTGAAATTTTGTCTTGACCGTAGCATTGTATAAACACCACCCGCGTTCATCCGTAAAAAAGTCTTGACGAAGGCCGGACTCGGGCCGAAATATCGAAGAATAAAGCGTCCGGTGTTGCTATTTTCACCAAGGGTTTTCTTTTCTTCTGTGTTATATATATATATATGGGTGGTTTCATCTCAAATCGTGCAGGCAAAAAGGGTCGAATTTTTAATTTCGATGAATAAAATATATGTTATGGCGCCGTTTTTAAAAACGCAGTCGCCGCAGACCGCAAGTTCGTCGGATTTTTTGTTCGCGACTTATGAATTTTTAAAGAGGCCGCGGCGAAAAGCAGTGTTTTTCACACCCGTCGTGGGTCGGGTGTTTCGCTTGATCTCCCGCCGTGGATTTTCAGTCCACATTATATTATCTTTTTTAAAGCACTCTGTGGACACATTTAAAAGGCTCCAATACCATAAAATAATTTTAGGCGTTTTGCTTTTTTTCTGTAAAAATGTCAAAAACGCCCCCTTGGTCAATTGTTGACGAACTTTGACAATTAATTACTGGCGATCTACTTAGGTTAAATCAATACTTTTTATGTCCACGGAGAGCCCAAAACACGTTCTTTATATGTATTATAAAATAACTTGGCTGTATAAAATATTATTTGCGGTACGTTTACGTTAATGTTATGTGAAAACCAAAAAGTACCATTTTTGAAATTGATTTTCTCAAAAAACCCATTTTTTATTTTTTTTATTTTTTGTTAAAATGTAGATGTGATAGTTTTCTACGCGAAAATCAAGTCTAGAAAGTGTATATTTTGTTTGTATGTTTTATATTTAGGCCTCAATATCGGAAAAAAAACGTCTTTGTTTTGCAAGACCCAAGTCAGACATTCCGACCCATCCGTCTCTATGAATTGTGAAAAAGTTTTCTTGAATTTTCTTCTGCATTTTGTAATCAATTATAAACGAATTTTGTGGTATTGAATATTTATGTATGTTTTGATAAGAGCGGGAACCACGAGATACATATCTAACCAAATCAGCAGGCCTTGTAGACTTTGAATAACCAAAGGCACAGACGTTGTATTGTTTCGATTTATAAATCTTTCACAGTAAACCAGCACGACTAGCTAATAGCTGTCATATTACTGAGACAAAGAAAGTCACCACATCCGTCGATATGTTATATACAATTCTTTCCGAAACCAAACACTGGGGGTTTGTTCACCGCACATCGCACAGGTCACCAGGGAATGTCCTTTCACTTCCGTAATACACAAAAGTGGTGACACAGAAACGGTCCGCAACACACAGAGAGTGTGTCATGGAGAGGGGTAGGAAATAAAAATAAATAAATAGGAATTAAATTGCCCAACTGCGATCTTAACGAAAATTGCGTTAAAAAAATAAAGTATTTAGGTTGGAGTGGTGGCAAGACGATAGGTCCATGCCTGGTGGAGAGTCAGACAAAGAAGTCGACGGCACGTAAAGGTAAAACAAAAAAAAAATCAATAATTTAATAAAGACGGGAAAACTCAGCCGCACATGGCAAGAAGATAAACCAACTCCTCCGGGCATTCCCTAAATGGGACGCAACCAAATGCGTGCGAACACGCTCTCTACATCATCGCCTAGGCCGCTACGCCATGACAAAATAAACCCAACAACTGAACAGTGCTAACAAACAGTTAGTAAGAAAACATTGAAAAAAAAAAAAAAGTTCAAAAACGCACCCGAGAAACTAAGTTCAGCGGGGCGAAGAAACACACACGAGTCGGTCCCACGACACTGAACTCTGGCAGGAGGACGGCGTCCAGATGATGCTCGAATCTGTTTTTCCCTCTGTTACGCACATCCACGACGGCTGTGAGGAACAGTGGCTGTGCGAAAGAAAGTGAAGAATAGATTCGAGCAGGCGATGCGCGAGAAGGTAACCGAGACTATGCCTGAAGCTTCATATCGGGAGAGGAGCTTTCGAGGTAGTTTCTGCAGTTACTCAAACTTTCTCTTTCCCCATCCCTTTTTCAAAAGAGCACATCAGCCGGCGCTGACTTTTCATCTCGGGAGAAGCCCACTCTTCACAAACGGTTATAGTTGACAAGGAGGCTGACTTCGACCCAACTAGTCTCCGGGCAAAATACAAACACAAGTATATTTACCAACACGCTCGTTTTAATGTCAGTCTCCGGGCTTTGCTGTTTCCAAAAGAGATAGCCCTTTATAAGGACAGAATGAGCGGGTTGGTGGGGATAATTAAACTTAAACAGCCCCTTCTCGTTTTCTTCCTCAAGTTTAATAGATAACCCTTCGGTGCTATCGGATCTCCCCGGAGAGAGAGAGACAGCACGACCGTTTCAAGGTAAGGATAGGGCGCTCGAAGCTGGGGCAAACAGGCGGTATCGTTTCACGCATGCACGGATGGCTGGTTTCAAATTTCCCCACATCCCTAACGAAACCGGCCCATCTTCGTGGGTGCGTCTGTGGGATTTCTGTCCCGCGCCGCCGGTTTTAGCGCGCACGCGGCGTTGTTTTGGCTGGCAGAACAGTTGTTGACCGTCGATATTGTAAGGCCATGGTGTCCTCATCCTTGCAGGCAACGATTCCTTTGTTTTCCCTTGTGCAATAGTCTGACTGACTCCTCCTGGGTGGCTGTCACTGTTCGCCGCGTCAACGACACAATCGTACCATTTTACTCCTCGTGACACAGGGTGCGCTGCTCGCTTTACTGTCACGGGCCGTCCCATCTAACACAACGAGCGCGAAAGGTCGTGGTCATCTGCTGGCTCCGAAAGGGCGGGACGTTCATGCAGGCCAATGAGGGCCCCGAATCAATACGACGTCTGCCGACTCCTACACGTTAAAAATTTACGACACCTGCTGGTCTGTTAAGAAGTGTTGCTTTCTCTTTTTGGAACTCCTCCCAATGTAGCTTGCCGCCTATAATAAAATTTAAATAAGAAATAAATATAACAGGGTGGAAATACTGTATTTCATTTTTATGTGGGAACGTTGAAAAAAATAAAAAAAACTATTTCCAAGCTTGTGAAGACGCGCAATTCGTAAGTCCATTTCGTGCCGTAAAAACATGTTTTTGTACGATATTGATGCTTAAATATAAAACATACAAACAATATATACACTTTCTAGACTTGATTTTCGCATAGAAAACTATCACATCTACATTTTAACAAAAAATAAAAAAAATAAAAAATGGGTTTTTTGAGAAAATCAATTTCAAAAATGGTACTTTTTGGTTTTCACACAACATTAACGTAAACGTACCGCAAAGAATATTTTATACAGCCAAGTTATTTTATAATACATATAAAGAACGTGTTTTGGGCTCTCCGTGGACATAAAAAGTATTGATGTAACCCAAGTAGATCGCCAGTAATTAATTGTCAAAGTTCGTCAACAATTGACCAAGGGGGCGTTTTTGACATTTTTACAGAAAAAAAGCAAAACGCCTAAAATTATTTTATGGTATTGGAGCCTTTTAAATGTGTCCACAGAGTGCTTTAAAAAAGATAATATAATGTGGACTGAAAATCCACGGCGGGAGATCAAGCGAAACATCCGACCCACGACGGGTGTGAAAAACACTGCTTTTCGCCGCGGCCTCTTTAAAAATTCATAAGTCGCGAACAAAAAATCCGACGAACTTGCGGTCTGCGGCGACTGCGTTTTTAAAAACGGCGCCATAACATATATTTTTTTCATCGAAATTAAAAATTCGACCCTTTTTGCCTGCACGATTTGAGATGAAACCACCCATATATATATATATATATATATATATATATATATATATATATATATATATATATATACACACACACACGGCAGAAAACGCACTTCAGACGGTATTTGGAGTTTTTAAAACATATTATTCGTAAAGTTCGTCATCGTTTCGGCCTCAGACAGACCTTTTTCGAGGCAGTCTCAAAAAAGGTTAGTCTCAGGCCGAAAGGTCGACGAACCTTACGAATAATATGTTCTAAAAACTTCAACAATCGTCTCAAGTGCGTTTTCTGCCGTATATACTTTTCATCATCATGCGCTACGGTTCTCTCTCTCTCTCTCTCTCTCTCTTTATATATATATATATATATATATATACCTACGACAACTCTTAAAGATGCTTCACCTATAGGCCGACCAGATGTGTCTGGCTCAAACGTATCGAAGTGAAAAAAAAAAACAGGGGGGGGGATAGAAGCGACCGCCTACGTCATTGTAACAACAGCATTCGTTATTGCCGCGCCCATCGTCTTAAAGAGACACTCAACCTAGGGAAAAAAAGATCTTGTACCTGGCTAGGGAAGACATGTCTCAAAATTAATGTTAGGCGAAAAAACATTTTTTTACTCAATGTTTAGGTTTTGATACGACTTTTTTTTTAATTCTGGGAGAAACGGAACTTGCACCACTGTGGGAAAATGATAGCGCTTGTACCACTGATCTTTAATAAACGGGGCTGTATAGCGCATAGCCGTACTCCGAGCAGGGCGCAATTGAAGCCACCAGAAGTTTGATGTTTGTCCCGGAGGTCGGCACTCTGCTGAGCTTTCTAGTGCATTCTGTCGATGATTCGGTCCGTACTTTTCGGTGCCTTTTAGTGGGCTTTAATATTCATAGTACGGGGATGAGTAGAGCTAGTGATAATTATAAATTACGGGTGGAGCCAGCTTTTTCCACCTTCACTGTTCTGCTGGTTCCATCTGTAATATTATTAATCATGCTGCGAACTAAATCCCGAAAATTAGGCATTTGAACTTGGGACATGTGCACACTTGATCAACTAGAATCTCACGATGTTTACATTAAATGGCTTCCCCTTATACTTCTCGGTCTGCATGCGCTCATATGCGCAGCAAGCAGGCCCCGTTGAGGTGACAAGCGAAAGTCCAGCGCCCACGACGCTTTTCGAACCAGCACTTGGAAGTGGTACTAAGCCTGCGAAGCGCTTACTTCCGGGACAAACCGCTTACTTCCGGGGCTTCATACCTGTTAGCTGAATGCCCCACCCAGCCCCCTATAAAAAGGTCATTGGATTCTACCCACCTAGTTTGCGCTCTAAGCTCGCTGGACCTCAATGTTCCCTCAGAGTGAAAATTATTTGGTTAAAACGCTAGCATAACCATCCAACAGTGGTACAGTTGGAGCACCTTCACGCAGTGCGGAAAAAATCGTGTCGTCACGTACCGTCCTCAGGTAGCTCAGGTAAATTACACCATTTTGCTGTAATGCGCAGAGGGGCTACAGCTATAGATTTTATTTCTTTGCACATTGTAATCGAAAAATACACCCTTTTTATGTCTTCCCCGCCTGCACCTCATCTGCTCCAGCACTCCCGCAACAAGAGCGACTGCATAAACTACGAACTATATATTATTAGAGTCGACTGCGGTACATCCCAAACTACATTTTGGTTTTCCGCTCACAGCTTGATGGACGATACTGCCTTGCCAAGCAAACCAATCCCCTTCCCTTCCTCCTGACCCGGCCGTTCGTTTGGGATTTTGCTCAGCCATTGTGATCATGTTTTTTTGCGGGACAGATGGTTGATTGTCTAAACAAGCACGTACCTTCCATCGCCCCTTCAGCTTCTTCAAATACAGAAAACAAAGGACATGTAACACAATTTGTATGGTCTTTTCAGGCTAATTTAAGCTGTAGAAGCTCAATGTACAAATGGGGGTCAATCACTGGCCAAAAATGTTTTAATTTAGCAGGGGTGAAACGGAAGCTCGAACTTACTTTGCAGGAACCCCAAAGTGGGACTTCTTCGGGGGCTCATCCTAAGGGCCACTTCTTCAACAACCCTTATATCAGCATGAACTTCATACAACCCTGGTGTCCGGTTACCCACGAATGAAGTTGTGTAAACCCCGTCGCCCCTTTGGACATCGAACCCTGCAAAGCAAACATATATGTGATCACGCCGTAATGAGCATTTCACCCTATCCGTTTCAACTAAGATTGCCCTTCTTTAAGCCTGACCAAAATATTCTACCGGGAAAAAATATTTTCATTGACTGCGGTCCGTGCATAAAAAATCATGTTAAAAAAAAACAAAAAAACATATATGTCTTCCGTGCAGAAAAAGTGAGCAATGTAATTGCTCGCGCGTGAAATTCTATAAAAGAGGTAACACACCACAATTGCGAATATTTATTTCTATCACACTCCTTGTGAAGTTGTGAGTGACCGAACTACCGCAAACTGTGTGCGAATATGGAATCAAACATGTACACGATAGTTGACATATATATATATAAACAGTAGTGAACAAAAAGATATGATATTTTGGTTTTACGTTGGCAACTTTTCTTCGGACTGTGATTCAGATATAAAAATTGCAATGGAACACTACATTAGCGTATTTATAGAGTAGGAACTGATGCTTACTTTAATATGAATCAATCAACTAGACGACGAGAAATACTTCTGTAAAACAAAAACCAAATGTTATATATTTTTGTTCACTACTATATATATATATATAACTCGCGCCTTCAATCTACTGTAGAATATTTTATGCTGCTCAAGCAAACCATCTGTATCTCTTGTGCTACGGGCCTTTTTCCTTGGGGTAAAGGCCACTCTGAATACCGCAACACCTTCTGGAGTATACCGTATTTTCTGGCCCCCCTGGTTTCGGGCGGAAGCTAACCTTCTTCATTTACGATTGGCGTGCGAAAGATGAAGGTCTCCGTTGAAATACAGCTTCTTGTCCGTAATCCGAGCCCTTCTCCCGCCTAACGCAACTTAGAGTAACTTTGCCCAGGGAATATAGCGCGAATTGCCTTCCTGCCTGCTAGCCGGGCAGAAACAGATACTATTAAACAAAACCAAAACCTTTCAAGGCGATTGGCTAATGAGTGACTGTTGACCCATGGTCCATTTCGGTCCATTCAAATCTTCAAAAGGGTCGTTCCAAACCAGTCTCACTAAAATCGCAATGATGGTTTATCGCATTAAAAGCGTTCATCGCCAATATATTCGACGTAGCAACTGGGTATAGAATTTTTGAATCATGCTTATCTCGATACATCTCTTACAATGATATTGTTATATTTGCGCATTTCAATACAAGGAAATTATTTTTGAATGCCACCAAGCAGCGACGCCGTTTCTGATGAGGGTGTGAAAATGTGCACTTTTTCAGTGCTGTTTGGATACCAAAATTTCGGGATACAAAAAATATCTTTACAACACAATCTGTCCACTGAAATTTGGTTTGGCTCGCCAAAGGAGAAACCCTAAGTTTGTGTACCAAAATGGCAATCATATACGGGAAACTTCGATCTAATTCCAAGGACCCAGTGTCCCCAGCCCAACCCAGCAAGAAGGAGAGCTCCCGGCAGAACTTTCTGTGGAGGCTGCGGCAACCACGACGCTTTGAGAGCGTGGGGGCAATGCTCGTGATACAACCCAATGGTCAAGGCCACTTCGGCCTCGTTACCTCTACAATAATAGCACTGTCCGAAACAAAAACTAGTTCTGAGCTTTTTTTTTTTCTTAACGGTAATTGAATCCATGCGATTCCATCTCTATGGAGAATGTATAAAAAATAAAATATAAATCTTCGCGAATCCAGCATTTTTAAGTATAATTGAACATAAAGAGTGACACCGCATCTGTATCCGCTCCCAATTCCTTTTCTCCTTGTAGCGCCGCGGCCGTTGTCGGTTGCAGCAGTCTAATTTCATTTCATTTCATTTATTTGGCTCGGGAGAGTCGGGAGTTCTCAAAAAGTCTTCGAATGCTTCCACTCAAAAGACCACACTGGGCCCTGGCATTAGCATCCGCCACAGATTCGCGTGAAAATGGAGCGTATCGTTGTCTTATGGACTATTCCCAGAGTGCTCTCTATTGTAGCGGACGGCAATTTCGCCGCAGTTCATCCGAAGTTGGTTAATTTCGCAGCAAGCGACTCATGGCCAGCAGACGACAGCCGGTTTCTCCGGGTCCCGCATTTGGCGCAGTGAGACACACGCTCCCGTAACGTCGTGTCCCGTGCCTCGCTCCGGCGCTCTGATTGGATCGCGGGAACCGCAGCATCCACAGTTCGCCAAGTTATCGTGGAATGGAGCAAAGTCACCGAGAGCTTGAGCAATGCAGAGTGTGGTTTGTTATCTCAGAGCTTCTTGCTTCCTGATTGGTCCTTACGAGTTCTTATTATCTAATTCCGCCGCCTGATTGGCTACGGCGTGATTATTAAAGCTTCAAGATTTGCCGCACGCTACATCTCTTAAGGTGTCGTTGTCTACGCAAGGTTAAGTTTAGTGCTACTTCTTCCTTTGGAGCGAGATAGAGTCCTTTGTGCAACGAGCTTTGTCTATAATACATGTTTAAGCACCTTACGTGTTGTGCGCTGTCCTTCAAAGGCGTGAATGAGTAAACTAAAAAAGAAATATTTATGATATTGTTCCCGAAGATATGCGGAGTGACCATTCTGAAAATGGGCTTTCTCACCTAGACCGTCGTCGCGAAGTGGGATGCGGGCTCGGGACGAAGCATCGGGTGGTGTAACCAACACAACCACATCAGCGTGTCGTACCGCGTCGTTTCCTTTCGTAACCTTAACGTAGATTACGGGAATGTTTCCAGCAGTCACAACACTTCTTCCAAAATAGATGATGGCTCTTATGGCGGCAACGTCCTTGTCCTTTTGGAAAGATTGCACGAGAATGCCGACGTCGGCCGGCTCTCGAGTGCGTGCTGTCAAGGTCAGCTGCCACTTCCCTGACTGCAACGATTGGTTGACATCGAAGCGAGACATACAAGGAAAATAAGGCACCAGTGAATACGCTTTGGATGCTTAAAAATTCAAGTACAAAGTAGATTTTCGGAGGAGTACTTCAATCGATGAACAAATGATATATAGGTATTAAACAGTAAAAGGTAGCAAACATTGCAAATAGAAAGGAGGCGTACGTGACCAAACTCCAATATCAAAACAATAACTAAACACTCCGTTGCCCTACTATTTCTCGTACAACCCATAGCAATACTAGATAAAATCTTAAAAATATTAAGCATCGAGGTGCTGCAGAACCACATACGTTCCAAACGTTAAAGAAATATTTATATGGTAACATAATCAGTAAAGCACATTGAAAAGATTACAACGGAGACATATGCTTTCAAATCCCAGCACACACACATATATATATATATATATATATATGGGTGATTTCATCTTAACTCAGGCACGAATTTAGGGTCGAATTTTTAATTTTGTCGAAAAAAATATACGTTTTGGGGCAATTCCTATAATAAAAGAAGACGCAAACGATTATTTCGTCAGATTTTTTGTTCTCAAGTTATGGACCGTTGAAGCGGTAGGTGGAAATTGATGTTTTTCCAGCCTATCGGAGGTGCCATATTTCACTCCATCCCTTTTCCCTACTTTTTACGCTACATCAATATAACTTTTTGGGAACACTCTAGACATATGCCTTTTCATGCTAATTAAGCGTCTAGGTCATAACATGCTTAATGATTGTTTTTTATTTGTCAAACCGCCCCTCAGTGACGATATTTGACGAAGTTCAGCAAGCTGTGCTGTGTGACCTAATCAACATATTTTTATAATCTTTATATCACCGTAAAGCACCAATTATGCTCTTTCTTTTGAGTATAATTTCAATATTTTGCCACAAGTATATAATGCGCTACATGTGCCTGAAAAACGAATATTTCGAAAAACTAGCAAGTTTGGAGTCGATTTTCTAAAAAAAACTACTTTTTTATTTTTTTAATTTTTTATTCACAGTTAGTTAATATGGTAGTCTATCAGGAACTACCAACAGAAATTGTAATATATTGTTTGTATGGCCGCTATTAAGACTCGAATCTCGTGCTATGAGCGTTTTGAACGGGACTTCGCACAGGCGCTTTGCCGAGCAGACTTTTGGCCAATGTAAAGTTTTCTATTTAATATTAGTACTTACCACAATATCTGAGCGCAAAAGCAAGTGAAGTAGCAATATTTATCCTTACAATATTTATTTACTTGGCACAGGGCTGATTTGAAAGGTGTGTGAGCTTCGCCTTATGTATTGACGGAGAAGTACGGTAACATCTAAACTCACGGGCAAACTTAAGTCACGAGGGAAACTTCTAAGTAACCTGGCATGAATCACTGCAAATAGAAATGAAACCTAAACACATGACTGACGCATTTGAAGCCTTACACGCCACGAAATGCTCGTCCTTACACGCCACGAAATGCTCGTTATTTTACGAAAGAGCCCGTATGTGCACAAACTAGACCGTACTTCCTAAGCCTCAGATACTAAATTGCACATATGTATATGCACTGCACATCTGTTTGACATAAGAAAATATGACAATTACATATAAAGTTCGGAATTTTAAACTCAATATGCGACACGTAACCAGAGAAGGAAAGTAAGATTTCATGTTGTAGCCTACACATGTTCATTTCATAAAATATATCAAAATGTGTTGACCAAATGTCTCATATACTCCTAATTAACATAAAATATACTCAAAGTTACTACAAATATAAACTTTAAAACGAATTGAACTCCGCCAAATTCCGTCTGGTTTACGGATAGACGACGCAGTACCTTTTCAATACTACACGGCGCTGCTCACATAAAAACAGTGATAAACATCTGGGATAGGGATAGTCATCTTTCGACGTAGCACATTTCGAGACAATGGGTTGATGCGATTCTGAGCCAGTTTTCGCTTTGTCCAAATTACAGTCAGTTAAGTGTCGAAGTCTATGGCGCGTCGTCTGATCACACAGGGCGCACTCACAGGGGGACAAGGATGAACGCACTGTTGAAACGGTCCGGCCTTTTCACGGTCCCACCATTTAGCTCTGTCTATTCTGGGGTTTGGTAAACTCTTTCTAGGACCACGTCACCTCCCCCTTCCCCCATCGCTTTGCTCCACACATGAGAAGATTGGATGCCTTTCGGTGGGGTTACCTTCTCCCACCCCTTCCTTTTAAGCTCCCGATAACGGGACAGCTTCTCTTGGTCGATGAAGAGAAGCGTTATCCCCTTGATTTTCTGGCCGAGAGCTTCAACGAACGTACGCGCGTTAGTTATGGAGCTCAGCTCAGTTGTTTTTTAGTTATGCAGTGACGCATGATGCTTCAGCACACCAGCCACTCCATCGCTTTTGCCGTGCCCTGACGCTGAGTATATCCACCTGCTGACAACAAACTTCTTCTGAAATTCGTGTAATTGGTGCCGATTTTTGAAATGGCTTGGAGCGCCGTCCGAAACATAGATTAGCTCAAAAAAAAAAAAAAAAAAACGGGCAAGAGTTCTTCGAGCCTGTCTTCAATCATTGTGAGCGCAAAGAGCGCGTGTGCAGAATCATGACAGGTATCGTCACTCACGACGCCGAAACTTAGTGTTCCCTTCGTGGTTGTCGCAACGCAGGTGAAGATTGTCACCATCTTGGTTTTCCAGTGGTGTCCTTGCACTGCACGTTGGAGCACAATACTCCAGTTTTCGGCGAAATCAAAGTGGAGGACTACAACACGTGGCTTCACATTTGCTTTTTGAAGCCATATTGCTCTCTGTTGTGCGCGCCGAATATAATAGTGGGGTATGTATTTCTTCGTCCACTTGTTGAGTTCGTTAAGAAAAGCAGTGGCCTCCAAATGTTTTTTCACCAACTCGCCACCAAATTCCCGCAGTGCCAACTCCAGTTCATCTTCAGCGCTCATTTCTAGCATCTCGAGGGATATGTCCTTCCGGTTCGAACAGACTTCACACCTCAGCAAGAAACAGTTTTGGGAAGGATTTTCACAAAAAAAATTTTTTTCTGGACGTCTTCAAAGGTCATGGTCTTCCCCGCCGCATTTGACAGAGATGTCAGACAGAGTATGAAGTTGGCGCAGCATACACACACACAATCTTCATGCACAGGGTGTTTCTTAACCCACTTGAGCCGAAGAGAATAAAATTTTGTTATGCCCATTTTTAACTCGGGATTGGCCGCCTTGAATTCTTTGTAGGTTTCCCTAATAGATCTCGTCATAAATCGCTTCGTGACGAAGACTTCTTGGCCATCAATAAAAAGCCTTACGACATCCTTCTTGTTCGGGCTTTGTCTTGAGCAGTCTTTCGCATCTGATGTGTAGTAAGTCAACGCAAGAGCGACATCGTTTTCGTTGGGAGCATGTCCTTGGTATGGGTCAGGTGACGCCCAGACCCCCATTTTTTTCACCTTTCTTGATTGGTCCAAAGCATGCTTCGCCACTTCAGGAATTGCTTTCAGGATATCTTTTTTTTTTAGGTTAGATGGAAAGAGAGTTAAGAGGCGGTAGCGTTCTAGCTGCGACGCGCTCTTGACGTAGGCTGCTCGTAAATTGCTGACCCAGTCGGAGCACGAGGAGCATGGATCTTCTTTGTCTGTGCCCGTAGTTTCTCCGCGTACACGTCACTTAGTTTACAACCAATTTTCTTTTTGAAGTCCGCGGTTATCTCGGATTTTTTTCGCTTAACATAGCTGGTACGACTTCGTGGGGTCACGCTAGAAGGGAGTTTAAGTGATGTCACACTTACTTCGGCAGCATCAATTGCTTCAGACACTCCTTGGACCAGGGCTTCCTCGTCAACGAATGATCTGTCCGCTGGTTTCAGGGATGATGACGATGAGCTTGATGACAACATTTCCTGTCCTTGCTTATGTTCTTCAATCTGACCCAAGAACATTGTGTAGCAGTTATTGCACAGAACATCTCCAGGGCTTACGCGCTGCGCGTCCTCAGCCGGTAGAACTTGTTTAAGAAAACTTAGGTTTAGCTCCGAGACTTGACGAAAATGGCGTCCGTAAAACACTGTTGTCTTGTGTCTCCTTGAATAGTCGGCGCACACTTTCCGGTCTGAACTGAATAATGTATTAGCCATGGCAGTAACGAACACTTCTGGCTTTCTAAAAGCAGGAGCAGTTTTAAGTTCATCCAGCTCAGACAGTACGGAGGTAGAATGAGTACTTGCTTTCCGCCGTGGCTTAGGAATTCAATTAAAGAGCCAGGAAGGGACCGAGAAGGCTATTGTCAGTTAGACGACGTGCGAAGATTCGGCTTCATTTGGGTCCCCAATCTTCCCGTCGATTCATACTTAAACATTCGCTCTCCGCCTCGCGCGTAATCTGAGTGCCACGCAGCAGCGGCGTCTCTTTTAGTGCCCGCGGATTAGTGGCACGGTTGTGTTAGAAGGACGAGGAGGGGAGCTTGGAGAGATAGGGGGGGGGGGGGGGGGGGGGGCTTGCGACGTAAACTCTAACCTCGAAACGCCTGTTCTCCCGACAATCAGGGTTTCCGTGTTGGTCGCATCCAAAGGCATAATCCTTAGAGGCTCCAGGACCCCGACGAAGATAGAGGCGGTAGCCCCGTGATGTTCAAGATAAAATATTTCATACACGCCGCCTGACTGGGGTGGTATCTGCAAAATTTCGGAGCCGAAAGCAAAAGGCCTCAGAGGACTTCTCTAACGATCTGCATTCCCCCGTATTGGGAGAAAAAGATGCGCTCGCACTTGTGAATACGGACTTCTAAGTAACCTTTTTTTAAGAGCACTACTCAAGATTTTTTTTAATGTTTATGGTTGGATATTAGGTAACTGCTAACGATAAATAGAAAACCTTATATAGGCCAAAATTCTGCTCAGCAGAACGCCTGTGCGAAGTCCCGTTCAAAACGCTCATAGCACGAGATTCGAGTTTTAATAGCGGCCATACAAACAATATATTACAATTTCTGTTGGTAGTTCCTACTAGACTACTATATTAACTAACTGTGAATAAAAAATGAAAAAAAAATAAAAAGTGGGTTTTTTTTAGAAAATCGATTCCAAACTTGCTAGTGTTTCGAAATATTCGTTTTTCTGGCACATGTAGCGCATTATATACTTGTGGCAAAATATTGAAATTATACTCAAAAGAAAGAGCATATTTGGTGCTTTACGGTGATATAAAGATCATAAAAATATGTTGATTAGGCCACACAGCACAGCTTGCTGAACTTCGTCAAATATCGTCACAGAGAGGCGGTTTGACAAATAAAAAAAAATCATTAAGAATGTTATGACTTAGACGCTTAATTAGCATGAAAAAGCCTATGTCTAGAGTGTTCCCAAAAAGTTATATTGATGTAGCGTCAAAAGTAGGGAAAAGGGATGGAGTGAAATATGGCAACTCCGATAGGCTGGAAAAACATCAATTTCCACCTTGACCGCTTCAACGGTCCATAACTTGAGAACAAAAAATCCGACGAAATAACCGTTTGCGTCTTCTTTTATTATAGGAATTGCCCCAAAGCATATATTTTTTTCGTCAAAATTAAAATTCGACTCTAAATCCATGCCTGAGTTGAGATGAAATCACCCATATGTATATATATATGTATAGACAGAGAGAGAGAGAGAGAGAGAGAGAGTGAAAACGTAGCGCGGGATGAAAAACGCACTTGAGACGGATGTTCCAAGTTTTAAAACATATTGTTCGTAAAGGTCGTCCACGTTTCGGCCTGAGACAGATCTTTCCGAGACTTGTTACATGAGACGGAATATAGATACACTTTGTGGGAAGAAAATCCCACGCCTTCGGCCTCCCGCCACCATACCCATTGTGTATATATATATATCAAACTGAGAAGAAAAAACCCTTAGTGAAAACAGCAACAACGGACGATTTAATCTTCGACGTTTCGGCCGGAGTCCGGCCTTCGTCAGGAAGAACTTTTACAGATGAACGCGGGTGGTATTTATACAATGCTACGGTCGAGTCCAAATTTCGGCGGGGTGACGGTTGTAGCTGTCGTGAGAGAGAAGCCTAGGGCAGTTTTTATCCGGGTGAAGAAGCTGGACGGTCGGGGCCAAGCTCCAAGGACGGCGGGGTGACGGTTGCAGCTTCTTGAGAGGGGGCGCAGGGTCACTTTGTGTCCGGGCGGGCAGGGGTGACCTGGACGATAGCGTACAATAGATGAAAGTTACACTCGCAAACTATAGTGCTGTCTCCAAAAAAAAAAAAAAAAAAAAAAAAAACGGCACGGTCACTTGTTGTGTTTTCTGGGGCATGTATGAGTCAGAACTGGAAGGGAACAATGTTAAACCTAGAAATAAAAAAGAAATACAATGAATATCAAAACCTGGAAATAAAAGAGAAAAGTTGATGGACCGGTTCCGGCCACAAACACAGTACCACTGTTAACAATAAAGTCCAGAACCTAAAAAAAAAAGCTTTTTATTGTTGCTGCTATTCGTCTGTTAGCATTTTAATCGATGCCAGAGTACCGGTCTTTCCTTCATTTCTCCTTTAATTGTGTTTAATCGGTAAATTAGGTAGGATTCACGCTGTTCACGTTCGTGATTTGATTTAAATCCAGATTCTAGGAGCGTCCATGACAATTTATAAAACGAGTGTTCTGGGAGAGCCATATGTTTGGATAGAGGCAGCGTGGTAAGATTTATGGCGCGAGATTTGTGATTAATAAAGCGAAGTCTAAATCCGTTCTAGTCTGCCTTATGTATTGCATTTTGCATACCGTACACTCAAGTACATGACATTCGACGAGGCACCTGTTAAGTTCCTTCTAATTTTGATCGAGAACTGCGAGTGCGTGCTGCTGGCCGCGCTTGTGTGCTGCATCTGTCTAGAGATCAGACATCCTGGGTGCATGCAATCGCGATCGTCTCCACAGACGATAGCGTATCCTCAAAGACGCGCTAGTAAACTTTCGGGTAAATTCATCTCCACCACCTAAAGAATGTAGGCCTTGCATGCACCCAGGATGTTTGATCTGGGTCTGTGAAAAAATGGGTGAGCTTTTGTCCGGTGAGCTTTTGTCCGGTGACCTTTTGTCCGGGATTTGATCTGTAGACAGATGCAGCACACAAGCACGGCCAGCAGCACTCACTCGCAGTTCTCGATCAAAATTAAAGGGAACTTAACATGTGCCTCGTCGAATGTCATTTACTTATCCGAGTGTACGGTATGCAAAATGCAATACATAGGGCAGACTAGAACGGCATTTAGACTGCGCTTTAATAATCACAAATCTCACGCCATAAATCTTCCGGCACTGCCTTTATCCAAACATCTCGCTCTCCCAAAACATTCTTTTGATAAATTGTCAGTGACGCTCCTAGAATCTGGATTTAAATCAAATCGCGAACGTGAACAGCGTGAATCCTACCTAATTTACCGATTAAACACAATTAAAGAAGAAATAAAGGAAAGCCCGGTACTCTGGCATCGATTAAAATGCTAACAGACGAATAACAGCAATCAAAAAACACTTTTTTGGGGGTTCTAGACATTATTGTTAACAGTGGTACTGTGTTTGTGGCCGAAAACTGGACCATCAACTTTTCTCTTTTATTTCTAAGTTTTGATATTCATCGTATTTCTTTTTTATTTCTAGGTTTAACATTGTTCCCTTGCAGGTCTGGCTCATGCAGGCCCCAGAAAACATCACAAGTGACCGTGCCGTTTTTTTTTTTTGAGACAGCATTTTAGTTTGCGAGTGTAACTTTCATCTATTGTACGCTATCGTCCAGGTCACCCCTGCCCGCCCGGACTCAAAGTCACCCTGCGCCCCCTATCGAGAAGCTACAACCGTCACTCCGCCGTCCTTGAAGCTTGGCCCGACCGTCAAGCTTCTTCACCCGGATAAGAACTGCCCTAGGCTTCTCTCTCACGACAGCTACAACCGTCACCCCGCCGAAATTTGGACTCGACCGTAGCATTGTATAAATACCACCCGCGTTCATCTGTCAAAGTTCTTCCTGACGAAGGCCGGACTCCGGCCGAAACGTCGAAGATTAAATCGTCCGTTGTTGCTGTTTTCACTAAGGGTTTTTTCTTCTCAGTTATATACTCACGCCTTCGACCTCCCGCCACCATGTCCGTTGATTATATATATATATATATATATATATATATATATATATATATATATATATATATATATATATATATATATATATATATATATATATATATATATATATATATATATATATACCGGGTGTTGATTTCTAATTCGAACGGATTTATTTAAAAAAAATGCCGTGAAAGTTACACTTATGCCCCTTGTGGAGGTGAGGTATACGGCCAGGAAGACATAATGAAGGGGGTTAATGGTAACGATCAGTTGGCTAATTAACAAAAATTTTTATAATTAACTTGTTAATTAATGAAAATTGACATATGGTTCCAATTAGAAACTTGCTCAGCGTCATCGAAAAGCACTAAATCAATCACTTTCAGAAAGACTTCGAGCGCGTGAGAAGCGTAGCAGTGCACTAAACTTACCACTCGTGGAGCAAGTACAAAGCTAGCGGTTGCGGTAAGGCGCCCGCGCGATTTTTCAGTCTCTTATCTAGCTCCAGCCTTGTACCTGCTCCACGAGTCGTAACTTTAGTGCACTACTACGCTTCTGACGCGCTCAAAGTCTTTCTGAAATTGATTGATTTAGTGGTTTTCGGTGACGCTGTGCAAGTTTCTAATTGGAAACAAATGTCTATTTTCATTAATTAAAAAGTTAATTAACAAATTTTAATTATTTAGTCAACTGATCGTTACGGTTAGTCCCCTATAATATGTCCCCCTGGCCGTATAACTCACCTGCACAAACCGTATCAGTATATCGTTTACGGATTTTTTAAGATATATCTGTTAGAATTAAAAATGAACACCCGGTATATATCTATATATATATATATATATATATATATATATATATATATATATATATATATATATATATATATATATCGTTCTTGAGCCTGCAGCCTCTCTCCACAGCATTGCCGATCTCTGTGCCAGCCACAACCCCACGACGTCACGATCCGGGCTGGGGAATTCATTTGACCGCTATCAACACAGACGGGGCTTGGGACAGGGCAGGGGACCACAAACTCGCGTCTGCATCTCGATTTCGTCCATAGCTCATCTTGTTCACGGCGCTCTTCACAAAAAACCCTCGTAGCTCACATTCGCTGAACCTCTATTTGTCTCACTCACTTTGGCATTTTCGGCAGTTCGCGGGGCGGGGGCTGAGCGGCGGGGCTATGGTCCGCAGGTCGATCGGCTAAGGCGGAGGACTGCTGCAACCAAGCTTCGGAGCGATGATGGCGAAGAACAAAAGATGATGTACCCCGCACCTCCACCAAATGCTACGAAGATGTGCGGCCGGCAGCGAATGATTATGACACGTCCATTCAATGAGATAGAAAGGATTTTATGGAAGCCGGGCCGTGCGCCTGGAGCCTGGCACGTGATGGTCTGGCGCGCCACTGCCCCAATGTCGCCGTCTTCTTCGTCACAATATATATATATATATAGAGAGAGAGATATAGATATAGATATATAAAACGAAGAGGGGAGAAGGTGATTATGGAAGTTATGGCATTAAAGTTAGTTAAAGTCATTCCCAATATATATACGGTGTAAAAGCTTGGTCTGCTGGGCAAGTTGGTAGTGGACATTCATATGAAAAATAGTGCAAAAGAGACGGCACAAAAAGACGAAGAAGCACACAGGACAAACGCTAACTGGCCACTAAACTTTATTGAAAGCTTATAACTTTGCTATCGCCATGCACGCGCTTAGTCTCGTTCAACAAAAAACAGGGCGTACCGCCAAATCCGCACATTCATACCGCCCACCGCCTGTTCCAAAAAGTCAGCAAAACAGCTACATCACCCCGCCGCACAATCCGAACGAGAAAAGAATAGAAAAAACAACGCGTTAATATTGTCAAGTTAGATAGTGTTAATGAAACTGTACTCTTTGGGCTGCATATACACCGATGCGACATTTATGCAAACATCTTTGTCACAATCAAGTATTTTTGCTGCCTCCAGGAACTCTCGCTCCCTCCTTCCTTTGTTTCGTCCCTCCACCTGCGCAACGTCCATCGTGGGGGAACAACCACAAGTTTTACAATGCCCCGGTAAGTGGGAACCGTAATTCGCCTTTTTCAGAGTTTTGACACGATGGTGGCGCGCCCTCGCGGGAATCGCTCCGAGCTATTCTGAGGGCTCCGCAGTCCGAGCGCGCCTCAGTTTTCGCTGTGTTAACCTTCGTTCTCGGGTTGCGTTCGTCTGCCTTCCGTCATTGTGCACGTGTATTTCTTTCATCGATTCGGCTCAATATCTTGTGCGGAATGGCCGACGACGACCCTGGAGGGTTGACGAAGGCGACCGTCTACGATACGGAGGACTTCGTTCGCCTCTACGCCTTCAAGGATGGATGGACCGCCGATACCACATCGGTTCCTACCGTCGACACGGAGTCAGTCGAGCGTCACTTCGGTGTCGAGTCGTGCAAGTGACTGAAGAAAGGCTGGGCTTTCAAGGAAGAATGCCACGTGAAGAAGATAATGGTGAACAGTTTCGATCCAGACCCGACTATCTTTTGTTTTTAATATATACCAATGACCTTCCTTCGCATATCTCATCCTCAGTTGGTCTCTTCGCAGACGATTGTGTCATCTATTCTGAAGTAACTAACGATTTTGACGTTCTTGCACTCCAGTCTGACCTTGACAGTATTTCTCGTTGGTGTGATAAATGGCAAATGGAACTCAATATTAACAAGTGCAAATCCATGAGAGTATCACGTCAAAATAACACCTGTCCCTCGTACCATATAAGAATTGTTAAGCTGGAATCCGTGTCCTCATTTAAATATCTTGGTGTTCATATCACTAACAACCTCTCATGGAACATTCATATTGAGTATATAATTAAAAACGCTAACCGCATGTTGGGCTTTCTAAAAAGGAACTTCTCTCTTGCCCCACTGTCCTTAGAACTACTTCTTTACAAATCATTGGTCCGCAGCAAACTTGAGTATTCTTCCGCTATCTGGGACCCCGGTATAACGTTTGCATTATCATTAGAAGCTGCTCAAAACCGTTCTGTTCGTTTCATACTGCATAACTATCATCGCACATCTAGCGTAACAGCAATGAAAACTACCCTAAACTTGTCTGACCTCTCCTTACGTAGAAAAATATCTCGTCTATGTTTATTTCATAGAATTTACCACCACAATGCAAATCTTCGTCAGCATCTGTTAACACAACCATCATACGTCTCATCACGTTTCGACCATCAAAATAAAGTTGGCATCCCTCAGTGTCGCACCTCAAGCTTTCATTAGTCTTTCATACCCATGACATCACTGGACTGGAATCGCCTTCCCGCACCTGTTGCCAGCATAGCCGAGAGTGCCGGATTCAAAGCTGCACTTTGCGAATATTTTTTGGATTTTGGTTGACAGTGTTTTGTTTTAACAATGTTCTGTTTTTGGATGTTTATGCTTACCCGCCTAATTACTGTTTGTCTTTGTGTGCGATTAGATGTGTGTGTCCACTCCCCTCTACAATGCCTTCGGGCCCTGAGGGAATGAATAAATAAATAAATAAATAAATCTCTCTTGTGCGGAGTTTGTGCGCGCCTTCCATGAAGCCTGGCCACTACAAACAGCTGCTTTCGCTATCAACGAGCGCCGAAGTTGTTCAAGCTTATTGCGACTGTGTGGCAGGGTGAGTCCATTTCCGTGCTTAGTGCTCTGATTTATAACTTAGCCATATGCATGCCAAAAACATGACGTGATCGGCGTACACAGACCACATTTCTGCCGTATACGCGCGGTTATTGGCGTTTTGTTTTATGTTTCTTTTTTTTTTAAATACACACATCTGTGTCAGTGCCTAATGCCAGCATTTATGAATAAATAAAGGTGGTCGCCAATCATCTTGAGACGGACAGTGTAACGGTATAAATTTCAGTACAAGTAAAGCATGTTTTGTTCCTCACTTACTGTTTTTTCACCGTGTTGTGAAGATGTTAATCCATTTAGATTTTGATGGTCATAATGCTAATAAGCTCAAATGTTGTTGTGAGTTCTGTTCGTTAATCCTCTCAAAATTTCAACGCGCAGGTTGAGTGGAACATGCCAGCATGTCGCTGGTCTGATGTTTGCCCTTGCTGACATCCAGCAGCCCTCGACGACAGATGTCAAGTGCCAGTGGATTGCACCAGCAAAGGGTAATAACCATTATGCCCCAGATTGAGTGTACCAGCTCGCTGGTATTGTCATGACATGTTATGATACAGTATCATTTGTCTTTGAAGCTAAACATTATAGTATATTTTTTTCCCGTTCTTGCACACAAAGATCTTTCGGCTTTGCAGCCAAGCACCATGGCACAAGCTTCGAGGTGTACTGCATATCTGAATGTAGAGCTCAGGCACGACCTTGACAATCTTTCGAGCTTAGTAACAGCAGAAAGTTTTGACGACGAAACTACAGCTTGTGCAAGTTCAGCAGTGTTAGGGATACCTTTATTCACAGTAAAAGCTGTCCATACACAAAGTAGGCAAGCTGGACATATTTCTGAAATCTTTTGAAAACCCAGTAAAATAAGATGGCATGTAGTGAAGGGACACTCGCCTGTTTTAAGTGAAACCTGCATGCGATCAAAGTGAGCAAAGAGCATGCTAAGCTTTTTTTTTCTCTTCCAGCCAAAAAAAAAAAAAGCCCACTGCACTAAAGGACATCACTTTCCGAAAATATGTTTTAAACAAGCCAACGCCAAAGCAACCCAAGCGCCGAGCCCCTGCTGCACAAAGTTCAGGAGTGTCGGAAAAGCTCCTCACTGGCAAGATCCTGAAGACGTTGGGAGCTGCGGACCCTACGATGCCGTGGAATCGTTACGCAGTAGAGGCACCTCAGCAAAATCAGCCCCGCCTTATAGGGGACACTGAAGACCTGCTTTCGAGAAGGTGCATCAATATCGCAAGGTCCTACGTGGCGTCTGTTCCTCCTACAAGTGATGGGGAAAGACAGACAGTGTGCAAGTCTACAGTGGGTCAGCAAGCCAATCCCACCTGGAGAAGAGAAAAGATAGGCCGCCTTGGGGCATCAATGTTTCGGCGCATCGTACACGGTGTTTGTCCCGAAGGAGTTCTGCGAGACATTTTGTATCCACGAGCACATAGCCTGAAGCCCGGGGATCCGCGACAGTACGGGATAGACAACGAGCCAGTTGCTGTCTCTGCGTAAGTGACTTTCATGGCATGTCAGGGGAGAAACATTGCTGTTGAGGAGACGGGCCTTCATGTCCACAAAGACTATTCGTATATTGCAGTGTCACCAGACCGCATTGTGTTCGAGGGCAGTGACCAGGGCCTCCTCGAGGTGAAGTGTCCCCGTTCAAAGAAAGGAATGACACCAGCGGAAGCCTGCAACTCTGATGACTTCTGCTGCCACATTGCGGATGGGAGTGTAGTACTGAAGGAGACACATGCCTACTACTTCCAAGTTCAGGGGCAAATGGCAGTAGTTGGAGCACAGTGGTGTGATTTTGTTGTGTGGACTAACAATGGTCCTTTGTGGCAGTCCATTTCAGTGGAACGTGTGCCTTTTGACAAGGGTTTTTGGGAGAAGCACATTCTACCTGGCCTGCAGTACTTTTACCGGTTTGCCCTTGTGCCCGAGCTGATCACACGCCGCATCAAGCGGCTGAACTTCCTGCACACGGTTGGAAGAGGCTATGTGCCCTACCTGAAGTACAAGGATGGGTTCTATGTGTGTGACAGTGATCTGGACACCTTGAAAGTGTGTATCAGGAAACTGAAGTGAAGATAGGAAACTTTGTGCATTCTTAACAGTGCCTGCTTTATCTTTTGGAACTGTGTCTAAAATACATGATGTCCTAGCAAGGTTGACGGTGAAATCATTTTTTTTATTGTTCTGACTTATACAGAACCATGCGTTTCACAGTCACTACATGCAGTCACGGTCAGCTGAAGTTACAAAACTGCTCTCCTTTTGTTTATTGTCCTAACTTAAACAGAAGCATACATGTCACAGTCGCTACATACAGTCACGGTCAGCTGAAGTTACAAAACTACCCTGCTTGCTCTGCTCCATGGATCAGAGGACCCCTGAAGTTTGACGACAATGCACATGTTGTAAATATTTCGTCTGCGATGTCTGCCATGTTTAATGGCAGTGGGCAGTCAAAGATGTGGAACTCTTTTATGCGCCGTATCGCCCTTTCCACATGCACCCTTGCCCGTGCCACCTTTCGTGTGCAGACAACGTCGCTGCGGCTCATCTGTTTTTCCCCAGCAATGCGGAATGGGGGAATGTACAGCTTGACGCCCGCTGGCAGGAGGTCATGCACTTTAAACCCCTTGTCAACCGTCACCGCGTCGCCGCACTCCAACATGTGAAGTACCTCACTCTCTGCAACGATGGCACGGTCACTCGTGCTTCCGCCGTACAGGTTTGAAACAAATGAAACATAGCAGTCTGGTGTTATACCGATTAGACATTTCATTGTGTTGGAGTGCTTGTAGCCAGAGAATGTTTTCTTTTGTGCTTCCAGACCGGATGGCTTCTGGATTCTGACTTCAGTTGTGTCTAGCACGATGCGCGTATCGGCAAATTCTCGAAAACATGCGGGCATGTTGCGTTGGACCTCATGCAGTTTCGGGATTCGCGCAATACTTTTCAGTGTGTCTTTCAACATAAAAATCCACCGTGAGAAGGTGCGGCTTAAAGTTGACTCGGAGAGTCCAAAGTTACGAGCAATTTCCTTGCAGGGCATTCCCGTCCTCAACCTCACAAGAACCATGAGGAGCTGTTCCTCAGTTTCTTGGGCACGCATGTAGCTCCCCTTGCAAATGTCGGGGTACCTTGCAACAACAAGGTCACGCAGATTGTGCAGCACTTCGTATCTTGTTAGACCTGTGTAATACAGGAAGTGCTTGCCTTTTCTAACGTTGTCTAAACTTAGTGTCTGGTTGGACATTTCAAGACACTTCTTAGCAATGTTTTCATTACTCTGTTGCGATTTCTTTAACTCAAGGTCCAGGAGCCCATTTCGTTGTTTCTCCCCTTCTACATCCCTTTCCAGTTCCTTGATCCTAGCATGAAGAAGCGCAACCTCTTCGTTTGGCAGATTTGGCGTTACTTCAGAACTTGTCTCTTCTCCTAGTACATCACTAGGCATTTCTTCGACAACAGCTGCAGAACAGTCGATTCCATATGTCGGAACAGAAAGTAGGTCCTCGTCTGTCACAAGAGGTTGCTGGTCCTCATTCATGGGTACGCCAGCACCGTGACTGTCTAGTGATACAGTCGGGCTTGTTGAAGAGGCTTGACGTTGCTCATTTGGAATAGCTCCTGAAATACAGCACAAAATAAAATAGATTAAGAATCAGTGAAGAGAGACAAATGCAGATGCAAGCGTGTCTGTTAAGACCAGAGCAAACTTGCTAGACTGAAGAAACCCCCCTTAAAGGTTTCTATCGCGCAGGTTGTTTTCACTTTTGGCACAGACATGATTGTGATGGTGGCTCTGCGGAATATCGTGTGTGCGTGAGCAGTCGCCCACCTTAACTGCTTTCGAAAACTACCCTCGCCGTCTCAACTTATACCTCTGTCAGACGGGCAAGCAAAGACCTTCAGAAAGGACTTTCAGAATCGACGAATCTGTGCGTGCAGAGGGGCACGCGCAGAGTCGAGATCGCGAGCCGATTCGCCGATTCTATAAAGGAGTTCTTTCTGAAAGCCTTTAGCTTGCCCCTCTACTAAA